>NC_052099.1:15447555-16047555 GCF_015852505.1 Tachyglossus aculeatus
TCAAGTAGAAGGGAGGTGTGTTCTTGTTACTTAAGAGGTTACCAAAGGTAAGCTAGATAATGATTTGCTACTGTGCCTCCAAAGAGGTCACCAAAAGTAATCTAGATCTGTTACTGTGTTCAGAGCAATGAATTAAGTGCATCAGAGATTATAATAGAGTAAGTAGGCATGGAACTTACAATCTAATGTGTGAATGGGCATTCATTCATTCGATTGTATTTATTGAGCGCTTACTGTGTGCAGAGCACTGCACTAAGCGCCTGGAAAGTACAATTTGGCAACAGATACAGACAATCCCTACCCAACAACGGGCTCACAGTCTAGAAGGGGGAGACACACAACAAAACAAAGCAAGTAGACAGGCACTGTACTAAGTGCTTGGGAGAGTACAATAGAGTTAGCAGAATGACTCTTTTCCTCAAGGAGCTTGCAGTCTACTGTGCACAGAGCATTGTACTAAGTACTTGGGAGAGTACAATAGAGTAAGTAGACATCATCATTAGTGGTATTTATTGGATGTTTATTGTGTTCACGGTGGCTGAGTGTAAGTTCCTTGTAGGTATGGAATGCATCTCAGGCTTCTGTTGAATCTTTAATGCAGAGTATTGCACCCCGTGGGTACTCAATATTGTACCCAGTGGGTGCTCAATAAACACCATTATCATTAAGCCTGGTCAGATTAAGCCTCATACCTACATGCGTCCCCACACATTCAAGGAAGGGTAAGATTACCTCAGAGGAAATTGGGGCTTTTTCCCAGACTAGTGGTAGATTATTTCAGGGTTCTTAGTCATATAATTTAAAGCACCATCAGTTGCCCAATGTCTTTAGTCTGGAAGTTTCATCCAGGGTCTTTCCATCATAGGAATGTGTCCAGTCTGTTGGGAAAATAAGTTGTCCTACCCTGGTCGTAGGACAGGAGTAAGTAGTGGTTAGCCACTGAGCACTGCTCCAGCTTGCTCACGTATGACCTCCCTGCCACCTCCCCACCTAGTGACTTCGGAGAGGAGGCCCTCAAAGCCATCCTTATTGGATGTTCCTCTGAATGCCCCGGTATCATGAGTACTGCCCAAACTCGTGGGTACAGCTACACTGAAACTTGTCCTACATGTCCCCAGTTTGAAATTTTTCTGTATTCATTATTGATGAACTCCCACCCCCTGACCCCCGCAGCTTTTTTTTAGGACACTGAGAGTTCTGCCGTTCTGAAGAAATCAAGACAATGGTACTGAGTGATCTGATTTAGGGAATGTTTTTCCTCTCTCAGACTGGCGTCGGTGTGCTGGGAAACACCATGCTGCTTACGGTGTATGTCAACATCTTCATTTCTCAGCCACATCAGAAAAAGCCCACAGACCTGATCCTTCTCCACTTTACAGTAGCCAACACAGTGATACTTCTCACTCGAGGTGTTTCAGAGGCAATAGTGGCCTTCGGGATGAACAGTATTCCAGATGATGTTGGGTGCCAGGTTGGCTCAGTGGAAAGAGCCCGGGCTTGGGAGTCAGAGGTCATGGGTTCGAATCCCGCCTCTGCCACATGTCTGCTGTGTGACCTTGGGCAAGTCACTTAACTTCTCTGAGCCTCAGTTCCCTCCTCTGTAAAATGGAGATTAAGATTGTGAGTCCCACATGGGACATCCTGATCAACTTGTATCCCCCCAGCGTTTAGAACAGTGTTTTGCACATAGTAAGAGCTTAACAAATGCCGTCATCATTATTACTATTATTATTATTAACAGAGTATCCCGTGCCCTTTCCATCTGCACCACCTGTCTCCTGTTTCAGGCCATCACCATCAGCCCCAGCACCTCCCCATTGGCCAAGTTCAAATTCAGAGCCCCCAGCTACATTCTCCTTTCCCTCGTCTTCTCCTGGATCTTCAACCTGTTGATCTACATAGAAGTAGCTGCATTCACTCGAGCCACCAAAAACGTCACCATCATGAAGTACACTTATATTTTAAAATACTGTTCTTTGCTACCCAGGGCCAATTATGTAAGTGTGGTTGTGTGTTTAACTGCCATGACATTCTGAGATCTCTTCTTCGTGTTCCTTATGAGCTGGGCCAGTGGCTACATGGTGGCTGTGTTATTCTGACACAGCACATCCACAGCAGCAGCCTCTCCCCCAAATCATCACTAGAGATCAATGTCATCCAAACCATCCTGCTCCTGGTAGGTTTCTTTGTTTGCTTTTATTGGATTAACTGCTGCATCACCCTTTATCTAAGTCTGATGATAGAAGTTAATGGTCAGCTGCAGAATGCCACCTCCTTTCTTTCTGCATGCCACCCCTCTCTCTGCCCCTTGGTGCTCATTAAGAGAGATCCTTGGGCCACCAGGACTCAGTGTGGCCTTGTGAAGAGGAGAAGTCCTTGACCTTCAATGGAGCCTCATCATTCTCTCTATCCCCAGGTTCCTCCCGTGAAGACTCTAGTCTGTGAGAACAAGCAGATTTTAGGGAGACTGCATGGCCAGGTGGAAAGAGCATGAGACTGGGAGGCCCAGGTTTTAATCCCAGCTCTGCTTGTGACTTGCTTTGCGTCCTAGGGAAAGTCACTTCACAACTCTGAACTTCAGTTTCCTCATCTGTATCCCAGCTCTCCCCAGTTATTGCATTGTGAGACCTATGCAGAGAGGGACTGTGCCCAATCTGATTATCTGGATCTAGAACACTGCATTAGCACTTAGGAAAAACTCACTTCTGCCTGGAACTTCCGCCCCCTTCAAATCCTACTGACAACAAATCTCACCATCTTTAAAGCCTTACTAAAATCATACTCCTTTAGAAAGCTTTCCCTGACTACCTATCCTATTCTCCCTCCCTCCTGCATCTCTTATGTGCTTAAATTTATGACCCCCACAATACCTATGGACATGTTTTCTTATATTAAGTTGCTTCCCCTACCTAAAATTTATTTTATTTGAATGTCTTTGCTTCGCCTCCATTATAAAGTTTTTGCCGACAGGTATTGTGTCTATCTACTCTATTGTACACTTGAAAGTGCTTATTATAGTGTGCTTCTCACAGTAAGTGCTCAATCAATACCATTGATTAATTGATTGACTGCTTAATAAATACCATTAAAAAAGGAATCATTTCCACTTGGAATATTCATTTCTGGATATCTTGGGAAAATTGCAGCTGGAAATTCTGATCATTATACAAGCAAAAAACTACTCTTTCTCTTCCCCTTGCCCTTCATTCTCTCCCCACCTTTTCTCCGTGTGATATGGGATTTTCTCTCCCAGACTTTTTTTTAAGAAAAAGGGTCTGGAAGACTCTAGCTTTCTCTCTTTCCCAAGAGACAGGCTTTGGAGATGAAGACTGGAAAAGCAGTGTGGCCTAGTGGAGACAGAAGCCTTGGTTTAAGAAAAAGGGTCTGGAAGAATCTAGCTTTCTCTCTTTCCCAAGGGACAGGTTTTGGAGATGAAGACTGGAAAAGCAGTGTGGCCTAGTGGAGACAGAAGCCTTGCTTACTAATCCCAGCTCTGCAACTTGTCCGCTGTGTGTTTTTGGGCAAGTCACATAGCTTCCCTGTGGCTCAGATACCTTATCTGTAAAATGGGGATTAAAACTGTGAGACTGTGAGTTCCATGTGGAACATGAACTGTGTCCAGTCTGATTATCTTGTATCCACCCCAGTTCTTAGTACAGTGCCTAGCATATAGTGAGCATTTAAAAAATACCATTAAAAAAACAGACTGGAGATTCAGAGCAACAGTTGCACCTATAGGTACTATCTCCGCACACCCCCTCCCCATCTCCATTACTTCGCTCCATCATTTTTTCTCCATTCACTGCCTCTATATAGACTTTGTATAACCTTCATCACTATTCCTGGGTTCTGTGCACTATGCACTGACGGTCGAATCCTCAGGATGTTGATGGAATTAAAATCTGTTTGAACGGAGGACTTTTTTGTTTATTTTTTATGGCTCCCCAGTGGGAGTAATACAGATAGTTACCCATCAGAGGAACTAATTTTGCTGCTCTGGGAACCTCAGAAGGGGTGTGTGTGTGTGTGTGTGTGTGTGTGTGTGTGTGTGTGTGTGTGTGTGTGTGTGTGTGTGTGTGTGTGTTAAGCACTTAGCATATGTCATGCACTGTACTAACCATGGGGTAGATACAAGATAATCAAGTTGGACCTAATCCCTCTTCCTCACTGGGCTCACAGTATAACTGAAGGCACATTTTACATACAAGGAAATTGGGGTTCAGAGAAGTTAAGTGACTTGCCCATGGGGAGACAGACATGAAAATAAATTAGAGGAAGAAGGGATTTGTGCGTGAGGGAGTGAAAACACCATGACCTGGAAAGCAGAGCTAGCCATGTAGACTTAAGTTGCTGCTCTCTCTTCAATGTTCAGTAGGACTACTTCTACATCACACTCTTGGGGCCCTCCTCTACCAGAATGCCTCCGTGGGATCCCGCACCAGTTCTCCTCCACACCAACAAGGCTGTCAATATCCAAGGGACCACATCTAATTCCCACCTGTGCATTCCTATTGCTTAGTACAGGGCTCTGAACACAGGAAGTACTTACTAAATAGTATTACTCCTTCTGCCATCTATAAATGCCATTATCATTATCAGGGTAGTTACTTACCTGAACATAGGTATGTGTGGGAAAGCCACTCTGAAAGACTGATCATATCTTAATAAAAAACAAATAGCACAGGATATTTCATTCATTCAGTTGTATTTATTGAGCACTTACTGTGTGCAGAGCACTGTACTAAGCACTTGGAAAATACAATTCAACAATAAAGAGGGACAATCCCTGCCCACACTGGGCTTACAGTCTAAAAGGGGGATATTTTAATGTAGATCGAGAAACTATGAAAATATGTAGGCCTCAGGAAGCTAGTCAGTCAGTCAATCATATTTATTGAGTGCTTATTGCGTGCAGAGTACTGTACTGAGCACTTGGTAGACTACAATATAATGGAGACATTTCCTGCCCACAACAAGCTTACAATCTAGAGGTGGAAACAGACATTAATGTAAATAAATACATTACAGATATGTACATAAATGCTGTGGGACTGGGAGGGGGGAAGAGAATATACATAACAGCTTTGTGTATCTGCATATTGAAAATACTAAGAGAAGCTGTTGGAAAGACCCAGCTGGAGGGATGGAATTCATTGTTGAAACAGATGAGTTTTCAGGAGGGCTTGGCATTTGGGTGAGCTGTGGACTGGTAGATTTGAAGAGGGAGGAAATTCCAGACAAGGGAAAGGGCATAGGCAAGGCGTTACATATAGGAAGCCATATGAGTGGATGACCTCCATGAGAGACTGAGTGCATAAGAAGCATTAGGGCATCAACTCTTAAGGGATGAGAGGTAGCAGGAAGCAGAATGGCCTAGTGTATGGCACATGGGCCTGGGAGTCAGAAGGAACTGGCTTCTAATCCTGGCTCTACCATTTGTATGCTGTGTGACCTTGGGCAAGTCACTTCATCTCTCTATGCCTCAGTTACCTCATATGTAAAATGGGAATTAAGACTGTGAGCCCCATGTGGGACATGGAGTGGGTCCACCCTCATTGATTTGTATCTACCCCAACACTCAGTACGTCAGAGTTCTGAGAGAGGTAGGGAAGGCCCACAATAAGTACAACAGAGTTGGTAGACCTTTTCCTTCTCACCAGCAGTTTGTCTTGAGGGTGGGATGACTATCAAGTGCTTAAAGGGAACAACTTTGTAGCAACCATAATTGGCTTAAAATATAAATGAAGGGCAGACATGATAGTACTTTCCCAAGCACTTAGTACAGTGCTCTCACTCAATAGATACAATTGATAGCGAATAGTTAGAAAAAAGGGACTACTTTAATTCATACTGTTTAAATAGGGTGTTACAATTTACAGTCATCTCCTTCAGCACCCGGGACAGCATTAGGCGCACAGTGATATTTGAGCAAGTCGTGTTTCAGAGAGAAATGAAAGAATCCAAGGCAGATAGCTTCCTAACAATTTTTGTACTTTCCCAAGCCCTTAGTACAGAGTTCTGCACATACTAAGCACTCAGTAGAACACTATTGATTAATTGATATGAAACTCAGTTTTGTTATCATGAGGAAATTCAGGCACAAAGAAGTGATTGATCCTTGATTTTCTCTCACTACATCCCACCTAGTAATTCCACTCCCACCACACCCACCGGCCACACTTTTCCAAGCATTGATTTAGTGATTGTTCTGAGTGGCTTTAAACTTTCATCAGGAAGCTGAGGAGAACTGAAGGCAGGGTGGGTGGAGGAAGGGTGTGGAAGTGTTAGCTCTGGGGTCCTCCCCCCCCCCCCCCCACCATGTAGTTGTGCTTCAGACCATCCACCCTGGGGGCAATGCAATTTCCATGAAGCTTCTATGAACCTTTCCATGGACCGTCCCTGTGTTTCCCAGAACTCTGACTCATGTTAATTTTGGACAGGGACACCTCTACTTTCATCTCAGAATGTCTCAAAAAAAAATCAAAATAACTTCCGAAAAGTCTTAGAGAATTATTATTAATAATAATAATAATAATAATAATGGCATTTATTAAGCGCTTATTACGTGCAAAGCACTGCTCTAAGCGCTGGGGAGGTTACAAGGTGATCAGATTGTCCCACGGGGGGCTCACAGTCTTAATTCCCATTTTACAAATGAGGGAACTGAGGCCCAGAGAAGTTAAGTGACTTGCCCAAAGTCACACAGCTGACAATTGGAGGGGATTTGAACCCCCGACCTCTGATTCCAAAGCCCGGGCTCTTTCCACTGAGCCATGCTGCTTCTCTGTAATTAATACATACAATGTTCTTACCTAATGGTAAACCAAATTACCAAGTGGCCTATCAGTGACTGTGTCTCTCTGTATAGCCAAGGATGTCAAGCAATACAGAATTTAGTTATTTAATGGGAGGGGTGGTATGGGGGATTACTAGTTGGGGTGTAGTGAGAGAGGAGTAAGGAACAAATTCTTTATGTCTTTGTGCCCCAGTTTCCTCATAATGACAAAACAATTAATAAAGCAGTGACTGAGTTCCCTGTCTCCCATCTCTTTCCCACTCCATTCCATACTTCACTCTGCTGCCTGGATCATTTTTCTACAAAAACGTTCATGCCATATTTGCCCACTCCTCAAGAAACTCCAATAGTCTCCCATCCACTTCTTCATCCAACGGGATGCTGATCCTCACCATTGGCTTTAAAGCACTCAATCACATTTCCCCCTCCTACGTCACCTTAATACTCTCCTAATTCAACCCAGCCCACACACTTCGCTCCTCTAATGCCAACCTTACTGTGCTTCGATGTCATCTCTCTCACCACTGACCTCTCACCCACGTCCTACCTCTTGTCTGGAATGCCATCCATCCTCAAATCTGACATGCACTTACTTTCTCCCCCTTAAAAACTTTATTGAAGGCGCATCTCCTCTGAGAGACCTTCCCTGACTAAGTCCCCTTTCCTCTTCTCCCACTCCCTTCTACATTGCCCGACTTGCTCCCTTCATTCATCCCCCTTACCAGCCCCATGGCGCTTATGTACATATCTTTAATTTATTTATATTAATATCTGTCTCCCCTTCTATACTGTAAGGTCGTTGTGGTCAGGGAATGTGCCTATTTATAACTGCATTGTACTTTCCTAAGCACTTAGTAAAGTTCTTTGCACAAAGCGCTCAATAAATGCAATTGAATCAATGAATAAATGGGTTTCATATCAATTAATCAATGAGATGAGCTTCAGAGCTGTCTCTCCTCCTCTCCCATGAACTGAGGGGAAAGCATTCTGAAAATCAATGACCCTACTTGCCTAATAATTTCTCCAAAATATATTTTGGGAGAGAGCAGTCCATACCCCTCAGGGGGTCTTGCTACCATCCCTTACCTCTCCCACTGTTGTCAGTGCTCTATACTATGGTATTGATGTCTGTCTCTCCTCCTCTAGATTGTAAGCTCATTGTGGGAAGGGAATGTGTTTATCGTTGTATTGTACTTTTCCAAGCACTTAGTACGTTTATCTGCACACAGTAAGTGCTCAATAAATATGATTGAATCAATGAATACAGTACAACAGAGTTGGTAGTCATGTTCCCTGACCACCAAGAGTTTGGTTAGAATGGGAAACAGACAATAAAATACATCATGGAAAATAATGATGGTATTTGTTAAGTGTCTACTAAGTGCCAAGCACTGTTCTAAGCGCTGGGGTAGATACAAGGTAATCAGTTTGTCCCACGTGGGGCTCACAGTCCTAGTCCTCATATTACAGATGAGGTAACTGAGGCACAGAGAAGTTAAGTGACTTGCCTAAATCACACAGCTGACAAGTGGTACAGCTGGGATTAGAACCCACAACCGCTGACTCCCAAGCCCATGCTCTTTCCACTAAGCCATGCTGTTTATTGTTAGTGCTTTGCACACAGCGCTCAATAAATACAACTGAATCAATGAATGAATGGGTTTCATATCAATAAATGAATGAGATGAGCTTCAGAGCCATCTCTCCCCCTCTCCCATGAACTGCAGGAAAAGCATTCTGAAAATCAATGACCCTACACACCTGTATATAAGTGCTGAAGGTGAGGTGAATAGCAAGTATTTAAATAATAATAATGGCATTTGTTAAGCATTTACTATGTGCAAAGCACTGTTATAAGCATTGGGGAGGATACAAGGTGATCAGGTTGTCCCACGTGGGGCTCACAGTCTTAATCCCCATTTTACAGATGAGGTAACTGAGGCATAGAGAAGCTAGGTGACTTGGCCAAAGTCACACAGCTGACAAGTGGCCGATCTGGTATTTGAACCCATAACCTCTGTCTCCCAAGCCCGTGCTCTTTCCACTGAGCCACATCTCTTCTCTAGTCACGCTGATAACTTTATGTGTAATAATAATAATAACGATGGTATTTATTAAGCACTTACTATGTGCAGAGCACTGTTCTAAGCGCTGGGGAGGTTACAAGTTTATCAGGTTGTCCCACGGGGGGGCTCACAGTCTAAATCCCCATTTATGGATGAGGCAACTGAGGCACAGAGAAGTGAAGTGACTTGCCCAAAGTCACACAGCTGACAAGTGGTGGAGTTGGGGTTCGAACCCATGACCTCTGACTCCAAAGCCCGGGCTCTTTCCACGGACCATGCTGCTCCTGAGTGAAGGGCTTGGTCTGTCTGAATCTGGAGGGACCTCTCAAGGCAACAGTTATGGGGGTAAGGTGAGCTCATCTACCACAGTGTGGCAATTACTGTAGCACTCCCCACTGCTGTGACGCTGTCTGGAGTGGGAGTGGGGGACATTCCCAAAGAAGAAATAAAGTTTTCTCCCCAGCAAAAAGCTGCCTCCTCTTCAACTCACACTGATAGTTTAATGAAGTAAATGTCCATTTATTCTCTGAACGATTTAGATGAAAACTTCCTGTCTGAGAAGAAAAGCCTTTGATAATTAAGCCAAGCAACAGGGAATTCCTTCTTGGAGATGGTTGCTGTTTGAGAATTATCAAGTGGAAAGGAACTTTAAGAAATTCCAGCCCCTCCTTTGTGGTAGGACAATGAAGGGCAGAGATAAATTAATTAAACTTTCTTCTGATTCTCCTAATCCCTCATCTTTTCCATCTTCATCTCCTCTTCTTCCTCCTCTCCCTCTTCTTCCTTTACTTCTCCTCTTCCTTCTTTACTCCTCCTCCTGCTCCTTCTCCTCCCTTGCCTTCTCTTCATTCTGTCATAATGTGACTTTTCACTGGGTACTTTGAATAGAATGTGATGTAAGATTCAGGAAATAATAATAGCATTTATTGATTGCCTACTGTGTTCCACTCCTCTGCAAATAATTAAGTAAACACGGTCCCTACACTCAAGGAATTTAGAATCAGATTATGCTCTTCACCACAAGCAACACAGTCCAGGTTTCTATCTATTCACCAGGTAAATATAAGTCTCACCAGAGACCCTTTTAGAGGGTGGAGAAACAATAGAGAATTAATGCAACTCTTCCTTGGACTTGGAAACTTTGACAAGAAGCAACCCACTTATCAATCAATCAATCCATTGTATTTATTGTCTACCTAGTGAATACAGGACACTTTGCTAGCACTTATAAAAGTACAACTGAGCAAGAGATATGGTAACAACTCTGAAAGGGGACTGGTGAACACAAATTGTTCAGAAGACTGCACCAGTTTTTAAAAGTGTATAAATACTTCCACTTGGGATAAGTGATGAAAGGTCTGCCTATATTAAGCTAAAGAGATGCTCAAGCTGTTGAGAGCTAAATGTGAAGGGGTATAAATAAATGTTCACATTCAGGGCTGCTAATGCATATAAGGAAAGTGAAGGTTAATGGTGAATGCCTCCCAGAAGAAGTGGGTTTTCAGGAGTACTTTGAAGATGAGCAGAGCTTGGGATCTAGTGGACAAGATTCAGGCAGGAAATTCAGGCAGGAGGAAGGGTGTGAGCAGTGAGTCAGAAGTGGCAGAATCAATGATGAGGCACAGTGCAGTTAGAAACTGAGCTTGAATGAAAAAAAAGATTAACTGGGGTGCAGTGAGAAAAGGTAGCACTCATTTCAGCTGCTCTACCAGACATTCTGTTTTTATTTACCGAACATGGTTTTGGAATTTTTCTTTTGCTTAAAGAAACAGTTATAGAACCAAGTTCTAATGGTCTGCAATTTTGTTGTCATTGTTTTGTGATTTCTTGTTAATTTTCACCTAGCTCCAGAATATATATATCCTGCCAGCCATAATAGGTACATTACTTCTCATAACTGTCCTAATCTAACCTTACTCTGTGTTCTCCAGCATGGCTGTGGGTCCATAGTTAAGAAACAAAGTTTCAATCCATTCACTCATTGATAATCAATCAATTCATTAATCAATGGTATTTATTAGGTACTTACTATGTGCAGAGAACTATTTTGTGCTTAGAAGAGTACAATAGAGTTGGATGACACTTTGCTCATCAATCAGTGGTATTTATTGAGTGCTTACTGAATGCAGAGCACTGTATTAAGTTCTTGGGAGATTACAATGCAACAGAGTTGATAGACACGTTCCTCATTAATCAATGGTATTTATTGAGTGCTTACTCTGTGCAGAACACTGTATAAAGTGCTTGGGCGAGTACAACAGAATTTGTACACATGTCATTCATTGATCAGTGGTATTCACTGAGTGCTTACTCTGTGCAGAACACTATATTTAGTGCTCTGCCACTTGTGTGCTGTGTGGCCAGGTTGAATAAGAGATGAATTGAGGATAATGCCAAGGTTACAGACTTGTGAGCTAGGGAGGAGAGTGGTATTGTCATCAGTGATGGGGATGAGAGGGTTTGGGTGGGAGAAGATGAGCTCTGTTTTGGGCATGTTTAGTTTGAAGTGTCAGTGGGACATACAGGTAGAGATGTCCTGAAGGCAGGAGGAAATGTAAGATTGCAGAGAAGGAGAGATCAGGGCCATTCTCTTCAAGCCTTATCCCTGCTGGTAGCTGTAACAACACTCATAACCTTAAAGGCCCTTGGTTTTAAAGCAGTCAATCAGTGCCCTTATCACTCTTTGCTCCTCTCACAACATCCCAGCCTACCTGCTTCACTCCTCTAATACCACCCTGTTCTTCATTCTCATCTCTTTCCCCCTGACCTCTTGGTCTCTGTGCTGTCTTTCTGCCTGGAACTGTCTTCCTGATCATATCTGAAGACTAACTGCTCTCCTTATCCCAGCTCCTCCAACAGGCTTTTCCTGATTAATTTCATTTCCCCACCCTGTTTCCCCTCACTACTGCCACTTCAGCATTTCTTCATCAACTATTCATTCTATCTCCATCCTCTAAAACCTTAGGTTCTCAGTCCACCTCTTTTCCCCCATAGCACTTTATGCACATGTCTTTAAATCCTCCTACCTGTAATTTATTTCAGTGTCTATCTTTCCCTCTAGATTGTAAACTCCTAGAGGAGGGGGATCATGTTTACTAATTTTATTGTAGTCTTCCAAGTACTTAGTGCAGTGCTGAAGCAGAGTAATTGTACAATAAATACTATTCATCATCAATGGTATTTGTGTGCAGAGCACTGTACTAAGTGTTTGGGAGAATACAATATAACAGAGTTGGAAGACACAATTCCTGCCCACAGTGAGCTTAAATATTAGTGATGGATTGGTTGATTGATTGATTAAAGGCTTCCAGGTAGGCTAGATCCTGGCAAAAATTGTATAGAAAGCTAGGCTCTGCCCACTGATATAGTTCAGTCTGCAGCTGGATTCAGGCTGGCTCTGAGCAAACCACTTAATCCCACAGTAGTCCTTATCTCATGCCATTCCAGCTGCCATTGGAGGTAGGAATATCCCAGCATATCTTGCCCCTGAGAAAAGGGAAGCCTGGAGGTTACTGACCGGTTCCATGGCTGGCTTGAGTCGAGTGTCAAGAAGTTGTCACCGTGTGTGAAAGTGCTACACTTCCAACAACCAGGCCGTCTTCTGACCACAGAACGTACTTCACTAATGGATGGCCAATGGCCACTTGCAACATGTAGATGTGCTCGATGGGTCCATGAAGTAGACAGTGTGTTAAAGAGGCATCCTCTGCTGTCCACAGTGATAGAGGATCACCACAAAGCAGATAGGGTTTGTGATTTTTTTTTTGTTTAGAAAAATGATCCAGCCACTAGAGGGAAGTATGGACTGGATGTGGGAGAGGACGGAAGCAGGGAGGTCAGAGAGGAGGCTGATGCAGTAGTGTAGCAGGTTATAACAAGTGCTTTGACCGGCATGGTAGCAGTTTAG
Source organism: Tachyglossus aculeatus (assembly GCF_015852505.1). Lineage (NCBI taxonomy): Eukaryota > Metazoa > Chordata > Mammalia > Monotremata > Tachyglossidae > Tachyglossus > Tachyglossus aculeatus. The sequence continues at coordinate 15,460,325 of NC_052099.1, forward strand.
ATGGAGAGGAAAGGGCAGGTTCTAAAGGTGTTGTGAAGCTAGATCTGACAGGATTTGATTTCAGAATATGCAAGTTGAATGAGAGAATTGAGTCAAGAATAGTGCCAAGGTTCAGGGCTTATAAGAACATGGAGGGTGGTATTGTCTACAGTAATGGGAAAGTCTTGGGGAGGACAGAGGTTTGGTGGGAAGATGAGGAGCTCTGTTCTGGGCATGTTAAATTTGAGCTTTCAGCATGACATCCACACAGGGAGAGGAGAAAATGGAAGATTTCAGGGGAGAAGGTAGGTCATGGCTGGAGAGGTAGATTTAGGTAGATTCTTGTAGAGATGGTAGTTAAAGCTATGGGAGTTCATGAGATTTTTAAGGGGTTCAGTGTAAATGGAAAATGGAGGGGGACTCAGAACAGAGCCTTGAGGGCCTCCCACAGTTAGAGAGTGGGAGGCCTCGAAGGAGCTAGCAAAAGAGACTAAGAAGGGGAAGCAGTGTGGCCCAAGTGGAAAAGATCAAGAGCCTGGGAATCAGAGGTTCTAAACCTGGCTCTACCATTTTTCTGCTCTGTGACCTTGGGCAAGTCACTTAATAGTAATAATAATAATTATGATACTTGTTTAGTGCTTCCTATGTGTCAAGCACTATTCTAAGCTCTGGGGTAGATACAAAATAATCAAGATGGACACAGTCCATGTTCCACATAGAGCTCATAGTCTTAGTCCTCTATAGATGAGGTAACCAAGGCCCAGAGAAGTGAAGCGAACTTCTCAATGCCTCAGTTTTCTCAGCTGCCAAATGGTACCTCTTCTCCTTTCTACTTAGACTGCGAGCCCCATGTGGGACAGGGACTGTGCTTGACCTGATTGACATGTATCTATCCCAGCATGTAGAATAGTACTTGACACAAAGTAAGTGCTTAACAAATACCATAAACAAATAAAATAGGAGGAGGAGGAGCTGGAGAAATAGAAGGGAAATCATATGAGGAAAGTGCCAGTGAATCCATGGTTAGATAATGTTTGGTAGAGAAGGTCTCGTTCCTCAGTGTTGAAGGTGGCTGAGAGGTTGAGGAGGATTAGCATGCAGTAGAGGTCATTGGTGACCTTAAAGAGGGAGTTTTTCTTGGAATAAATGATGTGAAAGCCAAATTTCAGGGAGTCAAAGAGAATTCAAGAAGAGGATGTAGAGGAAGCAGGTGTAAACAATTCCTTTGAAAAGTTTAGAAAGGAATGGTAGAAAGGAGATGGGGCAGTAACTGGAGAGAGTAGAGGGGTAAAGGAGGTTTTTTTTAGGATAGGGGATACATCAATATTTTTGAAAGCAGTGGGGAAGGAACCATTGCAGAATGAGAAGGCAGGTTGTCAGGTAGAGAAATGTGAAGGGGCACATGTTTTAATAAGGTTTGAAGGCATGGGGTAAAAGACACAAGTGGTGGGATAATTTTAAGAGGAAGTGGGGGATCTCCTATTGAGATAATCCTAGAGAAGATGGGAGAGTCAAAGAGGGGGCAGAAGGAGGGAGGGACTGCAGAGGTGTAAGTGTGATTTTAGGGAGATTGTGCCTAATGATTAATTTTTTCTATGAACTAGATGGCAAGGTCAGTGGGTCAAGAGATGGGGGAGGCCAGGGAATAGGGGTTAAGGAGGGAGTTAAAAGACTGAAGCAGCTGGAGGGGACAATGGGCATGAGAGTCAGTAAGGGTGAAGAAGCATTGTTGCTGGGCAAGATTGATTGATTAATTGATGTCATCCCCATCAGTAGCATTTCTTGAGTGCCTACTGAGTACACAATACTGTATTAGGTACATGGAAAACACAAGAGAATTAAAAATATTTGGTCTCTGTTTCAAGGATCTTACATTTTAATGGGGGAGATATGTAGAAATCATACACACTGTAATAGGTAAAAGAGAAAGAACAGACATACAAATGATAAAAACAAAATTCAATGAATAAACCTATACATGATAAGCAGATATAAGCATGTATAATCAGTAATATTCTTTGACTACTCTGTACAAAACACCACACCACAAAGCTCTCAAAGGAATTTATTTGATGGCAGATGAAATAACATTACCTGGAAAGGGGAAATGAGTCAGGAAACACATTTTGGAGGCGATGTCTTTTTCAGAGAACCTGGAAGTGGGGAAGGGACCCACTTTGCGATATTTGAGGAATGAAGAAGCTCCATGTACTAGTAATAGTATTTATTAAGCAATTATTGTGTGCAAAGAACTGTACTAAGTGCTGGGTTAGAAATACACATTTGGGAATTAGACACTATCCTGATCCCTTAGGAAGCTCACAATGTCTAGGTAATAATAATCATAATGGTATTTGTTAAGCACTTACTATGTGCCAAGCCCTGTTCTACGCTCTGGGGTAGATACAAAGTAATCAGGTTGTCCCACGTGGGGCTCACAGTCTTAATCCCCATTTACAGATGAGGTAACTGAAGCACAGAGAAGTGACTTCCCCCAAGTCACACAACTGACAAGTGCTGGAGCCGGGTTTAGAACCCACGACCTCTGACTCCCAAGCCCGGGCTCTTTCCATTAAGCCAGCCTACTTCTGGGAGAATCACAAGCAAGATCCAGTTAAAATTAATTCTTTGATTAAATAGTTTTAAGAGGGTTTTTGTTGGACTTGGAAAGAAACAGTTCATAGGAGGTTACTGATGGGGAAGGTAGACTCTTCATAAGGGAATGTCAATGATGATTGAGGGCACATCTCCAAACATTAGGCGGTTTGTGAGGATGGAAACCATCAAACTGTCCTCACCTCACATATACACTGGATGGGATTGTTCACTTGGTTTTCCTGTCACACTGAGTTGTAGTTGGGCTGTAGTGAGAGAGAAGCCGGGAATAACTCATTTAACTTCTTTATGCCTCAGTTTCCTCATGGTACCAAGACAATTGACAAAGCAGTCACTGAGTTTCATATCAATCAAACAATGTTATTCATTGAGCACTTAATGTGTGTGGAACATGATACTAAATAGTACTAAACTAAACAGATACTAAACATTCACCCCACATATCCAATTGATCGCCAAAGCCTGCTGGTCTCACCTTCACAACATCACCAAGCTCTGCCCTTTCCACTCCATCCAAACTGCTACCACGTTAGTACAATCACTCATCTTATCCTGACTGGATTCCTGCATCAGCATCTTTTCTGACTTCCCAACCTCCAGTCTCTCCCCATTTCAGTCCATACTTCACTCTGCTGCCCAGGTTATCTTTCTACAGAAACTTTTTAGGCATGTCATCCCCCTCCTTAAAAATCTCCAGTGGTTGCCTATCAACCTCCGTGTCAAGCAAAAACTCCTCACTATTGGCTTCAAAGCTCTCCATCACCTTGCCTCCTCTTACCTCACCTCTATTTTCTCTTTCTACATCCTAGCCTGCACCCTCAGCTCCTCTGGTACTAACCTTCTCACTGTGCCTCGTTCTCACCTGTCCCACGTCCTACCTCTGGCCTGGAACACCCTCCCCCGTCAAATCCACCAGAAAATCACACTTCCTCCTTTCAAAGCCCTACAGAAGGCTCACCTCCTCCAAGAGGCCTTCCCAGATTAAGCCCCCCTTTTCCTCAGCTCCCCCTCCCCTCCATGTCACCCTGACTCCCTCCCTTTTCTTTACCCCAACAGCACTTTGGTATACTTGAACATATCTATAATTCTATTTATTTATATTAATGCCTATTTACTTGTTTTGATGTGTATATATCTATAATTCCACTTATTTATTTACGTATTTATTGATGTCTGTTTACTTGTTTTGATGTATGTCTCCCCCCTTCTAGACTGTAAGCCCATTGTGGGCAGGGATTGTTTCTCTTTATTGCTGAATTGTATTTTCCAAGTGCTTAGTACAGTGCTCTGCACACAGTAAGCACTCAATAAATACGATTGAATGAATGAATGAATGAATCGACGGACCACTCCTGTCCCCAACTTCTAAGCCTTATTGAAATCACATCTCCTACAAGAGGCCTTCCTCAACAAAGTCCTCATTTCCCATACTCCCTCTCCCTTCTGCCTCACTTGTATTTTTACCCTTGATTTACCCTAGTTTCTGCCCAACAGCATTTATTCACGTATATGTAACTCATTTTGATGTCTGTCTCCCCATTTAGACTACAAGCTCCTTGTGATCCAGGAACATATCTACCGACTCAGTTGTATTGTACTCTCTCAAGCGCTTAGTACAGTGCTCTGCCCAAAGTAAGCACTCAATAAATATGATTGACAGATTGATTGTTCTGCACACAGTAGCTGCTCAATAAATACCATTGATTGGTTGATCAGTTGATCAATCTGGGAGAGTGTGGCACGAATTAAACACACACACAAACACATAGAGTCCATGTTCCATTGCATTTGCCCAACAACTGACCTAGCTGCCCCTGCTCTCTGAGACAGACAAGGTGCCATCCATCCAGAGGGCCCTTTATCAGAATCTTCCCTCTTCAGTGATTGAGCTGTTAACTGGTTTGTCTCTGGCAGAGGTTAGTTCTTGGCAATGACCTGGTCAGCTGCAGGGTTCATGGAAAAGGAGGGATGTGAGTTCTTTCCCAGGATGCAGTGGTTCTTGGTGACTCGCGGATCACTGCTGATCAGGACCAGGGGGCAGAGGGCAGGGTAACAGGCAGAGAAGAAGGTTGCAGCACTTTCCAAATCGGGATCTTTTTGGTCTGCATATGACACATACAGGGTAATGCAGCTACTGGTACAATAGAAACAAACGAAGCAGGAGGCCAAGAGCAGGATGGTGTGGGTGGCTCTGGTCTCTGCAGAGGATTTTTGGGAGCGACTGTGTGTGTGGATGTGCTGTACTTGTTTACTGTGTCGGTAGAGCACAATCACCATGTAGCCACTAGCCCAGCTCATGAGAAACACAAAGAGGAGATCTCGGACAGTCATGGCACATAGAAAGGTAACCGAGTGTATAAAATTCCCATTAGGGATAGTGAAACAGTATTTTGAGACATAGCCATGCCCCAAGATGGTGACATTTCTAATGCTTTGAATGGAGGTAATCACTCTGATGTAGATCAGCATGTTGAAGATCCAGAATAAGAGAAAGGAAGGGAGGATGTAGTTGGGGGCCCTGGATTTGAGCCGGGCCCAGCAGGAGGTTCTTGGACTGATGGTGATGGCCTGAAACACACTTAGGAGACAAGTCATACAGATGGAAAGACCACGGGACACTCTGTTAATGTACATGAGACTCTGACACCCAGCATCATTCAGAATGTCCCTCATCCCAAAGGCCACCATCATCTCGATGACCCCACGGCTGAGGAGCGTCACAGTGTTGGCCATGGTCAAGTGGGCGAAGATCAGGTCTACGGTTTTCTTCTGCTGGGGTTGAGTAATTAAAATGTTAATATACACCATCAGCATTGCTGAGTTTCCTAGAAAGCCAAAGGCAGTCTGGTAGAGGAAGAAAATCCCAAAGACCAAGTCATTAGACCTCATTTTCCAAGAAATTCTTCTTAACTAGGAAGTCCAAAGATGCCTAGAGAGAAATTCAAAGATAGTTGCTAAATAAATAGTATCATGGTTTCCTATTTTTCAAATTTTCATAGTGCTTTTAAATCAATCATCAGGAAAAGGTATAAAGAAGATCAGCAAAGTTGACCAAATAGTAGTAGTAATAGTATTTACTAAGCAAACTGGAAGCCACTGTATTATGTGCTGTGAGAGTATGCAAATGTGGGAATTAGACATGGTCTCTGTCCCTCGGGGGCTCACAATTTACAGGTATAATGATAGGAAGAGTCTGGAGCCATTAGAACACAACACAGAAATATGTAAAATAAAAGCAAAAATCATCAGGGTGCTGTAGCTAGAGCAGCAGAATTTCAGAGTCTTTGGGAATCAGAGTTAAGGTCCCACCAATAGTCATCCTGGGCTTTTGTGGATGCTTAATTCTGTGGGTGATTTTCTCTTTCCCACCAGGGTGGTGGAAGGCAGATCAGGTGGAGTCTCCTCAATGCAATGGTGCTGGTACCCGTGCTGGTTCCTGGGGAGGCAGCGTGGGGGGCTGTCCAGTGGTGGGATGATGCTGAGCGTGCACAGCAGTAGCTTTTGTCCGTGGCCCAGCATGCGCGGAGCATGCCAGGAGCAGGGACCTTCACTGGTGGGAGGGAAGGTGGAAGTTACCAAGGATGCTTTTCTCTGTGGCAGTGGAGGGATCTGAGAGCTTGAGGTCAAGATGGTGGTGATTAGATGACAATAGAGAAAAGTAGATGTGAATAGACTGACAAGCTTATTAGTCTCCAGTTTAGAAAGACAAAGATTGAAAAGAGGGCATGAGTGAAGTCTCTCACATGGATATATTATACAGAAGGGATAAAAATTCAATTGTTTTTCACCAGAGTCTGCAACAACATGGCTGGGGAAGCCCCCTAAAGCTTGGAGGTTCCAAAAAGAAAAAGAAACATTTCTTTGCAAAACAGGTCATAAACCTTTCTCCATTGTCACTGATTTTGACTGAATGCCTTTTGCAAATAGAACTTGCAACATAGAGCAGGATTAGTATATCTGGATCCTGCCCTTGAATTTATGTTAGGATGGTGGAGACATGCAGCCCCAATTTGCCTGATCTGCCACAAGTCCCAAAGAACGAAAATACAAACAGTAAAAATAGCAGTATGTGAAAAAAATAAATACACACACAAATGCCAAGCTGGTTGATAGGATGACATGACTCGTGGGGACTAGTCAGGGTATATGTCTCCTAGAAGATATTTTTTTTCCTTCATCCGTCCTCAACATGAGGGTATGCTGTGGTTTGGTTATGGTTGTGGATAATGGGTTCATAATGGATTATTAAAAGGAAAATTTATCTTTGATTTACGCCAGTGCCTAGGACAGTGCCTGGCACCTATATGTGCTTAATAAATGCCAATAAAAACAAGTTAGGTCTGTAGAGCGAAATGTTGGGTTACTAGATTGCACACTTCTACATATTAGTTGGATGGCGAGTAGGGCAACTATCTCAAATACAGCCGGCATTGAACCTGTCAAACAACTGTCCTATCTCAGGGCTGTTGACATTCCAGTAAGAGGTTTCCCGTCACAGTAAGTTGGAATCCAAGCCAACAATTTATTTTTCCTTACTTACCACAAACTTCCCATTCCCATAACCTCATCTGGTCTTTTGAAACAGGTTGCCATTCCCACAAATTTTTGGGGATCCCACTGTGCCTGTGCCTCTCAAGCCTAGTGCTGAGCACATCACAACCCTCCCTCATCTCAAACCTTCCTTCCTGGTCTCCCAGTCCCCTGTGTCCCTTTCCCAGGGTCCCTAAACCCCTATGTCCTAATAATAATAATAATAATGACATTTATTAAGCGCTTACTATGTGCAAAGGACTGTTCTAAGCGCTGGGGAGTTTACAAGGTGATCAGGTTGTCCCATGGTGGGCTCACAGTCTTAATCCCCATTTTACAGATGAAGTAACTGAGGACCAGAGAAGTTAAGTGACTTGCCCAAAGCCACATAGCTGACAATTGGTGGAACCAGGATTTGAACCAGTGACCACTGACTCCAAATCCCGGGCTCTTTCCATTGAGCCACACTGCTTCTTATTCCCAACTGGTTTGATCCCCACCATGGTCAGCCTTTAACCTCGAGGCCTAAGGCCCTTTTTGGCAGGGGTTGAAAGGAAGGACAGAGTGGATGGACCAGCACTGGGGTGAGGGATACAGATGAGAGTTCCATGACTGTGCAGTCCCAAAGCTGACTCCATTTCAATTGTTGCCAGACTCTGGGGTCTCCTACAGGGGATTATTATGAACCACTAAGTTAACTAATGGACCACCGGGCGAGAGATCGGGGCAGGGCACAGAGAGTCGTAATAGTAGTAATAGTATTCAGAGACAGCAGAGCTCTGTGGCCTGAGAACCTATAGAGGTGATCCTGGGCTGTGGGCTGGTGGTACAAGATCAATGGAGGGACAAGATTTCAATCATCATCAATGGTATTTATTGATGCCATTGGCCTGAATTATCATTCTATTGATACATTCAGGACTGTCACCCCCCTCCTCAAAAATCCCAAGTGGTTGCGTATCCACCTCCATATCAAACAAAAACTCCTCACCCTTGGCTTTAAAGCAATCCATCATCTTGCTCCCGCCTACCTTACCTCAACTCTCCTTCTACAACCCAGCCTGCACACTTCACTCCCCTGGTGCTACCCTTTTCACTGTGCCTCAATCTTGCCTGTCTCGCCATTGACCCCTGACCCACATCCTACTTCTGGCCTGGAACATGCTCTCTCAAATCCACCAGACAAATACTCTCCCCCGTTTCAAAGCCTTACTGAAGGCACATCTCCATGAGGCCTTCCCTGACTAAGCCCCACTTTTCCTCATCTCCCACTCACTTCTGCATCACCCTGATTTGCTCCCTTTGCTCTTCCCCTTCTCCTCACTCCATAGCACTTATGCATATACCTGTAATTTTATTTATTTATACTGATGCCTGTTCATTTGTATTGATGTCTGTCTCCCCCTGTCTAGACTCCAAGCTTGCAGGGAATGTGTTCAGCCAGATTATCCAGGGCCTAGAAGATTGGAAGGTGGGAATGGAAAAGATTGTACTGGAAACCCTCTATCACTAAACCATGCTCTGGGGGATGATAGCTAGAGATAGATGGCTAGCTTGCAGTTGGAGGGAGGTTGTACATTAATCAATCAATCAATCAATCAATCGTATTTATTGAGTGCTTACTGTGTGTAGAGCACTGTACTAAGCGCTTGGGAAGTACAAGTAGGCAACACATAGAGACAGTCCCTGCCCACCAGCTGGCTCACAGTCTAGAAGGGGGAGACAGAGAACAAAACCAAACATACTAACAAAATAAAATAAATAGAATAGGTATGTACAAGTAAGATAAATAAATAAATAGAGTAATAAATATGTACAAACATATATACATATATACAGGTGCTGTGGGGAAGGGAAGGAGGTATGATGGGGGGATGGAGAGGGGGACGAGGGGGAGAGGAGGAAGGGGCTCAGTCTGGAAAGGCCTCCTGGAGGAGGTGAGCTCTCAGTAGGGCCTTGAAGGGAGGAAGAGAGCTAGCTTGGTGGATGGGCAGAGGGAGGGCATTCCAGGCCCGGGGGATGACGTGGGCCGGGGGTCGATGGCGGGACAGGTGAGAACGAAGCACGGTGAGGAGATTAGTGGCAGAGGAGCGGAGGGTGCAGGGTGGGCTGTAGAAGGAGAGAAGGGAGGTGAGGTAGGAGGGGGCGAGGTGATGGAGAGCCTTGAAGCCGAGGGTGAGGAATTTCTGCCTGATGCACAGATTGATTGGTAGCCACTGGAGATTTTTGAGGAGGGGAGTAACATGCCCAGAGCGTTTCTGGACAAAAACAATCTGGGCAGCAGCATGAAGTATGGATTGAAGTGGGGAGAGACATAAGGATGGGAGATCAGAGAGAAGGCTGATACAGTAGTCCAGACGGGATAGGATGAGAGCTTGAATGAGCAGGGTTGTGGTTTGGATGGAGACGAAAGGGCGGGTCTTGGCAATGCTGTGGAGCTGAGACCGGCAGGTTTTGGTGATGGCTTGGATGTGAGCGGTGAATGAGAGAGCGGAGTCGAGGATGACACCAAGGTTGCGGGCTTGTGAGACGGGAAGGGTGGTAGTGCCGTCAACAGAGATGGGAAAGTCAGGAAGAGGGCAGGGTTTGGGAGGGAAGACAAGGAGTTCAGTCTTGGACATTAACAGGGACTGGCCCCCATTCCTGTAGCGTTGGCCCCCAAGATATGAGGGGTGAGGGTGAGGTATCCGGCATTGAGCATGTTCAGGGGTTTGAGTTGCTGTTTCCCCACAGTGGCTGGTGGACTGAGTGGATCACTGGAGGAGAATGCCTTAGAGCTTCTCTGCTCCTCTCTCGAGCCAACATCATGGGAAGTTGGGGCAACCAAGTATTTAGTACAATACACTGCACAGAGTAAAGGCTCAATAAATAGGATTGATTGATTGATTTATGGACTGCAGGAGGTGAGGGGAGCACATTGCTGTTCCGGTGGGAGGAAACACCTCCCAAAAGCTTTTCCCTATTGCCATGAATCTCTCTCAACCTCAACAGACCTGTCTTGGTTTCCATCCCCACCGTCATTTATTCATTCATTCAAACTCTCCTATACCAGACATTCTCCTTTCCCCAATGCCTGCCTTAAAATGTTTATGGGTAAAATGGGGAGAATTAAATGTCTTTGTCTTTTCAGAAGTCAAATTTGAATATGCAATTGACTAACTCAATGAATGAAATGAGAAAATGGAGTATGTTTTCCTCTTTCATACTCCCACAGAGTCTGCACACCCAATGATCTCCACAAGTCCTTACCTCCTGACACGCCCAGATCACTACCAGTTTTCCACCCACAACCTGCCCACCCGCAGTGTGTTAGCCACCACATTCCCCATGTCTCCACAAGCCACTAACCTACATTCAAATGACCCTCTTCTCTTTTTCCCTCTCCCCCAATCGTCTGTCTCTTCCTCTCTCCCTCCCACCCCTCCTTCACATCAGCTACCTCTAATGATGATGGCCTCCAGTAGCCATCCCCCAGTGGGATGGTTTAGAGATTGGAGGGTTTCAATGCCCCCTTTACGCACTACCACCCATTAATGCTTGATAAGGGGATTGGGTACAGCTTTATCCCCTCCCTGGTGAAAGCTTTGGAACCTACCTGAGATGCTCCCACCGCACCAGGAAGCCAATCTACCTGTCTCAGTCCCCAGTGAAATCCCAGCTCTTAAGCTCACTCATACTCCCTTCCCATCTCCCCGCTCATCATTCCCTGCCCTCTCTTTCTGCACACAAACACAGAGATCCCTGATAGACACAGAAACAGGGGAAACCACCTGCTGACATTGACAGATTTGTTTAGAAAGTCACACAAAGGAAACGCCCTTTCTCCCATATGAATGGACAAAAAACAGGGAAAAAGAAGACCACTAGCAAAACCTGATCAAAGGGAAATGCAGTTCGATTTGTTACTTCAAATGAAATGTATCAATATCATTATTCCAGGGAATTTCTACAATTTCATTGTTGATTACAACCAATTTGTTTGCCATAATAGGTTAAGATAGCTCATGAACATACATGGAAACAAGAACACTTACACAAATTCTCCACTGATTTGAAATTAATTAATTTAGAATTCCTTGTCACTAACCAGAGACTTGAGTATTTTCATCCTAAATACCGGGCACACTCAGGTTTCATCACTGTTGCCCAACCTAATGACTTGGAAAATAGGTGGCTTTCTGGGGCAGTTTCCATCCTTCCTCTCCTAAGTGCGCTCTCAAATGTGATAGGGAAACTCAGGACACCAGATCCAGTGGGATTTCATTTTAGGCTTGGAAGCAGTAATCATGTTACTTAAAGTCAGGTTTCAATTTTGGGTACAAGCACTGATAATAATCAGTAGTTAGTGAATAATTATCTTATAATGTAATAGCTCAGTATTTGGACAAAAGTGTCCAAAGTACAATCAAGCCATCTACCAAACTTCCCTCCTCTTGTCTTTTCCTGAATAACAGTTTTGCAGCCCTAATAAAGGGTTAGGGTTATTCAGCCTGACCAGATCTACAATGGGGCCCCTCTTTGCTCTCCCATGTTCTCGTCCCAAAACAACCACATGGATATTCCAGTCTCCTCTAGGCTGGTCTTCCTGCTGCTGCTCCAACTTGTGCTGGTCCAGAAGAAACCATAAACTCCCTGTCTTCCTTCTACTTATTCTTCTTCCCAGCCTCCAAAACAAATTCCCGAACAACTCAACCACTAGCAGTGCAATCCAGGTGGTCAAATCTCTGACACTGAGCATTCCTTCCCCTCTTCTCAGCTCTTCCCTGATCATTAATAAGGATATATCAAGCTGCGGCTTTGGGAACAGTGAGTCTACAAGCAGAATATTCCTGGGCCCCTGACATGAGTAAATCTTTTGCCTGGAAAGTTACTTATTGGAACAGGTGCTCAGCCCTTCCTTTGGAGCTGGGAGTCAGAGGACCTGAGATCTAACTCCCACTAATTGCCACTTGCGTGCTGTGTGATCTTGGGCAAGCCACTTAAATTTTCAGGACCTCAGTTTCCTCTTCTGTGTAATGGAAATCAACACTTGTTTCCCTTGCCCTTCGACTCTGAGTCCCATGTGTGAAAGGGACTGTGTCTGACCTGAGCTTTTGTATCTATTCTAGCACGCAGTACAGCTCTTGGCACATAGTTAACATACAACAAATGCAACAATTATGATGATGCTTATGATTTTGATTATTGTCATTACCATTATTAATTGAAATATCCCTGATTCAATCCTGCAGGTGGCCTGTCCCTGACTTCCCTCCCTGGGGTCTCATGACTTTTCTTTTTCCGGTTCCTCTCCCCACTCCCCAACCTTGTACCCCACCCTGGTTCCCCCCATCACCTCCCTCACTCCAAATTCACTCCTGAAACTTCTACTACCTGTCCCCAAGTTTAAAGCATCCCAGCCCTGTCACTGTGGATTCAGACATTGCAGTAATCACCTTGGCAGCCTTCCCATATCCCAGTTCACAGTGGCCACAAAGTCCTGGGGAGAGATTAGGATGCAGGGAGAGAATGGGATGCAGGGAGAGCAGGCAGTAGCAGCAGAGGAGATTAGAGAGTGGGCGAGGGGACCAAAAGGGGTCTCAGACCTTCTTCTCCAAGTCCCCCTTCCTTCTCCTCCATTACCACTTCTGCCGGCCCTGCTCCTGATTATCCTCAGCCCAGTCTCAGCCATAATGCCCCCAAACTTTGCAACTCCATGGGAGGGGATCACTGGCTACAGCGCTGAGGATGGGGCACGCTGGGAAGCAGAAGCGGCAGCAGTAGCAGCAACAAGGTCCACTGCATTGGAGCAAATGATAACTGTGGTACTTGAGTACTTTATTAAGTGCCAAGCACTGTACTAAACACTGGGACGCATACAGGATCTTCAGGTTCAACACAGTCCCGTGTTTCTTATGGGCTCATAGTCAAACGGGAAGGGAAAGCAGGTATTGAATTCCCATTTTGCAAATCTGGAAACTAAGGCAAAGATAAATTAAGTGACTTCCCCAAGGTCACACGAAAGGCAAGTGGTGGAGCTAGGATTAGAACCTAGGTCCTCTCGTTCACAGGCTTGTGTCCTTTCCACTGGAGCTGGAGGCTTATTTACAAAAGGAGATTCAGAATTAGGAGGGATGAGGTGAAACTTGGGAGAAAGAAGGCTAACCCCAGAAGTGGAGACCACTTAGGTACCCATTTGGGAATGGGGAGGACGGGGCTAACAAAAGCAGCCCATGGTTGGCAGTGTGAATTTTCTGAAGCAGAGACCTAAGCATCAATCCCCTGAAGATTGAGAAAAATAGTTTCCTGTCTGGTTGGTTGGGCACCTCTGAAAAGTTAGTTCTTCCCCCAGAGAAAAACCCTCTAGGATTCCTTCAAAGATAAAACTTCAATCCCCCAGACTATAATAATAATAATTATAATTATGGTATAAGTTAAGTGCTTACTATGTGCCAACCACTGTTCTAAGCACTGGGATAGATACAAGATAATCAGGATGTCCCACGTGGGGCCCACAGTCTTAATTGCCATTTTACAGATGAGTTACCTGAGGCACAGATAAATTAAGTGGCTTGCCCAAGGTCACACAGCAGACAAGTGGCAGAGCCAGAATTAGAACCCATGTCGTCTGATCTCAAGCCCATGCTCTTTCCGCTAAGCCATGCTACTTTTCTACTTCAATCAATCAATCAAGGGTATTTGCTGAGCACTTACTATAATAATAATAATAACGATGACATTTTTATTAAGTGCTTACTATGTGCAAAGCACAGTTCTAAGAGCTGGGGAGGTTGCAAGGTGATCAGGTTGTCCCACGGGGGGCTCACAGTCTTCATCCCCATTTTGCAGATGAGGGAACTGAGGCACAGAGAAGTTAAGTGACTTGCCCAAGTCACACAGCTGACAAGTGGTGGAGCAGAGATTTGAACCCAAAACCTCTGACTCCAAAGCCCGGGCTCTTTTCCACTAAGCCACCCTGCATTAAGAGCTTGGGAGAGTACATGATGATGATGATGGTATTTATTAAGCGCTTACTATGTGCAAAGCACTGTTCTAAATTCTGGGGAGGTTAAAAGGTGATCAGGTTGTCCCATGGGGGGCTCACAGTCTTAATCCCCATTTTGCAGATGAGGTAACTGAGGCACAGAGAAGTTAAGTGACTTGCCCAAAGTCACAAAGCTGACAATTGGTGGGGCCGGGATTTGAACCCATGACTTCTGACTCCAAAGCCCGTGCTCATTCCACTGAGCCACCCTGCATTAAGAGCATGGGAGAGTACATAAATTTAGTAGGCCCTATTCCATTACACCTTAGGATAAAACAGTTTCATCAATCCCCACATACTGATAATGCCGACCACAAAGTTTGGGGGCAAGTTTGCAGACATTAAATAATTTTGAGTTTTACTCCTGCATGAGCCAGACCAAGGCACTTGGACACTGAGCCTATTGTTATCATAGAGATAATCTCTGCCGTACTGTGATGCAAAGACAAAATGCCAAAAATGTCACTCTACTCCTAGGAAAAAATTACACCTTAGAAATCAAAGCACATAGTTTTAATTTCGAGAGTAGTTATTATTGCTATTTTCATTTATTGAGTTTCTTCCTCTGTGTTCGTTCTCAGAAATCCATGAGCACTGCCCAAGTTTTCCTGTAGGATAAAAAAGTGGGACCTGGAGGAAAGCAAAAGAATCTCTGCAAACAAGACAAAAATGTGGGAGCTTACAAAAATTTTACATCAAGAATCTGAGGGCCAAGGGACAAAATGCTTCTGATTACCCGAATCCTCCTTCGGTACAGGCTCCCCTTACTGAGCTTAACACAAAGAGCCAGGCAGAAAGAAAATCAGAGAACTCAGCTGCTCAAACAGATTCCCAGCACAGCACCTCATTCCCATTGCTTTGAGCTTACACTGTTGATCTCTTGTTCTCCCTTACCCTGCTAAATGAGGTCCTGAAACCTAAGAGAAACTCACCTGGGCTTGCCTGTCCTCCCACTGGATCTTGCAGTGGAAGACTTGACTTGTATGTGCCTTGAGAGAACCCACTTAGGCAGCAGTTATAAGTGCAAGGAAACATGAGCTCATCTCCCCCAGGGTTGTGATTACTGTGTCACTTACTGTAGCTGATACAGTGTCTTCAGTGGAAGTCTGAGGGATCTCCAGAGCCCGAACTACCCTCCCTCCCCATTGCATATCCTTCATCTCTTCAAGTCACAATGATGGTTTCATTGTGTAACTGAGAAATGAACTTACTGAACTTAAAAAGGCCATATGAGAGTAAAACACTTTTATGATGTAATAGTAGTGTATTCAAGCACTTTGTATGGTGTTTTGTACATTGTAAGCATTCAATAAATACCACTAATTGATAGTGATGTGCATTGGAGCAGTGCTAATCACCAAAGCCTAGACCAAGAAGGGAACGGAAGAGATGCTTCCATATCAGTGATTTCCCACTGTTCGTAGGACAGATAGGACCCCTGAAACCCAGAAACATTCATGGGATTTTAAAGTCTCCCTTTCCTTTTCACACCACTTCTCTTTCTCACACTGCTTTTTTACTGTCTTTTCTTAATTTTCATACCTAAATCACTCATTTGAACGATTGAGACAACCCTCCTGCCTCTGAATTACCCAAAGATAGGGTGGTGGAATGACAGGTTAGTCCGAGAAGACTTTTTGGAGGAGATGATGTTAGTAGGGCTTTGAAAGAGCATATGAGAAGTTCATGCCTTGTTAAAATCTGACACTCTAACACATTTTCTTCGTTGAGACGGGGGCCAGAAAAGGCATTTCCTTAGCATAGATCTGAGCTCACTCCTGGGGTGCTGACATGGTGGAGGAAGTAGTGGGGAAAGTGGTGGTGGTCGGCGCATACTGGGAATTTCGTGTTTTATAATTTGAAATATCCTAAAATTCCTGAAGAAAACAAGATCATGCTTTTGTTTAAAAATGGGCAGTGTGAAAGCTTTGCAGTTGAACTAGCAGACAGAGAATGGGGGAAGATGGAGGATGGGAGAGATGTGTCATAAGATAGGAGCATGAGGGGAGACAGGGATATGTGGTGTAAGATGGGGAGAGACAAGGGGAGATGGGAAGATGTGAAGGGAAGCAGCTGGATATAGGGGGATTACAAGTGGAAGATCCAACCCTGCTTGCTTCCCCCACCCCAACCCCTCTTTTCTAGCACAGGCAGGTGAAAGCAACGTTTAAAGGCATGGGAAAATGTTGATTCAATCCACTACACTGTCCTCATGGCTGTTAATCCTTAAGGGATTCTTCAAATATCAGGATCACTGTCTATAAAGGTGCATTTGCTTCGTGGAATCATTGGAGAGTCAGCAGTTGAAGATGGAAGCGTTTTCATAAGGTGCAAAGGGATGGAGTCGGAGGCACACATGAAGGGGATATATAGTGAGAGGAAGCAGGAGATATCCTTTTGAGATACAGCTGGGAAGGATGGGAAAGTCCAAGAGGGGGCAGAAGGAAGGAGGGACTGCAGGGGAGGTTTTAGGGAGCTTCTGCCTAATGGTTTCAAGTTTATGGATGAAATGCCTGGCAAGGTCATTAGAGGCGAGGGATGTGAGGGGGAAGGGACCCAGGAGTTAGTAGACCTGGGTTCTAATTTCAGCTCTGCTACTTGTCTGCCATGTGACTTTTGGTAAGTCACTTAACTTCTCTGTGCTTCAGTTTCCTCATCTGTAAAATGGGGATAAAATGACTCTCTTTTTATCCTTGCTATTTTTTTAAAGTAACAATAAACAAACCCAATAATGATGGCCAAATTTCCTTCTTTTTCTGGCAGTGTTCTCATTGCTGAATCGTACTTTCCCAGCACTTAGTACAGTGTTCTGTACACAGTAAGTGCTAAATAAATACGATTGAATGAATGAATGAATTACCTGCTGTCCCAATCTAACTATACTATAGTGAAGTCAGAAATCAGGACAGTTTTTGTTGAGCCCTATTGTTAGGATTTTGCTATATTGGTTTTAAGCTCATAAAGCTCATAAGCAGAGGCACACCAAACAACTTAAGAAGGTATAAAAACAAAACCTGAAATCCCAATGATAAAATGAAATGGCAGAGGATGACACAACAGGATCTGTCACCATTAATTTTCAGGAGCTCCTAATGTTTTGAGATTTGGAGCCTTCAATTTTTTAACAAAGTGAATATCTTTGGCTCAGCTCGTTTTGTTTTAATACAAAAATAAAACTTCTCATTGTGTTTTGACTATGGTAGTATTATAGGTAATAGTCGTGTTTGTGATCAGAGGACATGTGGGACAGGGGCTGTATCCAATCTGACTGCACTGTATCTACCCCAATACTTGGTACAGTGCTTGACACACAGTAAGTGCTTAATATTTAGATTCTAGACTGTAAACTGTAAATTCATTGTGGGTAGAGAATGTGTCTACCAACTCTGTTCTATTGTACACTCCCAAGCACTAATACAGTGCTCTACACAGAATAGGTTTCCAGTAAATACCACTGATTTTTATTTTATGGTATGTGTCAAGCACTTACTATGCAGCAGGCATTATACTAAGCACTAGGACCGATTCAAGGTAATCAGGTTGGGCACTGTCTCTGTCCCACGTGGGGCTCAGAATCTTAATCTCCATTTTACAGATGAGGTAACTGAGGCACAGAGAAGATAATTAACCTGCCCAAGGTCACACAGCTCACAAGTAGCAGAGCTGGGATTAGAACCCAGGTTGTTTTCACTCCCAGGATTGTGCTCTATCCACTAAACCACGCTGCTACTCATTCATTCATTCATTCATTCATTCAATCATATTTATTGTGTGCTTACTGTGTGCAGAGCACTTTACTAAGCGCTTGGGAAGTACAGGTTGGCAACATATAGAGATGGTCCCTATGCAGCAATGGGCTCACAGTCTAGAAGGGGGAGACAGGCAACAAAACAAAACGTATTAACAAAATAAAATAAATAAAATAGTAAATATGTACAAGTAAAATAAATAGAGTAATAAATCTGTACAAACATACATACAGGTGCTGTGGGGAGGGGAAGGAGGTAGGGCTGGGGCGAAGGGGAGGAGGAGAGGAAAGAGGGGGCTCAGTCTTGGAAGGCCTCCTGGAGGAGGTGAGCTCTCAGTAGGGCTTTGAAGGGAGGAAGAGAGCTAGCTTGGCAAATGTGTGGAGGGAGAGCATTCCACACCAGGGGGAGGACATGGGCCAGGGGTTGACAATCCCCAACTCAACAATCAAACATTTATTGAGCACTTATTGTGTGCAGAACGCTGAATTAAATGCTTGGGTGAGTACAATAAATTAGAACAAAGTACTTATCTTCTTCTTCTTCTCATTATTATTATTATTATTATTATTATTATTATGTTTTCACTGTGAACAATTCATCCTAATTCAGGAGAAAGACAGCAAGGTATAGGCCCATGTGAGATCTTTTGAGGGTTTAGCATAGAAAACCCCAGGGTTACAGCCTGAACTCTAACAGGGGAACAAAGCTCTTCAATCAAGTCATGGTGTGCATTGAGCCTGCACTCTCACTGTACTGTTAGCATTGTTTTAAGCGTATGGTAAAATACCAAAAAGTAGACATAATCCCTCCTTTACAAGGAGTTTATAGTTTAGTTGGGGAAACAAACATGAAAATACATGACAGTGAAGGGAAGGGACCAAGTCTAAGGACATAAATGCAGACGGGGGTGGGGGCGGGTCTGAGTATCTAAGTGCTTAGGGGGTGGGACTAAGCAAGTGAATAAGTGAAGCAGCAGGGATGGGAAAAAAGGGTGGAGGAGGTGAGATGTTATTCAAGGAAGGCTTCCTTTCTTATGGTATTTGTTAAGCACTTGATTAATTCGTTCATTCAATTGTATTCAAGCGCTTACTGTGTGCAGAGCACTGTACTAAGCACTTGGGAGAGTGCAATGCAACGATAAATAGACACACTCCCTGCCTACCAAGTGCCAGGCACTATTTTAAGCACTGGGGTAGATACAAGGTAATCAGGTTGGACACATACAGAAAGAAGTAAAGATTGTAGAATCACCATCTTTTACCCGTTGCTCTCAGTATTAGTACTTGCAGAGCCTCCTTCTTGATGTAAAATTTCAAGCCCTTCTTCAGCTTGCTCAGAGAAGCAGGATACCCCATACCCAAAGCTCTTTTCTTATGAGTGGCTTAAACATTTATTCAGGTTTGTTCCTTAAAAGCTCTCCATCAAATGAATAGATGAAGGCTCAACATGTAATTTACATACACAGCCATTTCTGGACTATAAGAAGCTATCAGCCCACCTTGAATTTCAGTTTCAAATTAAACCAGTGATCTTTCTCTGTTGTGCACCAATAATTTGTTTCAGTGTCCCCCCCCCTCGAAAAATAAGCCAAATATGCCCAACAGATGAACCTTGAAAACCTACCTGATTTCAAAATGCTTTGATTGTTTTGTCATCTCCATATCCACTTTCACCAACTCTCCCAAGGTGACCCTGGGGTACCAGCCATCTCAAGGTCAAATGCTGTCTCATGACCGCCTGAGCCAACAGTCCAAACTCAGAAGTGAGGGTGAGATACTGCCCACACAACCAGAAATGCCAGATGGACAGCCCAAGCCGGGAATATAGCAGGTGTCCCTTGCCTCCGTGCCAATCAAATTAGGTATGGATGAGGGGGGAGGGCGGAGAATGGCTAAACAGAGGCCGGAAGTTGTAATGGCCTAGGAGCACAGCTGATAAACACCTGCAGCCTCTAACCTCCTGTGCAGAAGATTGAGACTTGCAGCAGATGGCTGCAGGGTGCCTCTGTCCAGAGTGTGAGAAGCCTGCTCTGCCTGCACCAACTGAGGAGCCATGGGATGGGTGAGGGTCCTGTCCCACTTGATGCTCATGCGGCTGGAAGCCAGGTGCTTTGCCATGGGTATGTTATGCATTAATGGATTCCTCACAAATGGAAAATACTTGTGGGTGGCAGCTAGGGGCTTCCCCACGGGTGTGTAACTCAAGTGGATTCCTCCCGAGTGGGAAGTGCACATTGGTGAGAGCTAGCCGCCCCACCACCTGCAAATAAACTGTCAGGGAATTCCGCCTGGGTGGGACCTGGGGGTTCTTCCATACGCGAGTAATGTATAGGTGTGTTCCTCCTATTAGGGAAGCTCTAATATTACTAATTGTACTTCTCAAGCGCTTAGTACAGTGCTCTGCCCACAGTAAATGCTCAATAAATATAATAGATTGACTGAGGGCAAAATGGTGAAGCAGGAGCAGACAGCTAATAGGAAAGAGGAAGCCAGCCACCTCCCCAGAGCAAGCTGGGCCCAAACTTCCTAGCTAGGCTGCACTGGGTTTGGAGAACAGAACAAAGGGGAGGGAGCGGTCTGCTTGTTGCCAAACCCTGAAGAGCCAAATGGTAGCCAAGGGAAGCAGAGAAGAGCTACAAGGAGCCCTGATTTGCAGAAAGCTGCCAACAGTCTGTCCTCATCCCTGGGAAAACACACCCAGAAGATTTCCATCTCTGCCTGGGTACTGTCCAGCCTCTTAGCTTTCTCGTGAGCTTTGACTTGAAATTTAGTCAGTGTCCTCCTGGCTGTTTCAAGCTCCTGGTGCAACAGGATGACTTCCACTTCGTTAAGTTTAACATCTTCCTTGGCTTGACATAATGCCACTCCCAGCTCTTTAATTTTCTATTTAGAGACAGTCATGTGAACAGTGAATTAGAACAATATCAATTTCTAACGAGTTATGGAGCAAAACGACCGATATGGCCTTAATGGATAGTTAAAAACGTTTGATTCACTACTCACCTCCATTGAATTCTCCCAATAGTCTCTAGTTGGGACAGATCAGCTAAGGGGACTCTGAAAAGCTCTGTATGACATTCTTCAAGGGTCCATACACATTCTCACCGTCCCCTTGACTTTTAACCCAAGAGCATTTGCTAATTAGTGACCAGTCCTGGTGAGTTTAATAGCTTTTTAATTAGAGTTTTAATAGCTTGTTTTCTTATATTTTAAATAGTATTTGTTAAGCACTTACTAAGTGCCAGGCACTGTTCTAAGTGCTGGGGTAGATACAAGGTAGCCAGGTTGGACACAGTTCACATCTTACATGGGGCTCACGGTCTTAATCCCCATTTTACAGATGAGGTAACAGGCACAGAGAAGTGAAGTGAGTTCCCCAAGGTCACACAGCAGACTAGTGGCAGAGCCAGGATTAGAATCCAGGTCCTTCTGACTTCCCAGGTCTGTTCTCTATCCAGTAGGTAACACTGCTTCTCTGCTTCATGTCAGGGCTCATCACCAGGGATTGCTCCCCATTTAGTTTCAGGTGCTTGACCTATGAGCCCTTCACCAGGGATTTGACTCCCTCTAAATTCAGGTGCTCAATGACAAGTTCCAAAAGTGAAACCAAGCCACCACTATGTATAGAGGAAAGCTTTATTTCATAACTAAACATGGGGGGTAGAAACATGCATGTGTGTGCACGCATGCACAAACACACACACACACACAATAGTTACACACCCAAATAGTTTTCCTCAAGTCCTTTCCTGTGAGGATGATCCCATTTTGGAGTAGTCATGGAGTCCAGACGCCCACAGCTCATCGTCCTGGTTCAAGCCTTAGGTGGCTTGGCCATGGCCACAATAGGTGTCTCAGTGCATGGCTTAGGTGGTGTCACCGTGGCCCTGCCATGGGTGTCTTGGCTTAGGTGGTTTCAATGCATGACAGGGTGGGGGTGGGGTGGTCCAGGGCCAGTCCTCTTCCCTTTTTATCAGTTGTTTCAGAGGCTTGCAGTGGGGGCTGCTCAGAATTGCCTACTGTTTTCTGCTAGTTACTGTGTAAACCAGGAGAGACAGCAACTTCTCCCCCTGTGCTTATCCCCCATGGGCATAGCCCCATCCAGCAGCCTTTTTCCTGTTCAGCAGAGCAATTTAGCCCTTTC
This sequence comes from Tachyglossus aculeatus, assembly GCF_015852505.1. NCBI lineage: Eukaryota > Metazoa > Chordata > Mammalia > Monotremata > Tachyglossidae > Tachyglossus > Tachyglossus aculeatus. The sequence continues at coordinate 15,482,366 of NC_052099.1, forward strand.
TCAAGCCCCTCTGCTGAACAATTCCATTTCTTCCAAGCCATTCAAGTTCTCTGGAACACTTTTGAGCAAGATAATACAGTTGCTCCTCCAATTCTTCCTTTGACCTTGTTGTCCATGGGGTCAAAGAATAGTCTCTTAGAAACTGGCTTCTATGTTACAATATGGAGTCACTCTTGCTCACCACACTTCATCTCCCACTTTCCCTGATAATGTCCATGATTATTCCAGTGTGTTGAGAATAGCTCAGATATCAGCTAACTAGATGTAGCTCTCTTATGACTTCCTGTAACAGTTATTTTTCACTTTCATTAAGAAAAAGCCAGACTCTCTTACTCATCACTAATGAGAAAAACAAAAAATATTCAGTGAATCAATCAATCATTTATTGAATGCTTACTGTGTGCAGAACACTGTATTGAGTGCTTGGGAGATTACAATATACAGAGTTGGTAGATATATTACCTACCCATGAGGAGGTTGCAGTCTAGAGGGGGAGACAGACATCGGTGTAAATAAATAACCCTAATCAGTATAAATAAATAAATTATGGATATGCACATAAGTGCAGTGGGCCTCAGAGTAGGGTGAATGAAGGGTGAAATTACCGGAGCAAGGGCAATGCAGAATGGTGTGGGAGAAGAGGAAATGAAGGCTTAGATAGATCCCTCCTCTCTCCTTAACTGTGGGGGTCCCTCAAGGTTCAGTTCTGGGTCAAGGTCTTTTCTCCATCTACACCCACTCCCTTGGAGAACTCATTTGCTTCCATGACTTCAACTGCCACCTCTATGTGGAGGACACACAAATCTACATCTCTAGCCATGATTTTTCTCCCACTCTCAAGTCTTGCATTTCCTCCTGCCTTCAAGACATCTCTACTTGGATGTCCTCCCATTACCTCAAGTTTAACATGCCCCAAACAGAACTCCTTATCTTCCCTCCCAAACCCTGTCTTCCCCCTGACTCTCCCATCATTCTAGATGGCACTACCATCCTTCCTGCTACTCAAGCCCATAACCTTGGCATTATCCTTGACTCCTCTTTCTCATTCAACACAGATATTCAAGCCATTACTAAACCCTGTTGGTTCCACCTTCACAACATCGCTAAATTCCACTCTTTCCTCTCCATCCAAACTGCTACTATGTTAATGCAACCACCCATCCTATCCCACCTAGATTTACTCTATCATTCATTCATTCATTCATTCAATCATATTTATTGAGCACTTACTGTGTGCAGAGCACTGTACTAAGCGCTTGGGAAGTACAAGTTGGCAACATATAGAGACGGTCCCTACCCAACAGTGGGCTCACAGTCCAGAAGGGGGAGGTCACCCTAATTGCTGACCTTCCAGCCTCCTGTATCTCACCATTCCAGTCCATACTTCAGTCTGCTGCCTGGATCAATTTTCTACACAAACGTTCAGGCCATGTTTCCTCACTACTCAAAAATCTCCAGTAGTTGCCCATCCACCTGTGCATCAAACAAAAACTCCTCACAATTGGCTGAAAGCCCTCAATCCCCTTGCCTCCTCTTACCTCACCTTTCTACTCTCCTACTACAAACCAACCTACACACTTTGCTCTTCTGGTGCTAACCTTCTCACTGAACACTGATCTCATCTATCTCACCACCGACCTCTTGCCCATGTCCTCCCTCTGGCCTGTAACAGCCTTCCTCCTCAAATCTAACAGACAATTACTCTCCCACTCTTCAGAGCCTTACTGAAGGCACATTGCCTCCAAGAGGCCTTCCTTGACTAAGCTCCCCCCCCATTTCCTCTTCTCCCACTCCCTTCTGCATCACCCTGACTTGCTTTCTTTGTTCTTCCCCCTCCCAGCCCCACAACATTTATGTACATATCTGTAATTTGTTTATTTATATTAATGTCTGTTTCCCTCTCTAAACTGTAAGCTAGTTGTTGGCAGGGAATGTGTCTGTTTATTATTGCATTGTACTCTTCCAAGTGCATAGTACAGTACTGTGCACACAGTAAGCACTGTATGAATAGAATTGAATAAATGAATGAATAAATAAGCGGGAATGCCTCTTGTAGATGTACTTTTAATAAAGATTTGAAGAGAAGATGAGAATTTCTGTTTTGTAAACTTTGAGATGTTGGCAGAACAAGTAGAGATGTCCTGAAGGCAGGAGGAAACTTGAGGCAGCAGAGAAGGAGAGAGATCAGGGCTGCAAAGGTAGATTTGGGGATCATCTATGTAGTCTCATTCTCAGCTGTCCCGCCATCTACCAGTGGCCCACGTCCCACCTCTGGCCGGTAATGCCCTCCCTCCACACATCCACCAAACTAATTCTCTTCCTCCCTTCAAAGCCCTACTGAGAGCTCACCTCCTCCAGGAGGCCTTCCCAGACTGAGCTCCCCTTTTCCTCTCCTCTTCCTCCCCTCCCCATTGTCCCCACTCCCTCCCTCTACCCTACCCTTTTCCCCTCCCCACAGCACTTGTGTATATTTGTACATATTTATTACTCTATTTTATTAATGATGTGTTTATAGCTATAATCCTATTTATTCTGATGGTATTGATACCTGTCTACTTGTTTTGTTTGTTTTTTTGGTTGTCTCCCCCTTCTAGACTGTGAGGTCATTGTTGGGTAGGGACCGTCTCTGTATGTTGTCTATTTGTACTTCTCAAGTGCTCAGTACAGTGCTCTGCACACAGTAAGTGCTCAATAAATACAATTGAATGAATGAATGACTAGACGTAGTAGTTGAAGCCAGGGGAGTGAATAGGTTCTCCGAGGGGACTGATTGTAGAAGGAGAACAGGAGACCCAGAACTGAACCCTGAGGCACTCCCCAGTTAGGGAATGGGAGGCAGAGAAGTAGGCTGTGAAAGAGACTGAGAATAACAGGCAGTGTCACCTAGTGGAAGGAACACGGGCAGGCACATCCATTCGTAAGTGCTGAGGGTGTGTATTGATATGTAATGCTATGGACTTAATTTGGTCACAGGGAGCACTTGCCACTGCAGCCCTGCCTAGACTCTCATCACAACTACTGGGAAGGGAATAACCCTCCAGGCCCTCTCACTGCTCCCTGCCACATACCTCCACAGGCCCCGGGAGTTCCTGCGGTTTGGGGAGTCTCTTGGACCTATCAAGTGGCCTCAACGTCTCCTGCAGCCATTTCCTTAGGTGGGCAGCTCCCTCAATCAGCGAGTGTGGCCTAGTGGACAAGACTCAGGAGCCCTGAGTTCTAATCATAGCTCCACCACTTGTCTGCTCTGCAACTCTGGGCAAGTCACTTAACTTCTATGTGCCTGAATTTCCTCATCTATAAAATGGTGATTAACTACATGTTGTGTCTTGCCTTAGACTGAGCCATGGCGGGGGCAGTCCTCTAGAATGTAAACCCATTGTGGTCAGGGAACATGTCTATCAACTATATTAAATTATACACTCCCAAGTGCTTAGTATAGTGCCCTGCACACAGTAAGTGCTCAATAAATGCAATTGAGTGACTGACAGGGACTGCATCTGATCTGATTGAATCATAACTACCCTAGTGCTTAGAGCATAGGATGCACTTACCAAATTCCATCATCATTATCATTATCATCATTATTATTGATCAGTGTTGTTCTGCCCTCCTGGAATCCTTATATTCAGATGATTTGCATAATTTTATTTCCTTGTCCTCCCCTAGTCATTTTACATGCCCAATTAGAAGACATTTTATTTTCACAGGATGACTTTCCCACTTGCTAGTAACCTAGAAACCTGGCTTTTTTCTCCCTTTGACAATTTTATTTCTCATAAACAACATCAGAGGGATGGCAGGGGAAGGGGGAAGAGAAAGATGATGGAAATAATAATCTATTAACTTGGCTACCCTTTGGAAAATACTGGATGGGGTTGAAGGGGGTTAGGATTATTCCTTAGATTATGTATGCATTTCATCTTTCTGTGCTCTGCCCTCCAATTACCAGGTATTTGAGTGTCACCAAAGATGCATCTGCAGGTAGTAGACAAGCTGTCGAACAAAGCCACAAATGCATGCTAGAACTAGAAATCATAGGCTAGCGCTATAGAAGAATCTGGTTACAGAGTTATATCACCTCAGTGCTTTACTGTAGGCTGGTCTGGAGTTGTTTTTTCTCTGAGGAAGCATCTTCCAGCAGACCTCAAAGCTGGTCTCTCTCTTGTTGGATGGAGACAACCTGTTCCTTCAGTTGTTCCACCTGCTCATTCTCTACCTTCAACTTGGCTGTTGTCTTGTCTTATTTCATCGAGTCATCTCTGACCCATAGCGACACCATGGATGCATCTCTCTCAGAACACCTTGACTCTATCTGCAATCATTCTGGGAGTGTATCCATAGAGTTGTCTTGGTAAAAGTACAGCAGTGGAGAGAATTGGAGGCAGTGAGTGTGGACAACTCATTCCAAGAGTTTGGAGAGGGATGATAGGAGGGAGATGGTGGTCAGGGATGGAAAAAGGGAGAGGGCATATGTTTTGATAAGGTGCACAGGGATTGGGTCGGAGTCAGTGACCGTCTATGGTGATTTTCGTGTCACTTCAGACCACACCACCATCTTCCCTGTCTCGAGAGCTTGTAACCTTGGCATTTTCCTTGACTCTTGTCTGTCATTCAGCCCACATATTCAATCTGTGACCAAATCCTGTTGGTTTTATCTTCACAACATCTCTAGAATCCACCCCTTTCTCTCCATCCAAACTGCTACCAATGCTGATCCAAGCACTTATCATACTATGCCTTGACGATTACATCAGCCTCCTCACTGACCTCTCTGCATCCTGTCCCTCCATTCTCCAGTCTATACTTCACTCTGCTGTCTGGAACCTTTTTCTACAAACTTTTCAGTGCATGTCATCCCACTTCTCAGAGATCTCCAAAGTTTGCCCAGTCTCTCCACAATAAACAGAATCTCTTTACCACCAGCTTTAAAGGCTTTTAACCAGCTCTTTCCCTCTCACCTTACCTCACTGATCTACTACAATTCAATCTTCACACTTTGCTCCTCTAATGCCAACCTACTCACTGTATGTTGAGTTCATCTATCTTGCCAGCAACCTCTTACCCAAGTCCTCCCTTTGGCCTGGAATTCCCACCCTATTTATACAGTACACCACCATTCTCCCCACCTTCAAAGTCTTCCCATAAAATCACATCTCTTCCAAGAGGCCTTCCTCAACTAAGCTATCATTTCTCCTACGTTCTCTCCCTTCTGCATTTCCTACACACTTGGATCTGCACCCCATAAGCTTTTGATATTCACCCCACAGTACATAACCTTATACAGTATTTCCCCTATCTGAAATATATTTTAATGTCGGTCTCCCCCTCTAGACAGTAACTTCCTTGTTTGCTAATTCTGTTGTATTGGACTCTCCCAAGTAGTAAGTGCTCAATAAATAGGATTGATTAATTGATTGATTGATGTATTGTACTCTCCCAAACATTTAGTACAGTGCTCTGCACACAGTAAGCACTCAAATACTACCATTGATTGATTGATTGCTGGTTATACAATGAAGGTCCAGAAATGTATGAATAAGCTACAGTCTAAATAAAATCATGGACTCAAGTCATAACATTTTGGGTTAAATTATTATTAGTATTAAAAAATAATAATAATAACAATGTTAGTAGTTAAGGGTTTACTATGTGCCAAGCACTGTACTAGGTGCTGGGGTAGGTCCCATATGGGGCTCACTGTATAATTAGGAAGGAGAACAGGTATTGAATCTCCATTTTGGAGATGAGGCAACTGAGGCCCAGAAGTCAAATGGCTTTTTCTAAGTCACACAGCAGGCAAGTGGCAGAGTCGTGATTAGAACCTAAGAACTCTGACTCCCAGGCTATTATAATATATATGCTATTATAATAAATGGCATTATAATTCAACTGGAGCTAATGCTCTTTCTACGAGGCCACACTGCTTCTCAAAAATGAAGGGCTTCACATGGGCATGAAAACAGCTTTCCAACTTTTTCATATAAGTTTTGTATATTTCTACTATACATATGGGATTCTTTTCCTGAAGACCAAAGGCTTCCAGTCCTATGGAAAACTCATTTAGCCTTAAGAAATGTTCCTTACCTTGCGTGGCAACTCATCAATGGTTTTCTTTAACTTTTCTTGACTATCCAAAGTCTCAGATTCCCTTTCAGAAGTAGTCCTTTTCAGTTTGGTAATCACTTCCTGGCGATGTTTTAAGGACATAAAGGCATTTCTCGGTTCTTCTTTTGTGTCTATGTTCTTTGCCATAAGTAAACAAGATGAAATCGGTTTCTACCATAATGCTTTTGATTAGATTTACTTCTATTCATTTCTGCACTCAAGAACTCTAATCTAATTCTCAATTGGATACAAAATGTCTCTTACCACCTTCTGGGTACCTTAATATCCTCTTCAAGCTGGTCCCTCTCCATTTGCAGAGTTTCCAGGAGTTGCATGAGGTCGACTTTTTCTTGGGTGACAGTTCTTATTTCTTCCAGATTCTCTTGAAGTTGCTGAGTAATTGCCAGCATCTCTATTTCTAGGTCCTTCAGGGTTGAATCTCTGTCCTTTAATTGGGCCTTCAAGGGTTCCAACTCATTTAACTTTCCACAAGTCACAGAGAGCTCTTCCCTCAGGCAGTCAAGTTATTCTTGCTCAACTGTCCTTTGTTGAAGCTCCTGGATCACATAGAACAGCTTACGAAAAAACAAATATAAATGAATGAAATGTGGGAATGAAAATCTTTCTTATGTGTATCAAAAAAGATGCAATATGCCCTATACAGTACTAGTTCTCTGTAGATATTTTGTGGCTCTAAAAGTTTGTGTTTTTGTGATAACATGGTATTCTGCATTGCTGGTGATGCAAAGAGTATACTAGAAAGAAATGAAAGTGGTCGTTTGTGACTGCATGTTATTTAGTTGTTTCAAAATAGATGAGATGATAAGAAAATATTAAGCCCTCTCCAATCATTCAGCAGTGCAAGAGAGTTTAGAGAAATCAAGTGATCTGTATCACATTTTCAAGGTAGATTCCACTAACCTCTGGTTTCATATCATTCAAATCTGAGCCCAGGTGCCATACTTCCAAAGACCGACTTGCTACCTGATGTTCTATTTGTTCATTCTCTTCAACTACAGCCATGTGCATTTCAAACTCCCTGAGGTGCTTTGTAAAATCCTAGTGTTTCTAGGCGGTTCTCTGATCTTCTGACCAGGAAACAGATAGCTCTTTAGTCTTCTCAACTTCTAGAAGTTCTTCAAGTCGACTGTCATTTTGAATGGCTTCATTGAGGAATTTGTCTTTTTCAGATGTTACCAAACACAGCAGTTTGGACTCCTCAAGATTCTATTGATACATTTAGAGTATTGTGAAATACTTGTTAAATTGTCTTACATTTGGGAAACAATTTTGGAAGGCTTCATTACACAGTAAATCAGCCTGGCTAGTAGATTAAAAAAATCCTCAGGCCTATAGAAATTTTTAGCAGCCTGTGATACCTGCTTGACAGTAATCCTTCTCATAATCCTGCATCATCTACCCCTGCTTCAACCACATTAGTTTGCTCCAACTATTGCCATTATTTCAAACTGTTGTATGGGGTAGACTTCTGGGCAGATGCAGAAACAAGAAACGGGTAAGAGGAATTTTGAGGATGCAACAGATGGCAGCAGTCACAACAGTAGCAGATGGGAAGGAGGCCGGGCTTTTAGGCTCCTCTTTTCATCTTCCCACTGTGGCTGCTGTTGCTCTCCTACTCTATCTGATGACCAGCTGGATGCATGTAAGTGTAAGCAGAAGGGATTTGGGGAGGCAAGAGAAGCAGTTTTTCAGGGGCCTGAATGTGAGATGTGCACACCAAGATGTAAGGGATTGAGGATGTTCTCTGGGGGAAATGCTGAGACATAGGGGTACAGAGTTTTTTTTTTTTTTAATTGAAGACTTCTATTTTAGGACATAGTTACCAACCAATTTGCCTGATTGAAGAAGTGTCAAGAATTTAAAGGAGACAATAGATAATTGGATAGTGCTATTAAAAGCCCAGCATTTGCACTTTATGACATACTAGCAATTTGCTCCAATCAGTAATATCAGATTCCATTGTATTTAATTATATCATGAGATCAGCTATACCTAAATATACACACTAGGAATCTGATCCTTTATAAACCATACTAACTTGAAAAACAAAATTAATGTAAATGTCTTACAGCTACTTTCAAGGTAAAGCATGCAGCCCAATAAAAAAGCCATCCCTTCTTTTGAAATATTTACCTCCTTCCTCAACAGCTCTGCTTCATTAGATAATGTTTTCTACTCTATTAACTTCTTTTTGCAAAACTGTATTTCCTTCAAGTACTTTGTCCATTTCACTTTTAAGACTAATTAATTTTCTTTCCAATTCCACCAAAGATGAAAAATGTAAATTTTTGGATGAATTAAATGATAAATAAAAGGAAGTAGTTTAACTTATATCTACTGTGACAGTTTCTTAAAGAAATTCTAAGAATTAAGGAATTCAAAGGATACACGGCACTACCATCCTTCCTGTCTCACAAGCCCGCAACCTTGGTGTCATCCTCGACTCCGCTCTCTCATTCACCCCTCACATCCAAGCTGTCACCAAAACCTGCCGGTCTCAGCTCCGCAACATTGCCAAGATCCGCCCTTTCCTCTCCATCCATACCGCTACCCTGCTCATTCAAGCTCTCATCCTATCCCGTCTGGACTACTGCATCAGCCTTCTCTCTGATCTCCCATCCTCGTGTCTCTCTCCACTTCAATCCATACTTCATGCTGCTGCCCAGATTATCTTTGTCCAGAAATGCTCTGGGCATATTACTCCCCTCCTCAAAAATCTCCAGTGGCTACCAATCAATCTGCGCATCAGGCAGAAACTCCTTACCCTGGGCTTCAAGGCTCTCCATCCCCTCGCCCCCTCCTACCTCACCTCCCTTCTCTCCTTCTCCAGCCCAGCCTGCACCCTCCACTCCTCCGCCGCTAATCTCCTCACTGTACCTCGTTCTCGCCTGTCCCAACATCGACCCCCGGCCCACGTCCTCCCCCAGGCCTGGAATGCCCTCGCTCTGCCCATCCGCCAAGCTAGCTCTCTTCCTCCCTTCAAGGCCCTACTGAGAGCTCACCTCCTCCAGGAGGCCTTCCCAGACTGAGCCCCTTCCTTCCTCTCCCCCTCGTCCCCCTCTCCATCCCCCCCATCTTACCTCCTTCCCTCCCCCACAGCACCTGTATATATGTATATATGTTTGTACATATTTATTACTCTATTTATTTATTTATTTTACTTGTACATATCTATTCTATTTATTTTATTTTGTTAGTATGTTTGGTTTTGTTTTCTGTCTCCCCCTTTTAGACTGTGAGCCCACTGTTGGGTAGGGACTGTCTCTATATGTTGCCAATTTGTACTTCCCAAGCGCTTAGTACAGTGCTCTGCACATAGTAAGCGCTCAATAAATACGATTGATGATGATGATGATGAAAGGATGCGATCCTTTTCAACAATGTGTTTACTTAGGACAGGATGACAAAAATGATGCTACTGTTTTGACCCCAGTGCTTAACACATTATCACGGTACAAGGTACGCTCTTAAAAACTGTTATTCTTGTTATTTACGTGCTCATTGAGAATTTTCCCAGACCTAGAACTAGGTCTAGTTCTCAGATTTCCCAGATCTAGAAATGCATAGTGAATGGTTCCCCCTACTGGTCGCATTTAAAAATATTTGGCATTTGAAACTCGAGAAAACATAAGCCCAGCTCAACATTACCTACACTTTTATAACTTAATTTTTAATAAATTTTTAATAATTGAATAAAGTTTATAGTTGAAAGGCAGTTAACACCACACAGTATTTCACAGAAAGAAGAGTTGACCAAAAGATAAACAAGATAAAAACAAAAAGTGTGATAGAAGTTTAGTTATAGAAAGCACCTTTGGGAACCTTGCCATCCATGAAAGAAGTTAATTTAGAGTTTTCGGTAAAAAGAAACTGTAACTCTGCTTGCATTTTCTTGCAACTGATTTTACCTGCTCCCAACTGACTTTGTTATAGCTGAAGATCCTTTTACACATGTTCATCTCTATTTGAGAGTTCTTTCTATAGCAACACCTTTATGTAGAGAAGAAAATGTTGTGTATGTTCATCCAACCTTAGTGTATTCCACACAAAACATCTTAAAGGGACATTTCTTACCATTTTCTCTTTCAACTCAAGATTTCATCTTTAAGGAAGGCTGATTATAATTATTATTATTTTTTGCACCAAGGGCTATGATTTCAAGCTTATAGAGAGACTGCTTCATCTTCTAGATGTCTTCAGATACAATTTTTGGTGTTTGCCTAGGAGGGTGCCAAGATTGAATATAATGGGATAATTGGCATCCAAACCAATTTCTCCTTAGGAACAGGAGAATTCTGGCTTTTCTGTTCTGTTCTGTTCAGATCTGTTCTGAATGACCAAATACTTTTAGTGGCCTAACTTATAAAACCAACAATAACCAAAAAGTTTATTAAAATGTGAATTATTCACAAGCCTCTTAAATAACTGTGAATCAAAATCAGATGATTTGAACACAATTCATATTTATGGTTTAAAAAGGGGTGAGGGGATTGCTTCCAACCATCATTCAGATTTAGGAAAAATTTCCCCTTTTGCTTCACCTCCATATGATTCTCTTACATAATGTTTCCAAGGTCAAAGCACAGTTGGCAAAAAAAATCCTCAACAAAATCAGTTCTGTTAAATTAGTTGGCCTAATTAAATACCAAGCAGATAACTGGCTCTGTTTTACTTTCCAAATCAAAGAAATCAGGCTGCAGATCTAGTGCTGGCAAAATCAGCTTTCTTAGTTTCAGAGAAGTCAGGTTGTAAACCAAATATCAAGTATCATTCACTTTAATGAAAGTTCAAAACACACAAAGTCACTACTAAAAGTAATTCTCATTTTTACAGCTGAAAAGGAGGCATCCACATTTCCTGTTCTATGCTTCTGTAACTCTGCTATTTGCCTTTTTAGTTCCTTTATCTGGTTTTCTTGAAGCAAGTCTTATTTTGATTTACATTCTATCTGAAGCAATCATAGTAGAATGGAGTAATTAGTAATTCAAGTAGAGAGCCTGGTAGAGAACCCGGGTTCTAATCCCAGCTCCATCATTGTCTGCTGTGAGACCTTGGGTAAATCACTTAACTTCATTGATATTCACATTTGCAATTCACCCCACCCTCAACCCCACAACACTTATGTACATATCTTTAAATTTCTTTGTTTGTTGGTTTTGTAGTACTCATTAAACTCCTATTATGTGTCAAAAGTTGTTCTAAGTGCTGGGATAGGTACAAGTCAATTATTTATTTATGTTAATGTCTGCCTCCCCCTCTAGAAGGTAAGCTCACTGTGGACAGGGAACGTGTCTGCCAACTCTGTTATATTGTTCTGTCCCAAGAGCTTAGTAGAGTGCTCTGCACATAGTATGCACTCAATAAATACTGGATTGATTGATTCTCTGCTTCAACTTCCTCATCAGTAAAATAGAGGTTACGTCCTACTTGCTCTTACTTAAACTGGGAGCCCCTTGTGATACAGGGACTGTGTCCAACCTGATTATCTTTTATCTATCCCAGTTATTGGCATATAGTAAGTACCATAATAAATAATTTAAAAAAGAGTTAGGATTCTTAACGTTTAGAAAAGCAGTTTACTCAGAACTTTTTACTCCTGGGACAACATTACACTCCCCACTTCTGGAACACAGGTGTGTTCCTGTATTAAGGAAAATAGGGTAACATAGATAATATCCATTTCAAATCCCATGATTCCTTGAGTTTCAGACAGCTTGGGTGGCAGGATGGGGAGAGGTGGGAAGAGGGAACAACACTACAGAATCATTTTTCAGCATCTCTAACCTCCTTCCCATGCTAAGTTTGCCTCTCCAAGGTTTCCTTTAAAGTCATCTCCATTTCAGTATTTTCTCTTTTCAGCTGTTCATAGTCTAATACCAAGTTGTCAAAGCTAGCATGCAGTGAATTCAACTCACTTTCAATGTTTTCCTGTGTAATAAAAGTAATAAAAGCCAGATTAATTCATTCATTCAATCATATTTATTGAGAACTTACTGTGTGCAGAGCACTGTATTACACATTTGGAAAGTATAATTTTGCAACAGAGACAATCCGTACCCAACAATGGAATCACAGTCTAGAAGGGGGAGAAAGACAACAAAACAATACAAGTAGATGGGTGTTGATATCATCAAAATAGATAAATAGAATCATAGATATATACATATCAACAAAATAGAGTAATAAATGTGTACAAATATACACAAGTTCTGTGGGGAGGGGAAGGGGTAAAGCAGAGGGAGGGAGTAGGGGTAAAGGGGAGGGGAGGAGGAGCAGAGGAAAAGTGGGGGCTCAGTCAGGGAAGGCCTCTTGGAGGAAGTGAGCTCTCAGTAGGGCTTTGAAGAGGGGAAGAAAGCTAGTTTGGCGGATGTGTGGAGGGAGGGAATTCCAGGCCAGAGATAGGACGTGGGCCAGGGGTCGACGGTGGGACAGGCAAGAATGAGGCACACTAAGTCAGTTAGTGGCAGAGGAGCAGAGTGTGCAGGCTGGGCTGTAAAAGGAGAGAAGGGAGGTAAGGTAGGAGGGGGGAAAGTGATAGAGATTTTTGAAGCCAATAGTAAGGAGTTTTTGTTTCATACAAAGACTGATGGACAACTACTGGAGATTTTTGAAGAAGTGGGTGGCATGGCCAGAGCATTTCTGTAGAAAGATAAACCGACCAGCAGAGTGAAGTATAGACTGAAGTGGGGAGAGACAGGAGGATGGGAGATCAGAAAGGAGGCCAATGCAGTAATCCAGTCGGGATAGGATGAGAGAGTGTACCAACAAGGTAGCGGTTTGATTGGAGAGGAAAGGGTAGATCTTGGCGATGTGAAGGTGAGACTGGCAGGTTTTTGTGATGGATTGGATGTGTGGGGTAAATGAGAGGGCAGAGTTAAGGATGACACCAAGGTTGCAGGCTTGTGAGACGGGAAGGATGGTAGTGCCATCCACAGTGATGGGAAAGTCAGGGAGAGGACAGAGTTTGGGAGGGAAGATAAGGACCTCAGTCTTGGACATGTTGAGTTTTAGGTGGCAGGCAGACATCCAGGTGGAGATGTTAGTTTTTTTCCCCTTATTTATCAAATTACTGCTACTTTAAGTGATTTCATTTCAACTGCTATGTGACTCAGTCAAACCTCTCTGCCATCTCTGGAGTTTGAATAATAAAACAATAATAATATTTATTACATGCTTTGGATTAGAGGAGGGAGGGTGTTCCAGGATAGAGGCAGGACATGGACAAGGGGTCGATGGTGAGACATGCAAGATCAATGTACATTGGGAAAGTTAGCACTAGAGAAGCAAAGTGTTCAGCAGTAGAAGGAGAGAAGTGAGGTGAGGTAGGAGGGGGCAAGGTGATGGAGTGCTTTAAAGCCAATGGTGAGGAATTCTGTTTGACACGGAGGTGGATGGGCAACCACTGGAGTATTTTGAGGAGTGGGGCAACATGTCCTGAACACTTTTGTAGAAAAATGATTTGGGCAGCAGAGTGAAGTATGGACTGAAGTGGGGAGAGACAGGAAGCTGGGAGGTCAGCAAGGAGGCTGATGCAGTAATCCAGGTGGGGTAAGATGAGTGATTGTATGAAGGTGTAGCAATTTTGATGGAGAGGGAAAGGGAAGATTTTAAAGATGTTGTGAAGGTGGGACCGACCGGATGATAATAACAATAATCATCATAATAATCAATCAATCAATCGCATTTATTGAGTGCTTACTGTGTGCAGAGCACTGTACTAAGCGCTTGGGAAGTACAAGTTGGCAACATATAGAGACAGTCCCTACCCAACAGTGGGCTCACAGTCTAAAAGGGGGAGACAGAGAACAAAACCAAACATACTAACAAAATAAAATAAATAGAATAGATATATACAAGTAAAATAAATAAATAAATAAATAGAGTAATAAATATGTACAAACATATATCCATATATACAGGTGCTGTGGGGAAGGGAAGGAGGTAAGATGGGGGGGATGGAGAGGGGGACGAGGGGGAGAGGAAGGAAGGGGCTCAGTCTGGGAAGGCCTCCTGGAGGAGGTGAGCTCTCAGTAGGGCCTTGAAGGGAGGAAGAGAGGTAGCTTGGCGGATGGGCAGAGGGAGGGCATTCCAGGCCCGGGGAATGATGTGGGCCGGGGGTCGGTGGCGGGACAGGCGAGAACGAGTTATGGTGAGGAGATTAGCGGCAGAGGAGCACAGGGTGCGGGGTGGGCTGTAGAAGGAGAGAAGGGAGGTGAGGTAGGAGGGGGCGAGGGGATGGAGAGCCTTGAAGCCCAGGGTGAGGAGTTTCTGCCTGATGCACAGATTGATTGGTAGTCATTGGAGATTTTTGAGGAGGGGAGTAACATGCCCAGAGCGTTTCTGGACAAAGACAATCCAGGCAGCAGCATGAAGTATGGATTGAAGTGGGGAGAGACACGAGGATGGGAGATCAGAGAGAAGGCTGATGCAGTAGTCCAGACGGGATAGGATGAGAGCTTGAATGAGCAGGGTAGCAGTATGGATGGAAAGGAAAGGAAAAATAATAATAACAATGGTACGTGTTAAATGATTACTCTGTGCCAAGCACTGTTCTAAGCACTGGGATAGATACAAGTTAGATTGGACACAATGCCCGTCCCACATAGGGCTCACACTCTTAATCCCCATTTCACAGATGAGGTAACTGAGGCCCAGAGAAGTGAAGTGATATGCCCAAGGTCACACAGCAGGCCTGTGGTTGAGTTGGGATTAGAACCCGTGACCTTCTGATTCCCAGGCCATGCTGCTTCTACTACTAAGCCATGCTGCTTCTACTTGGATTTGGTGATGGACTGAATATGTGGGTTGAATGAGAGAGAGAAGTCAAGGATAGTGGAAGGATAGTGGTGCTGTCTAAAGGATGTGAAAGTCAAGAGGAGGGCAGGGTTTGGGTGGAAAGATAAGAAGCTCTGTTTTAGACATGTTAAGTTTGAGGTGACAGGAGGACATTCAAGCAGAGATGTCTTGAAAGCAGAAGGAGATGTGAGACTGGAGAGAGGGAGAGAGACCAGAGCTAGAGCCATAGATTTGGGTATCATCTGCATAGAGGTGGTAGTTGAAGCCATGGGAGTCCATGAGTTCTCCAAGGGAGTGGGTATAGATGGAAATAGAAGGGGACCCAGAAATGAATCTTAAGCGACCCCCACAGATGTGGTGGTCATGCCACAAGACTGCTGTGTGACTTTAGGTAAGTCACTTGACTTCTCTGTCCTTCAGTTTCCTCATCTGTAAAATAGGGATTTAATACCCTCCCCACTTCCTTAGACTGGGGGTGGTGGTGTCCCATGAGTGACTGGGGCATTGTATCTTCTATCATACTCCAGAGCTTGGCACATGGTAAGCACTTAAATACCACTGCATTACAATAATCAGATCCCAAACACAATCCCTGCCCTGGAGAAGGTTCACAATCTAAGAGAGAGCATCTATAATAATAATAATAATGATACCATTTATTAAGCACTTACTATGTGCAAAGCACTATTCTAAGCACTGGAGAGGTTACAAGGTGATCAGGTTGTCCCACTTGGGGCTCACAGTCTTGATCCCCATTTTATAGATGAGGTAACTGAGGCATAGAGAAGTAAAGTGACTTGCCCAAAGTCACACAGCTGACAATTGGCAGAGCCGGGATTTGAGCCCATGACCTCTGAATCCAAAGCCCGTGCTCTTTCCACTGAGCCATGCTTCTTCTCTAACCATTGGGGTGGAGAAGCTCCTGTCCACGAGTTTATTGATGATCATCCAATTTCACTTGGCCACCCTCCTGCCCGCATGTCTTTGTCCTTACCTAGCCTAGCTATTTTTCTTAACACCTCTGAATGATAATTCCTTTTCAGTTCCCTGAGGTAACTGTCCTTTTTAAGCATGGCTAGCCAGGAGAACTGGGAGGTCAAAGTTCCATTTTTAAATGTTATCTATTAATGCTACCCCAAACTGATCTTTTATTCTCTAAATCTACTCCCTCTCCTTTTACTGCAAACATAAGCCTACTCTTTCAATTTTTGTCATTTAGCCCTTACCTTCACCACCAATACCATCTTTTGTACACCCAAACTTGCTGCTAAAATAGGCTTTTTTCATTCCAGATATCAGGGGCAGCATGAAGAAATGCATGAGAATGGGAGGAACACAATGTTAAATTATTTATTTCTGACAATTATGCATGGCTATTAACACAATGTGCTTCTTGTCACAAACACTTGTTCACAAAGTGAAATATAAAATCCTTTCCTTGGAATACCTACCTGGTAAAAAACAAAATTTGCTGGCATGTCGTTTATATTTAACCTAACTTTTCTGGTATTAGTGTTTCACAAAGTTGCATAGAATCTGATAAATCCTTTCCCTGGGACTGGGAAAGCAAATACTTTCCATAAATAATTTGAAAGCCCAGGTCATTGAAGTGAATACTTAGGACATTTTTTTCAGAACAAGAATTCTGAAAGGTAAGTCAGCTAGTATGAAAAAAAAGTTCCCTGTTACAATATTCCAAGAATATTTTGTGTAGCCTGAATGTCATACTTCAATTCTCTCTCCATTCCCTAAAATATTGGTAATTCGAAGAATGCTCTCTTTTAAAGATAGATGACCATGCAGGACCCAGCAGCTGTCACTGTCAGTGTAAGTCCAGTTTGGGGAATCTCTTGTATTAGAGTCACCCCCCTCCAAGGGGATGTCAGGTTTGGGATTGATTTGGGGATTCGAATCAGTTCATTCTGGTATCCTTTTTAAAATTAGCCTACTTAACTTTCCTGTAGTATTTTTGCATTTTCAAAGACAAAACTTTCTTACCTGGAGAGTAGTGTTTCATCAAAGGACAATGGTGTAATAGTGCAGATTATGACTGTTTTAGCATTTCCCCCGAGGGAATTCTGCAGAATCCATGTCAATTTGCTCTCCCTATAATTTATGAAACTTCTTACAGTCAGAAATAGAGTTTGAAAAAAGAAGTTTGGTATCTTTTATATGTCAGATTGATAAACTAAAATATTTTTTAACCAATGGGAATTATCCTGCCTAAAGTAATACTTTTGCAGCACATTTTAAAATTGCACATTATAGGCTGTCCTTGGATTTATGACAACTGATTCCTGAAAATTCTGTCTTAAATTGATATCCTTGAAGTTAGAGTCAAGTTTCTCATAGGAACAATGTTATAAAAGGAGGATGTTTCTGAAACAGAGTCTGTTATCCTGTTCTTATGTAATCACCCAGAATTAATTAGTCAATGAGAGATAAGTGATAACTACATTGACACATTTATATTGACATCAGAGAGGTTCCATTGTGGGGTCATCGACTTTCACTTCAGCGGAAGCAAAATGGATGTGTCAACCCCTACCTGGAAAGCAGTTAACCTCCACTCCAAGCCTTCAGGACTCCACATTCCGCTAGCTGTTATCTAAACTTTCTTCTCCTTTCCCTTCCCCATCATACTTTTTAAAGTTGTTTTTTCATTTTCCAGAGCTGCCATAAACCCTCACACCCACAGCTAGGGCCCTAATGGAGGCTAGCATTGTAGTTGAAACCCATGTGTCGTAAAGCCAAAATTCAGAACTATATAGGTGCCATTTGTCTTAAATAGAGGACTGACTGAATTTTTGTAACTTATTCCCATAGTCCATACGGAAGCCCAAATTATTCTCGTCATTGACTAATATGTGAAAAGATCATAGCCTCATGCACACAGAAGTCATTGTCTGAGCTCATTGAGGCACATCTTCTCTCTACAACAGTGTTTCTCAACTGAGGCCAAGGACATTTTGAATTGTCCTTGAAATATTAAAACTTTCTGATAATTTTTTTAAATTGCATTTGTTAAGCACTTACTATGTGTCAAACACTGTCCTAAAAGCTGGGGTAGATACAAGTGAATTAGGTAAGATACAGTCCCTGCCTCGCATGAGATTCACATTCTAAGAAGGGAATAGACTACTTAAGCATTTCAAATGCACTTAGGAAAATGGTAACTAGTTTATGCTTACCCAGTTTGACCATCTCTAAATTTCTTTGTCACTTGTCCCAAAATAAGCAAGCTTTGTTTTATATCACATCCTTCTTTTAGTCAAATACCTAAACAATTTTGAAAAAACACTTTTAATGAAAGCCAGGAAAAATAGAAAGTCTGAAAATTAGGACAGCAGATTGACACCTGCCAAGTCCTTCTAGGGCATGTGAAGTTTAGAGGATGTCCTCTCTGTAGTTTTTATTTACAATTCTGTTCCACCTCTGACCTAGCAAAAACATGGGAGAAGGAAAATAGAGAATAGCAAAAAATAAAAAGGGGAGAGGGAATGAGAAGAGGGTGAATGGAGGGAGAAAGCACCTCCCCCAAGAAACAGCTTCAATCCAAGTACTCGTGGCTTTTCTTCACAAAACCACCACTTACTTGAACCAGCCCCTTTAAAACCAGCAGGAGCACTTGCATTTACCTCAGAACTTCAGGAGTGTCCTGTAGAGCCCAGGGAGCAAGCCTGGCTCGCTGAGCCCTAGGTGTTACACTTGACACCAGGTGGTTCAAATTCTGATATTCCATGGGATGGTGGTAGCCAACTATGGGGAAAGTCCCAGGCTGTACTAGTGTCTCACAAGCCCGCAAACTTGGTGTCATCCTTGACACTGCTCTCTCATTCACCCTACACATCCAATCTGTCACCAAAACCTGCCGGTCTCACCTCCACAACTTTGCCAAGTTCTGTCCTTTCCTCTCCAATCAAACCACTACCTTGCTGATTCAATCTCTCATCCTATCCCGACTGGATTACTGCATCAGCCTCCTCTCTGATCTCCCATCCTCCTGTCTCTCCCCACTTCAGTCTATACTTCACTCTGCTGCCCGAATTATTTTTGTACAGAAACACTCTGGGCATGCCACTCCCCTCCTCAAAAATCTCCAGTGGTTGCCTAGCAACCTTCAAATGAAGCAAAAACTCCTCACTTTCTGCTTCAAAGCTCTCCATCAGCTCACCTCCTCCTACCTCACCTCCCTTCTCTCCTTCTACAGCTCAGCCCATACACTCCACTCCTCTGCCGCTAACCTCCTCACCATGCCTCGTTCTCACCTGTCCCACCATCAACCCCTGGCCCATGTCCTACCTCTGGCCTGGAAGGCCCTCCCTCCACACATCCACCAAACTAGCTCTCTTCCTCCCTTCAAGGCCCTACTTAGAGCTCACCACCTCCAGGAGGCCTTCCCAGATTGAGCACCCCCTTTCCTCTCCTCCTCCTACCCTCCCAATCGCTCCCCCCTCCCTCCCTCTGCCCTCCCCACATCCCCTCCCCACAGCACTTGTGTATTTTTGTACATATTTATTACTCTATTTATTTTATTAATGATGTGTATATAGTTATAATTCTGTTTATTCTGGCATAATTTATTCAGGCATTGACACCTGTCTACTTGTTTTGTTTTGTTGTCTTTCTCCCCCTTGTACACTGTGAGCCTGTTGTTGGGTAGGGACCGTCTCTATATGTTGCTGATTTGTACTTCCCAAGCCCTTAGTACAGTGCTCTGCACACAGGAAGTGCTCAATAAATACGATTGATTGAATGAATGAATGAAAGCAGGTTACAAAGAATGTCCCTGCCTTAGCAGTTAAAAAAACAAAACCAAAATCCCAGAGGGCTCTAGGGCCCTAGAGATGCCCCAGGGCATCTGATCCAATAAGTGGCTGAAATGCGTGGCCCTGGCCAGGAGTGGCCAAATGGCTGACTTCACTCTGGGTCTAACTCTCACGTGTGTATTTTTTCCCCAGTGCTTAGTACAGAGCTCTACACACAGTAGTTGTTTAATAAATACTATTGCTGTTACTACTACTATTACTCCTCCAAATACTATATTGCCGACTTGTACTTCCCAAGCGCTTAGTACTGTGCTATGCACACAGTAAGCGCTCAATAAATACGATTGATTGAATGAATGAATGAATTTACCCTATGCTCCAGTTTGGCTTGTTCATTTGCTAGAGAAGCAGCATGGCTTAGTGGAAAGAGCCCGGGCTTGGGAGTCAGAGGATGGAGGTTCTAATCCCTGCTCTGCCACTTGTCCACTGTGTGAACTTGGGTGAGTCACATAACTTCTGTATGCCTCAGTTACCTCATCTGTAAAATGGAGTTTACAAAATTTGAGCCCCACGTGGGAAACCTGATTACATTCTATCTACCCAAGTGCTTAGAACAGTGCATGGCACATAGTAAGCACTTAACAAATACCATCATTAGCACGTTGTTTGGTAGGGACTGTCTCTATATGTTAGTGAATTGTACTTCCCAAGCACTTAGCACATTGCTTTGCACACGGTAAGCACTCAATGAATATGAATGAATGAATGAATGAGTATTATTTTCATTTGCTGCCGGCAAGATCCACCAGATTCTGTAAAATTTTAATTTGAGATTCATGGACTTCCCGTTTGGACAAGATACTTATATTTACAAATCTCAAAAAGAAACCCAGGCAAACAGCCCAATGTGGCAACTCTCCTCATTGTGCCTAGATAAGCATGGAAGCACAAGGATGCTGATGGTGGCTTCAAAGTGCCTTGGGTGATCCTGGCTCCCAGGACCTTGAGCTCAGATCAGACACCCCCTTTCCAGTAATTGTGGCATTTGCTAAGCTCTTACTTTGTGCCATGCGCTGTACTAAGCACTGGGGTAGATACAAGATAGTCAGTCGACATTGGACTCACAGTCAAAGTTGGAGGGAGAAAAGGTATTGAATCTCTATTTGGCAGATGAGGGAACTGAGGCATAGAGAAATTAAATGTCTTGCCCTAGGTCACACAGCAGGTATATGGTGAAGCCAGAATTAGAACCCAGGTCTTCTGACTCCCAGGCCTGTGCTCTTTCCACTAGGCCACCCTGCTTCTCATAGAGCAAAGTTCTCTAACACGAACAGGACTTATATGAAAGCTAAACTGTGAGAACTAGACATTTACATGTTTTCCATATCCTGCACAGTAAATTCCCTTAAGCAATTCAAACCGTCATGGTTTCAACCCCCGGATAACGTTTATCACGTGGGCACAAATTGCCTAGGGAACAATTGGGTGGTGAACTGCAATCTGGATGAATTTTGAAAAATGAATGCACTTCCTACTCCTGAAACATTCAAGTTAGCTGAAGGCACTTACAAGGGAGTAGTTTCCAAAAAAGAATTCATAGTTATACCTGTGACTAATCCTTTTTCTCAATCAATGGCCTTTATTGAGTGCTTACTCTGTGTAACGCAGTGTCCTAAGTACTTGGTAGAGTACGATGCTATAGAGCTGTGGTCCCTGACTTCCAGGACCTTACAGTCTAATGGACTTTTCTGTCAAAAAGGGAAGCAGCATGGCCTAGTGGAAACAGCATATGGGCTTCCGAGGTCAGAAAACTTGGGTTACTAATAATTATTATGGTATTTATTAAACACTATGTACCAAGCACTGTTCTAATCGCTGGGGTAGATCAGGTTTCCCACGTAGGACTCAAGTTTTTTAAACCCCATTTTAAAGTTGAGGTAACTGAGTCATAGAGAAGTTAAGTGACTTGCCCAAGGTCACAAAGCAGACAAGTGGCAGAGCCAGTATTAGACCCACATCCTCTGACTACCAAGCCCGGGCTCTTTCTACTAAACCACACTGCTTCTCTGGGTTCTAATCCCAACTCCACCACTTACCTGGTGTGAAATCGTGGGCAAATCATTTCATTTCCTTGTGCCTCATCTATGAACTGGGGATTCAGTACCTTCTTTCCCTCCAACCTAGACCCTGCCCGACATGGAATCTCACCATCTGAATCTGACCTGATTACCTGGTATCTACCTCAGGCTTAGTCAGTGCTTGACACATAATAAACATTTATATACCACAATTACTACATATTTCATGAACATTTTCATTTCTACAAAATTTCTGCCAGCAGCATTTGGCTAACGACTGGACTGCTTCAGCTACAAATCTTAAAGATATTTTTCATTTTCTCCCACTAACATGAATTGCATTTAAACTGTAAGCATAGCAGCATGGCCTAGTGGAAAGAATACGGGCCTTGTAGCCAGAAGACATGAGTTCTAATCCCTGCTCAGCTGTGTGAACCTAGGAAAGTCACATAACTTCTCTGTGCCTCAGTTACCTCCTCTGTAAAGTGGGCATTCAGACTGTGAGCTCCATGCGGGACAAGGATTGCATCTAACCTGACTACTTTGTATCTACCCTAGTGCTTAGTAGAGTGCCTGGCCCATAGTAAGGACTTAAATATCACTAAAAAGTGTAATATAGCAAAGTGGACTTTTCTACCCATAATTTTGTTTCATGCCAACTCACCAAGTGAGATACCGTGACCACTCCATCACAGTTAGATGAGTCTTTTTCCCTACTTTCCACGATCTAAAATGTGACATGGACAAAAACAAACAACCTTGTAAAAAATTAATGTATCTTTTTGTACAGAAAGGCGAAGAACAGCAAAATCACCTACTATCTGGAAAATGGTATGAGAGCGACTGCCTTGCTGATTCCTTTTTGTTTTTCCATAATGTCTGCTCTCTGGAGTAGATTCGTATTTCAAGTCAACACACTTATGTCCACAGGAAAACACTGAAATTTGATCAACTGAACATTTTCACTCTTCTAGACTGTGAGCCTGTTGGGTAGGGATTGTCTCTTTTGACGAATTGTACTTTCCAAGCGCTTAGTACAGTGCTCTGCACAAAGTAAGTGCCCAATAAATGCAATTAAATGAATTAATGAATCATGGCCTGGGTCGGCGGCTACATGGTGACAGTGTTACATTGACACCAGTGTTACATCGACACCACAGACAATTGCAGCGCAGCCACAGTATCAGTTGCCCCCTAAAATCCTCCATACATGGAGACCAGAACCATTCGTACCATCTTGCTTCTCATCAGTTACTATGTTTGCTTTTGTTGGTTTTCGTGAAGGGCTATGACTTCCAGCTGCAGAGTGCCACAGATTTTCTGTCAGCTTGTTACTCCTTCTTACATCTAAGCGTACTGATCAGCAGGGATCCCTGAATCTGCAGACCCCAAAGTATACTGGAGAATTAGAAAGGGGTCTCTCTTCCTTTGGATCAATCTATTAATCAATCATATTTAGTGAGCACATGCTGTGTGTAGAGTAAGCTAGACTGTAAGCTCATTACAAGCAGGGAATGTGTCTACCAACTCTGTTGCACTGGACTCTCTCTAGTGCTAAATACAGTGCTTATATGCCCAATAAGCACTCAATAAATATCATAGATGATGATGCATGCAGAGAACTGTACTAAGTGCATGAGAGAGTACAGTATAGTAGAGTTGGTAGACATATTCTTTGCTCACGAGAAGCTTACAGTCTCGAGGGGAGACAGACATTAATATAAATAAATAAATTGCAGGTATGGCCATAAATTCTGTAGGGCTGAGAGTGGGGTGAATAAAGGATCACTTGTCACCGACCCACCCTCTTCTTCCCTCATCAATACCTGTTCTCCCTTGCCTTTGGACTGGGAACTCCATGTGAGACAGAGACTGTGTATAACCTGGTTTTCTTGTACCTACTCCAGTGCTTAGTACAGTGCTTGGCACATAGTAAGCACTTAAATACCACTATCATCATTATCATCATCATTCTCCCTGAAAATGCCCTAGTCTCAAGGAATTAGAAGTCTTTGGGGGAACAGTCCATCTTTTCCATGAATTTTCCACTCTTGGTCCAGGGAAGCAAGTGCTCCTAGAATATAATTATAATTGTAATATTTGTTTAACGTTTACTAGTTGTCAAACACTGTACTAAACACTGCGGTAGATACAGGATAATCAGGTCCCACATGGGGCTCACCGTCTAAGTAAGAGGGAGAGCAGATTTTGAAACTCCAATTTGCAGATAAGAGAACTGAGGCATGGAGAAGTTGAGTGACTTGCCCAAAGTCACACAGTAGGTAAAGTGGGAGAGCTAGGATTAGAGTCTAGGTCCTCTGCCCTTACTCTTTCCAGTAGGCCACGCTGCTTCTCTATCTGGTAAAGTCCACTGTTTCTCCCCCTCCCATCAAATCCTGTTTTTCATCTATGTGGATTTTTCTCTCGTAATTTTCCTTGATAATAATGATTTATTGGTATTTATTAACAATAAAAACGCTGACATTTGTTAAGCATTTATTATGTTTCAAGCACTGTATTGAGCTCAGGGGTTTTTCACCTATGTGGATTTTTCTCTCGTAATTTTCCTTGATAATAATGATATATTGGTATTTAGCAACAATAAAAATGCTGACATTTGTTAAGCATTTATTATGTTTCAAGCACTGTATTGAGCTCAGGGGTAGAAATAATTAGATCAGACACAGTCTATGCCTGTCATGGGGCTCATACTCTAAGGGGAAGGGTGAAGAGGTATCATCCCCATTTTACAGATGGGGAAACTGAGCCTCTGAGACGATAAGTGATTTGCCCCAAATCACAAAGCTATCAAGTGGTAGAGGCAGACCCCATGGTCCCCAGAGGCAGTTTCATTCCACTAGGCCACACTGCCTCCCTAAGGAAGACTCTTGGCATCCTTGGTCCTTCCTTCATATGACAAGAGAGGTAATGGGGTTAAGAACTTGAGGCACAGAGAGGTTAAGTGACTTACACACAGTCACACAGCAGGCAAATGGCTGAACGGGGACTAGAATGGAGATCTCCTGATACCTGGTCCAGAGCTTGTGAGACCAGAAGACCAAAATATGCAGACTCTAGTCACAGCTATGCCAGCAGCCTGCTGGGTGATCTTGGGAAACTTTTAACTTTTAGGCCTTCAGGCACTTACCTTAAATAAGGTCATCCAATGTTGTGATCGCTGCTGCCCAGATCATCTTGTGCAGAAACGCTCTGGGCACGTTACTCCCCTCCTCAAAAATCTCCAGTGGATGGTCAACCTACGCAGCAAGCAAAAACTCCTCACTCTTGGGTTCAAGGCTCTCCATCACCTCGTCCCCTCCTACCTCACCTCCCTTCTCTCCTCCTACAGCCCAGCCCACACCCTCTGCTCCTCTGCCACTAACCTCCTCACTGTACCTTGTTCTCACCTGTCCTGCCATCGATCCCTGGACCACGTCCTCCCCCTGGCTTGGAATGCCCTCCCTCCGCACGTCTGCCAAGCTAGCTCTCTTCCTCCCTTCAAAGGCATACTGAGAGCTCACCTCCTCCAGGAGGCCTTCCCAGACTGAACCCTCCTTTTTCCTCTCCTCCTCCCCATCCCCCCTGCCCTACATCCTTTCCCTCCGCACAGCACTTGTCTATATGATTGTACAGATTTACTACTCTGTTCATTTTACTTGTATATATTTACTATTCTATTTATTTTGTTAATGATGTGCTAGCATTATTTCTATTTATTCTGATGACTTGACACTTGTCCACATGTTTAGTTTTGTTGTCTGTCTCCCCCTTCTAGACTGTGAGCCGGTTGTTGGGTAGGGACCGTCTCTATATGTTGCCAACTTGTACTTCCCAAGTACTGAGCACAGTGCTCTGCACACAGTAAGTGCTCAATAAATATGATTGAATGAATGAATGAATGATCGGTTCTCCTAATTGACAAGGAATGTCAGTGGGTAATAATGTAGACTACAGGGCTGCGTCAACCAACTTAGCTGCATTGTATTTTCTGAAGAGTTTAGAACAGTGCTCAGCACATGTAAAGTGCTCAATAAATACCACTGATTGATATGCGACTTTATCTATACTTAATTCACAGATGGGAGAACTTTAACCTCACCCTAATTTTATTGGCTTGTACTAAGTACTGGAGTAGATACAAACTAATCAGGTTGGACACAGTCACTGTCACTCATGACTCACCATCTAAATCCCCATTTTACAAATGAGGGAACTGAGGCACAGGGAAGTGAAGTAACTTGCTCAAAGTCACACAGAAAACAAGTGGAGGAATTAGGATTAGAACCCAGGTCCCTGTAACTCCCAGGCCTGTGCTCTATCCACTAGGCTACACTGCTTCTCAGTGTGGCTTTTCTATTTCATGGTTTAAAAAGGAGGCTTGTGGTCCTGATATTGAGATGTACAGCCTCTGTAGCTGGAAAAGCTTTAGCCTGTGAGGCAGAATCCCAGGATTCAAACCCCAGCCCCACCAGTGGCATGCTTTGTGACCTTAGATAAGTCAAACTCTCTGAGCCTCAGTTTCCTCACCTGTAAAATGCAGGATAGATTATGAGCCCCATTAGGGACAGGGAATGTGTCCTTTCTCCTAATCTTTTATTTTCCCCAGGACATAGAGGGTGCTTAACGAATATAGTAATTTGATTTCAGCATTTCCTTATTTGTGTTACAATGTGGCATTTGCCAGAAACTTATGCTCAGTGGAAGGTAGAATATCAAGGGAGAAGAGGAAACAATTTCTTCCCCATGGAGTAATGTGGCAGCAATATCAACCAGATTTCATTCATTGATTGCTCATTTAATTCATTAAATCATCGCTGGTTCCTGATGTGGAAGTGGATTGGCAGTGGGGAAGCCAGGTGGTTTCTCCAATGGGGACATCTCAGACTTTCCTTCCTGACATGTCATGGCCACAGCAAGTGACACAGTAATCACAGCCCCAGGGAAGATGAGGTCACACTCGCTCCTCCCTATAACTCCTTCTCCATCAGTTTCTCCAGATTCAGAAGGATCAAGCACTTCACTCTGCAGCCCAGCAGTGGTACAGATCAGCCCAGTGAAGATTTTTTTTTTGTTTTTTCCTGTTATTTGCTTACTGTGTCAAGAACTGTTCTAAGGTGCTGGGTTAGATATAAGTTTTATCACGTTGGACACAGTTCTTGTCTCACATGGGGCTCACTGACTAAGTAGATGGGAGTAGGATTTAATTCCCATTTTACAGTTGAGGAAACTGTGGCTCAGAGAAGTTAAGCGACTTGTCCAAGGGCACACAGCAAGCAGTTGGCAGAACCAGGATTAGATCGCAGGTCCTTTGACTGCCTGGCCCGTGCTCTTCGCACCCGGCCAAACTGATTTAATAAGTAGTGAGTGTCTTCTCTGGTCTCGGGCTTTACAGCTTGGTGGAGGTGGGACAGAGTCTGGGCTCATGATCTCCGGGTCCTGGGGTGGGGGTGATAAAATTCTAGGAGGAGTTGCGATCCCGGCACCTCTCTTTTCAATTTCCCTGAGACTTGCTGCCTCCCGTGGCTTGTTCCGAGGAACAAGGCAGAGGGAGAAGTAAAAAAAAATGGAATGTTTTCACAGACTCCTCGGCTTTGATCCATTGGCTAGAAATTGCTCATTGACATACAACCCAACTATCTCTCCTCTTCTCCTCCTCCCACATCCTCTTCTTTTAGGAGAACCAAGTCACTGATTGTTGGTGTGTGACATTGAAATGACAACAGAAGCTCAATAATAATATTTACTGCACTTGTTAAGTACTTACTATGTTCCAATCACAGTCCTAAGCACTGGGGTAAATGCAAGTTAAATCAGGTTGGACGCCATCCCTGTCCCACATAGAACTCACAGTCTAAATAATGTGATGGTAATTTATTTATTTATATTAATGTCTGGCTCCCCTTCTAGACTGTAAGCTTATTGTGGGCAGGCAATGTGTCTATTATATTATTATATAGTACTCTCCCAAGTGCTTAGTGCACTGCTCTGCACACAGTAAGTGCTCAATAAATATGACTGACTGACAAATACTATTGATTGACTATTTCTCCACATGGGACTCACAGTCTAAGTAACATGACTAGTTCTATATCCAGGCTGAAATGTATAATCAGGTAGCACCTTACAGTTCTAGGACCCTTTTAATCTTAAGAACTCAAAGGGATTTCACATATAAAATCTGATTTTTTCCTTGTATATAAGGGAGGAGCAGTGATTTTCCCAGTTAACAGAGAAGTTTAGCCACTTGCCCGGGAAAACTGAGCTGAGATGTATACCTAAATCTGTTGGAAGTCGGTCAGAGAATCTTCTACTGGACGAGGTTGCAACTTTGGTCGCATCAATCGAGACCTGAGGAAGTGGGTTTATCCAACAGGATCAGCACTGGGGAGTAAAGGGTATTTCTCCATCACCTTTCTCTTTCCCTAGTTTCTCATATAACTTTCTCCTACTATCTTTCCTCTTCTTCTGTTTCTCTCTTTCCTTTCTCCTTTCTTTGGGTCTCATCTCTGTTCCTTATTCTTCATGTCCCTTCCCTCTGCCCAGGGCTTCTAGCATCTTTTTTTATCTTCTTGCCCGATTCACTAGAATTTCATAATCCCTACTGTCCTCTGTCTCTCTTTCTAGTCCTTTTATGGCCTTAGTTCATTTTTCTTCTCTGCACTCTCTCTCTCCTTCCCCGCCCCTTTATTTTCTCTTAGTTGCTCCCATTCTATCAGTTTCACTCTATCTATGGCCATTGTCTTTTTATTTTCTTATTTTTCTATTCCTTTTCATTCACTCTTTTTTTACAGTAATTGTTAAATGCTTACTATGTGTCAAGCACTGTTCTAAGCACTGGGATAGATGCAAGTTTATCAGGATAGACACAGTCCCTGCCCCAGTGTAGGCAGGAGATCAAGTATTGAATCTCCATTTTACAGAGAAGGTAACTGAGGCTCAGAGAAGTGAAGTGATTTGTCCAAGGTCACACAGCAGACAAGTGGCAGAGGCAGAATCAGGACCTAGAATCAGGACCTAGAATCTAGGTCCTCCAGACTGTTCACTTTCCACTAGGCTACCCTGTGTCTAAACAATTTTAGAAATTATATGAAGAATTAATCTAAAAAGACATAGGTGACATAAAATTCAAATTTAATTTAGTCAAACTTGAATAATATTCTAAAGCACTTTCTTTCTGCATGAACTCACTCAATTCAAGAACAAAGAATGAAAAACTAGTACCATCTGTTTCTAAGCAAATATCTTATTTGATTCTGATATATAACAGATGCTGGTATCTTAGGTTATTTCAATATAATGTTTAATTCAGAAATAGAGATGTTCACCAAATTAAATAATTTTAAAGTAAAATGTATTTTGGTGTCCCAGATATTAGGGAAGTGTGGCCTAGTGGAAAGGAATCAGACCTGGGAATCAGAGGACCTAAGTTTTATTCTGGCTCCGCCACTTGTCTGCTGAGTCACCTTGGAAAAGTCACTTCCCTGTGGCTCATTTACCTCATCTGTAAAATGATGACGAGGATTGTGAGCCCTGTTTGTAACAGGGACTGTGTCCAACCCTAGTATCTTGTACCTCAGCATGTAGTGCAGGGCCTGGTACATAGTAAGCATTTAACAAATACCATAATTGTTATTAATTATTAAATGCATATCTACTGCTCTCATCTAGCGCACTTTCATTTCTCATTTCTTATTTTTATTAATTAATAAATGCTGGCTCTAGTCTGGTTCAGAAATATAGTTTGTACAAAGAGGATTCCTTTTTCCTAGGACACATGGCTTCTATTCTATTTATTGGCTTTTGCATAGCCATGTAAGCTGCTACATGTTCTTTAGTTCTTTTTATTACAGAAGCCCAAATCAGTCTTTCAGTTTCATCTTAAAGAGAATTATCCTTTTTCAAAAAAAGTATTTTAATTATTAAAATGTTTTTGATTGGTACCCCTGTGATAAGTGCTCAGATCCTGCATTCATTTATTCATTCATTCATTCATTCATTCAGTCAGTCAGTCAGTCAGTCGTATTTATTGAGCACTTACTATGTGCATAACACTGTAATAAGTGCTTGGAAAGTACAAGTCGGCAACATTATACAGACGGTCCCTACCCAACAATGGGCTCACAGACTAGAAGGGTATAAATGTATAATATATATATATATATATAAAGATAAATAGAATTATAGATACATACATATCATTAATAGAGTAATACATATGTACAAATATACACAATTGCTGTGGGGGGGGAGGGGGTAGAGCAGAAGAAGGGAGTAAGGGCGATGGGGAGGGGAGGAGGAGCAGAGGAAAAGGGGGAGCTCAGTCTGGGAAGGCCACCTGGAGGAGCTGAGCTCTCAGTAGGGCTTTGACGAGGGGAAGAGAGCCAATTTGGTGGATGTGAGGAGGGAGGGGATTCCAGGCCAGAGGAAAGACATGGGCCAGGGGTTGACAACTGGACAGGTGAGAACGAGGCAGAGGAGTGGAGTGTACAGAGGAGCAGAGTGTGAGGGCCCGGTGGGTACTGCAAAGTGCACAGCCCCTGGACCCTTTTATATAGTCTGTGCAGTCCAAGAGCTACTTGTAGTAAAACAAGCAACATGTTGACCACCCTTTGGGGGTTCCCCCCGACCCTGATAAAAGACATGATTTGAAAATGAGTGCAACTTCCGAGCTGCAGGCCTCAGCAGTGACAGATGAGAACAATCTGGACTTACTAATATAAACATCAAATGTCAAGGCATCTGGTGCCACATCCCAACTAGACACAGACCAGAGCACAGACCAGCTGGAAGCCAGACTATCTAGTATTAAACTGTTCATCCTAGCCTGAGCTGTGCAGACAAAATCCAATATTAAAGAGTTCTGTATCACTAAAATAATTCCAACTGTACCTGAAATCTAAACATCACCACAACTAAGGGATGGAATGGATTGATATCTGTTGAGACTGTTATTCTTCCCCTTTTTGTTAGGTTGATAAATCAGGGACAAGTCTTTCAGGTAGCCATGAAGGCAGGTATCCACAACTCATTACTCTAAAACACTCTTGCCTTTGTTGATATCCTCATCAAATAGCTTAGTACAATGCTCTGCATGCAGTAAGTGCTCAATAAATACCACAGTTGATCCAACAGGTGGAGGGCAGGGGAAACCCCTTCTCACATCCTTCCTCCCACCTGGAATTTCCTCCCTCAATCAATCAATCAATCAATCATATTTATTGGGTGCTCACTGTGTGCAGAGCACTGTACTAAGCGCTTGGGAAGTACAAGTTGGCAACATATAGAGACGGTCCCTACCCAACAGTGGGCTCACAGTTTAGAAGACTCCCTTCTTCCCACTTCTAATCTTCCAGACTATAACTCTCCTCACACTCAAAACGCTACTGAAATCCAACTTCCTCCAAGAAATTTTTACCAACTCCCAACATCATCCTCAAGATTTTTGCCCCCCCTCAGTACTTCGGTACTCACCACCATCACTAGTAGCACCTTTCTGCATATTTATATACTTTCCTAATGAGACACCTGTGTCTTTATGTACCTTTCTAGTTTCTCTTCCCTCCTATCTGTAATTGTTGTGTATGACTCCTTTCATTAGGCTGTGAGCTCCTTGAAGGCAGAGATTGTGTCTCTATAATGATAATAATAATAATAATAATAATAATAATAATAATAATAATAATGGCATTTGTTAAGTGCTTACTATGTGCAAATCACTGTTCTAAGCATTGGGGGGGATACAAGGTGATCGCGTTGTCCCACATGGGGCTCATAGTCTTAATTCCCATTTCACAGATGAGGGAACTGAGGCACAGAGAAGTTAAGTGATTTGCCCAAAGTCACACAGCTGACAATTGGCGGGGCTGGGATTTGAACCCATGACCTCTGAATCCAAAGCCCATGCTCTTTCCACTAATTTTGTCTCTATCAATTATGTGCTTTCCCAGGCACTTAGTTCAGTATTCTGCCCAACGTAGACAGTCAGAAACTGTTGATTAGTAGACTAATTGTGAGGTGGGTGGGAGAAAATAATTCATTGAGAAGGCCCTTTGTTTATTCATAGAATGCAGCACTGACAACCAGGGCTGAATTAGCACAGAGCTTCGTTGGAATGAGGCCCAGGAACCTAGGGATAAGGTGGGGGCTCTGTACACCCCACAGTATGGCCCCCAACTGTGTTACTGCTTGAAGACCTTTGCCATTACAGATAAGCAAGTGGAAAATATGAAGGCAGAGGCACAGACAAGGTTGGCAGGGCAATTTTCCCCATAACGTTCCCCCGTGGGTCCGTCGTCCTTAATCCAGTTTGGGTGAGTTGCCCTTCATCATACCAACATCTTTCCTATGGGGTGCCGCCTCCTACCCCCAAATTGGCCCAGGTCACTCTCCTTCCACCTTTTTTTCCCATCCCAGATCACCCCTAACCCTCTTCAAAGCCAGTCTCTTCCACCATGTCTTCCTGAATTTGATTCCTAGTTTCATGAGTCTCATAAGTACTTTTGTCCTTCTCTCACGTATTCTTCTGTTTTTTTTTTTTGGTGAACAGGTCAGACACTGTGCTCTGCACAAAGAAAGTGCTTAATAAGTACTATTACTATCAATCAGTGGTATTTATTGAGTGCTTACTTTGTGCAGAGCACTATATTGAATGCTTGGGAGAGTACAGTACAATAGAGTTGGTAGATATCTTCTCTGTCCAAACTAGAAGCGGCATGGCCTAGTGGAAAGAACCTGGGCCTGGGATTCAGAGGATCTGAGTTCTCCTCCCAGCTCAGCCCCTTGTCTGCTGTGTGACCTTGGGAAAGCCATTTAACTTCTCACTGTCTCAGTTGCCTCATCCATAAAATAGGGGTTGAATGCCTGTCCTCACTAATACTCGGCCTGGGAGGCCCCATATGGGACAGGTGCTGTGTCTGACCTGTTTTTTTTTTTCCTCAGTAGTACCTCTCCTTGTTTCTCAGCTTGTAGCTGGTCACAAATATTAATTTCAATAATAGTAATTGTGGCAGTTGTTCCACGCTTACTATGTGCCAGGTACTGCACTTAGCACTGGGGTAAATACAAAGTACTGTGCCAGGCATACAGTAAGTGCTTAACAAATACCGTTATTATTATTACAGGCAAATCAAGTTGGACACAGTCCCTATCCACATGGGGCTCAATGTCTTCATCCCCATTTTACAGATGAGGCAAACTGAGGCACAGGGAAGTTAAATGACTTGCCCAAGGTCACACAACAGAGAAGTGGAGGAGCCAGGATTAGAAGCTAGGTCCTTTTGACTTCCAGTACCATGCTCTAAGCACTAGACCATGCTTCTTCTCTGCTTTTGCAATTAGGTCCCTCTCCAACAACACCTGTATAGCCTTTCACTTCCCCATCCTATCCACTCTCGCTTTCGCATTGCTGGATCTGTATCCCTTAAGCATTTTAAACGCATCCCATGCCAACTTCACTGTTATATTCTGCCACTTCCTCTATCTCCAATTTATTTTCATGCCTGTCTCCCACTCTAAATTGTAAGCCCCATCTGTGGGGCAGGGACCATGTCTTCATTTCCACCTGTGTATTCTCTCCCAATGCTCTGCACAAAGGAAGTGCTTAATAAGTACTATTACTATCAATCAATAGTATTTATTGAGTGCTTACTTTGTGCAGAGCACTCTGCTGAATGCTTGGGAGAGTACAATACAACAGAGTTGGTAGATATCTTCTCTGCCCACAACTAGAAGCAGCATGGCCTAGTGGAAAGAACCTGGGCCTGGGAGTCAGAGAATCTGAGTTTACATCCCAGCTCAGCCCCTTGCCTGCTGTGTGACCTTGGGAAAGTCACTTAACTTCTCATTGCCTCATCCATAAAATGGAAGTTGAATACCTGTCCTCACTCCTACTCGGCCTGGGAGGCCCCATATGGGACAGGGACTGTGTCTGACCTGATTACCTTGTATCTACCCCAGTGATTAGAATGGTGTTTGGCACATAATAAGTGCTTAACAAACACCAAAAAACACACCCCACAGTCTACAGCTTATTACTTGCATAAACTCTGTTAATAATAATAATAATAATAATAATAATAATAATAATTGTGATATTTGTTAAGTGCTTACTGTGTGTCATCATCATCATCATCATCAATCGTATTTATTCAGCGCTCACTGTGTGCAAAGCACTGTACTAAGCGCTTGGGAAGTACAAGTTGGCAACATATAGAGACAGTCCCTACCCAACAGTGGGCTCACAGTCTAAAAGGGGGAGACAGAGAACAAAACCAAACATACTAACAAAATAAAATAAATAGAATAGATATGTACAAGTAAAATAAATAGAGTAATAAATATGTACAAACATATATACACATATACAGGTGCTGTGGGGAAGGGAAGGAGGTAAGATGTGGGGATGGAGAGGGGGACGAGGGGGAGAGGAAGGAAGGGGCTCAGTTTGGGAAGGCCTCCTGGAGGAGGTGAGCTCTCAGTAGGGCCTTGAAGGGAGGAAGAGAGCTAGCTTGGCGGATGGGCAGAGGGAGGGCATTCCAGGCCTGGAGGATGACGTGGGCCAGGGGGTCGATGGCGGGACAGGTGAGAACGAGGTACGGTGAGGAGATTAGCAGCAGAGGAGTGGAGGGTGCGGGGTGGGCTGTAGAAGGAGAGAAGGGAGGTGAGGTAGGAGGGGGCGAGGTGATGGAGAGCTTTGAAGCCCAGGGTGAGGAGTTTCTGCCTGATGCACAGATTGATTGGTAGCCACTGGAGATTTTTGAGGAGGGGAGTAATATGCCCAGAGCGTTTCTGGACAAAGATAATCCTGGCAGCAGCATGAAGTATGGATTGAAGTGGGGAGAGACACGAGGATGGGAGATCAGAGAGAAGGCTGATGCAGTAGTCCAGATGGGATAGGATGAGAGCTTGAACGAGCAGGGTAGCGGTATGGATGGAGAGGAAAGGGCGGATCTTGGCAATGTTGTCGAGCTGAAACCGGTAGGTTTTGGTGACGGCTTGGAAGTGAGGGGTGAATGAGAGAGCGGAGTCGAGGATGACACCAAGGTTGCGGGCTTGTGAGACAGGAAGGATGGTAGTGCCGTCAACAGAGATGGGAAAGTCAGGGAGAGGGCAGGGTTTGGGAGGGAAGACAAGGAGTTCAGTCTTGGAAATGTTGAGTTTTAGGTGGCGGGCAGACATCCAGATGGAGATGTCCTGAAGGCAGGAGGAGATGCGAGCCTGGAGAGATGGGGAGAGAGCAGGGGCAGAGCACACAGCACTAAGCCCTGGGGTGGACACAAGCAAATCAGGTTGGACACAGTCCCTGTCCCAGGTGGGGCTCACAGTCTCAACCCCCATTTTGCAGATGAGGTAACTGAGGCACAGAGAAATGAAATGATTTGTTCAAGGGTGCACAGCAGACAAGTGGTGGAACTGGGATTAGAACCCATGACCTTATGACTCCCAGGACATGTTGTATTGTACCCTCCCAAGAGTACTGTGCTCTACATACAGATAGTGCTCAATGAAAATTATTGATTGATTAATGTCACTTCAAACTCTCTCACTACAGGTTCTGTCCAATTGCCTCCAGTCATGGAAATTTGCTGAGTCTATTGGGAAAAGACAGTCCAACACAGAGGCTTGGGAAAGGATGAGTAGAGTGTACCCCCAGTGACCTAACATGGGGTGCTGCAATCCCCCAAAGCCATTGGCAATAGATGTTTCACACAGTAGTCACAATAATATTTATGTAAACCCTTACTATGTGCAGGTACTGTACTAACGTTTGGGAAACAAATGAACTGATGAGATATAGGCCCAATTCCTGTCCCCTAAGGAGTTCACAATCTAAGAATAAGAGGATGGATGACAGATACACAGAAAGATGAATAAAAATGTAACAGGCAAAGATGATGAACACAGAAGGAACAGCAACATTTCAGGCTCCTCAAGGTTTTTTTTTTCCATGATGTTTGCTAAGTGTTTACTATGTGCCAGGCATTATTCTAAGCACTGGGGTAGATGCAAGTTAACAAGGTTGGACACAGTCCCTGTCCTACATGAGGCTCACAGTCTTAATCCCCATTTTGCAGATGAGGTAACTGAGGCCTACAGAAGTGGAGTGATTTGCCCAACGTTACATGGCAGACAAGTGGCAGAGCTGGAATTAGATCCCAGGTCCTTTCATTCATTCATTCATTCGTATTTATTGAGCGCTTACTGTGTCCAGAGCACTGTACTAAGCGCTTGGGAAGTACAAGTTGGCAACATATAGAGATGGTCCCTACCCAACAGTGGGCTCACAGTCTAGAAGGGGGAGACAGAGAACAAAACATATTAACAAAATTCTTTCATTCATTCATTCAATCATATTTATTGAGTGCTTACTGTGTGCAGAGCACTGTACTAAGCGCTTGGGAAGTACAAGTTGGCAACATATAGAGATGGTCCCTACCCAACAGGGGGCTCACAGTCTAGAAGGGGGAGACAGAGAACAAAACAAAACATATTAACAAATTAAAAAAAATAGAATAAATATGTACAAATAAAATTGTTATCGACAAGTAGGGTGCAAAATAGGTTAATCAGTGTAAATCGGCCGCAGGGTTCTTGTACCCAGGGTGGTGACACAGATAGGAAAAATGACTGAGAGACATGAGTTCAGATAGAGCAGTAAAGAAGGAAAGTGGCTATCTGCCCGTTCACCTCCCAGGAGAGGTACAAGTGACAAGCAGCGTCCTTCTGACTCTCAGGTCCGTATTCTAATGATAATGGTAATTATGGTACTTGTTAAGTGTTTACTATGTGCCAAGCACTGTTCTAAGCACTGAGGTAGCTGCAAGTTAATCAGGGTGGATACAGTCTTTGTCCCACATGGGGCTCAGTGTTGCTCAGTGGTAAGAGCACGGGCTTGGGAGTCAGCGGTCGTGGATTCTAATCCCAGCTCCGCCACTTGTCAGCTTTGTGACTTTGGATAAGTCACTTAGCTACTCTGTGCCTCAGTTACCACATCTGTAAAATGGGGATTAAGACTGTGAGCCCCACGTGGGAAAACCTGATTACCTTGTGTCTACCCCAGAGATTAGAACAGTGCTTGGCACATAGGAAGTGCTTAACAAATACTATCATTATTATTTTACAGATGGGGAGGCCCAGAGAAGTTAAAGTGACTTGCCCAAAGTCACACAACAGACATGTGGCAGAGCCGGGATTAAGATCCAGGTCCTTCTGACTTGCAAGCCCCATGCTCTATTCACTAAGGCACGCTGCTTCTCAGTGATAGTCCTAGAAATCAGAGTTGTAACTATGGCAGTCACTGTTTCAAGGTTCTAAAAGTGGAGGGGGGTGCTGACACTGTTTGAGTTTTTCCTGAAATGGTGTAGGATGCGCTGGCATGGTAATGGGGTGGTCTCTCTCCTGTCCAACTGGGCCCTGGAAGTCAGTGGATAGTGCACAAGCCTGAGACTCAAAGACCCTGAGTTCTAATCCTGGCTCCTTCCCTTTCCTGCGGTGTGACCTTGGACAAGTCACTTAGCTTCTCTGCGTTTCAGTTCCCTCATCTTTAAAATGGTGATATGATATCTCTTCTCCCTTCTGCTGAGAGTGTGAGCCCCATGTGGGTCAGGGACTGTAGCCAACCTGATATAGACCCAAATGCTTACAATAGAGCTTGGCATACACTGGTATGCACTTAATGAATACTACTATTATTATGATTGTTATTATTGTTAGAAGGGGAGAGTGGTGGAGGGTTCACACTGCTGCTGCTGTTTTGAGTCCTTCTTGGGATGGAGCAATGTTCAATGGAAGTTTGATGGGAGACTTGGCATCATGGGAAATTTCTAGGCTGACGCTTGTTCTGTGTTTCTCAAGTTCTGCATTTCGAGGGCTCTTCATTGATGAACTCATCTGCTTTTATATAGGATTCTCAGGATTCTACCACTCTGAAAACATCGAGACAATGTATTTGAGTGACCAGATATTGGGAATTTCCTTCTTCTCTCAGACTGTGGTCAGCGTGCTGGGGAATTCAGCTATGTTCTTGTTGTACATCCACATCTTCATGGCTCAGTCCCAGCAGAAGTGGCCCATGTACCTGATCCTCACCCACCTGACCGTGGCCAACACCATGACCCTTCTCATACGGGGCGTTCTAGAGACAATGGTGGCCTTGGGGATAAAGAATATCCTGGGTGACATTGCGTGTAAGGTTGTATTGTACATCAGTAGAGTGGCCCGAGGCCTATCTTTCTGCATCACCTGTCTTCTGAGTGTGTTCCAGGCTGTCACCATCAGTCCCAGCACCACCCAGGTCAAGCCCAGAGCCCTCCATTACATCCTCCCTTCTTTCTTCATCTTCTGGATCCTCAACTTGGTGATCTATATCATTTTAATCAAATCTGCCCAAGCCACTAAACATATCACGATAATAGAACACATTTTAATTTCAAAATACTGTTCTGTGATGCCCAAGAGTAATGAGTTTATGGCTATAACTCCAATTATTACAACTTTCAGAGATGTCATTCCCCGGGCCTGGAATGCCCTCCCTCTGTCCATCTGCCAAGCTAGCTCTCTTCCTCCCTTCAAGGCCCTACTGAGAGCTCACCTCCTCCAGGAGGCCT
Organism: Tachyglossus aculeatus; assembly: GCF_015852505.1. Taxonomy (NCBI): domain Eukaryota; kingdom Metazoa; phylum Chordata; class Mammalia; order Monotremata; family Tachyglossidae; genus Tachyglossus; species Tachyglossus aculeatus. The sequence continues at coordinate 15,520,739 of NC_052099.1, forward strand.
TCCCAGACTGAGCCCCTTCCTTCCTCTCCCCCTCATCCCCCTCTCCATCTCCCCATCTTACCTCCTTCCCTTCCCCATAGCACCTGTATATATGTATATATGTTTGTACATATTTATTACTCTATTTATTTATTTATTTTACTTGTACATATCTATTCTATTTAGCTTATTTTGTTAGTATGTTTGGTTTTGTTCTCTGTCTCCCCCTTTTAGACTGTGAGCCCACTGTTGGGTAGGAACTGTCTCTATATATTGCCAATTTGTACTTCCCAAGCGCTTAGTACAGTGCTCTGCACACAGTAAGCGCTCAATAAATACGATTGATGATGATGATGATGATGGCCTCTTGGTATGTCTCATGAGCTGGGCCAGCGGCTACATGGTGATCGTGTTACACCGACACCACCAAGTTCAGCACATCCACAGCACCAGCCGCTCCCCAAAATACTCCACGGAGACCAGAGCCTTTGCCATTCACACCATCCTGCTGCTCGTCACCTGCTCCGTTTGCTTCTATTGGCTGGACAGTTTCATGAATATTTATTTAAGGTTTGTGAAGGGATATAAGGGTGAGGTGCAGACCACAGTGGCCTTCCTGTCGACATGTTTCCCCTCGATCTCCCCCTTGGTGCTGATCATCAGGCACCGCTGCTTTCCCCAGGCCCACTCTCTCATCAAGAAAGTGAAATGTTCTGCTGCTTCTGGTGTTCCTGGGGATACACATATCGTGGCTTACATCCGTTATCTCCCCGGTGTTCTCTGTGAAGACTCCAGTCTATTCGGATGAGCAGGTTCAGGGAACAGCCTCTCTCTGCAGCGACCTTTCACCTCTTCCCACCCCCCAACTAGTCTTGAGGGAGAAGGGTCAGCTAGAATCTCTCATAACTAAAACCAGTTTGATCCAACTCCAACAAATATCATCCCAACCTTAGCCCCACAGCACTTATGTGCATATCTATAAATTGTACATTATAGATCTCCAACAAATATCATCCCATCCTTAGCCACACAGCACTTATGTGCATATCTATAAATTGTGCATTATAGATTATCTATTTCTATTAATGTCAGTCTCCCCCTCTGGACTGTAAGCTCCTTGTGAGCAGTGAACATGTCTACTAACTCTGTTTTATTCTCTCTCCCAAGTGCTTGGTACAGTGCTCTGCACACAGTAATCCCTTAATAAATACCATTGATTGATTGGTTGATATGTTCATCCCTGGTTCTGAGCTGCTGCATCTTCCACTCAATCATGGGAAGCAGTGTGGCCTAATGGAAAGAGCATAGCCTGGGAGTCAGAAGACCTGAGTTCTCATCCTGGCTCTGCCACTAGTCTGCCAGGGGACCTTGGATAAGTCACTTCACTTCCCTGGACTTCAGTTCCCTCATCTGTAAAATGGGAATTCAATCCCTGTTCTTTCTCCTACTTAGACTGTGAGCCCAACATGAGACTTGATTATCTTGTAGCTACCCCAGTGTTTAGTACATTGCTTGGCACTTAAGAAATACCACAATTCCCAAGCACTTAGGAAATACCACAATTATTATGAATATAAATAAATAGATTACGGATGTAGAAATAGTACAGTAAGGCCGAGGGAGGTATGAATTAAGGGTACAAATGTGAGAGTGCAAGTTGAGAACAGATAGTCCAAGAGGCTCCTGAACCAAAGGCTTTTGGAAAATATTCATTCAATTGTATTTATTGAGTGCCTACTGTGTGCAGAACACTGTACTGGAAAATAGTTGCTATTACCTGCTACTTGCATACTGCCCTTAGTTGTCCCTTCCATTCCACTAGGCTCTTACTTAACTTCTCTGTGCCTCAGTTCCATCACCTGCAAAAAAGTGATTCAATAATTTTTCTCCCTCCTCCTTAGACTGTGAGCCCCATGTGGGACTTGATTATATTAGAGAAGCAATGTAGCTTAGTGGAAAGTGTTTGCGCCTGGGAGACAGAGGACCGAGGTTCTAACCTTTTCTGCTGTGTGACCTTGGGCGTGTCACTTAACTTCTCTATGCCTCAGCTTCCTCATCTGTAAAATGGGGATCAAATCCTATTCTCTCCTATCTAGACCGAGTCCATGTAGGACACAGACTGTGTCCAAACTGATAACCTTGTATCTAGAACAGTGCTCAGCACATAGTAAGCACTTAACAAATACCATAATTAATCATCAATATCTGTATTCTCGATGTTTCAGGAACATGGAGGAAATTGCGCTGCTTCTACAGTTTTTCGTTCCCTGCCCGACCTCACTTTGAAAGTGGGGACTTGTTCCCGGATTTCAGGTGATGTTCAGGGACAGAAAGTACTCCCAGAGGAGAGGGCACTCTTAGGAGCATCCCAGAACTCCCAGTGATTGTGTCTCAGGGGAGTTTATCTCAAACTGGAGAGTCATGAGGAAGACTAATGAGGAGTTCTCCCTAAAGGAATCAATGGACAGGACAGGTACTCTCCCTAAGTCCCTGTTCCACATGGTGCTCCCAGTCTAAGGAAGAGAGAGACAACAGGTGTTGAATCCCCATTTTACATTTGAGGAAAGTGAGGCATAGCGAAGATAAGTGCCCTGCCTAGGGTCACATAGCAGGGAAGTCACTTAACTTCTCCGTGCCTCAGTTCCCTCATCTGCAAAATGGGGTTCAATATCTGCTTTCCTTCCTTCCAGGACTGTGGGACCTGATGATCTTGCATCTACCCCTCTACGCGGCACACAGTAACTGCTTGTAAAATACCACAATTAGTAAAGTGGATGTTCTGGTTTTGCATCCAACTTACAGATGATTGGGTTTTGTGTACCCAACAAAAACTCCTCACCATTGGCTTTAAAACACTCAGTCACCTTACCCACTCCTACCTAGCCTCGAATGTGACTGCCAACTCTGTTATACTTTTATATTTTGTACTCTCCCGAGCGCTTGGTACAGTGCACTGCCCACTTAATAAATACAATTGATTGATCAATCAATCAGAAGCCACAAAGGGAACAATTATTTCCCTAATCTCCCCATGCCGGCCTCCTAGCACTTATTCACATTTCTTTTTATACTCATTCGTTAGCTCATTCATTCATTCATTCATTCATTCAGTCGCATTTATTAAGTGCTTGCTGTCTACAGAGCACTGTATCAGACTGTTGGGAGAGCATTGAGACTGTGAGCCCCAGGTGGGACAGGGAGTGTATCCAACTCGATTTGCTTGTACCCCAGTGCTTAGTACAGTGCCAAGCACATACTAAGTGCTTAACAAATACCATTATTGTTATTGTTATTGTTTTTACTACTACAACCCAGCCCACATACTTCATTCCTTTAATGCTAACCTTCTCACTGTACCTCAGTTTCATCTATCTCGCCAATGACCTCTTGCTCACATCCTGTCTTTGGCCTGGAGTCCCCTCCCTCCTCGTATCAGACAGACAATTTCTCTCGCCCTTTCAAAGACTTATTGAAGGCACATCTTCTCCAAGAAGTCTTCACTGACTAAGCCTTCCTCTCCTCTTTTCCCACTCCCTCCTGCGTCACCCTGACTTGCTCCCTTCATTCATCTCCCCATCTCCCAGCCTCAAGACACTATGTAAATATCTGTAAAATTTATTTTATGTATTTATTAATTTATATTAGTGTCTGTCTCCCCTTCTAGAATGTGAGCTCATTGTGGGCAGGGAATGTGTCTGTTTATTGTTATGATCTATTCTCCCAAGTGCTCAGTACTGTGCTTTGCACACAGTAAGTGATCACTAAAAACGACTGATTGAATGAATTAATACATAAATGAAGTGTACCCTTGCTCTCCAGAAGGATGGCATTGATTTTGTAGTGTGTAACTTTCCCTCTTTTAATTTTCCCTAAAGGGATGGCTCCCCACTCTTAGCAGCCACTAGGGACACTAGTGAAGTCCTGTAAAGTTGGATTTCCCAGTGCAGGGACTTAGAGAGAGAGGGAGAGAGAGAGAGAGAGGGAGACAGAGAGAGAGAGAGAAAGAGAGAGAGAGAGAGAGAGAGAGAGAGAGAGAGAGAGAGAAAGAAAGAGAGCTCAGATTCTTAGTTTCAGTGGGAGAAAGGATGTCCCAGTGTTCAGTTGGCAATGGACAGATAGGATCCACCTAATGCCATTCTGCTCACATCTCTTCCTCTCAGATGTCCCAAGCTGGAACAGGAACTTGGTGGTTTTCCAGGAATGCATTTCCCAGCCATGGCCACCATGAAGCAAGAAAGCCCAGGAATGAGAGACACTCCAAGAAAGATTTGTCTAAGGATTTTCCCAAGTCCCAAAGCCAGTCTGAAAAATCAGCCTCACAGGCTTTCCAAATCAACTCTTAAGGAAACCATATCCGTGAAAAGGAGAGCAAAGATGGATGTGATAGAAGGGACACAGTAGGATTGACCTTCATTCAAAAGGGAATGTGTTTACTAACTCTGTTATATAGTACTCTCTCAAGAGCTTAGTACAGTTTTCTGCATTCAGTAACAGTTTAAGAAATATGACTGATTGAAAGATGGGTAGAGAGCATGTAAAGTTTTTCCTGGTCACCTTCCTGTTCCCTCCCCTCGTCTTCATTCTTTTCTTCCTTCACTTTCTCCTTCTCTTCTTCGAGTTCCTCCTCCTTCTCCTCTCCCTATTCTTCCTTCTCTTTCTTCTCTCCCTCATCCCCCACTCTTTCTTTCTCCTGCTACTTTTCCTCTTCCAAGTCCTCCTCCTCCTTGACATCCCTGCCTTAATGACTTTATCAGCTCTATTTCCCCAACTTGGAATGTCTTCTCCACCCTTTAGATCTATAATCGTTTGGCATTTATCTCCCTATCCATAATTTATTCATTTATATCAATGTCTGTCTCTCCCTCTAGACTTTAAGCTCGCTGTGGAAAGTGTACATGTCTACCAAATCGTTTAAATTGTAGTCTCCCAAGTGTTTAGTACAGTGCTCTGTACACAATTTTCTTTAAATGTCATCGAGTTGTTTCTGACCCATAGCGACAACAAGGACACACCTTCTCCAGAACTTCCCATTTTCTGCTGTAAAGTCATTCTGGTATGTGTATCCATAGGGTTTTCTTAGTAAAGATGTGTAAGTGGTTTACCACTGCCTTCTTTCACGCAGTAAAAAGTTGAGTCTCTGTCATTGTCTTTGATCAAGGTTTTGATCACTTGATCATCTGCCTTTGACTCTTTCCCATGCCGCTGCTGCCCAGCACAGGTGAATCGACTTCAACACTTCAATTTTGACCTTTCCATTCTGGGTAACTGTACATGACATAGCTCTAAGCTTCATCAGTGTATACAAACACTCCTGCCACGATAAGGTGTCTATTTATAGGACAACACAGTAAGCACTCAATTAATGCCATTGACTGATTGATGGACTTGCCTAATTTTGTCCTTTACCTCCTTTACAGACCCAACAAAACCTGACCCGTTTTATGAGGCTTTCCCAGAATTATTCTACTTGACTGCAGACCACTAATCACTCCAGTCAACCTTACCACTTGTAGAATTCAATCTCCAAGCATAATGCTTTGTTTTTCATGGTATTTGTTAAGCACTAACTAGGTGCCAATGAATTACTAAGCACTAACTACGATATGCTCTACCTATCAACGTTCCTGAATGTTTCTGACCAATTCTGATGCATCTGAAGCAGGGTGGTCTTGTGGAAAGAGCTTGTCCTGGGAATCAGAGGACCGGGGGCCCAATCCAGCCCTGCCATTTACCTGCTGCATGACCTCGGGTAAATCATTTCACTTCTACATGTCTCAGTTCCCTCACCTGCAAAATGGGGTTCAGTACCTGTTTTCCTTTTCACTTTGACTATGAGTTCTAAGGGATGTCTGATTAGATTGTATCTCCTCCAGTGCTTCTCACAGTGTTTGGCATGAAATAAGTGCTTAACAAATGCCAATCTTGTTATTGCTTGCTCTTCCTTTTCTTCATCTTCACTTTCTTCTGTTTCTCTTCTTTTTTCTTCCTGCTACTCCTCCCCTTCTTCTGCCTTCTTCTCATTCTCTTCCTTCTAGAATTCAGCAGATTTATCCTCTCAAATCCAGGCAAGACACCTCATTCCTTATTCAACTCTCCTTATTCCAGACAAATTATCTTATATCTAGCCCAATGCTTTAGCACAGTGCTTGGCTCTTAAAAAGAGCCTTATTACTAATAGATGAAAATCTATCCTATTTTTAAAGGACTCCAGGTAAGGCAAATTTATGAACCTTCCAATGTTTGATATTTTGCACTCTCAGGAAATGATTTCTAAAGTTTAACCTAAATCCCTCGTGCTGCAATTCAAACCTTAGCTTTGGCAGAGTGAGAGATCAGCTGGTCAGTATCCTCCATCTTATAGTCTTTCATATAGTTAAGAGCAGCAAGCTAGTAGATCCTCTGTCTTCCTTACAAACCATAAACTGGTGTGGGGTTGGAGGGAAGAGGGAAACTCTATAGGAAGGGTGAATCAGAAATCAGTGAGATGACGGGAAGCAGTATCGCTCAGTGGATAGAGCACTGACCTGTAAGTCAGGAGGTCATGAGCTTTCATCCCACCTCCATCACATTTCTGCTCTGTGACCTTGAGCAAGTCACTTAACTTCTCTAGTCCTTAATTCCTTCATCTGTAAAGTGGGGATTAAGACTGTGAGCTCTACGTGGGACATGGACTGTGTCCAACTTGATTAACTTGTTTCTAACCCTGCTCTTAGAACAGAACTCGGTAAGTGCTTAACAAGTACAATTACTATTATTATTATTATTATTATTATTACTATTATGATTATGATAGATCTTGGGAAACACAAGTCTGTAGGAGCAGGATTTTAGGATTGTATTCTCCCAAGTGTTTAGTACAGTGCTCTGCACAGAGTAAATGCTCAATAAATACCACTGATTGATTGATTCACTGGATGACAGAGAAGCAGCATGGCCTAGTGGATAGAGCATGGGCCTTGGAGTCAGAATGCCCTGCCACTTGTTTGTTGTGTGACCTTGGGTGAGTCAGTTTCTTTCTGCCTCAGTTCCCTCATCAGTAAGATGGGGATTAAGACTGTGAGCCCCATGTGGACAGGGACTGCGTCCAACGTGATTAGCTTGTATCTTACCCCAGGTCTTTGTTCAATGCCTGGCCCATTGCAAGAACTTGACAAATCCAAAAAAAATAATAAAATAAAAGTCAGGAAGCTGGATTAGGAAACCCTTTTGCAGTTCCTCTTAATTCTAATCTTTCTTTGAACCCCAGCATTCACCTCAAGATCTACTTTCTGTTTTTGGCAGCTAATGTGGCTCTGAGGTATGGATTGTAGAAACGTGAGTATTGTCATTGAATTTATCCTGCTGGACTTTCAAATCAGGAAGGAGATGGAGATCATTCTATTTGTTGCGTTCCTGCTAATGTATGGGAGGTCTCTGATTAGCAATTCCCTAATCACGATCTTGGTGTGGACGAACCCTCACCTGCATTCTCCCATGTACTTCTTCGTGGCCAATCTGTCCTTTCTGGAGATCACCATCACTTCCACAGTCGTCCCCAAGATGCTGTCCAACACCTTCTCACAGACCAAAGCCATCTCTTTGGTAGGCTGCCTCTTTCAGTCCTTCTTCTATTTCCATCTCGACTCCACAGAGTTCTTCATCCTGGCCATCATGTCCTTTGACCGCTATGTGGCAGTGTGGCTCAGTGGAAAGAGCCCGGGCTTTGGAGTCAGAGGTCATGGGTTCAAATCCTGGCTCTGCCAATTGCCAGCTATGTGACTTTGGGCAAGTCACTTAACTTCTCTGTGCCTCAGTTACCTCATCTGTAGAATGGGGATTAAGACCGTGCCCTGTGGGACAACCTGATCACCTCGTAACCTCCCGAGCACTGAGAACAGTGCTTTGCACATAGTAAGCACTTAATAAATGCTATCATTATTATTATTATCTGTAACCCGCTGAGATACTCCACCGTCATGACTGGACAGGTCTGCCTAGAACTGCTGCTTGGTTGCTATGTTGGTACCTTCCTGGTCATCCTTGTGCCCACCGTCATGACCACTGGGCTGCCCTTCTGTGGTCCCAATGTCATCGACCACTTCTTCTGTGACAGCGCTCCAGTGCTGAAGCTGGCATGTGTGGACACGACCCTGTCTGAGCTTGTGGACTTCGGCACCTCCATGATCTTGCTCTTGGGTTCTTTGCTGTGAACTGTGATGTCCTACGCCTTCATTCTTGCCACCATCCTTGGTATCCCATTAACCCAGGGGAGGCGAAAAGCCTTTGCCACCTGCATCTCTCACATCACCGTGGTCTCCCTTTACTGTAGGAGCTCAATTTTCATCTACATCTGGCCAAGGAAGGGTCACATCCTGGACTTCAACAAGGTAGCCACTGTACTCAACACCATTGTGACCCCCATGCTGAACCCCTTCATCTACAGCCTGTGGAATGAGAAGGTCAAGGATTCCCTGAGAGATGCTCTCAAAAGACATCTGAAGGTTTCTAAATGTTAGGGACCAAACACTATATCCTTAAAGGCAAGACCAAGTACAGTTGAAGGGAAAGAGAGAGTCTTTATTACAGATGAAGGGAAAGAGAAAGTCTGCATTACAGATATTATTAATAATAATAATGATAATGATAATAATGGCATTTCTTAAGGACTTACTATGTGCCAAGCACTGTTCTGAGCGCTAGGGTTGTCCCACAGGGGGCTCACAGTCTTAATCCCCATTTTACAGATGAGGTAACTGAGGCCCAGAGAAGTGAAGTGACTTGCCCAAAGTCACACAGCTAAGTGGTGGAGCTGGGATTTGAACTCATGACCTCTGACTCCAAAGCCCGTGCCCTTTCCACTGAGCCACGCTGCTTCTGTAAGTTGAAGGGAAAGAGAGGGTCTGCACTACTCAAAGATCTGTTTAGTTCATCAGGTTTGAGAAGCCCTGTGGCCTAGGGGATAGAGCATGGGCCCGGGAGTCAGAAGGAGCTGGTTTCAAATCCCAGCTCTACCATTTGTTTGGTTCAGTCTTGCTCACACCATGCCTCTGTCCTGGAACTCCCTCCCTTTGCATAACAGACAATTACCCTACCTTCCTTCAAAGACTTACTGGAGGCAAATCTCCAAGACGCAGTCCCTAAGTCCTCATTTCCTCTAATTCCACTTGTTTTGCGTTGCCCTGACTTGCTCCTTTTATTCACCCTCCCCACCCCCCAGCACCACAGAACTTATGTACATATCTTATGTACACAGAGAAGCAGCATTGTGTAGTGGATAAAGCACAGGCCTGGGAGTCAGAAGATCATGAGTTCTAATCCCGGCTCCACCACTTGTCTGCTGTTTGACTTTGGGCCAGTCACTTCACATTTCTCTAGGTCTCACTTCCCTCATCTGGAAAATGGAGATGAAAACTGTGAGTCCCTGTCCAACCCGATTGCCTTATATTTATGCAGCACCTAGAACAGTGCCTGGCACATAGTAGGTGCTTAACAAATACCATCTTTATTCTTCTTATTATTATTATCATATCCACAATTTATTTATTTATATTAATGTCTGCCTCCCACTCTAAAGTGTAAGCTCATTGTGGGCAGGAAATGTGTCTGTTGTATTGTTACACTGTACTTTCCCAAGTGCTCAGTTCATTGCTCTGCATACAGGAATTGCTCAATAAATGTGATTGATTGATTGCCCCTCAGAGGAGCAGCATGGCCACCTAGAAAGAGAACAGGGCTGGGAGTCAGAGGACCTGGCTTCTAATCGCAGCTCTGCCACATGCCTCCTGTGTGATCTTGGGTACGTCCCTTCTCTTCTCTGTGCCTCAATTGCCTCATCTGTAAAAGGGGGATTCAGTACCTGTTAATAATAATGATGGTATTTTTTAAGAGTTTACTATGTGCCAAACAATGTTCTTAGCGCTGGGGTAGGTGTACGGTAATCAGGTTGTCCCACGTGGGGCTCACAGTCTTAATCTCCATTACACAAATGAGGTAACTGAGTGTAGGAAGTGTGCCCTATCTGTGAATTCACCGCCTTCCTCCACCTGAGCAACCCACAGCACAGGCCCCCCTTTCCAATACTATGGGGCACCCTAGCTCCAGGTTGCTCTAGGCATTTGGAGGGGGCGAAGAGGTGGAGTGTGGGAAGAGTGCCCTAATTGTGAATTCTCCCCCTCCTTCTGCCTGAGCAACCCACATCAAGGACACAGAACTGCTACACTACAAGGTTGAGGAACAGGAACTGTCCCAATCAGATAGACATCCTGGGAATACAAGGAGGGCTAACTGGTACGAGGGGGCTTCGTATATAAGAGGCATTGCTGCTATTTTTAGTTGTAGGCATTTAGACCGGCGCTCCCCCACATACAAGGAGTGTTGCTGCCCCTGGTTGAGGAAAAGATGGGCAAATCTGTCATAGATCTTATACTGACTTTGGGGAATCTGGAGGGGCTGATTGCAATGCCTAGCAAGATTCCAGGGGTGTCCCTGACAAAACCCATTGCTCTGGAAGGAGCAATACAGAAGGTATTCCAACCACAAATTTGGAGAGATTTAATAGTGGCCAGGACCAAACGAGAAAAGATAGATAAGCAGCCAAACATTGTGCTGTTTGCCCTGTGGAAAAAATTACTTAAGGACCAGAGGTATACCACAGGGGGATGCAAACCCACAGCTGAAGCACCTAAAGTGTCAACGGGCACAAAAAAGGAGGTCCGTTCACTCAGCCCCTGGTGGTGCCTTCTGCACTGCTGTCCCCAGACCTGAGCAAATGGAGAGACCAGCTGTAGGGAAGTTCGGATTGGGTGTGGACCAGATGGCCCCTGCCACCTATCAGGTACTCATCATGGCAGTACCTGAGTGTATATTGGGAGTGGTGATATTTGAGGACCCGGGACCCCCTCCCTTGATCTCCTCGGCATCAGTTTGTGAGAACTGGCCTGTTGAGAAGGTGGAAGGGACGCTGCCAACTGTCACATGGTATACTGACGGGTCAGCCAAAGGGAACCCGAGTACGTGGGCTGCGGTTGTAGTCCACTGCCGCCATGGATACCATCCTCTGGGAAGAAGGGGTCCGTCAGTCCAGCCAATGGGCTGAACTCAGGGTGGAATGGATGCTCCTATCCACGCACCCTGATGTAGATGCCTTGGCAATCAACTCGTGGGCCATATAAAGAAACCTAGCAGTATCGTTGGGGGTGTGGGAAGCCAAAGAGTTTATGGTAGCACGGGGTGAGGTATTGGGAAAAGAGATGTGGCGTGACATCACCCGAATAATAAGAGTCCAAGTGGCCCCCCTCACTGTGTACCATGTGCTAGCTCACCAGGGAGCTTCTGGGAATGAGGAGGAAGACGTGCTTGCACAAGTGTGGGAGGCACGGCCCACCAACTCCATCCAGGGGATACATGAGGCATTAGGATACATCAGGGCCCCTGCCCCTAAGCCAGGGAAAGAGATATGCACTCACCGCTGTGGATATTTATATGGGAGTGGTGTTTGCTTACCTGGTGGCAGCAGCCATACATGTTGCTATTATACAAGGGCTTCGGGTGATGGGGGCTGGATACAGCTTGCTGGCCTACATAGATTCGGATCAGGGGACACACTTTACAGGGCACGAGGTCAAGGAATGGGCCATACAACATGACACTCTGTGGCCCTTACTCGGCTGGAAGGTGACACCACCACTCCAGCACCATTAACCAGTGGAACTGATGTGTGTTGGGATGCCACCCCTAAAGGACGATGGTTACCTGCCACTGTAATTGCAGCCGTAGAATACAATGGAACGTGGAAGACTGTGATGGTATTCAACACCACTGTGCAGGTGCTCGGCCGCGTGCTGGATACTTCTCATGATTGGAGTGTGAAGGTCATGATGTCAAAAACAAGTGTCACAAATGTCACCACAGTGGGCACCACATCATAGCAAATCACTGATGACACGGGCACAAAAGCAGAATGGCTGTGCCTCAACCCAATAACCGAGAAGCTGGCCGGACATGAGGATCAGGAAACATTAGCAGCACCCATCACACTGCCTGGGAGATGCCCCTACCAGATCACCCCTCCATGGCACAATATGGTTATTGCCTGAACTTCCCCGCCCTGGACTCGGAAAATGCCACAGATGGTTCCTGGAACTCGGGCATGCCTCTGCTGGTTGTCGAAGTAATACCAAATTATATGGATAATAGATACCCAGGGACCAGGGCCGCATACCTATGGGAAGCCTGGAAGGGGCTCGCCTGTTCACCCACACTTGATGGACTACTGAGGCAATCTCCAGGTCGTTGGAACCATGGCATAGAGATATCCATCACTTGAACTGCTCCACTGCCCTGGCCCAGTTCCAGCGACAATGGATTTGGAGGGTAGGGAACCAGTAGCTGGCAAGGGCCCCCTGACGATGGGGGAGAGACATCACTTGGTGGGTCGGCAGCATGCTGGGAGTTTGGAACCAAGCAGACATACAAGGCCTGTGGGATGTCAGAGGCCGAGAGCTCCAATATGAAAGCTAGATCCAGCAGCTAAATAGAACTGGAATGTTGCAGGATGCCAGGGGTGGAAAAGAATGGCACTGTTAACTGGAGCCCTGAAGACATGGGCAGGCATACTCACAAGGGAGCTGGCCCATTGGGTCCGAAACATCACCTCGTCAGATGAATGCATTCAGACTCAGGATTGCTACTATATCTCACCACCCTAATGGAAGAAGTAAGACAAGCACAGTGGCCCCACAGCCTGGCTCGCCTGTATCTAGCCTCTGTCGCATGGCAGGCCATTCAGGTACTATACGGTCAGTGTACTGCCCATTACCGTAAGCTGAGGGTACGCCACCCGGTGGGCAAACTGCCCCTGTGAGCCATGGCCCTAGTGGGATTAGGGATAATGCAGGATGGCAAGCTGGTGGTCCCCCTGGGAGAGAGGTGGGGATGGTGAGATGGGTCCAGGAATCAGTGGGAGCCCTTCTCCCCTTCTGGATGTACCCAAGTAAAGAGGGACTGGTTCTGCCCACATGACCCCAGGGGATGTGAGAGCATACAGGACTGTTGGCTGATTTCCATCACCGGAGTGGAAGAGAGAGACTACTGGTATTTGGGTAATGGGAAATTCTGTTGGATGTGTGGAGAACATATAAACATAACTACGAACACTCTTCATTATAATCAATATATGTTATTATATTATAATGAATATAATAGGAATATAAGTTTACTCGTATAAAATCGGCATTCAATACTTGTTCGCTCTCCCCTTTAGACTGTGAGCTCCTTAAGGGAGAGGGACTGGGCCCAAACTGATGATCTTGTGTACAGTGTTTGACACAAATTGAGTGGTTCTTTTATAGTCTTTGTTAAGCCCTTACTAGGTGCCAGGCATTATTTTAAGCACTGGTATAGGTACAACGTTATCAGGTTGGTCACAGTCCTGATCCCACATGAGGCTCACAGTCTTAATCCCAATTTTACAGGTGAGGTAACTGAGGCACAAAGAAGTGAAGCAACTTGTTCAAGGTCACAAAACAAACAGGTGACAGAGCCAGGATGAGAACCCAGGTCCCTCTGGCTCCCAGGCCCGTGCTCTATCCCACTTGGCCACTCTGCTGCCCAACTACCACATTCATTAAAATGATGTGCAAAGCACTAGACTAAGCACTGGAAGTACAGATGACCTAGCGAAGATTAAGGCTGGGAGGTGGTTGGTGACAAAAATATGGAATTTCCCAGGTGCTTAGTACAGTGCATTTCACCAATTGTACATTCGATAAATAATCAGTCACTACTACTATTACTGTTACTAGTACAACTACCACTAAGCACTGGGCCAATTGGCTTTCAAATCTACTCTGAGTGTTTGCAAAGTTACTTGAATTGTGACATTATTTAATAGAACTGGTGGAGAAAGTTTCAGTAATTAACCTCTTGGGATGTTCTGACTTCAGGCATGTCCCCCAAGGATGAAGGATGTAATAAGAAAGTTCTTCTGAATCTTTCAAGGATTACACTTTTCCCCATGAGCTGATGCTGAGTTCAAAACTGGAAATGATGAAACATTTGATGCAAAATGTTAGTGTGATTATATTGTTGAAACTTAGGCTTGAAAAGGGCCAGCCTAGAGGCTTGTGAGCAGGGAAAGTGTCTTTCAACTCTGTCACATTGTACTCTCCCGAGTGGTTAGTACAGTGTTCAGCATACAATAAGTGCTCAATAAATATGATCGCTTGATTAATAACCTTCTGCCCTTCTGGACTGTAATCTCGTCGTGGGCAAGGAACGTGTCTACCAACTCTGTTGTATTGTGCTCTCCCAGGTGCTTAGTGCAGTGCTTTGTACACAGTAAGTGCTCAATAAATACCATTGATAATGATGATCCTCACAATGGCCAGGTGAGATATAGGGTGACATCCCCATTTCACAGATGATGTAATCTGTCCAATTCAGAGTTGGGATTCAAATCTAGGTCTCCTGATTTCCAGTCCCAGGCAGCAGGCAAGTGCCAGATCTGGGATTAGAACCCACATCAACAGGCTCCCAGGCACATGCTTTATCCACTAGGCCATCCCACCTCCTGATGATTGATTGATTATGCCTTTCTCAATAGTGGGACAACTGGCCTCAAATATAATAGGATAAAAATCTTCCATTGCTCAGGAAATATATAGATTATATCAGAGATCAGAACATTTCCAGGCATTAACTCCTCAGAAGATCAAATGGGGTTAGATACTGTGCGGTAAATGTTAATCCCATCTCTTTTTCTTCGTTCTTATGGTATTTGTTAAGCAGTTATGATGTGCCAAGTACTGTACTAAGCACTGGGATAGATACAATCTAATCAGGTCAGACACAGTCCATGTCCCTCATGAGGCTTACAGCCTTAACCCCCACTTTACAGATGAGGTGACTGAGGCACAGAGAAGTGAAGTGATTTGCCCAAAGTCACACAGCAGACACGTGGCAGAGCCGGGATCAGAACCCAGGTTCTTCTGATTCCCAGGCCCATATTTTCTCTGTTAGGCCACACTGCTTCTCTAGCTTCAGAACTGACAGGTGAAATTGCCATTATCTCTGTCTCAAGGCAAAAACATCCAACTGCCTTTACATAACTTAACCTGGCTTGCCAGTTTACATCTTTTTAAAAACTGGTATCCTGTTAGAGCAAATCATGGAGCATTATTCTTTAGCAGAGATATGGCAAATCTGATGGCCTCAAATCTTGTCACTCAGAAGGCTTGGGCAAAAGAGTTGTATGGAAATCAATGGGTGGTATGCAAATGAGGTGAGTCTGAGATTCTTTGAGGCATCCTGATGATGATTTGTTGAAGGTACTAGATGACATCTAATCCCCTGGGCAGATCCATGTTATTCAATGGTTTACCTACAGCAATGGTAGGCCAGTATAGTGTAGCAGATAGAGCACATGCCTGGGAGTCAGAAGATCATGGGTTCTGATCTTGGCTTCACCACTTGTCTGCTGTGTGAACTTATGTAAGTTTCTTCAGTTTTCTGTGTGTCAGTTACTTCATCTGTAAAATGTGGATCAAGACTGTGGACCAGACGTAGGATAGAGACTGTGTCCAACCTGATTTACTTGTATACTCCCCAGTGCTTAGTACAGTGCCTGGCACATAGTAAGCCCTTAGCAAATATTATTATTATTATTATCATTATTATTATTATTATTATCAAAGTGACACAGAGGGGTTGCAGAGTGGAGTCGAAAATCTAGGTCTTCTAATTCCCATAGGAGAACTCTTCTGATCCTCCCTAGCGGTTCTTCCCTCTTTCACCCCCTCTCACCTCCTTGGGAGCAGACGATAGCACCCTTTCCCAGCTCCCACTGAGTCTTGCTCTCAGGATTTCTGCCCCAGGCCAGATTCTCATTAAAAATGCAAGAGCTTTTGGGAAATACCTGGTAAGACATTAGCACAAGGGTCAAAGAAGTCCCAGAGTTCTGATAGGTTAGGATTGTACCCACAATCCTCCTGCCAATCCTAACATGAAATATAAGACCATCAGCAATGACCAAGGACTGGATCCCACCATCCATATCCTCCAGTGGCTGTAGAATACTTTGGGATGGTTTTCCCTTCTTGATATCCATTCTTATGTTTAGGAAAGTGCCACCCTCTTTCCCAAACTATTCCATTTGCCTTCGATATATTCTTCTTCCCAGCCTGATATTTGCTTAGAGCGAAGGATAAAGGAGGAAGTTGGGGCATGGCATAATGACCCATTCCCTCCCTTTCTATTTTATGGTAATTTTTAAGCGTTGACTATGTGCTAGAAACTTTGCTACGCCCTTGGGTAGATACCAGTATAACAGGTTGGACAAGGTCACAGTCCCTGTCCCACATAGGGCTCCTAGTTTTAATCCCTATTTCACAGATGAGGTATCTGAGGCACATTGAAATTAAGGGACTTGCCCAAGGTCACAGCAGACACAGCAGCAGTCACAACAGACAAGACTTCCTTTCAAGACTCCTTAAAAGCTAAGGGGAAAATTGATCTTCAAGATCAGACATGCACGGATTTTCCAGTCTCAAGTCCATGTTTATGACTACAGGGGGATCAAACAGATGACCTTTATGAAATCTGGGATCTGTGTCCATGCCTAAACCAGGTGAGCTATTGTTTCTTTTTCTCCTTTATCGTGTAAGGCCAAATCCATGCGGAAGGTGGGGGAATTCTCCAGCAATTCTCTGGAAAGAATGGTGATTCCAAGGATTTGCAAACCCACGAATCAATAGCATTTATTGATGGCTATTTAAGGATTACTGTACTAAGTACTTGGGGGTGTACCACATAACAGAGTTCTAAGACCCCCTCTCTGTCCAAATGAACTTACACTCTAGCTTTGCAGAACCTATGTGCCTTAAACTGAGAGGGAAATCCAGTTGTTCACTGTTTGGAGGAAAGGAATTGCAATCCTAGAGTGGAAGAGTTGGATGAGACACCAATCAATCCAATAGTATTTATTGACCATTTACTCTGTGCGGAACACAGTACAAAGCACTCAGAGAGTATGATAGAGTCAGTAGACACTCTCCCTGTCCTCAAGGAACTTTCAGCGAGATGACAGACATTAAAATGAATTATAGGTAGGGGAAGCAATTGATTATAAAGATATGCACGTTATAATAATGTAACTGTGGTAATTGTTAAGCACTTACTATATGCCCAACACTGTACTAAGTGCTGGGATAGATACAAGGAATTGGGTTGGACACAGTCCCTATTCCAGATGGGGCTCACAGTCTTAATACCCATCTTATAGATGAGATAACTGAGGTATGGAGAAGTTGAATGACTTGCCCAGCGTCACACAGCAGACAAGTGGTGGAGCTGGGCTTAGTACCCAGGTCCTTCTGACTTCCAGGTTTGTGTTCTATTCATTAGGTCATACTGCTTCTGTTCTTAATTAGAAGACTCCATTACCATCTTCGTTGTCATTTTCTTTTTTATGGTGTAAGTTGGAAAATGGGATTTACTGAATTACTACTGTTGGGGCCATAGCATCTGGAAAGGAAAAATCAACTGAGTGACTTTATAATTGCACTAGGAAACTGTGTCTCAGTATTTTCATCCAGACAATGGGGATTAAATATCCATTCTCTCTCCACCTTAGACTTGAAGTCCCATGAGGGACAGGGACTGTTTCTGATCTGATTGTGTGTTATCTTCCCTGGTGCATAGCACAGAGGTTGGTACATAATAATAGTACTGTGGTATGTAATTGGCACTATTGCATGCTTCTTCCTTAACCCCTTGTCAATCTTTCATCTCGATGAGAGGAGGAAGTTATGAGTCGAAGGCACCGCTGTGGCAGCGTTCATCCTCCTGGGCCTGTCTGATGACTCTCAAATCCAACCTTTCCTCTTCCTCATCTTCTTAATGATTTAGGGAATCGCTCTAGTGGGGAACCTGTTGACTCTACTGCTGATCCAGATGGACCCTCACCTCCACACCCCCTTGTACTTTTTCCTGAGTTAAAAGTCTTAGACATCGGCTCTGCTTCCTCCATAGTCCTCAAAATGCTGGAGAACTTCCTGTCAGACAAGAAGTCCATCACCTTCCCCGGGTGCATTACCCAGATCTTCTTCCTCTTCCTCTTAGCTATTGTCGAGGTCTACCTGCTGCCCGTCTTGGAATATGACTGTTACCAGGCGAGCTGCCAACTGTTATGCTACACTGGCAGCTTGACCATCTAGCTCTGTGTACAGCTGGTTCGTGGAGAATGGCTGGTGGGGGGAGTCAATGCGGTGGTCAACACCCTCCCAGTGTTGCGTTTAGACTTCAGCAGGCCCCATCAGAATCTCCACTTCAGCTGTTATTTGGAGTTGACCCCACTGTTACAGAACTCGTGCTCTGATACCTTTGCCAGTGAAAAGGGTATCCTCTCCCTGAGGGTTTCGCTGGGACTCATCTCCTTCCTGCTAACTCTCATCTCCTACATTCACATCATCTCTGTACTCTTACAAATCCGCTCCTACTGAGGCCATGGCAAAACCCTCTCCACCTGCTCCGCCCACCTGACAGTCATCCTTCTGTTCTACGGGACCACTTTCTTCCAGTACATGAGGCCCTCTTCAGCAACCACCGCTCTGGCTCTGGACTTGGTGGTCTTCGTTCAGTATAATATCCTCACGTCCATGTTTAACCCCATGATTTATAGCCTGAAGAATTGGGACGTGATGAGAGGCCGGGAGAAACCGTTCAGAAAGTTCTGGAGTCCAGCAGCTGTTCCGAGAAATTGGTAGTAATAGTAGCGGGTGATTATGTTTATTTAGCACATACTGTGTGCAAATCACTGTACTAAGAGCTAGGAAAGAAATGCACACCTAGGTGCATCTCTGGTCCCCAAGGTGCTGGTCAATGCTGCCTAGAGGATTCTTCAGTAATAGAACTGGAAGGGGTCTTGAGAAGTCTACAAATCCAACCGTGCAAATTGGCATCTCGGTATCTTTAATAGGGGCGGGGGGCAATTTGGTCAGTAAGAGCTTGGGTTGTCGATCAAATGATTCTAAGCTAAGGGGGCTAGGGAGGCAGTGTATGCTACTAGAAAGGGCATGGGACTCAGAGTTAGGAGACCAAGGTTCTAATCCTGCCTCGTCCACTTATCTGCTTTGTGATCTTGGGTAAGTCACTTTATTTCTCTGTTTTGTGATTTCCTTATCTTTAAAATATGTATTAACTATCTGTTCTCCATCCCTTGTGGATTGTGAGCCCGGTGTGGGGTAGAGGCTGTGTCTGATCTGATTGTATTGTATCTTCCCCAGTGCTTAATACGTAGTAAGCACTTTATGTGCAATTCTTAATGGTATTTGTTAAGTGCTTACTATGTGCTAGGCACTGTACTAACCACTGGAGTAGACAAAAGGCATTCAGGTAGGACACAGTCCCTATCGCGCATAGGACTCACTGTCAATCCCCATTTGACAGATGAAGGAACTGAAATACAGAAAGAAAAGTTAAGTGATTTTCTCAAGGTTACACAACAGACAAGAGGGGGAGCTGGTATTAGATCCCAAGTCCTCTGATTCTCATGCCCATGCTCTTTCCACTAATGTTCTTCTTCTCCTTCTCCTTCTTCTTATTCTTCTCCTTTTCCTAAACCTTCTCTTCCTCCTCCTTCTTCTCTTCCTCTTCCTCTTCCTCCTCCTCTGTCTTCTCAGGTAGAGACAGAGGAACAGAGAAGTTATGTGACTTGCTGAAGGTCACACAACTGATTCTGTTCCTCCCTCCTTTCTTCTTCAGCCTCATTTCTCTTCATTATCTCAGGCTGGCTCTTCTCTTCCTGACCATGTATGAGTAAAACAAAAGATGAGTGGGATTTTTTTCTGGCAAGTAGTAACTGTATATGGCTTATAATAATTATTGCATTTATTCAGTGATTACAATGTGCCAGACACCGGGTTAAGCATAAGCTAAATACAAGACAATCAATTTGGATACTGTCCTATGTGGGGGTCACAGTCTAAGGCAGAGGGAGGGCAGGCATTTTTTCCCCATTTTTGCAGATGAATGGAATGGAGGCACAGAGAGCTTAAGTGACTTGCCCAAGGTGATACAGCTGGCGTATAGTGGAATTGAGTTTCAAACCTGGCTTTTCTGACTCCCTACTCTATGCTCTTTTCACCAGGCCATGCTACTTATGTTAAACACTAGACTAATCCTGTCTCTGCCACTTGTTTTCTGTGCAACCTTGGGCAAATCATTTAACTTTTCTGTACTTTAGCTTCCTCATCTGTAAAATGGGGGATTAAATACCTGCTCTTCCTCCCCTATAATTTGTGAGCCCCATGTGGTATACGAACTGTGCCTAATATGATTGTTTTATATCGATCCCAGTAGTTAACACAGTGCTTGACACAGCGAGCCCTTAACAAACACAAATAACTACTATCATTATCATTATGGACAGGAATTTTCCGGACTCCTAGTTTTGATCTTTGGCTGCTTTGTTCCAAAACTCCCCTTAGGAGGGTATATCTTAGTGTCTCCGAGGAAAAAAAGTTTTAATGAGTTCTCCAATCATCTTTCTGCTGAGCAAGAGAAGAATCTAGTGCCTACTCAGGTCTTGGTTCTCCCTGAGGGATTTACGTTGGGTTACATGTAAAATCGGCCCTGATCTCTGTCTGGGATACATGCAGAATTTTTGACGAAAGCAGTGGACAGTGTCTGTCCTCACGAAGGATGTCCCCTTCACTCCCATTTTATACCAGAAGTCCTGCACTCCTCTCTATCAGTGACAAAATCCAGGCTCTCCCATGGAACCACATCCTAACCTAACTGTCTGCATTCCCTCTTGGTGAACAAAGTCTTGCCATCTTCTTCAGTGTCCTTGCTCACGAGGTGCAGTCATCTCAGGAAAATAAGTTCCAGGGAAAGAGGCCTTGGGGTGGAGATCCTAGTGGTATCAAAGTCGTCTGACTTGAACCCACTTTGGACAGAACTAGACACAGGGGGCCGAACATCAACTGCTGCATTACTCAGGTACAAAATCCCAGAACACAGATTTCATGTTGCTTCCTGGGAAGCTTGGGGACTGGTTAGAGATTTTTCTGAATGTTTGGTATGGGGAAGAACACAAGACTGGAAGCCTTGGCAGGGAAAGAAATTGAAGAATGCTGTGCCTGGGCCATGTCTCATGTGAGTATGGATAAATGGCAGCCATTTTCTTTGCTCTTCTAGTGTCATGTCTAGGCAAGAATTTGGGGAGAAGGTGGAATTGTCCTGCCTAGTAATTGGGAGCAGAGGACCCATATCCATTGAGCCTATGTGGGGCCTTTGGCCCAGAGGGTTCAGGGAACATGTCGACCAACTCTGTTGTATTGTACACTCCCAAGCGCTTAGTATACTTCTTTGCACATAGTAAGTGCTCAACAAATAAAACTGATTGATTTAAAGAGAGACTGATGCTGTGCAGTGGTGATATCTGCCCTCAGTCCCTCCATGGCCTGGGGCTGCCCCTCCCCTAGACCCCCATGGTGCCACACAAGTTACCCCTGAATGTGAAGATGTCACAGTCTGGACGGGATTAACACTTGGCAAAAATGAAAAGGTGAGACATAGCTGGTGGAATCTGGGTGCCCCAGTGCTTAGTACAGTGTTCTGCACAAATTAAGGGCTCAATAAATACCATTGATGGATTGTTTAACTGTCTCCCATCTGTCTCTGGGAAAGGACATTCATTGTGCGTCATCTTCCTCCCATCAAGAGTGGCTCTCTTCCCCCACCCCAGTTTGCTGGGGGGTCTAAACCTCCGTTCCGGCCTCTTGGGTCAAGGCAGGAAGAAGGAGTAATGCTGAGTGGCAATTCTATTCATGCATTTCTACTTCTTTTGTTTTGTTGTCTTTCTCCCCCTTCTAGACTGTGAGTCCATTGCTGGGCAGCGATGGTCTCTATCTGTTGCTGAATTGTACTTTCCAAGCACTTGGTACAATGCTCTGTACAGAGGAAGTACTCAATAAATTTGGTTGAATGAATGAATGAAAGAATTCTCGAGCTGTCCAGGTAGCTCCAATTCCTCCCCTCTCTTGTCCCTTTCCCTCTCACTACCCCACAGAAAGCCTTCCTACCACATCACCCTCAGTTGAAAGGGGCTGTTGGGGTGAAGAGAGTGGGAGAGTAGAGCTGGTAGGAGGAAGGGAGGACAGAGGATAATTGCTTCTCAGATGGCAGAATGACTGATTGATTGACTCTCTGGGACTGAATGAACAAGAATAGAGACTCTACTTAAGCTTGTCTTGTCTTTGCTGCAGCGTCAACTCCGACCCATAGTGCCTCCATGGACACATCTCTCCCAGAATGCCCCACCTGCACCTGCAATCATTCTGGTAGTATATCTATGGAGTTTTCATGGTAAAAATATGTAAAGTGGTTTGCCATTGCCTCCTTTCATGCAGTAAACTTGAGTCTCCTCCTTGACTTTCTTCCATGCTGTTGCTTCACAGCACAGGTGAGTTTTGACTTGTAGCAGATTGCTTTCCAAACGCTAGCCATGACCCAAGCTAGGAATGGAATGGATATGCCTCTACTTGACTCTCCCTCCCATGGTCGAGACTGGTAGAGTACTGGAAACGCTCCAGGTGCAACCCTGAGAGGGGATCTACTTAAGCAGAGGCCTCTAATTCCTGGTCATGAAGAGGGTCATATCTACCCCTCCCCTTAAAAATAATTGTATTTTTTAAGTGCTTACTATGTGCCAGGCACTGTATTTATTGTGGGGGTAGATACAAGCTACAAGCTAATCAGGTTGGACACAGTCCATGTCCCATCTGGGGTTCAGAACCTTAATCCCCATTTGGCAGATGAGGAAACTGAGGCACAGAGAAGAGAAGTGAAGTGACATGCCTAAGGTCACAAAGCAGACAAGTGGTAGAGCTGGGATTAGAACTCAGGTCCTCTGAATCCCAGGCCCGGGTTTTACCATCTAGGCAACACTGCTTCATATAGAGGATGACTTCCCAACTCTGAGCCATGACTGAAAAACTTTCAGGTCCGGTCAAGTCTTCTTAAAACCAACAACAATGGTATCAAGTGCTGTCATTTCCAATTCATAGTGGCTCTATGGATATAATTTCTCCAGAACGTTCTATCTTCTTCCATAATCCATAACCTTTCTAACAGTTCTTCTGGTATCGTTGTAATGGTCTCTATCCATCTAGCTGCTGGTCTGCCCCTTCCATGTTTACCCTGGACTTTTCCTGGCATTAGTGTCTTTGGTATTTATTAAGCACTCACTGGCCTCCCAGGATCATACCTGGAGGGTTTTCAGACCTCTACCCATCTCGATTAAGGGAGGGATAGTCAAACAGAGCCATATCCATTCCATTCCTAGATTGGGCAGTGGCTAGAGATTGGAAGGCAATCTGCTACAAGTCAAAACTCACCTTTGCTGGGCAGCAGCAGCATGGGAGAGAGTCGAGGGTGGAGAATCAGGTTTACTGCATGGATGGAGGCGATGGTTAAACCGCTTCTGTATTTTTACCAAACAACCACTATGGATGCACTACCAGAACGATTGCACATGGAGATTGGGCATTCTGTGAGTGATGTGTCCATAGAATCGCTATGAGTCAGACACGACTCGACAGCATAAGAAAACAACAAACACTTACTGTGTACTATATCAATCTCTCAGGCAAATCTTATGAAATTATGTAGTAGTAGTAATAGTATTTATAAAGCACATATGGTGGGTGTGCAGAGCACTGTTGAAAGCACAGGGAAAAGCATTCATGCATATAACAGAAATAATGATTATTATTATTAAAATCATTGTCTAAGTGCTTACTATGTGCCAAGCACTGGGGTAGACACAAGGCAGTCAGATCTCAATGTCTTCTCTGTTTTTGCTAAGTATATTTATTTTGACCAATACAATTGTAAATATTTTTGCATTTGTCTCTTTTATTAGGGTACAAGCTCTTAGTGGGCTGGAAAGTTTGTCATGTCACTATTCTACATTGCCCAAACACCTAGTACAGTACACCTAGTACACATGAGATTGGGGCATGATAAATCCTTACGCTACCAAGTGCCAGGGTAGACACAGGATACTCAGATCCTTGTCCCACCTGAGGCACTCATTCTAAGAGGGAGAGGAATGTAGGCATGCCATCCCATTTTACAGGTAAAGAAACCTAGACATAGTTTTAGCTCTTCTTAAGGTGAGCAGTCTAGTCTGGGGGAACGCTGACAATCTCAGAGACCTTGATCAAGAGGAATTTCATCGGGAATGATCTGGGTTTGACATTAAGGTTAGACATCCATCCATTCATTCAATCATATTTATTGAGCGCTTACTGTGTGCAGAGCTCTGTACCAAGCGCTTAGTACAATATAACAATGAACAGACACATTCCCTGCACGCAATGAGCTTACAGTTAAGACAGGGAGACAGACATTCATATAAATACATAAATTACAGATATATACATGAGTGCTGGGGGGCTGGGAACGGTGATGAATAAAGGGAGCAAATCAGAGTAATGTAGAGGGGAGTGGGAGAAAAGAAAAGGAGGGCATAGTCAGGGAAGGCTTTGGCACAGAGGTGCCTTAAATAAGACTTTGAAGCTGGGGAGAGTAATTGTCTGTTTGATTTGAGAAAGGAGGGCGTTCCAGGCCAGACAGAGGACATGGGAGAGGGGTAGGTGGTGAGATAGACGAGATTGAGGTACAGTGAGAAAGTTGGCATTCGCGGAGAGAAGTGTGTGCGGTGGGTTGTAGTAGGAGAGTTGTGAGTTGAGGTAGAAGGGGTCAATGTGATTGAGACATTGAAGAGCAGCATGACCTAGTGGAGAGCACATGGACCTGGGAGTCAGAGAACCTGGGTTCTAATCCTACTTGTCTGCTGTGTGACCTTGGACAAGTCACTTAACTCCTTCTCTGTGCCTTAGTTCCATCACTGGCAAAATGGGCATTCAAAGCCTGTTCTCCCTCCTACTTAGACTGTGATCCCTATGTTGTTGTTGTTGTCTTATGCTGTCGAGTCGTGTCCGACCCATAGCGATTCCATGGACACATCTCTCCCAGAACGCCCCCACCTCCATGTGTAATCGTTCTAGTAGCGTATCCATAGAGTTTTCTTGGTAAAAATATGGAAGCAGTTTACCATTACCTCCTTTCACACAATAAACCTGAGCCTCTACCCTTGACACTCTCCCTTATCGCTGATGCCCAGCACTGGGGAGTTTTTACTTGTAGCAGATTGCCTTCCACTAGCTAGCCACTCCCCATGCTAGGAATGGAATGGATATGCATCTGCCTAACTCTCCCTCCGGAAGTTGAGTCTGGTAGAGTAATAGAAACTCTCTAGGTGCAACACTACACAGGGGAGTTTTGACTTGTAGCAGATTGCCTTCCACTAGCTAGCCACAGACCATGCTAGGAATGGAATGGATATGCTTCTGCTTGACTCTCCCTCCTATAGCCGAGACTAGTAGAGTACTGGAAACTCTCCAGGTGCGACCCTGAGAGGTGGATCTTTATGTAGGATCTGATTATCCTTTATCCACCCCAGTGCTTGACATAGTGCTTGCACAGAATAAGCACTTAAGAAAGCATGGTCCTGAGAGTCAGAAGATCCTGGGTTCTAATCCTGGCTCTGCCACTTGTCTGCTGGGTGACCTTGGGCAAATCACTTCAATTCTCTGTGTCTCAGTTACCTTATCTGTAAAATGAGGATGAAGACTGTGAGCCCCATGTGGGACATGGACTCTTTCCAACCCTATTCTGCTTTATCTTCATCAGTGCTTAGTACAGTGCCTGGAATGTAGTACGTGTTTAGCAAATATCATGAAAAAACTACCACAGTTATTTTTAAAGTTGTGAGACTGGAAATTAGTCAACCTGACCTGGAGGTAGAGGAATGTGAGTCAATTGTACTGATTGAGAACTTACTGTTTGCAGAGCACTTCTAAGCTCTTGGGAGAGTATAGGATAGCAATGTAACAGATGCATTCCCTGTCCACAATGAGCTTAATGTTTAGAGAATGAACAAAAAAAGGTGTCCTAGTTCATTATGTGGAGGGGATGTGTCTGCTAACTCTACTGTATTGTAATCTCCCAAATACTTAGTACAATGTTCTGCACATTATCTTGTCTTATGCTTTTGACTCATCTCTGAGCCATAGTGACTCCATGGATACATAATAATAATAATAATAATAATAATAATAAATAATAATAATAATAATGGCTTTTGTTAAGCACATACTTGTGCCAAGCATTGTTCTAAGTGCTGGGTAGATACAAGGTAATCAGACTATCCCACATGGGGCTCACAGTCTAAATTCCCATTTTACAGATGAGGTAACTGAGGCCAAGAGAAGTAAGGTGACTTGCCCAAAGTCACACAGCTGACAACTGGTAGAGGCGGGATTAGAACCCACGATCTCTGACTCCCAAGCACATGCTCTTTCCACTAAGCCACACTGCTTCTCACAGAAAGTCACTGTGAGCAGAATTTAAACCTGCACCGGGAAACCACATTGGATTTCAAGTCCAATGCCTTAA
This sequence comes from Tachyglossus aculeatus, assembly GCF_015852505.1. NCBI lineage: Eukaryota > Metazoa > Chordata > Mammalia > Monotremata > Tachyglossidae > Tachyglossus > Tachyglossus aculeatus. The sequence continues at coordinate 15,547,220 of NC_052099.1, forward strand.
CCCCTCAGCCATCACAGCACATCTCTCCCAGAACACCTCACCTCCATCTGCAATCGTTCTGGTAGTGTATCCATAGAGGTTTCTTGGTAAAAATACAGAAGTGGCTTACCACTACCTTCTTCCATGTAGTACACTTGAGTCTCTGCCCTCGACTCTCTCCCATGCCGCTGCTGACCAGCACATATGAGTTTAGACTTGTAGCAGATTGCCTTCCACTCACGATCCACTGCCCAACCTAGGAATAGAATGGGTGTGCCTCTGCTTGACTCTGACTTCCATACATGGGACTGGTAGAGTACTGGAAATTCTCCATGTGCAAAGCTGCGAAGGGGTTCTGCACATAGTAAGTACTAAATGAATATGATTGATTGATTGATTGATTGATTGGCCCTTTCCAGACTCAGAGCTTGGTGATATTTTGGCTGTTTTCTCCTCTGTGACTCTCCTTAGAGAAAGCGCTGAGACAAGATGGGACTGGAGAATTGGACAGCAGTGACTGAAATCATTTTAGTGGGTATCCCCACTACCCAAGAACTGGGCGTTTTCCTCTTCCTTGTCTTCCTCTCTGCCTATGTGGTGACAGTCCTGGGCAATCTCATCATCATCATGCTGATCCGTCTGGATTACCGTCTCCACTCACCCATGTATTTCTTCCTCAGCCACTTCTCCTTCAGCGAAATCCTAACCACTACCTGCGTCGTGCCCAGGATGCTCGTCAACTTCCTGTCAGAGAGGAAGTCCGTGTCTTTTCATGAGTGCTTTACTCAGTTATACTTCTACTTCCTCTTTGGCAGCACCGAGTTCATCTTCTTTGCCATCATGTCATATGACCGTTATGTGGCCATCTGCCATCCCCTGCGGTATCCCGCCATCTTGACTCGCCCACTCTGTGCTCGGCTCGTCACCCTAGCTTGGTTTGGGTCCTTCCTCCTTATCCTCCCATCCACTCTCTTGAAAGCCCGTCTGCCCTATTGTGGGCCCAACATCATCGACCATTTCTTCTGTGACAGCGCCCCCTTCCTACACCTCGCCTGCACTGACGTCACCTACATTGAGCTTCTTGACTTCATCGTCTCCCTGGTGCTGCTGATCGGCTCTCTGGCAATGACCATCGTCTCCTACTTCTATGTCATCTTCACCATCCTCAAGATCCCCTCAGATGAGGGCCGACGAAAGGCTTTCTCCACCTGTGCCTCTCATTTCACTGTGGTCTCCATGGGCTATGGGATATCCATTTTTGTCTATGTCCGGCCTAATCAGAAGCGCTCCCTGCATCTCAATAAGATCCTTTTTGTCCTCTCCAGCGTGGTCACCCCTCTCCTGAACCCCTTCATCTTCAGCCTGCGCAATGAAACAATGAAGATAGTATTGAGCGAGGCTCTGGGAAGAGTCCAGACCTTCACCAAGGACCTGAGGCTGATCCCTGTGATGAATTCAAATCCCTTCAAGTCTCGGTCCTGACTGGGAGAGTGTCTGCATTTGGTAGAAGGACTGGCATCTTGGTTTTTTTTAAGATATTTGTTAGTCTCTTACAATGTGCCAGGCACTGTACTAAGCACTAGGGTAAATGCAGCCTAATCAGGTTGGCACTCCCTGTTAATATTACTCACCAAAACATTGTTATACTGTACTCTCCAAAGTGCTTAATCCAGAGCTCTGCACGCAGTAAGCACTCGATAAATAGCATTGACTTAGTAATTTGGAAGTCTGAATTTTTAAATATTTTTAAAGAATTTCCAAATTTCGTGGGCTAGTGGAAAGACCAGTGTGAGTCAAGAGACCTGTCTTCAAATCCTAGTTCTGTCACTTGCCTGTTGTGTGATTTTGTGGAAGCCATTGAGTTCTCAGTGCCTCAGTGTCCTCAGCAATAAATTCTGTATTAATTATCCACTCTCCCTCTCTCTTAGGTTGTGAGCCCTATGCAGGTGAGGAACTTGGCACAATCAACTATTAATCAATCAATCAATTGTATTTATTGAGTGCTTACTGTATGCAGAGCACTGAAATTAATGTTTCAGGGAGTAAAACACAATAGTGTTGGTAGGCATGTTCCCTGCCCACAGTGAACTTACAGCTTAGCATGCTTACATAAAAGCTTATAAATATGCACTTGAGAAATTCCACACTCACCGTAATGATTACCACCACCACTGTAGTAAGCACTAGGGATATTGAAATATAACAGATACATTCCCTGCACACAACAAGCATACAGTCGGGGGAGGGGGGGTGTACTATCAGTGGTTTATGTGACCCCTATTGAAGAGTACCACCAGGGGTTTACGTGACCCCCCCCCCAATTAAAAGTAGCACCAGTGGTTGGTGTGATCCCCACTGAAGATCCCTACCGGTGGTTTATATGACCCCCATTTAAGAGCCTTACTGGTGGTTTATATGACCCCCATTGAAGAGTAACACCAGTAGTTCATGTGACCCCCATTGAAAAGTATCACCAGCAGTTGACGTGAACCCCATTGAAGAGTATGACCAATGGTCCCCATGACCCCCATTTATAAATAATTTCATTACATAAAACCAAAAGGGTAATGGAGTGAGACCAATGAGACACTTCCTTCATTCCATTCACTTTAGATGCCACTATTCCTCTTGAAGACCTTCTTCAGGAGCTCTTTGAAGTCCCTGTTCCTCAAGCTATAAACGATGGGGTTGAGCAGTGGGGTCATCACCGTGTAGAACTATTGGTGGTTCAGTGGTAGAATTCTCGCCTCCCACGCGGGAGTCCCGGGTTCGATTCCCAGCCAATGCAGACGTTTCCCTCCTCCCCATCCCCCCTGCCTTACCTCCTTCCCCTCCCCACAGCACATGTATAGATGTTTGTACATATTTATTTACTCATTTTATTTGTACATATTTATTCTATTTATTTTATTTTGTTAATATGTTTTGTTTTGTTCTTTGTCTCCCCCTTCTAGACTGTGAGCCCACTTTTGGGTAGGGACTGTCTGTATGTGTTGCCAACTTGTACTTCCCAAGCGCTTAGTACAGTGCTCTGCACACACTAAGCGCTCAATAAATACGATTGAATGAATGAATGAATAGAACACGGAGATGACCTTGTTGAGATGGGGCAACAGGTAGGCGTTGGGCCAGACATACCTGGAGATGATGGTCCTGTTGTAGATGGCGACCACAGCCAAGTGGGAACTGCAGGTGGAAAAGGTCTTCCTCTGGCCCGATGCAGAGGGGATCTTCAAAACGTTGGACACAATGAAGTTGTAGGAGAACAAAGTCAGGAGGAAACAGATACATGGCTCCACAATGGACATGACCTTCTCTGAAGTGGCCCTGCTGGAGCATGAGAGCTGTATTTGGGGAAGGATGTCACCGAAGAAGTGATCGATATGGTTGCACCCACAGAACCTCAACTTGAGGTTCATCAAAGAGGGAACGAGGGAGGTCCAGACTCCAGCCACCCAGGACCCCACCAAATATTTCATGCAGGCTCCCGGGCACATCAAGGTGGTGTAGTGGAGAGGGTTACAGATAGCCAGGTAATGGTCATAGGCCATCGTGGTCAGCAGGAAGCATTCCATGGCCCCAAAGAAGACAAAGAAGTAGAGTAGTGTCATGCAGGCTGGGAAAGAGATGGCCCATCTCCAAGACAGCAGGCAGGTCAGGAGCATGACAGCGAAAGTCGTGGTGCACCAGAACAACAGGAAAGAGAGGTGTTTCAGGAAGGTGTACATTGGGGTGCTGAGCCAAGGATTCTGGCTTACGAACACGATGATGGTCAGGTTCCCGGTGACAGACAGGAGGTACATGATGACGAACACAGGGAACAGCAGGGCCTGTTGGGCTGAGAGATTCTGAAAGCCAAGAAGGTGGAACTCTGTGACGGTGGATGTGTTCCTGGGTTCCATCAACTAAGTGAGGAATTAATAGCAATAATAATAATTGTGGTACTTGTTGAGTGCTTACTATGTTCCAGGCACTGTATTGAGTGCTGAGGTGGATACAAACAAATTGGATTGGACATAGTCCCTGTCCCACGGGGACTCTCATTCTCAATTCCTATTTTGCAGATGAGGTTAGTGAAGCACAGAGAAGTGAAGCCCTTGCCCAGGGTCACACAGCAGAGAAGTGGCAGAGGTGGGATTAGAACCCATGGTCTTCTGACTCTCAGGTCCATACTTCATCAGGGAAAGAAGAAGAGGAGGAAAGCAGGTAATTCCATTGGGTTTTTTAAACGGTATTTGTTAAGCTCTTACTTTGTGCCAGACACAGTACTAAGCACTGGGGTCGGTACAAGATTATCAGGTTGGACACAGTCCATGTCCCACATGGGGCTCATAGTCTTAATCTCTACTTCTGACTTCCCAGACTCTACCCCCAGAGGGGTGTGTGATTCAGCATGGCCTAGGGAAACATGTGGATAGTGGATAGTGGGCCTAGTGGATAGAGCATGGCCTGGGAGTCAGAAGGAACTGGATACTAATCCTGACTCTGCACATGTCTGCTGTGTGACCTTGGGCAATTCACTTCACTTCTCTGTGCCTTAGTTACCTCATCTGTAAAATGGGGATTAAGACTGTGAGCCCCATGTGGGGCAGGGACTGTATTTAATCTGATTAGCTTGTATTTACCACCGTGCTTAGAACAGTGCTTGACATGTAGTAACCACTCAACAAATACTTTCATAATGATAATAATCATTACTATCTCCCCGCTTCAGTCTATACTTCACTCTGCTGCCCAGATTATCTTTGTACAGAAACGCCCTGTACATGTCGCTCCCCTCCTCCAAAATCTCTGGTGGTTGCCTGTCAACCTTCGAATCAAGAATAAACTTCTCTCTCGGCTTCAAAACTTTCCATCATCTCACCCCCTCCTACCTCATCTCCCTTCTTTTCTTCTACAGCCCAGTCTGCACACTCTGCTCCTCTGCCACTAACCTCCTCACTGTGCCTTTTTCTCGCCTGTCCCACCATCTATCCCTGGCCTAGGTCCTACCTCTGACATGGAATTCCTTTGCTCCACACATCTGCCAAACTAGCTCTCTTCCTCCCTTCAAAGCCCTACTGAGAAATAACCTCCTCCAGGAGGCCTTCCCACACTGAGCCCCCCTTTTTCCTCTCCTCCTCCTCCTCTCCTCCCCATTGCCCCCCTCCTTCCCTCTGCCCTTTCCCCTTCCCCTCCTCACAGCATTTGTGTATATTTGTACAAATTTATTATTTAATTCATTTTATTAATGATGTGTACATAGCTATAATTCTGTTTATTCTGATGATATTGACACCTGTCTACTTGATTATTTTTGGTCTTTCTCCCCCTTCTAGCCTGTGAGCCTGTTGTTGGGAAGGGACTGTCTACATGTTGCCGATTTGTACCTCTCAAACACTTAGTACAGTGTTCTGCACACAAGCGCTCAATAAATACGATTGAATGAATGAATGAATTACTATTATTAATATCATTTGCTCTTGGGCTCCATCACCTAAAGCGGTATTAGGAACGAAGGTCAGGGTTAGAGAAGGAGGAAAGCATGGAATTCCTTTTTTTAAATGGTGTTTGTTAAGCACTTAACAGTATGTCAGGCACTGAACTAAGTGCTGGATCATCAGGTTGGAAACAGCCCATGTCCCACATGGGCTTCACAGTCATAATCCCCATTTAACGGATGAGGGAACTGAGGCACAGAGAAGTGAAATGACTTGCCCAAGGTCAAACAGCAGACAAGTGGTGGAGCTGGCATTAGAACCCAGATCTTTTGGCTCCCAGGGCCATGCTCTCTCTTTCAGACCACCTTGATTCTTTGTGGGCAGAGGATGTTTCTACCAACTCTGTTATACTGTAATCTCCCAATTACTCAGTTCAGTGCTCTGCACATAGTAAGTGCTCAATAAATACCACTGAATGACTGATTGATTGAAAAATGAGGAGGCAAGCTGGAAGTTGCAAAAATCCATCTAATAAAAATGATGGTGTTTATTAAGTACTTATGATGTGCCAAGAACTGTGCTAAGTGCTAGGGAAGGTTTGGGATATCTCTATCAGCTTGATTTCCTCCCTCCCACCATGGTTCCTCAGGCTTTCCAAGCTCACGTCCCAAAGGGGTGTGTGGTTCAGATGATCTGGGCTCTAGCTTTGAGTGAGGGGGCATAAGGTTGAGAAGTAGCATGGCTTAGTGGATAATGACAATTGTGGAATTTATTAAGTGCCTACTATGTGCCAGACACTTTACTGAGCACTGGAGAGGACACAAGCAAATCAGGTTTGACACAATCCCTGTCCAGTGTGGGGCTCACACTCTCAATTCCCATTTTACAGATGAGGTAACTGAGACACAGAGAAGTGAAATGACTTGCCCAAGGTCACACAGCAGACAAGTGACAGAGCCAGCATTAGAACCCATAACTTTATGACTACCAGGCCCTTGCTCTATCTGCTATGCCATGCTTCATCTCTAGATAGAGGATGGGCCTGGTAGTAAGAAGGACCTGGGTTCTAATTCTGCTTTCACCACTTGTCTGCTGTGTTCTCTGGGGAAGTCACTTCACTTCTCTGTGCCTCAGTTACCTCCTATGTAAAATGGGGATTAAGACTGTGAGCTCCATGTAGGACAGGGACTGTATCTAATTGGATTAGCTTGTATCTACCCCAGGGCTTAGTACTGTGCCTGGCACATATTAAGAGATTAACACATCCCATAAAAAAGGGAGTTGCATTTTTGAGGGCAGGGATGGCGTTTGCTTATTTCATTCATTCATTCATTCATTCAATGGTATTTATTTATTCATTCATTCAATCGTATTTATTACGTGCTTACTGTGTGCAGAACACTGTACTAAGCGCTTGGAAATTACAATTCAGCACTAAAGAAAGACAATACCTTCCCACAACGGTCTTACAGTCTAGAAGGAGGGAGGCTGATTTCAGGACGAGTAAACAGGTACCAAATAAATGAATAGAATTACAGATATGTAGTATATACATTAGTGCTGTGGGGTGGGGTGGTAGAGCAAAGGGAGCGAGTAGGGATGTTATGGAGGGGAGGAGGAGCTGAGGAAAAGGGGGGCTTAGTCATTCATTCAATTGTATTTATTGAGTGTTTACTTTGTGCAGAGCACTGTACTGGAAAATAGTTGATATTACCATCTACTTGCATACTGCCATTAGATGGCCCTTCCATTCCACTAGGCTCTTGCTTAACTTCTCTGTGCCTCAGTTCCCTCATCTGCAAAAAAGAGATTCAATAATTTTTCTCCCTCCTCCTTAGGCTGTGAGCCCCATGTGGGACCTGATTATCTTAGAGAAGCAATGTAGCTTAGTGGAAAGTGCTTGCACCAGGGAGTCAGAGGACCTAGGATCTAACCTCGCCTGCTATGTTACCTTGAGCATATTACTTCTTTGTGCCTCAGTTTCTACATCTGTAAAATGGGGGATTAACTACTATTTCCTCCTATCTATGTGGGACAGAGACTGTGTCCAAACTGATAACCTTGTACCTGGAACAACACTTGGCACATAGTAATCACTTAACAAATTCCATAATTAATCATCAATATCTGTATTCTCGATGTTTCAGGAACATGGATGAGATTGCATTGCTTGTAGAGTCATTTGTTCCCCATCCTACCTCACTTTGAAACTGGGGACTTGTTCCCAGCTTCCAGGTGATGGTCAGTGGCAGAAAGTACTCTCAGAGGAGAGGGCACTCTTAGGAGCATCCCAGAACTCCCATTGATTGTGTTACAGGAGGATTTATCTCAGACTGGAGAGTCATGAAGAAGACTAATGAAGAGGTCTCCCTAGGGGAATAAGCTACCCTTCTCATAGCCTTTGCATACGTTATGCGATTTAACATATGATTTAACCATTTACATGCAATTCTTATCATCACATAGCAAGACAGGATCACAATTAATGATAGTCTGGAATATAATTAGACAAAGCATTAAGGCAATCAATATCCATCACATCAAACCTTTGCTGGATGGGATGTTGAGAAGAATGGATGACAGCAGGATACACAAATAACGGCTCTATGGTGAGCAGAAATGTGTGTGAGGAGGCTGAACAATAGCAGGCTACCCAAACTACCACTCTATGGTGAGCAGAAATGGGTGTGAGGGGAATGGGCTACAACGGATTACCCAAACAAGTGTCCTATGGTGAGCTAAAATAGGGTAACCATTGAAAGGATGGAGCAAATAGAAATATTTTAAGATCACAATGAAGCCACGAAGATGTGCTCCAGCAGTGGACTGTTGGAAGATATCACAAAAGCCAGACAGACTACGCCCATGGCATGAATTTCCAAATTGCTCTCATTCTACTTACCCCCACCTCTCAGAGTTCTTGAAATCAAGGGGCACTCTTCAGGAGGGAGACATAAGGAAGTGACAGGCAGTCATTCGAATTTTTCCCTTTCCCTTTCACCCAAAGAACACTGTTCTGGACATAGTATGTGCTTCCAAGTACTATAGTGGTTCACGTAACCCCCCATTGAAGAGTACCACCAGTGGTCCATATGATCTGCTCACTGTAGAGTACCACTAGTGTTTTATGTGACCTCCATGTGGTCCCTATTGTAGCAACAGTAGCTCATGTGAACTTCACTGACGAGTAGCACCAGTGGTTCATGTAACCCCCCATTGAAGTGTCAACCAGTCAGTCAGTCAGTCAGTTGTATTTATTGAGCACTTACTGTGTACAGAGCACTGTACTAAGCACTAGGGATGTTACAATATGACAGATACATTCCCTGCCCACAACAAGTGTACAGTCTCGCGAGGGGGGGGGTGTACTCTCAGTGGTTTATGTAACCCCAATTTAAATGTAACACCAGTGGTTTACATGACCCCCTGATTAAAAGTAAACCAGTAGTTGATGTGATCCCCATTGAAGAGCACTATTGCTGGTTTATGTGAGCACCACCCCATTTAAGAGTAACACCAGTAGTTCATATGACCCCCATTGAAAAGTACCACCAGCAGTTGATGTGATGCCCATTGAAGAGTACGACCAATGGTCCTCATGACCCCCATTCATAAGTAGCCTCATTGGATAAAATCAGCAGGGTGATGGAGTGAGACCAATGAGACCCTTCCTTCCTGCCATTCACTTTAGATGACACTATTGCTCTTGAAGACCTTCCTCAGGATCTCTTTTCAGTCCCTGTTCCTCAGGCTATAGACGATGTGGTTGAGTATTGGCATCACCACCGTGTAGAACACAGAAATGATCTTGCTGAGACCGGACAACAGGCGACATGGATACAATTGCCCTGTAGTTGATGGCAACCACAGCCAAGTGGGAACATGTGGAAAAGGTCTTCCTCTGTTCCCGATGCAGAGGGGATCTTCAAGCTGGTGGACACGATGAAGATGTAGGAGAACAAAGTCAGGAGGAAAGAAATACACAACCCCAGAGTGGTCAGGACAAAGATGACTGACTCTGTAGTGACTGTGCTGGAGCATGACAGCTGCATTAGGGGAAGGAGGTTACAGAAGAAATGATCAATTCGGTAGGGCCCGCTGAACCTCAACTTGCAGATCATCAAGGAGGAAACGAGGGCAGTCCAGACTCTGGCCACCCAGGACCCCACCACCAGTTTTGTGCAGGCTCCCGGGCTCATCAAGGTGGTGTAGTGGAGAGGGTTACAGATAGCCAGGTAACGGTCATAGGCCATCGTGGTCAGCAGGAAGCATTCTGTGGCCCCAAAGAAGACAAAGAAGTAGAGTTGTGTGATGCAGGCTGGGAAGGAAATGTCCAGTCTCCTAGAGAGCAGGCTGGTCAGGAGCATGGGGGTGATTGTCATGGTATACCAGATCTCCAGGAAGGAGTGATGCTTGAGGAAGATGTGCATTGGAGTGTTGAGCCAAGGATTCTGGCTCACGACCACGATGATGGTCAGGTTCCCAGTGACGGTCAGGAGGTATGTGAGGAGGAACACAGGGAACAGCAAGGCCTGTAGCGCTGAGAGATTCTGAAAGCCCAGAAGGTGGAACTCTATGTTGGTGGATGTGTTTCTGGGTTTCATCAACTAAATGTGATGCGATAATAATAATTGTGGTGTTGGTTGCCAGGCATTGTATTGAACACTGGGGTGGATACAAACAAATCGTATTGGACATAGTCCCTGTCCCACGTGTGGCTCTCAGTCTCAATTCCTATTGTCAGATGAGATAAGGTCACACAACAGAGAAGTGGCAGAGGTGGGATTAGAGCCCATGGCCCTGTGACTCTTAGGTTCATGCTCCCTCAGGGAAAGAAGAAGAGGAGGAAAGCAAGGAATTCCATTGTCTTTTAAATGGTATTTGTTAAGGTCTTACTTTGTGCCAGACACTGTACTAAGCACTGGGGTTGGTACAAGATTATCAGGTTAGACACAGTCCATGTCCTACACCTAGACTGAGCCCCCTCCTTCCTCTCCCCCTACTCCCCATTCCCATCCCCCGCCTTACCTCCTTCCCCTCCCCACTGCACCTGTATATATGTATATATGTTTGTACACATTTATTACTCTATTTATTTATTTATTTTACTTATACATATTTATTCTATTCATTTTATTTTGTTAATATGTTTTGTTTTGTTGTCTGTCTCCCCCTTCTGGACTGTGAGCCCTCTGTTGGGTAGGGACCTTCTCTATAAGTTACCAACTTGTACTTCCTAAGTGCTTAGTAAAGTGCTCTGCACACAGTAAGCGCTCAATAGATATGATTGAATGAATGAATGAATGAATGGGACTCACAGTCTTAATCTCTTCCTCAGGCTTTCCAAACTCTACTCCCAGTGGGTTGTGTGATTCAGGATGGCCTAGGTAAACAGGCTGGCCTGGTGCATAGAGCATGGGCCTGGGAGTCAGAAGGACCTGTGTTCTAATCATGACTCTTCACACATCTGCTGTGTGACCTTGGGCAAGTCACTTCACTTCTCTGTGCCTCAGTTACCTCATCTGTAAAATGGGAATTAAGACTGTGAGCCCCATGTGGGCAGGAACTGTATTTAACCTGATTACTTTGTATCTACCACAGTGCTTAGAGCAGTGCTTGACATATAGTAAACAATAAACAAATGCTATAATAATAATGATAATTACTGTTATTATTATTATTTGATCCTGGGATCCATCACTTAAAGGGGGGATAGGGAAGGAAGGTCAGGGTTAGAAGAGAAGGAAAGTAGTGAATTCCTTTTTTTTTTAATCGTGTTTGTGAGGCATGTACAGTATGTCAGGCACTGAACTACGTGCTAGATCATCAGGTTGGAAACAGCCCATGTCCCACATGGGGTTCACAGTAATAATCCCCATTATAGGTGAGGGAACTGAGGCTCAGAGCAGTGAAGTGCCTTGCCCAAGGTCAAACAGCAGACAAGTGGTGGAGCCGGTATTAGAACCCAGATCTTTTGGCTCCCAGTGCTCTGCTCTCTCTACCATACTACCCTGATATTTTCTGGGCAGAGAGTGTTTCTACCAACTCTGTTATACTGTAATCACCCAATTGCTTAGTTCAGTGCTCTGCATATAGTAAATGCACAGTAAATACCATTGATTGACTTACTGACTGACAAATGAGGAGGCAAGCTGAAAATTGCAAAAATCCATCTAATAACAGTAGCAATGATGGTGTTTATTAAGTGCCAAGAACTGTGTTAAGTGCTGGGTTAGATTAAGAACATCTCTATCTGCTTGATTCCCTCCCTCCAACCATGGCTCTTCAGGCTTTCCAAGCTCAAGTCCCAAAGGAGTGTGTGGTTCAGATAATCTAGGCTCTATTTCTGAGTGAGAGGGAATAAAGTTGAGAAGTACAATGACCTAGAAGATAATGATGTTTGGAGAATTTATTAAGTGCCTACTATGTGCCAGGCACTTTACGGAGCACTGGAAATGACACAAGCAAATCAGGTTTGACACAGTTCCTGTCCAGTTTGGGGTTCCCACTCTCAAACCCCATTTTATAGATGAGACAACTGAGGCACAGGTGCTTGGAAATTATAAGTTCAGCACTAAAATGAGACAATTCCTTCCCACAACAGACTTACAGTCTAGAAAGGGAGAGATCGAGTAAACAGGCCTCAATATAAATAAAAAGAATTATACATATGTACTATATATACTAGTGCTGTGGAATGGGAGTATAGCAAAAGGAGCGAGTCGGGGCAACACCGAGGGGGGCTTTGTCTGGGAAGGCCTCTTGGAGGAGGTGAAACTTCAGTAGGGCTTTGAAGGGGGGAAGTGTGATTGTTTCATGGATTTGAGGAGGGATAACATTCCAAGCCAGAGGTAGGACATGGGCCTGGGGTCGACGGCGGGACAGGCAAGAACGAGGCACAGTGAGGAGGTTAGAGGCAGAGGATCAGAGTGTGCCAGCTGGATGGTAGAAGGAGAGCAGGGAGGTGAGGTATGAAGGGGCAAGGTGATGGACAACTTTGAAGCCAATAGTGAGGAGTTTTTGCTTGATACGGAGGTTGATAAGCATCCACTGGAGATTTTTGAGGAGGGCAGTGACATGCCCAGAACGTTTCTGTAGGAAGATAATCCGGAGAGCCATGAAGAAGATTAATGAAGAGGTCTCCCTAAGGGAATCAATGGACAGGACACGGACTCTCCCTAAGTCCCTGTACCCCATGGGTGTCCCACTCTAATAAGAGAGAGAGAACGGGTGTTGAATCCCCATTTTACATTTGAGGAAATTGAGGCACAGAGAAGTTAAGTGTCTTGCCCAGGGTCACACAGCAAGAAAGACACTCAACTTTTGTGTGCCTCAGTTCCCTCATCTGCAAAATGGAGTTCAATATCTGTTTCCCTTCCTTCCAAGACTGTGGGACCTGATGGTCTTGTAACTACCCCAGTACTTGGCACACAGTAAGGACTTGAGAAACACCACAATTAGTAAAGTGGATGTTCTGGTCTTGCATCCCACTTACAGATGATTGGGTTTTGTGTGCCCAACAAAAACTCCTCACCATTGACTTTAAAACACTCAGTCACCTTACCCACTCCTACCTCACCTCGATTGTGTCTACCAATTGTTATACTGTTATATTTTGTACTCTCCCAAGCGCTTGGTACAGTGCTCTGCCCACTGTGGGTGGTCAATAAATACGATTGATTGATCGATCGATCAGAAACCACAAAGGGAACCATTCTGTCCTTAATCTCCCCACGCAAGCCTCTTAGCATTTACTCACATTTCTTTTTATTCTCATTCATTAGCTCATTCATTCATTCGTTCATTCATTCATATTTGTTGAGTGCTTGCTGTGTGCAGAGCACTGTATCGGGTGATTGGGAGAGCATTGAAACTGTGAGCCCCAAGTGGTACAGGGAGTGTGTCCGACTTGATTTGCTTGTACCACAGCGCTTAGTACAGTGCCTGACACATAGTAAGTGTTTAACAAATACCATTACCATTATTGTTTTTACTACTACAACCCAGCCCGCACACTACATTCCTCTAATGCTAATCTTGTCAATGTACCTCAATCTAGTCTATCTTGCCAATGACCTCTTGCTCACATCCTGCCTTTAGCCTGTAGTCCCCTACTTCCTCATATCAGACAGACAATTTTTCTCCCCCACTCAAAGCCTTACTGAAGGAACATTTCCTCCAAGAAGTCTTCACTTATTAAGCCTGCCTCTCTTTTTCTCCCAGTCCCTTCTGCATTGCCCTGACTTGCTCCCTTCATTCATCTCCCCACCTCCCAGCCCCAAGACACTATGTAAATATCTGTAACATTCATTTTTTTGCATTTATTCATTTATATTAATGTCTGTTTCCCCCTCGAGACAGTGAGCTCGTTATGGGGAAGGAATGCGTTTGTTTATTGTTATACTGTACTCTCTCAAGTGTTCAGTTCTGTTCTTTGCACACAGTAAGTGCTCACTAAATACGATTGAATGAATGAGTAAATGAATGAAGTGTACCCTTGTTCTCCGGAAGACTGGCAATGATCTTGTAGTCTGTGACTTTCCCTCTTTTAATTTGCCCTCAAGGGATGTCTCCCCACTATTAGCTGCCACTAGGGACACTAGTGACGTCCTGTAAAGTTGGATTCTCCAGTGCCGGAGGGGAGAGAGAGAGAGAGAGAGAGAGAGAGAGAGAGAGAGAGAGAGAGAGAGAGAGAGAGAGAGAGCTCAGATTTTTAATTTCAGTTGGCGATGGACAGATAGGATTCACCTAGTGCCATTCTGCTCATATCTCATCCTCTCAGATGTCCCAAGCTGGAACAAGAACTTGGTGTTTTTTACAGGAAAACATTTCCCAGCCAAGGCCAACCCGAAGCAAGAAAGCCCAAGAATGAGAGACACTTCAAGAAAGAGATTTATCTGAGGATTTTCCCAAGTCCCAAAGCCAGTCTGAAAAACCAGCCTCTCAGGATTTCCAAATCAACTCTGAAGGAAACCATATCCTTGAAAAGGAGATCAAAGACGGAAGGGATCGAAGGGACAAAGTATGATTGGCCTTCCTTCAAAAGCGAATGTGTCTACCAACTCTGTTATATAGTACTCTCCCAAGAGCTTAGTACAGTTCTCTGCATACAGTAAGAGCTTAATAAATACCACTGATTGAAAGGTGAGTTGAGAGCATGTAAAGATTTTCCTGGTCACCTTCCTGTTCCCTCCCCTCCTCTTCATTCTTTTCTTCCTTCACTTTCTCCTTCTCTTCTTTGAGTTTCTCCTCCTTCTCCTCTCCCTATTCTTCCTTCTCCTCTTTCTTCTCTCCCTCATCCCCCTCCCTTTCCTTCTCCTGCTACTTTTCTTCTTCACCCTTTTGATATATAATCATTTGGCATTTATGTCTCATTTCATAATTTATTCATTTATATCAATGTTTGTCTCTCCCTCTAGACTTTAAGCTCGCTGTGGGAAGTGTACATATCTACTAAATCTGCTAAATTGTACTCTGCCAAGTGTTTAGTACAGGGCTCTGCACACAGTCTTCTTTAAGTGCCGTCGAGTTGTTTCCGACCCATAGGGACAACATGGACACACCCTTTCCAGAACCTCACATTGTCTGCCATAATAATAATAAAAATAATTATTATTATAGCATTTATTAAGCACTTACTATGAGCAAAGCACTGTTCTAAGCGGTGGGGAGGTTACAAGGTGAACAGGTTGTCCCACGTGAGGCTCACAGTCTTAATCCCCATTTAACAGATAAGGTAATTGAAGCACAGAGAAGTTAAGTGACTTGCCCAAAGTTACACAGCTGACAAGTGGCGGAGCTGGGATTTGAACCCATGACCTCTGACTCCAAAGCCTGTGCTCCTTCCACTGAGCCATGCTGCTTCTCGCTGATTCTTGCTCAACGCTGCCATAAAGTCATTCTGGCAGGTGTAACCATAGAGTTTTCTTGGTAAAGATGCGTAAGTGATTTACCACTGCCTTCTTTCAGGCAGTAAAATCTTGAGTCTCTACAACTGCCTTTGATCAAGGTTTTGATCACTTGATTGTCTGCCTTTGACTCTTTCCCATGCCGCTACTGCCCAGCACACGTTAATCAACTTTGACGCTTCAAATTAGACCTTTCCATTCTGGGTAGCCCTACATGACATAGCTCTAAGCTTCATCAGTGTATACAAATTCTCCTGCCATGACAAGGTGCCAGTTTACAGGCAGTAAAATCTTGAGTCTCTACAACTGCCTTTGATCAAGGTTTTGATCACTTGATTGTCTGCCTTCGACTCTTTCCCATGCCGCTACTGCCCATCACATGTTAATCAACTTTGACACTTCAAATTAGACCTTTCCATTCTGGGTAACCCTACATGACATAGCTCTAAGTTTCATCAGTGTATACAAATTCTCCTACCATGACAAGGTGCCAGTTTATAGGACAACACAATAAGCGCTCAATTAATACTATTGACTGATTGATGGATTTGCCAAATTCTGTTCTTTTCCTCGTTTACAGCCCCAACAAAAACTGACCTGTTCTATGAGGCTTTCCCAGATTTATTTCACATGACTGCAGACCACTAATTACTCCAGTTGTCCTTTCCACTTACAGAATTCCATCTCTGTGAACAATGCTTTGCTTTTCATGGTATTTGTTAAGCACTAACTAGGTAACAGTGAAGTCATAGCTAAGCTCTAAGTATGATATGCTCCACACATCAACTTTCCTGAATGTTTCTGACCACTTCTGATGCATCTGAAGCAGTACAGTCTTATAGAAAGAGCATGTCGTAGGAGTTAGAGGACCAGGGGTCTAATCCAGCCCTGCCATTTACCTGCTGTGTGACCTTGGGTAAATCATTTCACTTCTACATGTCTCAGTTCCCTCACCCGCAAAATGGGGTTTCAGTACCTGTTTTCCTTTCCACTTAGACTGTGAGCTCCAAGGGAGACCTGATTAGAGAGTATCTACTCCAGTGCTTCTTACAGTGTTTGGCATATAATACGTGCTTAACAAATGCCGATCTTGTTACTACATGCTCTTCCCTTTCCTCATCTTCAGTTTCTTCCTGTTTCTCTTCTTTTCTCCTCCTGCTTCTCCTCCCCTTCTTCTCCCTTCACCTTCTCATTCTCTTCCTTCTAGAATTCAGCAGATTTATCCTCTCAAATCCAGGCAAGACTCCTTATTCCTTATTCAACTTTCCTTATTCCAGGCAAATTATCTTATATCTAGCCCAATGCTTTAGTACAGTGATTGGCTCCTAACAACAGTCTCATTTTTACTAATAGATGAGAATCTACCCCATTTTTAAAGGACTCCAGGTAAGGCAAATTTATGAACCTTCCAATGGTTGATATGTTGCACTCTCAGGAAATGATTTCTAAAGTTTAACCTAAATCACTCGTCCTGCATTTCAAACCTTAGCCTTGGTGGAGAGAGAGATCAGCTGGTAAGTATCCCCTATCTGCGAGTCTTTCATATAGTTATGAGCAGGAAGCTAGTAGATCCTCTGTCTTCCTTACAAACCATAAACTGGTGTGGGTTTGGAGGGAAGAGGGAATCTCTATAGGAAGGGTGAATCAGAAATCAGTGAGATGATGAGAAGCAGCATGGTATAGTGGATAGAACATAGGCCTGGAAGTCATACGGTCATTAGTTTTCATCCTGCCTCCACACATGTTTGCTGTGTGACCTTGAGCAAGTCACTTAACTTCTCTAGGCTTAAATTTCCCCATCTATAAAGTGGGGATTAAGACTGTGAGCCCTTTGTGGGACAGGGACTGTGTCCAACTTGATTAAATTGCGTCTACCCCAGCGCTTAGAACAGTGCTTGGTAAGTGCTTAATAAGTACCATTACTATTATGGTAATGATGATGATTATGATGATGATGATAGACCTTGGGAAGCACAAGTCTGCAGGAGCAGGATCTTAGGATTGTATTCTCCCAAGCACTTAATACAGTACTCTGCACAGAGTAAATGTTCAGTAAATGCCACTGATTGATTGATTCATTGGAAGTCAGAGAAGCAGCATGGCCTAGTGGATGGAGCACGGACCTCGGGATCAGAAGCACCTGGTCTCTAATCCCTTCTCTGCTACTTATCCATTGTGTGATATTGGGTGAATCACTTAGCTTCTCTCCGCCTCAGTTCCCTCATCAGTAAGATGGGGATTAAGACTGTGAGCCCCATGTGGGACAAGGATTGTGTCCAACCTGATTAGTTTGTATCTACCCCAGATCTTAGGTCAATGTCTGGCCCACTGCAAGAACTTGACAGATACAAAAAAATAATAAAATAAAAGTCAGTAAGATGGATTAGGAAATTATTTTCCAGTTCCTCTTAACTCTAATCTTTCTTTGAACCCTAGCATTCAGTCAAGATCTACTTTCTGTTTCTGGCAGCTAATGTGGCTCTGAGGTATGGATGGTAGAAACAGAAGTATGGTCATCGAATTTATCCTGCTGGGCTTTCAGACCAGGAAAGAGATGGAGATCATTCTATTTGTTGCATTCCTGCTGATGTATGGGACATCTCTGATTGGCAATTCTTTAATTGCGATCTTGGTGTGGACAGACCCTCGCTTGCATTCTCCCATGTATTTCTTCGTGGCCAATCTGTCCTTTCTGGAGATCACCATCACTTCTACAGTCGTCCCCAAGATGCTGTCCAACACCTTCTCACCGACCAAAACCATCTCTTTGGTAGGCTGCCTCTCTCAGTCCTTCTTCTATTTCCTTCTTGGCTCCACAGAGTTCTTTATCCTGGCCGTCATGTCCTTTGACCGCTACGTGGCCATCTGTAACCCGCTGAGATACGCCACCATCATGAACGGACAGGTCTGTCTGGAACTGCTGCTCGGTTGCTATGTTGGCGCCTTCTTGGTCATCCTTGTGCCCACTGTCGTGACTGCCGGGCTGCCCTTCTGTGGTCCCAATGTCATCGACCACTTCTTCTGTGACAGCGCTCCGGTGCTGAAGCTGGCCTGTGAGGACACGACTCTGGCCGAGCTCGTGGACTTCAGCACCTCCGTGATCTTGCTGTTGGGTTCTTTGCTGTGGACCGTGACGTCCTATGCCTTCATCCTCGCTGCCATCCTTGGTATACCGTTAGCCCAGGGGAGGCAGAAGGCCTTCTCCACGTGTGTCTCTCACATCACTGTGGTCTCCCTCTACTATGGGAGCTCCATTTTCATCTATGTCCGGCCCAAGAAGGGTGACATCCTGGACTTCAACAAGGTAGCCACTGTACTCAACACCATTGTGACCCCCATGCTGAACCCCTTCATCTACAGCCTGCGGAACGAGAAGGTCAAGGATTCCCTGAGAGATGCTCTCAAAAAACTTCTGAAGCTTTCTATATCTTAAGGAGCCAACACTTTAGCCGTAAAGGCAAGGCCAAGTGCAGCTGGAGGAAAAGAGAGAGTCTGCATTACTCAAAGTTCTGTTTAGTCCATCTGTCTTGAACAGCCCTGTGGCCTAGGGGATAGAGCATGAGCCCGGGAGTCAGAAGGACCTGTGTTCAAATCCTGGCTCTACCACTTGTCTGGTTCAATCTCGCCTGCATCATGCCTCTGTCCTGGAACTCCCTCCCTTTTCATGACCAATAGACAATTACTCTCCCTTCCTTCAAAGCCTTACTGAAGGCACATCTCCTCCAAGGTGCCTTCCTTGACTAAATCCTCATTTCCTCTAATTCCACTCCCTTCGGCGTTGCCCTGACATGCTCCGTTTATTCATCCCCACTCCCAACCCCACAGCACTTATGTACATATCTTATGTACACAGAGAAGCAGCATGGTGCAGTGGATCGAGCATGGACCTGGGATTTAGAAGGTCATGGGTTCTAATCCCGGCTCTGCCAATTGTCTCCTGTGTGACCTTGGGCCAGTCAATGCATTTCTCTGGGCCTCCCTTGCCTCATCTGGAAAATGGAGATGCAGACTTTGAGCCCCATGTGGGATTGGACTGTGTCCAGCCTGACTACCTTATATTTACCCAGCGTTTAGAACAATGCCTAGCACACAGTAAGTGCTTAACAAATGTCATTATTATTACCATTGTTAATATTGTTATTAATGTTATTATTATCATATCCACAAATTATTTATTTATACCAATGTCTGTCTCCCACTCAAGACTGTAAGCTCCTTGTGGGCAGGAAATGTGTCAGTTATATTGTTACACTGTACTTTCCCAAGTGCTCATTTCATTGCTCTGCAAACAGGAAATGCTCAATAAATGTGTTTGATCGATTGCCCTTCAGCGGAGCAGCATTTGCCAAGTCGAAAGAGAACAGGGCTGGGAGTCAGAGGACCTGGATTCTAATCCCAGCTCTGCCACATGCCTCCTGTGTGAATTTGGGCAAGTCACTTCTCTTCTCTGTGCCTCAATTACCTCATCTGTAAAAGGGGGATTCAGTACCTGTTAATAATCATGATTGTAATGGTTAAGAGCTTACTATGTGCCAAGCACTGTTCTAAATGCTGGGGTAGGTAAAAGGTATACACGTTGTCCTACGTGGGGCTCACAGCCCTAATCCCCATTTTTCAGACGAGGTAACTGAGGCACAGAGAAGCAAAGTGACTTGCCCAAAGTCACAACAGCTGACAAGTGGCAGAGGAGGGATAAGAACCTATAATCTCTGCCTCCCTAGCCCGGGCTCTTTTCATTAAGCCACAGTGCTTCTCTGTTCTCCTTCCTACATCCCCGTTTTCCTTCCTAATTACACTGTGAGGCCTGTGTGGGATAGGGATGGTGTCTGACCTGATTATTTTGTAAATTCACCAGTGTTTAGGACAGTGCATGACATAGAGTAAGTGCTCAACAAATACCAATACCATTATTATGTTCTGTTGCTTTCCCCTGCCTGCAGCCAGCATGAAATAATGGAAAAACTGGGGATGGGAGCCAGAGGAACTGGATTTTAATCCCACCTCTGCCAGTTATCTCCTGTGTAATCATGGGCAAGGCACTTTACTTCTCCATGCCTCGGTTTCCTCATGTGTAAAATGGACATTCAACACTTGTTCTCTCTCCCCTTTAGAGAGTGTTAGAGAGTGTTTTTTATGGTCTTTGTTATTCCCTTACTATGTGCCAGGCACTATTCTGACTGCTAGGCCAGATACAAAGTAATCTTGTTGGTCATAGTCCTTGTCCACATGGGCTCACAGACTTAATCTCCATTTTACAGATGAGGTAACTGAAACACAGAGAAGTGAAGGGATTTGCCCAAAGTCACACTGCAGACAGGTGACAGAGCCAGGATGATAACCCAGTCCCTCTGGCTCCCAGGCCCATGCTTTATCCCAATAGGCCATTCTGCTGTCCAACTACCACATTCATTAATATTATGTGCAAACCACTAGACTAAGCACTGGAAGTACAGATGACCTAGCGAAGAGTAAGGCTGGGAGGTGGTTGGTGACAAAAATATGGAATTTCCCAGGAGCTTAGTACAGTGCATTTCACCGAGTGTACATTCAATAAATAATCAATCACTACTACTATTACTGTTACTAGTACAACTACCACCAAACACTGGGGCAATGGGTTTTCAAACCTACTTTGGGTGTTTTGCAAATTTACTTGAATTGTGACATCGTTTAATAGTGGAGTTGGTGGCGAATGTTTCAATAATTAACCTCTTGGGATGTTCTGACTTCAGGCATGTCCCCCAAGGATGAAGAATGTAATAAGAAAGTTTTTCTAGATCATTCAAGGATTACACTTTTTCCCATGAGCTGATGCTGAGTTCAAAACTTGAAATGATGACATATTTGATGCAAAAATGTGGTGTGATTTTATTGTTGAACCTTAGGCTTGAAAAGGGCAAGCCTAGAAGCTTATGAGCAGGGAATGTGTCCAACAACTCTGTTGCATCGTACTCTCTCAAGTGGTTAGGACAGTGTTCAGCACACATTAAGCGCTCAATAAATATAATTGATTGATTGATATCCACCTCCTCCTCTGGACTGTAAGCTCGTCGTGGGTAGGGAAGGTGTATACCCACTCTGTTGTGCTCTCTCAGGTGATAATTAGAGTGCTTGGCACACAGGAAGTGCTCAAAAAAACCCCACTGATGATGATGATCCTCATATTGTCCAGGTGAGATACAGAGCGCATCCCCATTTCCCAGGTGATGTGATCTGTCCAATTGAGAGTTGGGTCTGAAACCCAGCCCCAGGCAGCAGGCAAGTACCAGAACTGGGATTAGAACCGAGGTCCTCAGGCTCCCAGGCACATGCTTTACCTTTTAGGCCATGCCGCCTCCTGATGAGTGATTGATTATACCTTTCTCAGTAGTGCAGGAACTGGCTTCAAATATAATAGCATCAAAATCTTCCATTGCTCAGGAAATATAGATTATGTCAGAGATCAGAACGTCTCCAGGCATTAACTCCTCTGAAGATCAAATGGGATTGGATACTGTCCGGTAAATGTTAATCACGTCTTTTTTTCTTCTTTCTTATGGTATTTGTTAATGTGCCAAGTACTGGACTAAGCACAGGGATACATACAACAGTCCATGACCCTCATGAGGCTCACAGCCTAAACCCACACTTTACAGATAAGGTGACTGAGGCACAGAGTAGTGAAGTGATTTGCCCAAGATCACACAGCAGATACGTGGCAGAGACAGGATCAGAATCCGGGTTCTTCTGACTCCCAGGCCCGTATTTTCTCTGTTAGGCCACACTGCTTCTCTAGCTTCAGAACTGACAGGTGAAATCGCCATTATCTCTGTCTCAAGGCAAAGCATCCGACTGCCTTTATATAACTTAAGCTGGCCTATCAGTTTACATCTCTTTTGAGAAGCCTTGTTTGAGTGTCCTGTTGTCAGAGCAAATCATAGAGCATTATTCTTTAGCAGAGGTATGGCAAATCTGATGGCCTCAAATCCTGTCACCCAGAAAGCTTAGCAAAAGAGTGGCATGGAAATCAGTGGGTGATATGCGACTGAGTTGAGTCTGAGATTATTTGAAGCATCCTGATGATGACTTGTTGAAAATACTAGATGACATCTAATCCCCTGGGCATATCCATGCTATTCAATGGCTTATCTACAGCAAAGGTAATCCAGCATGGCAGAGCAGATAGAGCACGGGCCTTGGAGTTAGAAGGTCATGGGTTCTGACCTCGGTTTCACCACTTGTCTGCTCTGCGAACCTGGGTCTCTTCACTTCTCTGGGTCTCAGTTACCTCATCTGTAAAATGTGGATCATGACTGTGGACCCCACTTGGGACGCAGACTGTAACCACCCTGATCTACTTGTATCCACCCCAGTGCTTAGTACAGTGCCTGACACATAGTAAGCACTTAGCAAATACTATCGTTTTCATTATTGTTATTATTCAAGTGACACAGAGGTTAGGCAGAGCGAAATCGAAAATCTAGGTTGTCCAGTTCCCATCAGAGAACTCTTCTGATTCTCCATGGCAGTTCTTCCCTTATTCACTCCCTCTCCCCTCCTTGAGAGCAGACCTTAGCACCCTTTCCCAGCTCCCACTGAGTCTTGCTCACAGGGATTCTGCCCCAAAGCCTGATTCTCATTGAAAATGCAAAAGCTTTTGGGAAATTCCTGGCAAGAATTAGCGTGAGGGTCAAAGAAATGCCTGACATCTGATAATATAAGATTGTACTCACAATCCTCCTGCCCACCCTAACATGAAATATCAAGACATCAGCAATGGCTAACGACTCGATCAGACCATGCATCTTCTATAGTGGCAGTAGAATACTTGGGGATGGTTGTCCCTTCCTGACATCCATTCTCATGTTTAGGAAAGTGCCACCCTCTTTCCCAAACTATACCATTTGCCTGCAATATATACTTCTTCCCAGCCAGATATTTGCTTAGTGTGAAGGAGGTAGGAAGGGCATTTGAAAACGACCCATCCCCTCCCTTTCTTATTAACGGTATTTATTAAGTGTTCACTATGTATACCAGAAACTGTACTAAGTCCTGGGGTAGATACAGGAAATTGGGTTGGACACAGTCCCTGTTCCACATGGGGCTTTCAGTCTTAATCCCCATTTCATAGAAGAGGTAACTGAGGCACAGAGAAGTTGAGTGACTTGCCCAAGGTCACACGGCAGACAAGTGGCAGAGCTGGGCTTAGAACCCAGGTCCTTCTGACTCCCAGGCCTGTGCTCTGTCACTAGGCCATGCTGCTTCTGTTCTTGATTGGAAGACTCCCTTACCATCATCATTGTCATTTTCTTTTTTATGGTGAAAGTTGGAAAATGGAACTTACTGAATTACTACTGTTGGGACAATGGAGTCTGGAAAAGAAAAATCATCTGGGAGACTTTATAACAGTGCTAGGTAACTGTGCCTCAGTATCTTCATCCAGACAGTGGGGATTAAATACCCATTCTTTCTCTACCTTAGACTTGGAGCCCTATAAAGGACACCGCTGTGACAGAGTTCATCCTCCTGGGCCTGTCTGATGACCCCCTAATCCAAACTGTCCTCTTCCTGGTCTTCTTACTGATATATGGGATCGCCTTAGTGGGGACTCTGCTGACTATGTTGGTGATCCAGATGGACCCTCACCTCCACACTCGTAGGTACTTTTTCCTGAGTAACCCATCTTCTTAGACGTCAGCTTTGCTTCCTCCACAGTCCCCAAAATGCTGGAGAACTTCCTGTCAGGCCAGAAGTCTATCACCTTTGCTGGGTATGTCGCCCAGATCCTCTTCCTCTTCCTCTCAGCCACCATCGACATCTACCTTTTGGTCCCCATTGCATACGACTGTAACTGGGTGAGCTGCCAGCCACTACACTACACTGGCAGGTTGACCATCTAGCTCTGTGTACAGCTGGTTCGTGGAGCATGGCTGGTGTGGGGCGTCAGCGTGGTGGTCAGTTCCCTCCCGGTGTTGCGTTTAGACTTCTGCAGGCCCAATCAGAATCTCCACTTCAGCTGTGAGCTGGAGTTACCTCCACTGTTACAGATCTCGTGCTTCGATACCTTTGCCAGTGAAATGGGTATTCTGTCCCTGGGGTTTTGCAGGGACTCTGTCTCCTTCCTGCTCAACCTCATCTCCTATGTTCACATCATCTCTGCCCTCTTCCAGATTCACTCTTCCCAAGACCATGGCAAAGCCTTCTTCAACTGCTCCTCCCACCTGATGGCCATCCTTCTGTTCTATGGGACTGTGTTCTTCCAGTACATGAGGCCCTCCATGGCAGCCATACACCTGGCTCTGGACTGGGTGGTCTCTGTTCAGTATAGTATCCTCACTCCCATGTTGAACCCCATAATTTGTAGCCTGACAAACCGGGACGTGATGAGAGGCTTGGAGAAACTGTTAATAATAATAATGGCATTTGTTAAGCACTTAGTATGTACAAAGCACTGTTCTAAGCGCTGGAGGGATACAAGGTGATCAGGTTGTCCCATGTGGGGCTCAAAGTCTGAATCCCCATTTTACAGATGAGGTAACTGAGGCTCAGAGAAGCTAAGCGACTTTCCCAAGGTCACACAGCAGACATGTGATGGAGCCAGGATTAGAACCCATGACCTCTGACTTCCAAGCCCGTGCTCTTTCCACTGAGCCATGCTGATTCTCGAAAGAAGCAGCATGTTAAGAAAGTTCTGGAGTCCAGCTGCTGTTCCGAGAAAGTGGTAGTCACAGTCAGGCATGATTATGCTTATTTAGCACTTACTGGGTGCAAATCACTGTACAAACAGCTAGGAATGAAATGTATGCTTAGGTGTGCAGATGATCTCTGGTTCTCAGCGGGCTGATCAGTGCTGGCTAGAGGACTCTTCAGTAAGAGAACTGGAAGGGGTTTTGAGAAGTCTACAAATCCAACCCCCGAATTGCTATCTCGGTATCATTAATGGAGGGTGGGGGGGCAATTTGGGTCAGTAAAGAGCTTGGGTTGTAGGTCACATGATTCCAAGCTAAGGGGGCTAGGGAGGCAGCATGAGCTAATAGAAAGGGCATTGGACTCAGAGTCAGGAGACCATGGTTCAAATCCTGCCTCTGCCACTGATCTGCTGTGTGATCTTGGGTAAATCACTTAGTTTCTCTATTTTGCGGTTTCCTTATCTGTAAAATACATATTAACTATCTGTTCTCCATGCATCTTGGACTGTGAGCACGGTCTGGAGTAGAGGCTGTTCTGATCTGATTGTATTGTGTCTTCCCCAGTGCTTGACACGTAGTAAGCCCTGTATGTGGCATTTTAATGGTATTTGTTAAGCGCTTACTATGTGCCCTGGCACATAGTACTAGCCACTGGAGTAGATACAGTGGTTCCTCCCTTCAAAGCCCTACTTAGAGCTCACCTCCTCCAGGAGGCCTTCCCAGCCTAAGCACCCTCCTTCCTCTCCCCCTCCTCCCCCTCACCATCCCCCAGCCCTACCTCCTTCCCCTCCCCACAGCACCTGTATATATGTTTGTACATATTTATTTCTCTATTTCACTTGTACATATTTACTATTCTATTTATTTTATTTTGTTAATATGTTTTGTTTTGTTGTCTGTCTCCCCCTTCTAGACTGTGAGCCCGTTGTTGGGTAGGGACCCTCTCTATATGCTGTCAACTTGTACTTCCCAAGCGCTTAGTACAGTGCTCTGCACAGAGTAAGCACTCAATAAATACGATTGAATGAATGAATACAAGGCATTCAGGTTGGACACAGCCTTCCCCTCATCCTCCTCTTCCTCCTCCTCCTCCCCTAAAGACAGAGGCACAGAGAAGTTAATTGACTTGCCCAAGGTCACACAACTGATTTTGTACCTCCCTCCTTGCTTCTGTTTTCAGCCTCATTTCTGTTCATTATCCCAGGCTGGCTCTTCTCTTCCTGCCCATGTATGAGTAAAACAAAAGCTGATTGGGCTGAGTGGGATTTTGTTCTGGTAAGTAGTAACTGTGTACAACTTAAAGTAATTATTGCATTTATTCAATGATTACAGTGTGCCAAGCACGGGCTAAGCATGGGGTAAATACAAGACAATCAATTTGGAGAGTGTCCTGTGTGGGGGTCCCAGTCTAATGCAGCGGGAGGGCAGGTACTTTTTCCTCATTTTTACAGATGAAGGAATGGAGGCACAGAGAGAGAAGGTGACATACCCACGGTGATTCAGCTGGTGTATAGTGGAATTGAGTTTCAAACCCAGCTTTTCTGACTCCCTATTCCATGCTCTTTTCACCAGGCCATGCTACGTATGTTGGACGCTATACTAATCCTGTCTCTGCAACTTGCTTGCTGTGTGACCTTGGGCAAATCCTTTAACTTTTCTATACTTTAGCTTCCTCATCTGAAACATGGGGGATTAAATGCCTGTTCTTCCTCCCCTGTAATTTGTGAGCCCTCTGTTGTATAAGAACTGTGTCTGATCTGATTGTATTATATTGATCTCAGCATTTAGCACATTGCTTGACACATAGCAAGCCCTTAACAAACACAAATAATAATAATAATTATTATTATTATTATTATTACCAAGTCAGGAATATTACATACTCCTAGTTTTGATATTTTGGCTGCTTTGTTCCAAAACTCCCCTTAGGAGGGTGTACCTTAGTGTCTCTGAGGAACGAGAGTTTTAATGAGTTCTCCAATCATCTTCCTGCTCAGCAAGAGAAAAAAACTAGTGCCTACTCAGGTCTTCATTCTCCCTGAGGGGTTTAGGCTGGGTTACATGTAAAACCGGTTCTTATCTCTGTCAGGGATGCATGCAGAATTTTTCACGTGAGTAGTGGTCAGTGTCTGTCCCCAGAAAGGACGCCCCCTTCACTCCCATCATATGCCAGGAGTCCTGCTCTTCTCTCTACCAATGACAAAATCCAGGCTCTCCCATGGATCCACATCCTAACCAGAGTTGAACTGCCTGCTGCCCCTCTTGGTGAACAAAGTCCTACCATCTTCTTCAGTGACTTTGCCCACGAGGTGCAGTCATCTCCTAAAATAAGATCCAGCGAAGGAGATTTGGGGTGGAAATCCAAGTGGTACCAAAGTCGTCTGACTTGGATTCGTCTGACTTGAACCCACTTTGGACAGAACTAGACTCAGGGGACCGAAGGTCAACTGCTGCATCACTCAGGTACAAAGTCCCAGAGCACAGATTTCACATTGCTTCCTGAGAAGCTTAGGGACTGGTTAGATATTTTTCTGGCTCTTCTGAATGTTTGGTATGGGGAAGAACACAAGTCTGGAAGCCTTGGCATGGAAAGAAATTGAAGAGTGTTATTCCTGGGCCATGTCTCATGTGAATATGGATAAATTGCTGCCATTTTCCTTGGTCTTCTAGTGTCATGTCTAGGCAAGGATTTGATGAGAAGGTGGAATTGTCCTGCCCAGTAATTGGGAGCTGGGGACTCATATCCATTGAGCTTATGTGGGGCCTTTTTCCCAGAGGGTTCAGGGAAAATGTTGACCAACTCTGTTGTATGCTCCCAAGAGCTTAGTACAATGCTCTTCACATAGTAAGTTCTCAACAAATAGATTTGATTGATTGATTTAATAAGAGACTGATGCTGTGCAGCGGTGCTATCTGCACTCAGTCCCTCCCTGGCCTAGGACTGCCCTCTCCCAGACCCCCATGATTTCACACAAGTTACCCTGAACGTAAAGATGTCACAATCTGGACAGGATTAGCACTTGGCAACAATGAAAAGGTGAGACATAGTGGGTGGAATCTGGGTGTCCCAGTGCTTAGTACAATACTCTGCACAAATTAAGTGCTCAACAAATACCGTTGATCGATTGTTTGACTGTCTCCCATCTGTCTCCGGGAAAGGGCATCCATTGCCCATCATTTTCCTCCTATCCATCCACATCTACATCCCTCCACCCCAATCTCCTGCGGGGGCGGGGGATCTAAGCCTCTGTTCTGGACTCTCGGGTTCAAGGTAGGGAAGAGGGAGGGATGTTGGGTAGCAACTCTATTGACGCCTGTTTACGTCTCTGGTTTTGTTGTGTGTCTCCCTCTTCTAGACTTTGAGCCCGCTGTTGGGCAGGGATGGTCTCGATCTGTTGCAGAATTGTACTTTCCCAAAACTTAGTACAGTGCTCTGCACACAGGAAGCGCTCAATAAATACGGTTGAATGAATGAATGAATGAATTCTAGAGCTCTCCGTGTTGCTTCAACTCCTTCCCTCTCTTGTCCCACTCCCTACCACTGCCCCACAGGAAGCCTTCCTACCACCTCCCCGTCAGTCGTAAGGGGCAGTTGGAGTGAGGAGAGTGGGAGAGGAGAGCTGGTAGGAGGAAGAGCGGACAGAAGATAATCGCTTGACTCAAGCAGAGGCATATCCATTCCATTCCTAGCTTGGGCAGTGAGTAGTGTGTGGAAGGCAATGTGCTATAAGTCAAAACTCACCTGTGCTGAGCAGCAGCAGCATGGGAGAGAGTCGAGGGTGGAGACTCAGGTTTACTGTGCGGAAGGAGGCTTCCATATTTTTACCAAAAAAAACTCTATGGATACAGTACTAGAACCATTGCAGATGGATGTGGGGCACGCTGGGAGAGATATGTCCATGGTGTCACTATGGTTCAAACCCGACTCAACAGCATAAGGCAATAAGCACTTCCTATGTACTATTTCAGTCTCTCAGGCAAATCTTATGAACTTATGTAGTAGTAGTAATAGTATTATAAAGCACATATGGTGGGTGTGCAGAGAACTTTTCTAAGCACAGGGAAAAGCATTCATGCATACAACAATAATAATAATTATTATTATAATCATTATCTGTTAAGTCCTTACTATGTGCCAAATAGTGGCTCAGTGGAAAGAGCACGGGCTTGGGAGTCAGAGGTCATGGGTTCAAATCCTGGCTTTGCCAACTGTCAGCTGTGTGACTTTGGGCAAGTCGCTTAACTTCTCTGTGCTTCAGTTACCTCATCTGTAAAATGGTGATTTAGACTGTGTGCCCCACGTGGGACAACCTGATCACCTTGTGTCCTCCCCAGCCCTTAGAACAGTGCTTTGCACAAAGTAAGCACTTAAAAATGCCATAATTGTTATTATCCAAAGCAATCAGATCCCAGTGTCTTCTCTGTTTCTGCTAAGCATACATATTTTGGCCAATACAGTTGTAAATGTTTTTGCATTTGTCTCTTCTATTAGGGTGCAAGCTCTTAGTGAAGTTTGTCACATCACTATTCTACATTGCCCAAACACCTGGTACAATACATCACATGAGACTGGGACTTGATATATCCTTATGCTACCAAATGCCAGGGTAGAAACAGGGTAATCAGATTAGGTATTGTTCTTGTCCCACATGAGGCACACATTCTAAGAAGGATTGGGTATTGTTATTGTCCCACCTGAGGCATGCCCTCCAATTTTACAGGTAAATAAACTGAAACATAGTTTCAACTCCTCTTAAGGTAAGCATCGTAGGTTGGGAGAATGCTGACAATCTCAGAGACGTTAGATCAAGAAGAATTTCAGCGGGAGGGATCTGGGTAATATATTTAGGCTACAGATCAATCCATTCATTCAATCATATTTATTGAGTGCTTACTGTGTGCAGAGCATTATACTAAGTGCTTAGTACAATATAACAATAAACAGACATATTCCCTGCCCACAGTGAGCTTACAGTTTGGAGGGGGAGACAGACATTAATATAAATACATACATTACAGATATGCACATGAGTGCTGTGGGACTGTGAGCAGGGGTAAACAAAGAGAGCAAATCAGCGTGATGCAGAAGAGAGTGGGAGAAGAGAAAGGAGGGTTTAGTCAGGGAAGGCCTCTTGGCAGATGTGTGCTTTCAATAAGATTTTGAAGCGGGGGAGAGTAATCGTCTGTTGAACTTGAGTAGGGGGGGCGTTCCAGACCAGAGAGAGGACGTGGGTGTGGGGTAAGCGGTGAGATAGACGAGATCGAGTTACAGTAAGAAGGTTGGCAATCGAGGAGAAACGTGGGTGCGGTGGGTTGTAGTAGGAGAGTAGTGAGGTGAGGTAGGAGGGGGCAAGGTGATTGAGATATTGAAGAGCAGCATTACCTTATGGAGAGCACCTGGACCTGGGAGTCTGAGAACCTGGGTTCTAATCATACTTGCCTGCTCTGTGACCTTGGACAAGTTACGTAACTCCTTCTCTGTGCCTTAATTTTGTCATTGGCAAAATGGGCATTCAAGGCCCCTTCTCCCTCCTACTTAGACTGTGATTACTATGTTGTTGTTGTTGTCTTATGCTGATGAGGCATGTCCGACCCATAGCGATGCCATGGACACATCTTTCCCAGAACACCCCCAGCTCCATCTGCAATCGTTCTGCTAGTGTATCCATAGAGTTTTCTTCGTAAAAATATGGAAGAGGTACTTTCCAGGTACATTGCCTCCTTTTGTGTAGTAAATCTGAGTCTTGTCCTAGACTCTTTCCAATACCACTGCTGCTCAGCACAAGTGAGTTTTGATTTGTAGCAGATTGCCTTCCACTAGCTAGCCACAGCCCAAGCTAGGAACAGAATGGATGACTGACTCTGCATGACTCTCCCTCCCATAGCATAAGAGAAGTAGTGTGGCTGAGAGGAAAGAGCACGGGCTTTGGAGTCAGAGTTCATGGGCTCAAATCCCGGCTCCACCACTTGTCAGCTGTGTGTCTTTGGACTCAGTTCACTTCTCTGTGCATCGGTTCCCTCATCTGTAAATGGGGATTAAGACTGTGAGCCCCCCGTGGGACAACCTGATCACCCTGTAACCTCCCCAGCTCTGAGAACAGTGCTTTGCACATAGTAAGTGCTTAATAAATGCCATTATTATTATTATTATAGCTGAGACTGGTAGAATACTGGAAACTCTCCAGGTGCGACCCTGAGAGGTGGATCCTTATGTAGGATCTGATTATCTCTTATCCACCCCAGTGGTTGACACAGTGCTTGCACATAGTAAACACTTAACAAAGCATGGTCCTTAGAGTCAGAAGAACCTGGGTTCTAATCCTGGCTCCGTCACTTGTCTGCTAGGTGACCCTGGACAAATCACTTCACTTCTCTGTGCCTCAGTTACCTCATTTATAAAATGTGGATTAAGGCTATGAGCCCCATGTGGGACATGGACTCTGTCCAACCAGATTCTCTTCTATCTTCCACAGGGCTTCGGACAGTGCCTGGAACATAGTAAGTGCATTACAAATGCCATTGAAAAACTACCATAATTATTTTTTAAGTTGTGAGAGTGGAAATTAGTCAATCTGACCTGGAGGTAGAGGAATGTCAGTCAATTGTATTGATTGAGCACTTACTGTTTGCAGAGCCCTTCTAAGCTCTTCGGAAAGTACAGTATAACAATGTAGCAGGCACATTCCCTGTCCACACTGAGCTTAATGTCTAGAGAATGAACAAGATAGACTGCCTAGCTCATTATGCGCAGGGAATGTGTCTGCTGATTCTGTTGTATTGTACTCTCCCAAGCACTTAGTACAGTGTTCTGCATATTGTCTTTTCTTATGCTGTAGAGTCATCTCTGACCCATAGTGACTCCATGGATACATAATAATAATAATAGTAATGGTACTTGTTAGGTGCTTACTATGTGCCAAGCACTGTTCTAAGTACTGGGTTAGGTACAGGACAATCAGATTGTCCCACGTGGGGCTCACAGTCTAATTCCCCATTTTATAGATGAGGTAACTGAGGCCCAGAGAAGTGAGGTGACTTGCCCAAAGTCACACAGGTGAGAAGTGGCAGTGGCAGGATTAGAACCCACTACATCTGACTCCCAAGCCCATGCTCTTTCCACTAAGCCATGCTCCTTATCCAAGAAAGTCTCTGTGAGCAGGATTCCAACCTGCGCGGGAAACCCCATTGGATTTCAAGTTCAACGCCTTAATCCCTTGGCCATCACAGCGAATCTCTCCCAGAAAACCTCACCTCCAACTGTAATCGTTCTGGTAGTGCATCCAAAGTTTTCTTAGTAAAAATATGGAAGAGGCTTACCACTGCCTTCTTCCATTAATTAAACATGAGTCTCTGCCCTCGACTCTCTGCCATGCCGCTGCTACTTAGCACGGGTGAGTTTTGACTTGTAGCAGATTGCCTTCCACTAACTAGCCACTGCCCAAACTAGGAATAGAATGGATATCATCATCATCAATTGTATTTATTGAGCGCTTACTATGTGCAGAGCACTGTACTAAGCGCTTGGGAAGTACAAATTGGCAACATATAGAGACAGTCCCTACCCAACAGTGGGCTCACAGTCTAAAAGGGGGAGACAGAGAACAAAACCAAACATACTAACAAAATAAAATAAATAGGATAGATATGAACAAGTAAAATAAATAAATAAATAAATAGAGTAATAAATATGTACAAACATATATACATATATACAGGTGCTGTGGGGAAGGGAAGGAGGTAAGATGGGGGGATGGAGAGGGGGACGAGGGGGAGAGGAAGGAAGGGGCTCAGTCTGGGAAGGCCTCCTGGAGGAGGTGAGCTCTCAGCAGGGCCTTGAACGGAGGAAGAGAGCTAGCTTGGCGGATGGGCAGAGGGAGTGCATTCCAGGCCCGGGGGATGATGTGGGCCGGGGGTCGATGGCGGGACAGGCAAGAATGAGGTACGGTGAGGAGATTAGCGGCAGAGGAGCGGAGGGTGCGGGCTGATCTGTAGAAGGAGAGAAGGGAGGTGAGGTAGGAGGGGGCGAGGGGGAGAGCCTTGAAGCCCAGGGTGAGGAGTTTCTGCCTGATGTGCAGATTGATTGGTAGCCACTGAAGATTTTTGAGGAGATTTTTGGATATACCTCTGCTTGACTCTCCCTCCCATTGCTGCAACTGGTAGAATACTGGAAACTCTCCAGGTGCGATCCTGAGACGTGGTTCTCCACATAGGAAGTATTAAATGAATATGATTGATTGATTGATTTCCAGACTGAGGGCTCTGTGGTATTTTGGCTGTTTTCTCCCTTTAGACTCTCCCCAGGTAAAGCACTGAGACAAGATGGGACCAGCGAATTGGACAGCAGTGACTGAAATCATTTTAGTGGGATCCTCACTACCCAAGAACTGGGCGTTTTCCTCTTCCTCCTCTTCCTCTCTATCTACGTGGTGACAGTCCTGGGCAATCTCCTCATCATTATGCTGATAAATCTGGATTATCGTCTCCACTCACCCATGTATATCTTCCTCAGTCACTTCTCCTTCAGCGAAATTCTAACCAGGACTTGTGTCGTGCCCAGGATGCTGGCCAACTTCCTGTCAGAGAGGAAGTCCGTGTCTTTAAATGAGTGCATTACTCAGTCATACTTCTACTTCCTCTTTGCCACCACCGAGTACATCTTCTTTGCCATCATGTCATATGACTGTTACATGGCCATCTGACATCCCCTACGGTATCCTGCCATCTTGACCCACCCACTCTGTGCTCGGCTCGTCACCCTAGTATGGTGTGGATCCTTCCTCCTCATCCTCCCATCCACCATCTTGAAAGTCCGCCTGCCCTATTGTGGGCCCAAAGTCATCGACCATTTCTTCTGTGACAGTGCCCCCTTCCTATTCCTCGCCTGTGCCAACGTCACCTTCATAGAGCTTCTTGACTTCATCGTCTCCCTCGTGTTGCTGATCAGCTCTCTGGCAATGACCATCGTATCCTACATCTATGTCATCTTCACCATCCTCAAAATTCCCTCAGGTGAGGGTCGACAAAAGGCTTTCTCCACCTGTGCCTCTCATTTCACCGTGGTCTCCATGGGCTATGGGATCTCCATCTTTGTCTATGTCCGGCCCACTCAGAAGTGCTCCCTGCATCTCAATACGATCATCTTTGTCCTCTCCAGAGTGGTCACTCCTCTCCTGAACCCCTTCATCTTCAGCCTGAGAAATGAAACAATGAGGATAGCATTGACCGAGGCCCTGGGAATAATAACAATAATAATAATGATGATGGTATTTCTTAAGTGCTTACTATGTGCAAAGCACTGTTCTAAGCGCTGGGGAGGTTACAAGGTGATCAGGCTGTCCCACGGGGGGCTCACAGTTTTTAATCCCCATTTTACAGATGAGGGAACTGAGGCCCAGAGAAGTGAAGTGACTTGCCCGAGTGAAGCTGACAATTGGCAGAGCCGGGATTTGAACCCATGACATCTGACTCCAAAGCCCGGGGTCTTTCCACTGAGCCACGCTGCTTCTCTTAGTGAAGAGTCCAGGGCTTCAATAAGGACCTGAGGCTGATTCCTGTGATGAATTCAAATCCCTTCAGGTCTCGGTCCTGACTGGGAGAGTCTCTGCATTTGGCAGAAATGCTGGCCTCTTGATTATTTTTACGATATTTCTTAGGTGCTTACAATGTGCCTGGCACTGCACCAAGCACTGGGGTAAATGCAACCTAATTAAGTTAGCACTCCCTGCTAATATTACTTACTAACTCTATTATATGGTACTCTCCAAAGTGCTTAATTCAGAGCTCTGCACACAGTAAGTGCTCAATAAATTGCGTTGATTGAGTGATTTGGAAGACCGAATTTTTGAATATTTTTAAGGAATTTCCTAATCTTGTAGGCTAATGGAAAGACCAGTGTGAGTCGAGAGACCTGACTTCACATCCTGGCTCTGCCACTTGCCCGCTGTGTGACTTTATGCAAGCCACTTGACTTTTCAGTGTTTGAGTTTCCTCAGCAGTAGTAGAATATGCATTAATTACCCACTTTCTCTCCCTCTTAGGTTGTAAGCTCCATGTGGGTCTGGAACGTGGCACAATCTATCAATAAATCAGTCAGTGGTATTTATTGAGTGCTTACTGTGTGCAGAGCACTGAACTAAATGCTTGAGGGAGTACAATGCAATAGAGTTGGTAGACATGTTCCCTGCCCACAGTGAACTTACAGCCTAGCATGCTTGCATATAAGCTTATAAATATGCACTTGAGAAATTCTACATTCTCCATTATGATTACCACAGTTATTATTATTATTATTATTATTATTATTATTATTATTGTTGTTGTTGTTGTTGTTACTATTATCTTTTCAACGTGGATACCATGGGCACGCTAAAAGTTTTGGAAGGTGCCCATGATGATGGAGAGGAAGGACGTGAGCCTCTCCCCTCCCCTCTCCAATGCACCCTAGCCACAGATGATGACAATGAAAGTTGGAATGACAGGGCTCATGGCTTGTCCAAGGCTGAGGTCTCACTGTTGTACCCAATCTATATGGAGTGGTGGAGAATGAGAGCAGCAGAGCATGTGAGAACAACTAGCAGAGAGGACATGGAGGGAGGAAAGGAAGGAGAAAGTCATAAGACTGAACAGGGAAGTAGCCTATTAACCTATTGGAGATCATGGGAAGAATTTGGGATTATTAAGCATATTCTTTTGGTTATTTGCTTTGCACTCCATGACTCATTCATGATAATATTTTGTATTCACCAAGAACTCTAGACTGTAAGCCCGTTGTGGGTAGGGAATGTAACTGCCAACTTTGTAATTTTGAACTCTGCAAAGCACTTAGTACAGTGCTCCGCACATATAATTTGCTTAATAAATATTATTGATGATGATGATCTCTTTCCCTTAAATCACACCACAAGCATCAATCCCTTACACTTCAGAAGTCGTGAAACACATGCCCCAGGGTATAAGCTTCACTACAGCTTCTCATAGCCTTCTCATACGTTATGAGATTTAGCATGATAATAATCATAATGATGGCATTTATTTAGCACTCACTATGTGCAAAGCACTGTTCTAAGCTCTAGGGTGGTTACAAGGTGATCGGGGTGTCCCACGGCGGGCTCACAGTCTTCATCCCCATTTTACAGATGAGGTAACTGAAGCCCAGAAAAGTGAAGTGACTTGCCCAAAGTCACACAGCTGACAATTGGTGGGGCCGGGATTTGAACCCATGATCTCTGACTCCAAAGCCCGTGCTCTTTCCACTGAGCCAGGCTGCTTCGTAGCCACGCTGCTTCTTAACCATTTACATGCAATTCTTAGCATCACATAGCAAGACAAGATCATGATCAGTGATATTCTGGAATTTAAGTAGACAAAGCACTAAGACAATCAATTTTCATCACATCAAACCTTTGCTGGATAGGATGTTGGGAAGAATGGATGAAAGCAGCATACCCAAATAACGGCTCTGTGGTGAGCAGAAATGTGTGTGAGCAGGCTGTACAATAGTGGGCTATGCAAACTACTACTCTATGATGAGCAGAAATGAGTGTGAGGGGAATGGAAAACAGCAGAATACATAAACAACTGTGCTATGGTGAGCTGAAATGGGGCAATCATTGGAAGGATGGAGCAAACAGAAATATTTTAATATCACAATGAAGCCACAAAGATGTGCTCAAGCGGTGGACAATTGGAAGATATCACAAAAGCCAAACAAACTACTCCCATGGCACTCTTTTCCCCTGTAAATCCATATTACTCTCTCACAGAGATCTCCGCTCTCTTGACCCCATCCATCTTTCTGAGTGCTTCACACCCCACCTCGCCTCCCTTTCTTCTCTACCCAGTCTTGATGATCAGATTACTGCTCTCAACTCTACCCTTTCTACTCAGCTAGACTCACTCGCTCCCCTTTCCCTTTGCTGCTCTCGTACCACTAACCCACAGCCCTGGATCACTGCCCCTGTCGACTTCCTTTGCTCTTATGCTCGAGCTGTCGAATGCTGCTCACGAAAATCTGAACACCATCCCAACCTCGTTCACTTCAGCTTTATCCTTTCCTGCCTTCACTCAGCCCTCTCGTCTGCCAGACAAAACTATTTCTCCTCCCTTATTGACATCCATGCCCATCAACCCCGTCAGCTCTTCCATACATTCAATTCCCTTCGCAGTCCCCCGGTTCCTCCCCCTCCTCCTTCCCTCACCCCAACGATCTGGCCTCCTACTTCATTAATAAAATTAAATCCATCAGGACTGACCTCCCCAAAGTCACTCCCCCCTCCTTCTCCAACCCCCCGGCTCTCAACACTCTCTGCTACTCTCCCATCCTTCCCAGCAGTATCCTCAGAGGAGCTCTCCTCCCTCCTCTCAAGTGCAACTCCGGCCACCTGTGCTTCTGACCAAATTCCCTCTCATCTCATGAAATCTCTGGCTCTGTCCCTTCTCCCCTCCTTAACCTCCATCTTCAACTGCTCACGCTCCACTAGTTCCTTCCCCTCTGCCTTCAAACATACCCGTGTCTTTCCCATCCTAAAAAAACCCTCTCTTGACCCGACCTCACCTTCTAGTTATCGCCCCATCTCCCTCCTACCATTCCTTTCCAAACTCCTTGAACAAGTCGTCTACACGCGCTGCCTCGAATAGGCAACACCAACTCTCTCCTCGACCCCCTCCAATCTGGCTTCCATCCCCTACATTCCACGGAAACTGCCCTCTCAAAGGTCACCAGTGACCTTCTGCTTGCCATATCCACCGGCTCATACTCTATCCTAATCCTCCTCGACCTCTCAGCTGCCTTCGACACTGTGGACCACCCCCTTCTCCTCAACATGATATCCAACCTTGGCTTCACAGACTCTGTCCTCTCCTGGTTCTCCTTTTATCTCTCCGGTCGTTCATTCTCAGTCTCTTTTGCAGGCTCCTCCTCCCCCTCCCATCCCCTTACTGTAGGGGTGCCTCAAGGTTCAATTCTTGGTCCCCTTCTGCTCTCGATTTACACTCACTCCCTTGGTGACCTCATTCGCTCCCACGGCTTCAGCTATCATCTCTACGCTGATGACACCCAAATCTACATCTCTGTCCCTGCTCTCTCTCCCTCCCTCCAGGCTCACATCTCCTCCTGCCTTCAGGACATCTCCATCTGGATGTCTGCCCGCCACCTAAAACTCGACATGTCCAAGACTGAACTCCTTGTCTTCCCTCCCAAACCCTGCACTTTCCCTGACTTTCCCATCACTGTTGACGGCACTACCATCCTTGCCATCTCACAGGCCTGCAACCTTGGTGCCGTCCTCGACTCCGCTCTCTCGTTCACCCCTCACATCCAAGCCGTCACCGAAACCTGCCAGTCTCACCTCCAGAACATCGCCAAGATCCTCCCTTTCCTCTCCATCCAAACCACTACCTTGCTGGTTCAATCTCTCTTCCTATCCCGACTGGATTACTGTATCAGCCTCCTCTCCGATCTCCCATCCTCCTGTCTCTCCCCACTTCAATCTATACTTCATGCTGCTGCCCAGATTGTCTTTGTCCAGAAACACTCTGGGCATGTTACTCCCCTCCTCAAAAATCTCCAGTGGCTACCAATCAACCTACACATCAGGCAGAAACTCCTCACCCTCAGCTTCAAGGCTCTCCATCACCTCGCCCTCTCCTATCTCACCTCCCTTCTCTCCTACAGCCCAGCCCACACCCTCCACTCCTCTGTCGCTATTCTCCTCACCGTGCCTCGTTCTCGCCTGTCCCGCCTTCGACCCCCGGCCCACGTCATCCCCCTGGCCTGGAATGCCCTTCCTCCACACATCTGCCAAGCTAGCTCTCTTCCTCCCTTCAAGGTCCTACTGAGAGCTCACCTCTTCCAGGAGGCCTTCCCAGACTGAGCCCCCTCCTTTCTCTCCCCCTCCTCCCCCTCTTCATCCCCCCACCTTACCCCCTTCCCTTCCCCACAGCACCTGTATATGTGTGTATATGTTTGTACTTATTTATTACTCCATTTATTTTACTTGTACATATTTATTCTATTTATTTTATTCTGTTAATATGTTTTGTTTTGTTCTCTGTCTCCCCCTTCTAGACTGTGAGCTCACTGTTGGGTAGGGAAAGTCTCTATATGTTGCCAACTCGTTCTTCCCAAGCGCTTAGTACAGTGCTCTGTACACAGTAAGTGCTCAATAAATACGAGTGAATGAATGAATGAATGAATGAATTTCCAAACTGCTCTCATTCCACTTACTCCATCTCTCAAACTTCTTGAAATCAAAGGGGAACTCTTCATGACAGAGACATCAAGAGGTTTCAGACAGTCGTTCAATTGCTTCCCTTTCCCTTTTACCCTAAGAAAAAAACATAAAAAAGAGGTTTAGGGTTAGGGTTAGAGTTAGGTTTAGGGTTAGGGTCATCACTCCAAGAACACTCTTTTCGACTAGATATGTGCTTTCAAGTACTGCAGTGGTTCATGTAACCCCCCATTGAAGAGTACCACCAGTTGTTCTTATGGTCTGCTCATTGTAATAATAATAATACTGATGGCATTTGTTAAGCACTTACTATTTACGAAGCACTGTTCTAAGCGCTGGGGGGGAATACAAGGTGATCAGGCTGTCCCACGTGGGGCTCACAGTCTTAATCCCCATTTTATAGATGATGCAACTGAGACACAGAGAAGTGAGGTGACTTGCCTAAAGTCACACAGCTGACAAGTCATGGAGTCGGAATTAGAACCCATGACCTCTGACTCCCAAGCCCAGGCTCTTTACACTGAGCCACGCTGCTTCTCTAGACCACTATTTTTTTTGTGACCCCCATGTGGTCCCTATTGTAGCAAACAGCAGTTCATGTGAACCTCATTGATCAGTAGCACCAGTAGTTCATGTAACTCCCATTGAAGAGTCAATCAGTCAGTCAGCCAGTCAATCATTCATTCATTCATTCAATGGTATTTATTGAGCGTTTACTGTGTGCAGAGCATTGTACTAAGCGCTTGGGAAGTACAAGTTGGCAACATATAGAGACAGTCCCTACCCAACAGTG
Organism: Tachyglossus aculeatus; assembly: GCF_015852505.1. Taxonomy (NCBI): domain Eukaryota; kingdom Metazoa; phylum Chordata; class Mammalia; order Monotremata; family Tachyglossidae; genus Tachyglossus; species Tachyglossus aculeatus. The sequence goes on from NC_052099.1 coordinate 15,587,216, forward strand.
GGCTCACAGTCTAGAAAGGGGAGAATCAGTCGTATTTGTTGAGCACTTACTGTGTACAAAGCACTGTACTAAGCACTAAGGATACTACCATATAGCAGATACATTCCCTGCCCACAACAAGCATACAGTCAAGATGGGTGGTACAATAAGTGGTTTATGTGACCTCAATTGAAGAGTACCACCAGTGGTTTATGTGAACCCCCAGTTAAAAGTAGCACCAATGGTTGATGTGATCCCCATTGAAGGGCACTACCGCTGGTTTATGTGACCCCCATTGAAGAGTAACACCAGTAGTTCATGTGACCCCCATTGAAAAGTACCACCAGCAGGTGATATGACCCCCATTGAAGAGTATGACCAATGGTCCCCATGACCCCAATTCATAAGTAATTCCATTGCATAAAGCCAGCTGGGTGATGGAGTGAGACCAATGAGACTCTTCCTTCCTCCCATTTATTTTAGATGCCACTATTCCTCTTGAACACCTTCTTCAGGATATCACTGAAGTCCCTGTTCCTCAGGCTATAGACGATGGGGTTAAGCAGTGGGGTCACCACCGTGTAGAACACAGAGATGACCTTGTTGAGATAGGGCGACAGGAGGGCTTTGGGCCTGACATACATGGAGATTATCGTCCTGTAGTAGATGGCGACCACAGCCAAGTGGGAACCGCAGGTGGAAAAGGTCTTCCTCTGGTCTGATGCAGAGGGGATCTTCAAGATGGTGGACACGATGAAGATGTAGGAGAACAAAGTCAGGAGGAAACAGATACACAGCCCCACGATGGACACGGTGAAGATGACCATCTCTGTAGCAACTGTGCTAGAGCCCACAGAACCTCAACTTGGAGATCATGAAGGAGGGAATTGTTGTGCCGAGAATCAGCGAGTGAGACCCAGGTAGAAATTTAGAAGTGGATTTTATTAGCGCGCGGCTGCAAGGGGCCAGGGACCCAGATCAAGCAGCCCCGATCCCATTCTCACTGTGTCTTTTATTCAGTTACAGCAACATGGGAGAGAGCATTTAGGAATTTCAGGAATCCAATTAGGACCACAGGATGCTGTAAATTCTCTGTTTTTACTGCCTTGTAAAGGTTGTTGTTATCTGCCATATGGCCTTGTATAAATAGGTGTGTAAATTCTGTTATCTTCTGTTGTCACTGTCTTGTCAGGATGTCATCTGACCTACGACCTTACATAGATAAGTGTTACCTGTTTAATGGCCTTGAAGGCATCTGTTGCAGACAATACAAAAAGGAGTTGTTCTCTCAGCCTGCACAAAATGGAGTCAGTCATGTCAAGTCCACTAGTGGACAACAGGGATGGTTTTTGTCAGGCAGGTCAGGGTGGGGGAGGCCTTTGTTAGGCAGGTTTTGTGGCGGGAAGTTTTGGCGGGCATTCTTCTTCGATGAAGAAGGGTGTACAAAGGGATGGGAGGAAGGGATGGGAAAACAAAATGGATATCAGACAAACCCGATCACAACAGAATGAGGTCCAGACCTGTCCAGACACCGGCCACCCAGGACACCACCACCTCACCAGGTAAAGGTCATAGGCAATTGTGTTCAGCAGGATGCATCCCATGGCCCCAAAGAAGACAAAGAAGTAGAGTTGTCTTATTCAGCCTGGAAAGGAGATGGCCCATCTCCAAGAAAGCAGGCTGGTCAGGGGCATGGGGGTGATAGTCGTGGTGTACCAGAACAACAGGAAAGAGTGATGCTTGAGGAAGGTGTAAACTGGGGTGGTCAGCCGAGGAATTTGGCTCACTACCATGATGATGGTCATGTTCCCAGTGATGGTCAGGAGGTACATGAGGAGGAACACATAGAACAGCAGGGCCTGTAGGGCTGAGAGATTCTGAAAGCCCAGGAGATGGAACTCTGTGATGGTAGATGTGCTCCTGGATTCCATCAGCTAAGTGTGGAATTAATAGCAATGATACTAATTGTGGTATTTGTTGAGTGCTTACTAAGTGCCAGGCATTATATTGAGCGCTGGGGTGGATACAAGCAAATCGGTTTGGACATAGTTCCTGTCTCACGTGGGACTCTCAATTTCAATTCCTATTTAGCAGATGAGGTAAGTGAGGCACAGAGAAGTGAAGTGACTTGCCCAAGATCACACAGCAGAGAAGCAGCAGAAGTGGGATTAGAACCCATGGTCTTCTGACTCTCAGGCCCATGTGCCATCAGGGAAGGAAGAAGAGGAAGGAAGCAGGTAATTCAAATGTTTTTTTAAATGACATTTGTTAAGCTCTTACTATGTTCCATACACTTTACTAAGCACTGGGATAGGTACAAGATCATCAGGTTGGAGACAGTCCATGTCCCACATGGGGCTCACAGTCTTAAACTCATCCTTAGGCTTTCCAAACTCTACTCCCAGAGGGGTGTGTGATTCAGCATGGCCTAGGGAAACAGCATGGCCTAGTGGATAGAGCATGGGCCTGGGAGTCAGAAGGACCTGGGTTTTAATTATGACACTGTATATGTCTACTGTGTGACCATGGGCATGTCATTTCACTTCTCTGTGCCTCAGTTACCTCATCTGTAAAATGGGGATTAAGACTGTGAGCCCCATATCGGGCAGGGACTGTATTTCACCTTATTAGCTTGTATCTACTGTAGCGCTTAGAGCAGTGCTTGATATATAGTAACTACTTAACAAATACTATAATATTAATAATTATTACTATTATTTTTATTATTTGCTCCTGGGATCCATCACCTAAATGGGGGATTAGGAAGGAAGGTCAGGGTTAGAGGAGGAGGAAAGTAGGGAATTCCTTTTTTCTTTTTTAATTATAATAATAATAATGATAATAATAATGGCATTTGTTAAGCAATTACTAGGCCACTGGCCTAGTACTAGTACTGGCAATTACTAGGCCCTTGCTCTATCCACTACACCATGCTGCTTTTCTAGATAGAGGATGGGCCTGGTTGTCAGAAGGACCTGGGTTCTAATTCTGCCTTCACCACTTGTCTGCTGTGTAACCTGGGGAAGTCACTTCACTTCTCTGTGCCTCAGTTACCTCATATGTAAAATGTGGGTTAAGACTGTGAGCTCCATATTGGACATGGACTGTATCTAATTGGATTAGCTTGTATCTACCCCAGGGTTGGTACAGTGCCTGGCACATATTAACACATACCATAAAAGATGGATATTGGCTCTTTGAGGGCAGGGACTGTGTTTGTCAACTTCATTCTTTCATTCATTCAATTCATTCATTCAATCGCATGTACTGAGCACTTACTGTGTGCAGAGCACTGTACTAAGCGCCTGGAAATTGCAATTCAGCACTAAAGAGAGGGAATCCCTTCCCACAATGGTCTTGCAGTCTAGAAACGGGGAGACAGATATTAGAATGAGTAAACAGGCCTCAATATAAATAAATAGAATTATAGATAGTACTATATACACTAGTGCTGTGGGGTCGGGGGTATAGCAAAAGGAGTGAGTCAGGGCTACATGGAAGGGGGGAGCTGAGGAAAAATGGGGGCTTAGTCTGGGAAGGCCTCTTGGAGGAAGTGAGCCTTCAGTAGGGCTTTGAAGGAAGGAAGGGTGATTGTTTGGCAGATATGAGTGGGGAGGGCAATCCAATCCAGAGGTAGGACATGGGCCAGGGGTCGACAGCAGGACAGGAGAGAATGAGGCACAGTGAGGTTAGTGGCAGAGGAGCGGAGTGTGTGGGCTGAACTGTAGAAGGAGAGAATGGAGGTGAGGTAGGAGGGGGCAAGGTGATGGAGAACTGTGAAGCCAATAATGAGGAGTTTTTTACTTGATACAGAGGTTGATAGGCAACAACCACTGGAGATTTTTGAGGAGGGGGCTGACATGCCCAGAACGTTTCTGTAGAAATATAATCCGGGCAGCAGAGTGAAGTATAGACTGAAGCAGGGAGAGACAGGAGGTTTGGAGCTCAGAAAGGATGCTGATGCAGTAATCCAGTAGATATTGGATGAATGATTGTACTGATGTGATAGCGGTTTAGATGGAGAGGAAAGGGAGGATCTTGGTGATGTTGTACTTTCCCAAGCAGTTAGTACAGTGCTGTGCTCACAGTAGGCACTCAGAAAATACCAATGAACAATTGATGAGGCAGCACATAGCCTCAAAGAAAAGGGGGCAGGCAAGATCTGAGCTGAAGGTGGTCCTCAGGTGTCATTATTACCATCATAATAATTATACCGATTATTGTTATTATCTTAAACGCATACTGGTTAAAGGGTTCGGGGTGAGAGGTTGAACATTACGTAGGTTCTAGGTTAATTCACAAAGGAGGGCTAACATATCTCCTTTAATTCCAATGAGATAAAATCTGGCTCATCGAAATGTGGAAATTCTCTGACTTTCTAAATATGTTAATATCTCAATACAAGATCAATCAATCAATCTAAGATATTTATTGAATGCTTACTGTGTGCAGAACACCGTAATGTACTAAGCACTTGGGAGAGTACAGTATAAGAGAGCTGGGAGACATGTTCCCTGTCCATAACGAACTTACAGTCTAGATGGGGAGCTTTGGCAAAAATAGCATCTCTGACCTTGACTAAAGAGCCAATCTTCCAACCAATCAAATGTATTTACTGAGTGCTTATCGTGTGCAGAACACTGTACTAAGTGTTTGGGAGAGTACAATGCAACAATATATCAGACACATTCCCTGCCCTCAATGAGCTTACAGGCTACAGGGAGAAAAAGATGTTAATATAAATAAATAAATTACAGATATATACATAAGTGTTGTGGGGCTGGGAGGAGGTTGAGGAATAAAGGGAACAAGTAAAGGTGATGCAGAAGGGAGTTGAAGAAAACGAAAAGAGGGCTTAGTCAGGGTAGGCCTCTTGGAGGCGATGTGCCTTCAGTAAGGGTTTGAACGGGAGGGAGTGTAATTGTCTGTTGGATATGGGGAAGGAGGGTGATCCATACCAGAGACAGGCCATCGGCTAGAGATCAGTAGCAAGATAGGTGCGATCGAGGTAGAGTGAGAAGGCTAGCATTAGAGGATTGCTTACTGCATGCAGAGCACTGTACTAAGTGATTTGGGGGGTCCAAAATTCTAAGCTCATTGTGGGCAGGGAATTTGTCAGTTATATTGTTGTGTTGTGCTCTTCCAAGCTCAATAAATGCCATTGATTGGTTGATCAATTGATTACAATTTATCAGAGTTGATAGACATAGTCCCTGCCCACTAGGAGCTTGCAGTCTAGAGCACACTGTGCTGTGATCTTGTCTTAAGCCATCAATTTGTCTCCTACCCATAGCGACACCATGGACACATCTCTCCCAGAATGCCTGGGATAGTACTTGAGCCCGGGAGTCAGGGGACCTAGGTTCTAGCCTTGTTTGTTTTGTGACATTGGGCATGACAATTAACTTCTCTGTGCCTCAGTTTCCTCATCTGTAAAATGGGGATTAAATCCTATTCTCTCCTATCTAGACTTAGTCCATGTGGGACAGAGACTGTGTCCAAACTGTTAACCTTGTATCAAGAACAATTCTTAGCACACAGTAAGCACTTAACAAATATCCTAATTAATCATCAATATCTGTATTCTTGATGTTTCAGGAGCATGGAGGAGATTACACTGATTACAGTTTTTCGTTCCCCGTCCGACCTCACTTTGAAACTGGGGACTTGTTCCCAGATTCTAGGTGATGGACAGGGACAGAAAATACTCCCAGAGGAGAGGGCATTCTTAGGAGCATCCCAGAACTCCCAATGATTGTGTCACAGGAGGGTTTATCTCAGACTGGAGAGTCATTCATTCCTTCATACAATCGTATTCATTGAGCGCTTACTGTGTGCACAGCACTGTACTAAGCACTTGGGAAGTACAAGTTGGTAACATATACAGATGGTCCCTACCCACTAGCGGGCTCACAGTCTAGAAAGAAGAATAATGAAGAGGTCTCCCTGGGGTATCAATGGACAGGACAGGGACTCTCCCTAAGTCTCTGTCCCACATGGGGCTCCCAGTGTAAGTAAGAGATAGAGAACAGGTGTTGAATCCCCATTTTACATTTGAGTAAACTGAGGCACAGAGAAGTCAAGTGCCTTGCCCAGGGTCACACAGCAGGGATGTTACTTAGCTTCTCTGTGCCTCAGTTCCCTCATCTGCAATATAGGGTTCAAGATCTGTTTTCCTTCCTTCTAAGACTGTGGGACCTGATGATCTTGTATCTACACCAATACTTGGCACACAGTAATTTCTTGTAAAATACCACAATTAATAAAATGGATGTTCTGGCCTCGCATCCCACTTACAGATGATTGGGTTTTGTGTAACCAACAAAAACTCCTCACCATTGGCTTTAAAACACTCAGTCACCTTATTCACTCCTATCTCGCCTTGAATGTTTCTACTATCTCTGTTATACTGTTATATTTTGTACTCTCCCAAGCGCTTGGTACAGTGTTCTGCCCACTGTGGGCTCTCCATGAGTACAATTGATTGATCGATCGATCAGAAGTCACAAAGAGAATAATTCTTTCCCTAATCTCCCCACACCAGCCTCCTAACATTTACTCACATCTCTTTTTATCCTCATTCATTAGCTCATTCATTCGTTCTTTCATTCACATGTATTTGCTGAGTGCTTGCTGTGTGCAGAGCACACTGAGGCTGTGAGTCCCAAGGGGGAAAGGGAGTGTCTCCAACTCGATTTGTTTGTACCCCAGCACTTAGTAGAGTGCCTGGAACATAGTAAGCGCTTAACAAATACCATTACTTTTATTGTTATTGTTTTTACTACTACAACCCAGCCCACACACTTCATTCCTCTAATGTTAACCTTCTCACTGTACCTCAGTCTCGTCTATCTCGCCAATGACATCTTGATCACATCCTACCTTTAGCCTGGAGTTTCCTCCCTCCTCATATCAGACAGGTAGTTTCTCTCCCATTTTAAAAGCCTTATGGAAGGCACATCTCCTCCAAGAAGTCTTCACTGACTAATCCTTCCTCTCCTCTTCTACCACTCCCTTCTGCATTGCCGTGACTTGCTCCCTTTATTCATCACCCCACATCCCAGCCTCAAAACGCTATGTAAATATCTGTAACATTTATTTTTTGCATTTATTCTTTATATTAATATCGGTCTACCCCTCTAGACTGTGAGCTGGTTGTGGGCAGGTGTGCCAAGGTGACACTAGGCATCGGCCATCCTGAGGTCAAAATGCCACCTCTGACACAACTCTCTGGCCAGAGGAGAGCGGGGCAGAAGGATAGGTGTCCCTCACCTCCGTGCTGACCAAATAAGGTATGGCGGCAGAAAGGGGCGGAGATCGAGCAAGCAGAGGACAGAAACGGGAATGGCCCACGCCACAGGTGATATAAATACCTGTCGCCTCTGACCTTCTGGGCAGACCATCGAGACGGGCACCAGCAGCAGGAGCAGCCGCAGCAGCAGTAGCAGTGGCGGCTCACGTGTCTCTCTCTCTCCCTCTGCCCAGAATGCCAGACGGCCGCTCTGCAACCAGACCAACACACTGAGGGAAGGGCTGCGGGACAGGTGAGTGTCTTGCTGAATATCCGTGGGTGGGTGCCAGGTGCCCTGCTGCAGACGGGGAACAGAAGTGGTTCCTCCCATACAGGGAGCGCACGTGGTGAGAGCTAGATGCCTCACTGCACGCACGGGCAATGCATACAAGTGAATTCTCCCCGGGTGGGAAACCACGTGGCGGAGGCCATCCGGCCGCCAGCCACGTACGCAGGAAATCAAGTGGATTCCTCCCATGCAGGGAAGCTCTAATATTACCAATTGATTATATTCCTCCCGAGAGGGAAGTTCAATCTATTGCACCAAAACAATTACATAAATTCAGTTAGTCTCGCGGAATAAATTTTATATAAAACTCAGGCTTTCCATCCCCGGCCTCTCTCTCTCGCCTCGCCGATCACTGAACGAACCCGTCCCTGGACCACGGGTGACAGCAGGGAATGTGTATGTTCATTGTTATGATCTATTCTCCCAAGTGCTCAGTACAGTGCTTTGCACACAGTACATACTCACTAAATACGATTGAATAAATGAATGAAATGTAGAAGCAGCGTGGCTCAGTGAAAAGAACACGACCTTTGGAGTCAGAGGTCATGGGTTCAAATCCCACTCTGCCAATTGTCAGCTGTGTGACTTTGGGCAAGTCACTAAACTTCTCTGTGCCTCCGTTACCTCAACTGTAAAATGGGGATTAAGACTGTGAGCCCCCCAGCGCTTAGAACAGTGCTTTGCACATAGTAAGTACTTAATAAATGCCATCGTTAGTATTATTATTACTATTATTGCCCTTGCTCTCCAGAAGATTGGCAATGATTTTGTAGTCTGTGACCTTCCCTCTTTTAATTTGCCCTCAAGGGATGGCTCCCCTTTCTTAGCAGCCAGAACTCTAGGGACACTAGTGAAGTCCTGTAAAGTTGGATTCCCCAGTAGTGCGGGGGCTTAGAGAGAGAGAGAGAGAGAGAGAGAGAGAGAGAGAGAGAGAGAGAGAGATGGAGAGAGTGCAAATTAGTTTCAGTGGGAGAAAAGATGTCCCACTGTTCAATTGGCAATGGACAGATAGGATCCAGCTAATGCCATTCTGCACACTTCTCTTCCTCTCAGATGCTGCAAGCTGGAACAGGAACTTGGTGGTTTTTCCAGGAAAGCAGTTCCCAGCCATGCCCCCCCTACCCGCAAAGCAAGAAAGCCCAGGAATGAGAGACACTCCAAGACAGAGATTTGTCTGAGGATTTTCCCAAGTCCCAAAGACAGTCAGGAAAATCAGCCTCCCAGGCCTTCCAAATCAACTCTGAACGAAACATATCCGTGAAAAGGAGAGAAAAGACCAAAGAGATCAAAGGGACACAGTAGGATTGACCTTCCTTCAAAAGGGAATGTGCCTACCAACTCTGTTATATAGTACTCTCCCAAGAGCTTAGTACAGTTCTCTGTATACAGTAAGAACTTAATAAATGCGACTGATTGAAAGGTGAGTAGAGAGCATGTAAAGATTTTCCTGATCACCTTCCTGTTTCCTCCCCTCCTCTTCATTCTTTTCTTCCTTCACTTTCTCCTTCTCTTCTTCGAGTTCCTCCTCCTTCTTCTCTCCCTATTCCTCTTTCTACTCATTCTTCTCTCTGTTGTCCCCCTCCCTTTCCTTCTCCTGCTACTTTTACTCTTCCATATCCTCCTTCTCCTTGACATCCCTACCTTAATGACTTTATCAGCTCTAGTTCCCCAACCTGGAATGTTTTCTCCACCCTTCTAATCTATAAACCTTTGGCATTTATGTCCCTATTCATAATTTATTCATTTGTATCAATGTCTGTCTCTCCCTCTAGACTTTAAGCTCACTGTGGGAAGTGTACATGTCTACCAAATCGTTGAAATTGTACTCTCTCAAGTGTTTAGTACCGAGCTCTGCACACAATCTTCTCTAAATGCCATCGAGCTGTTTCTGACCTATAGCGACAAGGACACACCCTCTCCAGAATTTCCCATTTTCTACCGTAAAGTCATTCTGGTATGTGTATCGGTACAGTTTTCTTGGTAAAGATGTGGAAGTGGTTACCATTGCCTTCTTTCACGCAGTAAAAGCTTGAGTTTCTACCAATGTCTTTGATCAAGGTTTTGATCGCTTGATCCTCTGCCTTTGCCTCTTTCCCATGCCACTACTGCCCAGCACAGGTGAATCGACTTCGACCCTGAGACTTAGACCTTTCCAGTCTGGGTAACCCTACATGACATAGCTCTAAGCTTTATCAGTGTATACAAACTCTACTACCATGATAACGAGTTTGTTTATAGGATAGCACAGTAAGCTCTCACCATTGACCAATTGATGGATTTGCCAAATTTCATCCTTTTCCTCCTTTACAGCCCCCCCCAAAAACTGAATCAATCTATGAGGCTTTCCCAGATTTATTCCACTTGACTGCAGACCACTAGTCACTCCAGTCATCCTTACTGCTTACAGAATTCCATCTCCATGCACAATGCTTTGCTTTTCATGGTATTTGTAAGCACTCACTAGGTGCCAATGAAGTACTAAGCACTAACTACGATATGCTCTACATAAACATCAACTTTCCTGAATATGTCTGACCAATTCTGATGCATCTGAAGCAGTGTGGTCTTGTGGAAAGAGCATGGACCTGGGAGTCAGAGGACTTGGGTTCTAATTCAGCCCTGCCATATACCTGTTGTGTGACCTTTGGCAAATCATTTCACTTCTATGTGCCTCAGTTGCCTCACCTGCAAAATGGGATTTCAGTACCTGTTCTCCCATCTACTTAGACTGTGAGCTCCAAGGGAGACCTGATTAGATTGTATCTACCCCAGCACTTCTTACAGTGTTTGGCATATAATAAGTGCTTAACAAACATCATTCTTGTTATTACCTGCTCTTCCTTTTCCTCATCTTCACTTTCTTCCTGTTTCTATTCATTTCTCCTCCTGCTTCTCCTCCCCTTCTTCTTCCTTCTCCTTCTCATCCTCTTCCTTCTAGAATTCAGCAGATTTCACCATACAAATCCAGGCAAGACTCCTTATTACTTATTCAACTTTCCTTGTGCCGGACAAGTTATCTTATATTTAGCCCAATGCTTTAGCACAATGCTTGGCTCTTAACAAGAGCCTTATTATTACTAATAGAGGAGTATTTCCTGCACTCCCAGGAAATGATTTCTAAAGTTTAACCTAAATCCCTTGTCCTGTAATTCAAACCTTAGCCTTGGTGGAGAGAGAAATCAGCTGGCCAGTATCCTCCATCTGATAGTCATGCATATAGTTATGAGCAGGAAGCACGTGGCTCCTCTGTCTTTGTAAGGAATCCATAAACTGGTGTGGGGTTGGAGGGAAGAGGGAATCTCTATAAGAAGGGTGAATCAGAAATCAGTGAGAACATGAGAAGCAGTGTGGCATAGTGGATAGAGCATGACCTTTCAGACGGTCATGAGTTCTCATCCCGCCTCCACCACTTCTCTGCTGTGTGCCTTGAGCAAGTCACTTAACTTCTCGAGACCTAAATTCCCTCATCTGTAAAGTGGGGATTAAGACTGTGAACTCTTTGTGGGACAGGGACTGTATACAACTTGATTAACTTTCTTCTACCCCAGCGCTTAGAACAGTGCTTGGTAAGTGCTTAACAAGTACCTTTACAATTATTATTATTGTTATTAGTAGTAGCATTATGATAGATCTTGGGAAGCACAAGTCTGAAGGAGCAGGATTTTAGGATGATATTCTCCCAAGTAATTAATACAGTGCTCTGCAAAGAGTAAATACTCAATAAATACCACTGATAGATTGATTCATTGGAAGTCAGAGAAGCAGCATGGCCCAGTCAATAGAGCATGGACTTCGGAGTCAGAAGGAACTGGTCCCTAATCCCTTCTCTGCCACTTGTCTGTTGTGTGATCTTGGGCAAATCACTTAGTTTCTCTCTGCCTCAGTTCCCTCATCAGTAAAATGGGGATTAAGACTGTGAGCTCCATGTGGGACAGGGACTGTGTCCAACCTGATTAGCCTGTATTTACCCCAGATCTTAGTTCAATGCCTACCCCATTGCAAGAGCTTGACAAATACAAAAAAATGATAAAATAAAAGTCAGGAAGCTGGATTAGGAAGCCCTTTTGCAGTTCCTCCTAACTCTAATCTCTCTTTGATCCATAGCATTCACCTCAAGATCTACTTTCTGTTTCTGGCAGCTAATGTGGCTCTGAGGTATGGATGGTAGAAACAGAAGTATGGTCATCGAATTTATCCTGCTGGGCTTTCAGACCAGGAAGGAGATGGAGATCATTCTATTCGTTGCATTCCTGCTGATGTATGGGACGTCTCTGATCGGCAATTCTCTAATCGCGATCTTGGTGTGGACAGACCCTCGCCTGCATTCTCCCATGTACTTCTTCGTTGTCAGTGTGTCCTTTCTGGAGGTCACCATCACTTCCACAGTCGTCCCCAAGATGCTGTTCAACACCTTCTCACCGACCAAAGCCATCTCTTTGGTAGGCTGCCTCTCTCAGTCCTTCTTTTATTTCCTTCTCGGGTCCACAGAGTTCTTCATCCTGGCCATCATGTCCTTTGACCGCTACGTGGCCATCTGTAACCCGCTGAGATACTCCACTATCATGAGTGAACAGGTCTGTCTGGAACTGCTGCTCGGGTGCTACGTTGGCGCCTTCTTGGTCATTCTTGTGCCCACCATTGTGACCACCGGGCTGCCCTTCTGTGGTCCCAATGTCATTGACCACTTCTTCTGTGATAGCGCTCCGGTGTTGAAGCTGGCCTGTGCGGACACGACCCTGGCTGAGCTCGTGGACTTCGGCACCTCCGTGATCTTGCTGTTGGGTTCTTTGCTGTGGACTGTGGCGTCCTACGCCTTCATTCTCGCCGCCATCCTAGGCATCCCGTTAGCCCAAGGGAGACGGAAGGCCTTCTCCACCTGCGTCTCTCACATCACCGTGGTCTCCCTCTATTATGGGAGCTCCATTTTCATCTACGTCCGGCCCAGGAAAGGTGATATCCTGGACTTCAACAAGGTCGCCACTGTACTCAACACCATTGTGACCCCCATGCTGAACCCCTTCATCTACAGCCTCCGGAATGAGAAGGTCAAGGATTCACTGAGAGATGCTCTCAAAAAGCTTCCGAAGGTTTCTAAATCTTAAGGACCCAACACTATATCCTTAAAGGCAAGACCGGGTACAGTTGAAGGGAAAGAGAGAGTCTGTATTACTCAGAGGTCTGTTTAGTCCATCTGTCTTGAGAAGCCCTGTGGCCTAGGGGATAGAGCATGGGCCCGGGAGTCAAAAGGACCCGGGTTCAAATCCTGGCTCTACCATTTGTCTGGTTCAGTCTCACCCACATCATGCCCCTGTTCTGGAACTTCCTCCCTTTCATAACCAATAGACAATTACTCTCCCTTCCTTCATCTCCTCCAAGACTCCTTCCCTGACTAAATCCTCATTTCCTCTAATTCCACTCCCTTCTGTGTTGCCCTGACTTGCTTCCTTTATTCATCCCCGCTCCTAACCCCAGAGCATTTGTGTACATATCTTGTGTACACAGAGAAGCAGCATGGCCTAGTGGATCGAGCACAGCCCTGGGAGTCAGAAGGACATGGGTTCTAATGCCGGCTCAGCCACTTTTCTGCTGTGTGACCTTAGGCCAGTCACTTCAATCCTCTGAGACTCAGTTCACTCATCTGGAAATTGGAGATGAAGACTGTGAACCCCAAGCAAGACAGGGACTGTGTCCAACCTCGTCACCTAATATTTACCCAGCGCTTAGAACAGTGCCTGGCACATAGTTAGTGCTTAAAAAATACTACTACTACTATTATTATTATTATTATTAACATTAGTATCATCTCCACAATTTATTTATGTATAAATTAATGTTTGCCTCCCACTCTAGACCATAAGATTGTTGTGGGCAGAGAATGTGTCTGTTATAATGAAACACTGTACTTTTCTAAGTGCTCAGTTCATTGCTGTGCACACAGGAAGTGCTCAATAAATGCGATGGATTGATTGCCCCTCAGAGGAGCAGCATGGCCAAGGAGAAAGAGAACAGGGCTGGGAGTCAGAGGACTTGGTTTCTAAACCCAGCTCTTCCTCATGCCCCCTGTGTGACCTTGGGCAAGTCAGTTCTCTTCTCTGTGCCTCAATTACCTCATCTGTAAAAGGGGGATTCAGTACCTGTTAATAATAAGGATGGTATTTGTTAAGAGCTTACTATGTGCCAAGCACTATACAAAGTGCTGGGGTAGATACAATCAATCAATCAATCAATCAATCGTATTTATTGAGCACTTACTCTGTGTAGAGCACTGTACTAAGCACTTGGGAAGTACAAGTTGGCAACATATAGAGACTTTCCCTACCCAACAGTGGGCTCACAGTCTAGAAGGGGGAGACAGAGAACAAAACAGAACATATTAACAAAATAAAATAAATAGGATATGTACAAGTAAAATAGAGTAATAAATAGGTACAATTTGTATATGTATACATATATACAGGTGCTGTGGGGAAGGGAAGGAGGTAAGGCGGGGGAGATGGAGAGTGGGAGGAAGGGGAGAGGAAGGAGGGGGCTCAGTCTGGGAAGGACTCCTGGAGGAGGTAATCAGGTAATAAGGTTGTCCCACGTGGGGCTCACAGTCTTAATGCCTATTTTACAGATGAGTTAACTGAGGCACAGAGAAGCCAAATGACTTGCTCAAAGTCACACAGCTGACAAGTGGCAGGGGCGGGATAAGAGCCCATGACTTCTGGCTCCCAAGCCCAGGTTCATTCCATCAAGCCACGCTGCTTGTCTGTTCTCCTTCCTACTTAACCATGTTCCTTCCTACTTACACTGTGAAGCGTGTGTGAGATAGGGATGGTGTCTGAACTGATTATCTTGTAAATTCCCCAATGTTTAGGACAGAACTTAACACAAAGTAAGTGCTCAACAAATAACATTATTATGTTTTGTTGCTTTCCCCTACCTGTAGCCAGCATGACCTAATGGAAAGAGCCTGGGGATGGGAGCCAGAGGAAATGGGTTGGAATCCCACCTGCCCATTGTCTGCTGTGTAATCTTGGGCAAGGCACTTTACTTCTCTGTGCCTCTGTTTCCTGATGTGAAAATGGGTATTCAGTACTTGTTCTCTCTCCCCTTTAGACTGGGGCTCCATGAGGGACAGAGATTGGGCCCCAACTGTTGATCTTGCGTATGGTGTTTGACACGCAGTGAGTGGCTTTTTATGGTCTTTGTCAAGCCCTTACTATGTGCCGGACACTATGCTAAGCCCTGGGCCAGATACAAACCTCACCTCCTCCAGGAGGACTTCCCAGACTGAGCCCCCTCCTTCCTCTCCCCTCCTCCCCCTCCCCATCCCCCCTGCCTTACCTCCTTCCCCTCCCCACAGCTCCTGTATATATGTTTATATGTTTGTTCATATTTATTACTCTATTTCTTTTACTCGTACATATTTATTCTATTTATTTTATTTTGTTAATATGTTTTGTTTTTTTGTCTGTCTCCCCCTTCTAGACTGTGAACCCGCTGTTGGGTAGGGACTGTCTCTATATGTTACCAACTTGTACTTCCCAAGCTCTTAGTACAGTGCTCTGCACACAGTAAGCGCTCAATAAATACGATTGAAAGAATCAATGAATGAATGAGGTTGGTCACAGTCCTGGTCCCATATGGAGCTCACAGTCTTAATCCCCATTTTACAGATGAAGTAACTGAGGCACCGAGAAGTGAAGGGACTTGCCCAAGGTCACACAGCAGACAGGTAACAGAGCCGGGATGAGAACCCAGGTGCCTCTGGCTCCCAGGTCTGTGCTCTATCCCACTAGGCCATTCTGCTGCCCAACTACCACATTCATTAATATTATGTGACAAGCACTAGATTAATCACTGGAAGTGCAGATGACCTAGTGAAGAATAAGGCTGGGAGGTGGTTGGTGACAAAAATATGGAATTTCCCAGGCGTTTAGTATAGTGCATTTCACCGAGTGTACATTCAATAAATAATCAATCACTGCTACTATTACTGTTACTAATGCAACTACCAATAAACACTGGGGCAATGGGTTTTCAAATCTACTCTGGATGTTTGCAAAGTTACTTGAATTGTGACATCGTTTAATAGAGTTGGTGGAGAAAGTTTCAGTAATTAACCTCTTGGGATGTTCTGACTTCAGGCATGTCCCCCAGGGATGAAGAATGTAATAAGAAAGTTCATCTAGATCTTTCAAGGATTACACTTTTTCCCATGAGCTGATGCTGAGTTCAAAACTGGAAGTGATGAAACATTTGATGCAAAATGTTAGTGTGATTGTGTTGTTGAACCTTAGGCTTGGAAAGGGCCAGCCTAGAAACTTGTGAGCAGGGAACGTGTATGACAACTCTGTTTTACTGTATGCTTCCAAGTGGTTAGTACAGTGTTAAGCACACAGTAAGTGCTCAATAAAGATGATTGATTGATTAATATCCATCTCCCCCTCTGGACGGTAAGCTCGGCATGGGCAGGGAACATGTCTACCAACTCTGTTGTGCTCTCCCAGGCGCTTAGTACAGTGCTGTGTTCAATGAATACCATTGATGATGATGATCCTCACAATGGCCAGGTTAGATACAGGGTGACATCCCCATTTCACAGATGATGTGATCTGTCCAATTCAGAGTTAGGATTCAAATCTAGTTCTCCTGATTTCCAGTCCCGGACAGCAGGCAAGTGCCAGAGCTGGGATTAGAAGCCAGGTCTTTAGGCTCCCAGGCACATGCTTTATTCACTAGGACATACTGCCTCCTGATTATTGATTGATTATACCTTTCTCAGTAGTGGGGGAACAGGCCTCAAATACAGTAGTATAAAAATCTTCTATTGCTCAGGAAATATAGATTATATCAGAGATCAGAATGTCCCCAGAGTTGGATGAAGTTGGATACTGTCCAGTAAATGTTAATCACGTCTTTTTTTCTTCTTTCTTATGGTATTTGTAAAGCAGTTACTATGTGCCAATTGCTGTACTAAGCACTGGGATAGATACAATCTAATCAGGTCAGACACAGTCCATGTCCCTCATGGGTCTCACAGCCTTAACCCCCACTTTAAAGATGAGGTGACTGAGGCACAGAGAAGTGAAGTGATTTGCCCAAGGTCACACAGCAGACACGTGGCAGACCCGAGATCAGAATCCGGGTTCTTCTAACTCCCAGGCCCGTATTTTCTCTGTTAAGCCACACTGCTTCTCTAGCTGCCAAACTGACACATGAAAGCGCCATTATCTTTGTCTTAAGGCAAAATATCCGACTGCCTTTGTATAACTTAAGTTGGCCTGTCAGTTTACATCTCTTTAAAAACTGGCATCCTGTTGTCAGAGCAAATCATGGAGCATTATTCTTTAGCAGATATATGGCAAATCTGATGACCTCAAATCTTGTCACCGAGAAGGCTTAGGAAAAGAGTGGTATGGAAATCAGTGGGTGGTATGCAAATGAGGTGAGTCTGAGATTCTTTGAGGCATCCTGATGATGACTTGTTAAAGGTATTAGATGACATCTAATCCCCTGGGCAGATCCATGCTACTCAATGGTTTACCTATAGCAAAGGTAAGACAGCAGGGTGTGGCAGAAAGACCGCGGGTCTGGGAGTCAGAAGGTCGTGGGTTCTGATCTCGGCTTCACCACTTGTGCTCTGTGTGAACTTGAGAAAGTCTCTTTACTTCTCTGGGCCTCAGTTACCTCATCTAAAAATGTGGATCAAGACAGTGAACCACCCTACGTGGGACAGGGACTGTGTCCAACCTGATTTACTTGTGTCCACCCCAGTGCTTAATACGGTGTCTGGCACATAGTAAGCACTTAGGAAATACTATCATTATTATTATTATTATTACTATTAATATTACTATTATTATGAAAGTGACACAGAGGGGTGGCAGCGTGGAGTCGAAAATCTAGGTCTTCCAATTCCCATCAGATAACTCTTCTGGTCCTCCCTAGCAGTTCTTCTCTCTTTCGCCCCCTCTCCCATTATTGGGAGCAGATCTTAGTACCCTTTCCCAGCTCCCACTGAGTTTTGCTCACCGGGCTTTTTCCCCAAGGCCTGATTCTCATTAAAAATGCAAGAGCCTTTGGGAAATTCCTGGCAAGACATTAGCGCAAGGGTCAAAGAAATGCCAGAGGTCTGATAGGCCAGGATTATACCCTCAATCCTCCTGTCAATGCTAACATGAAATATAGGACCATCAGCAATGACCAACGCCTGAATCAAACCATCTATCTCCTCCTGTGGCAATAGAATACTTTGGGATGGTTGTCCCTTCCTGACATCCATTCTCATGTTTAGGAAAGTGCCATCCTCTTTCCCAAACTATTCCATTTGCTTTCAATATATTCTTCTTCCCAGCCAGATATTTGCTTAGAGTGAAGGAGGAAGGAGTGGCATCTCAGAACGACCCATTCCCTTCCTTTGTTATTTATGGTATTTATTAAGCGTTCACAATGTGCCATCATCACTGTCATTTTCTTTTTTATGGTGAAAGTTGGAAAATGGGACTTACCGAATTACTACTGTCGGGGCCATGGAGTCTGGAAAAGAAAAATCATCTGGGTGACTTTATAATTGCAATAGGACACTGTGCCTCAGTATCTTTATCCAGACAATGGGGATTAAATATTCATTCTCTTTCCACCTTAGAATTGGAGCCCTATGAGGGACAGGGATTGTGTCTAATCTGATTGCGTTTTATTTTCCCTGGCACTTAGCACAGAGGTTGGTACATAATAATAACAATGGGATATGTAATTGGACCTATTGCACACTTCTTTCTTAATGGCTTGTCAACCTCTCATCCCGGTGGTAGGGGGAAGTTATGAGTCATAGGTGATGGACAATCACACCTCTGTTACAGAGTTCATCCCCCTGGGCCTGTCTAATGACTCCCCAAATCCAACCTTTCCTCTTCCTGGTCTTTCACTGATTCATGCAATCGCCCTAGTGGGGAGCCTGCTGACCATATTGGTGATCCCGATAGACCCTCACCTCCACACCCCCATGTACTTTCTCCCGAGTAAATCGTCTTCTTAGATGTCGGCTTTGCTTCCTCCACAGTCCCCAAAATGCTGGAGAACTTCCTTTCAGACCAGAAGTCCATCACCTTCCCCTGGTGTGTCACCCAGATCTTCTTCCTCTTCCTCTTAGCCACCGTCGAGATCTACCTGTTGGCTGTGATGACATACGATCGTAACCAGGTGAGTTGCCAGCGTTATGCTACACTGACAGCATTCATTCATTCAATCGTATTTATTGAGGGCTTACTGTGTGCAGAGCACTGTACTAAGCGCTTGGGAAGTAAAAGTTGGCAACATATAGAGACAGTCCCTACACAACAACGGGCTCACAGTCTAGACGTGGGAGACAGACAACAAAACAAAACATGTGGACAGGTGTCAAGTCATCAGAATAAATGGAAATAAAGCTAGATGCACAGCATTAACAAAATAAATAAAATAGTAAATATGTACAAGTAAAATAGAGTAATAAATCTGTACATACATATATACAGGTGCTATGGGGAAGGGAAGGAGGTAGGGCGGGGAGGATGGGGAGGAGGAGAGGAAAAAGGGGACTTAGTCTGGGAAGGCCTCCTGGAGGAGGTGAGCTCTCAGTAAGGCTTTGAAGGGAGGAAGAGAGCTAGCTTGGCGGATGTGCAGAGGGAGGGCATTCCAGGCCAGGGGGAGTACGTGGGCCGGGGGTTGACAGCGGGACAGACAAGAATGAGGCACAGTGAGGAGGTTAGCAGCAGAGGAGTGGAGGGTATGGGCTGGGCTGTAGAAGGAGAGAAGCAAGACGAGGTAGAAGGGGCGAGGTGATGGAGAGCCTTGAAGCCGAGAGTGAGGAGTTTTTGCTTGATTTGTAGGTTGACAGGCAGCTACTGAAGATTTTTGAGGAGGAGAGTAACATGCCCAGAGTGCTTCTGCACAAAGATGATCCGGGCAGTAGAGTGAAGTATAGACTGAAGTGGGGAGAGACAGGAGAATGGGAGATAAGAGAGGAGGCTGATGCAGTAATACAGTCGGGATAGGATGAAAGATTGAACCAGCAAGGTAGTGGTTTGGATGGAGAGGAAAGGGCGGATCTTGGCGATGTTCTGGAGGTGAGACTGGAAGGTTCTGGTGATGGATTAGAAGTGTGGGGTGAACGAGAGAGCAGAGTCGAGGATGACACCAAGGTTGTGAGCTTGTGAGACAGGAAGGATGACAGTGCCGTCTACAGTGATGGGAAAGTCAGGGAGAGGGCAGGGCTTGTGTGGAAGTATAAGGAGATCAGTCTTGGACATGTTGAGTTTTGGATGGAGTGGAGACATCCAGATAAAGATATCCTGAAGACAGGAGGAGACACGAGACACAAAACCTGCCGGTCTCGGCTCCGCAACATTGCCAAGATCCGCCCTTTCCTCTCCATCCAAACTTCTACCCTGCTCGTTCAAGCTCTCATCCTATCCCGTCTGGACTACTGCATCAGCCTTCTCTCTGATCTCCCATCCTCGTGTCTCTCCACACTTCAATCCATACTTCATGCTGCTGCCAGGATTGTCTTTGTCCGAAACGCTCTGGGCATGTTACTCCCCTCCTCAAAAATCTCCAGTGGCTACCAATCAATCTGCGCATCAGGCAGAAGCTCCTCACCCTCGGCTTCAAGGCTCTCCATCACCTCGCCCCCTCCTACCTCACCTCCCTTCTCTCCTTCTACAGCCCAGCCCGCACCCTCCGCTCCTCCACCGCTAATCCCCTCACCGTGCCTCGTTCTCGCCTGTCCTGCCATCGACCTCCGGCCCACGTCCTCCCCAGGGCCTGGAATGCCCTCCCTCTGCCCATCTGCCAAGCTAGCTCTCTTCCTCCCTTCAAGGTCCTACTGAGAGCTCACCTCCTCCAGGAGGCCTTCCCAGACTGAGCCCCTTCCTTCCTCTCCCCCTTGTCCCCCTCTCCATCTCCCCCATCTTTCCTCCTTCCCTTCCCCACAGCACCTGTATATATGTATATATGTTTGTACATATTTATTACTCTATTTATTTATTTATCTTACTTGTACATATCTATTCTATTTATTTTATTTTGTTAGTATGTTTGGTTTTGTTCTCTGTCTCCCCCTTCTAGACTGTGAGCCCGCTGTTGGGTAGGGACTGTCTCTATGTGTTGCCGACTTGTACTTCCCATGCGCTTAGTACAGTGCTATGCACACAGTAAGCGCTCAATTAATACGATTGATTGATTGATTGATTAGAGGGAGGGAGAGAGAGCAGGGGCAGAAATGTAGATTTGGGTGTCACCAGCATAGAGATGATAGTTGAAGCCATGGGAGTGAATGAGTTCATCAAGGGAGTGAGTGTAGATAGAGAACAGAAGGGGACCATGAACTGACCCTTGAGGAACTCCTACAGTAAGGGGATGGGAGGGGGAGGAGAAGCCCGCAAAGGAGACTGAGAATGAACAGCCAGAGAGATAAGAGGAGAATCAGGAGAGGATGGAGTCTGTGATTCCAAGGTTGGATAGCGTGTTGAGGAGAAGGGGGTGGTCCACAGTGTCGAAGGTAGCTAAGAGGTCGAGGAGGATTAGCATAGAGTAGGAGCCATTGGATTTGGCAAGAAGGAGGTCATTGGTGACCTTT
Organism: Tachyglossus aculeatus; assembly: GCF_015852505.1. NCBI lineage: Eukaryota > Metazoa > Chordata > Mammalia > Monotremata > Tachyglossidae > Tachyglossus > Tachyglossus aculeatus. Next base: position 15,608,378 of record NC_052099.1, read on the forward strand.
GCGAGGGCAGTTTCGGTGCAGTGTAGGGGACGGAAGCTAGATTGGAGGGGGTCAAGGAGAGAGTTTGCGTTGAGGAATTCGAGGCAGCGCATGTAGATGACTCGTTCTAGGAGTTTGGAAAGGAATAGTAGGAGGGAGATAGGGCGATAGCTAGAAGGGGAGATGCGTTCAAGAGAGGGTTTTTTAGGATGGGGGAGACGAGGGCATATTTGGAGGCAGAGGGGAAGGAAACAGTGGAGAGTGAGTGGTTGAAGATCAAGTTAAGGAGGGGAGGAGGGAAGGGGCGAGAGATTTCATAAGATGAGAGGGAATGGGGTCTGAAGCATAGTTGGATGGAGTAGCACTTGAGAGGATGGAGATTTGTTAAGCGCTTACTATGTGCCAAGCACTGTTCTAAGCACTGAGATAGATACAAGGTTATTAGGTTGTCCCACTTGGGGCTCACAGTCTTCACCCCCATTTTACAGATGAGGTAAGGGAGGCACAGAAAAGTGATTTGCCCAAAGTCACACAGCTGATATGTGGCAGCGCTGGGTTTAGAACCACAACCTCTGACTCCCAAGCCTATGTCCTTTCCACTGAACTACGCTGCTTTTCTACAAGACGGAGACCTCAGCCTTGGACAAGACATAAGCCCTGTCAACCCACCTAACACTGTCATCATCTATGGATATGGTGCGTTGGAGAGGTGAAGGGAGAGGCTCCTGTCCTTCCTCTCCAGCATCCTGGGGCCCTTCCAAAATTCTGTAGAGTGTCCATGGTATCTACGTTGAAATGATAATAGTAACAATGATAATAATAATAATAATTGTGGTAATCATAATGATGAGTGTGTAATTTCTCAAGTGCATATTCATAAGCTTATATGTAAGCATGCCAGGCCCTAAGCTAACTGTCGGCAGGGAACATGTCTACCAACTCTGTTGGATTGTACTCTCTCAAGCATTTAGTTCAGTGCTCTGCACACAGTAAGCATTCAATAAATGCCACTGACTGATTGATTGATAGTTAGATTGTGCCATGTTCCTGATCTGCATGGGGCTCACAACCTAAGAGGGATGGAGAGTGGTTAATTAATCCATAAATTACTGCTGAGGTAACTGAGGCACTGAGAACTCAAGTGACTTGCACAAGGTCACACAGCGGGCAAGTGACTGATCCAGGATTTGAAGTCAGGTCTTTCAACTCACACTGGTCTTTCCACTAGCCCATGAGATTTGGAAGTTCCTTAAAATATTTAAAAATCTAGACTTCCAAATCACTCAATCAGTGCTATTCATTGAGTGCTTACTGTGTGCAGAGCTCTGGATTAAGCGCTTTGGATAGTACAGTATAACAGAGTTGGTAAGTAATATTATCGGGGAGTGCTAACCTGATTAGGCTGCATTTATTCCAGTGCTTAGTACAGTGCCTGGCACACTGTAGGCACAAAACAAATATCATAAAAAAACCAAGAGGCCAGCCCTTCCGCCAAATGCACACACTTTCCCAATCAGGACCAAGACCTCCAGGGATAAAAATTCATCACATGGATCACCTTCAGGTCCTTGGTGAAGGCCTGGATTCTTCCTAGAGCCTCTCTCAATGCTTTCTTCATTGTTTCATTGCGCAGGCTGAAGATGAAGGGGTTCAGAAGAGGGGTGACCACGCTGCAGAGGACAAAGAGGATCTTATTGAGATGCAGGGAGTGCTTCTGATTGGGCCGGACATAGACAAAAATGGAGATCCCATAGCCCATGGAGACCACGGTGAAATGAGAGGCACAGGTGGAGAAAGCCTTCCGTCGGCCCTCACCTGAGGGGATCTTGAGGATGGTGAAGATGACATAGACGTAGGAGACGATGGTCATTGCCAGAGAGCCGATCAGCAGCACCAGAGAGACGATGAAGTCAAGAAGCTCAATGAAGGTGACGTCGGCACAGGCGAGGTGTAGGAAGGAGGAGCTGTCACAGAAGAAATGGTCGATGATGTGGGGCCCGCAATAAGGCAGGTGGGCTCTCAAGAGGATGGATGGGAGGATAAGGAGGAAGGACCCAAACCATGCTAGGGTGACGAGCTGAGCACAGAGTGGTTGAGTCAAGATGGCGGGATACTGCAGGGGATGGCAGATGGCCACGTAGCGGTCGTATGACATGATGGCAAAGAAGATAAACTCAGTGCTGCCAAAGAGGAAGTAGAAGAATAACTGAGTGAAGCACTCATGAAAAGACACGGACTTCCTCTCTGACAGGAAGTTGGCCAGCATCCTGGGCACAATGGCAGTAGTGGTTAGGATTTTGCTGAAGGAGAAGTGGCTGAGGAAGAAATACATGTGTGAATGGAGACGGTAATCCAGACTGATCAGCGTGATGATGAGGAGATTGCCCAGGACTGTCACCACGTAGGTAGAGAGAAAGAGGAGGAAGAGGAAAATGCCAAGTTCTTGGTTAGTGGGGATGCCCACTAAAATGATTTCAGTCACTGCTGTCCAATTCACCAGTCCCATCCTGTCTCAGCACTTTCTCTGGGTAGAGTCACAGAAGAGAAAACAGCCAAAATATCACAGAGCTTTCAGTTTGGAAAGGGCCTATCAATCAGTCAATTAATTATTTTATTTAGTACTTAATATGTGCAGAACCCCCTCTCAGGATCGCACCTGGAGAGCTTCCAGTACTCTACCAGGCCCGGTTACAGCGGGGAGAGTCAAGCAGAGATATACCCGTTCCATTCCTTGTTTGGGCAGTGACTAATAAGTGAAAGGCAATCTGCTACAAGTCAAAACTCACCTGTGCTGGGCAGCACAGGCATGGGAGAGAGTCGAGGGCAGAGACTCAAGTTTACTGCATGGAAGAAGGCAGTGTTAAGCCACTTCCGTTTTTTTAACAAGAAAACTCTATGGTTACACTATCAGAACAATTAAAGATGGAGGTAAGGTGTTCTGGGAGAGATGTGCTGTGATGGCTGAGGGATTAAGGCATTGGACCTGAAATCCAATGGGGTTTCCCCGCACAGGTTTAAATTCTGCTCACAGTGAGTTTATTGGAGAATCAGCGTGGCTTAGTGTAGAGAGCATGGGCTTGGGAGTCAGAGGTCGTGGGTTCTAAACTTGTTTCTGCCAGTTGTCATCTGTGTGACTTTGGGCAAGTCACCTCACTTCTCTGGGTCTCAGTTACCTCATCTGTAAAATGTGGTAACTTTTTCACTTTGCTTCTCTGAATCACTTCGCTTCTCTGTGTCTCAGTTACCTTATTTGTAAAATGGGGATTAAGACAGTGAGCCACACGTGGCACAATCTGATTACCTTATATCTACCCCAGCACTTAGAACAGTGCTTGGCACATAGTAAACGCTTAGCAAATACCATTATTATTACTTTATTATTATATATCCATGGAGTCACTATGGGTCAGAGATTACTCGACAGCATAAGACAAGAGAATGTGCAGAACACTGTATGAAGTGTTTAGGAGAGTAGAATACAACAGAATTATCATACACATTCCCTTCCCATAATGAGCTAGGCAATCTATCTTGGCCATTCTAAAGACATTAATCTCAGTGTGGACAGTGAATGTGAATGTTACATTGTTATACTGTACTCTCCCAAGAGCTTAGAAGTGTTCTGCAAACAGTATGTGCTCAATCAATACAATTGACTGACATTCCTCTACCTCCAGGTCAGGTTGACTAATTTTCAGTCTCATGACTTAAAATATAATTATGGTAGCTTTTTATGACATGTATTAAGCACTTACCATGTCCCAGGCACTGTACTAAGCACTGAGGTAGATACAGGAGAATCGGGTTGGACAGAGTCCACGTCCCACATGGGGCTCACAGTCTTAATCCCCATTTTACAGATGAGGTAACTGAGACACAGAGAAGTGAATTGATTTTCTCAAGGTCACCCAGCAGACAAGTGGCCCCACTGGATTACTGAATCAGCCTCCTCTCTGATCTCCCATCCTCCTGTCTCTCCCCACTTCGGTCTATACTTCACTCTGCTGCCTGGATTACCTTTCTACAGAAACGCTCTGGGCATGTTACTCCCCTTCTCAAAAATCTCCAGTATCTGCCTGTCAACCTACGAATCAAGTAAAAACTTCTCACTCTCGGCTTCTAGGCTCTCCATCACCTCGCCCCCTCCTATCTCACCTCCTTTCTCTCCTTCTACAGCCCAGCTTGCACCTTCTGCTCCTCTGCCGCTAACCTCCTCACTGTGCCTCGTTCTTGCCTGTCCCATCGTCAACCCCCGGCCCACGTCCTTCCCCTGGCCTGGAATGCCCTCCTTCCACACATCCGCCAACCTATCTCTCTTCCTCCCTTCAAAGACCTACTGAGAGCTCACCTCCTCCAGGAGGTCCTCCCAGACTGAGCCCCCTTTTTCCTCTCCTCCTCCCCATCCCCCACACCCTACCTCCTTCCCCTCCCCACAGCACTTGTATATATTTCTGCAAATTTATTACTCTATTTATTTTACTTGTTCATATTCACTACTCTTATTTTGTTAATGATTTGCATATAGCTTCAATTCTATTTATTCGGACGATTTTGACACCTGTCTCCCCCTTCTAGACTGTGAGCCTGTTGTTGGGTAGGGACCATCTCTATATGTTGCCGACTTGTACTTCCCAAGAGCTTAGCACAGTGTTCTGCACACAGTAAGCACTCAATAAATACAACTGAATGAATGAACGAATCAGTTGGCAGGCAGGGGTGAAGTACATATGAGAAGCAGCATGGCCTAGTGAATAGAGCATGGGCCTGGAAGTCAGAAGGACCTGGCTTCTAATCCTGACTCTGCCACTTGTCTGCTAGGTGACCTTGGGCAAGTCACTTCACTTCTCTGAACTTCAGTTACCTCATCCGTAAGAGGGGGATTAAGACTGTGAGCCCCATGTGGGACTGGGACCATGTCCAACCTGATTCTACCCCAACGTTTAGAACAGTGCTAGACACATAGTAAGCTTTTAACAAATATCATCATTATTTATTATCCCCAGGTCCAAGCCAATGTTTGTTACATACTGGACACACTGACATTAGACTGTAAACTCGTTATGGGCCTGGAGCGTGCTGGCAAATTCTGTTGAACTGTATTCTCCCCAAAGCTTAGTACAGTGTTCTGCACATTTTTGGCCCAAGTGACCGCAACATAGTGCTGTTGGATTCTATGTTCTGGCATTGTACCCCAGCAGGAGGTTGCTTTGGTAGCCACTGGGGTCTTCCCCATCGTTGGTAGCCACATATTTTGCCAGAATTGTCCTGGGCTACCTGGAACACTCTCCAAATCTGCAGAGCCAAAGCTGGTACTTTGATCTCCTCATTCTCAGAGCTTGACTCCTTCTTTTAGACCATCTTCCTGTTTCAGTCATCTTCAGTGGGTATTTATTGACGGCTTTTTTATTGCAATTGTTAAGTGCTTACTATGTGCCACACACTGTTCTAAGCACTGGGGTAAATACAAAGTAACCAGGTTGGACACAATCCGTGTCCCACACGGACCTCGCATCTTGATCCCAATTTTACAGATGAGGCACAGAGAGGTGAAGTGACTTGCCCAAGGTCATCCTGCAGACAAGTGGCGGAGACAGGTTTAGAAACCAGTTCCATGTTCTATCCACTATGACACACTGTGCAGAGCACTGTACTAACCTCTTTGTGGAGTACATACAACAGAGTTGGTAGACAAGTTCCCTGCTCACAACAAGGTTATAGTCTAGAGGGGGAGACAGACATTCATCACTCAATCAATCGATGGTATTTATTGAGTGCTTACTGTGTGCAGAGCATTGTACTAAGTTCTTGGGAGAATCCAATACAGCAGAGTTCGTAGACATATTCCCTGCCCACAACAAGCTTACAGTCTAGATGGGGGGACAGAAATTGATATAAATAAATAATTTATAATATATAATCTGTAGATATAGACATAAGTGCTGTGGGGGTTAGGGTGGAGCAAATATCAAATGCCCAATGGTCACAAATCCAAGTACATAGATGATGCAGAAGGGAGAGGTAGCTGGGGAATAGGACTTAATTGGAGAAATAATAGTATACAATAATATATAATATACTATTATAATAATAATCATCCCTAGGCAATCGATGAATCCATTCTTTCTAAGTTCTCCAAGCATTTCCACATCCCTGATCTAATATCCTCTGTCCCTCAGTTAGGTGTTAGTGGTTGGGCTTTGTTCTCCTCAACTCACAGAAAGAGGAACTGAGGTCCAGTGGCTAAGCAAAATATCCATAGTGAGGAGCAAGAAGCAGCATGGCCTAACGAAAAGAATACCAGCCTGGAAGTCAGAGGATCCAAGTTCTAATCTTGGCTCTACCACTTACTTACCTGCTGTGTGACCTTGGGCATGTCATTTCACTTCTCTCTGCCTCAGTTCCCTCATCTGCAAAATGGGGCTCCAATACCTGTTCTCCCTCCTACTTTGACTGAGAGTCCTATGTGGGGCATGATTATCATGTATCTACCTCAGCATTTGATGATCAGATTGCTGCTCTCAACTCTACCCTTTCTACTCAGCTAGACTCACTCGCTCCCCTTTCCCTTCGCCGCTCTCGTACCACTAACCCACAGCCCTGGATCACAGCCACTGTCTGCCTCCTTCGCTCTTATGCTCGAGCTGCTGAACGCTGCTGGCGAAAGTCTAAACACCATGCCAACCTCGTTCACTTCAAGTTTATCCTTTCCTGCCTTAACTCAGCCTTCTCTTCTGCCAGACAAAACTATTTCTCCTCCCTTATTGACACCCATGCCCATCGCCCCTGCCAGCTCTTCCATACATTCAACTCCCTTCTCAGGCCCCCGGTTCCTCCCCCTCCTCCTTCCCTCACCCCTAACGATCTGGCCTCCTACTTCATTAACAAAATTAAATCCATCAGGTCCGACCTCCCCAAAGTCACTTCCCCCCCTTCTCCAACCCCCCGGCTCTCAACACTCTCTGCTACTCTCCCATCTTTCCCAGCAGTATCGTCAGAGGAGCTCTCCTCCCTCCTCTCAGGTGCTACTCCGGCCACCTGTGCTTCTGACCCCATTCCCTCTCATCTCATGAAATCTCTCGCTCCATCCCTTGCCCCCTCCTTAACTTCCATCTTCAACCGCTCACTCTCCACTGGTTCCTTCCCCTCTGCCTTCAAACATGCCCATGTCTCTTCCATCCTAAAAAAACCCTCTCTTGACCCCACCTCACCTTCTAGTTATCGCCCCATATCCCTCCTACCATTCCTTTCCAAACTCCTTGAACGAGTTGTCTACACTCGCTGCCTAGAATTCCTCAACAACAACACTCTCCTCGACCCCCTCCAGTCTGGCTTCCGTCCCCTTCATTCCACGGAAACTGCCCTCTCAAAGGTCACCAATGACCTCCTGCTTGCCAAATCCAACGGCTCATACTCTGTCCTAATCCTCTTCGACCTCTCAGCTGCCTTCGACACTGTGGACCACCCCCTTCTCCTCAACACGCTATCTGACCTTGGCTTCACAGACTCCGTCCTCTCCTGGTTCTCCTCTTATCTCTCCGGTCGTTCATTCTCAGTCTCTTTTGCAGGCTCCTCCTCCCTCTCCCATCCTCTTACTGTGGGGGTTCCCCAAGGTTCAGTGCTTGGTCCCCTACTGTTCTCGATCTACACGCACTCCCTTGGTGACCTCATTCGCTCCCACGGCTTCAACTATCATCTCTACGCTGATGACACCCAGATCTCCATCTCTGCCCCTGCTCTCTCCCCCTCTCTCCAGGCTCGCATCTCCTCCTGCCTTCAGTACATCTCCATCTGGATGTCTGCCTGCCACCTAAAACTCAACATGTCCAAGACTGAACTCCTTGTTTTCCCTCCCAAACCTTGCCCTCTCCCTGACTTTCCCATCTCTGTTGACGGCACTACCATCCTTCCCGTCTCACAAGCCCGCAACCTTGGTGTCATCCTCGACTCTGCTCTCTCATTCACCCCTCACATCCAAGCCGTCACCAAAACCTGCTGGTCTCAGCTGCACAACATTGCCGAGATCGACCCTTTCCCCTCCATCCATACCACTACCCTGCTCGTTCAAGCTCTCATCCTATCCCGTCTGGACTACTGCATCAGCCTTCTCTCTGATCTCCCATCCTCGTGTCTCTCCCCACTTCAATCCATGCTTCATGCTGCTGCCCGGATTATCTTTGTCCAGAAATGCTCTGGGCATATTACTCCCCTCCTCAAAAATCTCCAGTGTCTACTAATCAATCTGCGCATCAGGCAGAAACTCCTCACCCTGGGCTTCAAGGCTCTCCATCACCTCGCCCCCTCCTACCTCACCTCCCTTCTCTCCTTCTACAGCCCACCCCACTCCCTCCACTCCTCTGCTGCTAATCTCCTCACCGTACCTCGGTCTTGCCTGTCCCACCATCGACCCCCGGGCCACGTCATCCCCCTGGCCTGGAATGCCCTCCCTCTGCCCATCCGCCAAGCTAGCTCTCTTCCTCCCTTCAAGGCCCTACTGAGAGCTCACCTCCTCCAGGAGGCCTTCCCAGACTGAGCCCCTTCCTTCCTCTCCCCCTCATTCCCCTCTCCATCCCCCCCATTTTACCTCCTTCCCTTCCCCACAGCACCTGTATATATGTATATATGTTTGTACATATTTATTACTCTATTCATTTATTTATTTATTTATTTATTTTACTCGTACATATCTATTCTATTTTATTTTGTTAGTATGGTTTTGTTCTCTGTCTCCCCCTTTTAGACTGTGAGCCCACTGTTGGGTAGGGACTGTCTCTATATGTTTCCAATTTGTACTACCCAAGCACTTAGTACAGTGCTCTGCGCACAGTAAGCACTCAATAAATACGATTGATGATGATGATGATGATGATGATGAACCTATTAAATGCTTAATAAATACCATTGCTATTATTATTACCCACTGTTATCAAGGAAGAAGATATGAGTATAGTGATTCTGAGCCCAGTGCTCATTCCACGAGGCCACAAAATAATACCAACGTGAAAAACCTCATTTCCTAGAAATCTAAATGGAGGCACTCACGTTAAATAGTGAGCATTTTAATAAGTTCCTGGGAGGGTAATAAAAGGGAAGGACTTCACTTTTACAAACTTTCAAGTATGTTGTACATTGGAAAGGAGCAGAAGTCAGAAGAATTAATTGCTCCAAGGACTGCTCCAGTGGAAAATCTCTCAGAGGTTGGACAGAGAGGGGAATTACAACATCGCAGCTGTCTTAGTTGTGAAATCAATGCCAATTGTGAGAAGAAATTCAGTTCCTTAGAGACAAAATCAGTAACACAGCTGGCAAACGTTGGACCTGCATATCAATCAATCAATCATTCGTAATTACAAAATATTTACTGTGTGAAGAACACAATATTGAGGACTTGGGAGAGTACAACGTGGCTTAGTAGAAAGAGTCTGGCCTTGGGAGTAAGAGGTCGTGTGTTCTAATCCCGGCTCCCCCATTTATTAGCTGTGTGACTTTGGGCAAGTCACTTAACTTCTCTGTGCCTCGGTTACCTCATCTGTAAAATGGGGATTAAGACTGTGAGCCCCACATGGGACAACCTGATTACCTTGTATCTACCCCAGCACTTAGAACAGTGCTTGGCACATACTAAGTGCTTAACAAATACCATCATCTTTATTATTACAATAAAAGAGAGATGGTAGACATGTTCCCTGCCTACAGTGAGCTTGCAGTCTAGAGGAGGAGACAGAGTCTAAAGGTGGAGACAGAATACCCTCTAAGCACTTTGATACTCAACCCACTTCCAGCCCCATGGCATTTGTGTCCATATTCTTACACTTCACCATTTCCCCTCTCTGCAAGGAATGTCTGGCTCCACTTTTAGACTTCCAAGTTCCTTGTGGGCAGAGAAGGTGTCTACCCAGTCTGTTGTACTCTCCCAAGCACTTATTGCAGTGTTTTGCTCAAGCAAACTTGCAGTGTGAAGCAGCATGACCTAGTGGATAAACACGAGATTGGAAGCCAGAGGGCCTGGGTTCTAATCCCAGCTCTGCTACCTGCCAGCTGTGGGACCTTGGGCGAGAAGCTTGATGCTTTGAACCTCAGTTTATTCAACTGTAAATAGGGATTAAATCCTACTCTCTCCTAGCTAGACTGTGAACCCCATTTGGACAGGGACTGTGTCCAACCTGACAACCTTGTATCTATCCCAGTGCTAGACAGTGTTTGGCACTTAACGAATATGATGATAATTGTAATATTAATAATTAAATAGCCCAAGAGAAGAAAATGAAAAGAGGCAAGGCCTAGTGGATAGCACATGGAAGGACCTGGGTTCCAGTTCCGGCTCTGCTACTTGTCTGTTGGGTGACCCTGACCAAGTCACTTTACTTCTCTGTGCCGCAATTATCTCAACTGTAAAAATGGGGATTAAGACCGAGAGACCCACATGGGATGTGGACTCTGTCTGGGACATGGACTGGGTCCAACGTGATAAGCTTGTATGTACCCCAGCACTTAGTACAGTGCCTGGCACAATATGTGCTAAACATACATCATTAAGAAATAAATAAATAAAATTCCATAACTTCCTTCAGCTGCTCATTCCATTCAGTATCCTCCCTGCCAGGGAATGTGTCTATTATATTGTTGTATTGTTATCTCCCAAGCGCTTAGTGTAGTGCTCTGAACACAGTAGGTGCTCAATAAATACAATCTACTGACTGTCTACACTTAATCCCTCATGCTGCAGCTGGAATTAAAGAGACACAGCAAGCTCAATTCTCCCCACTTCGGGAACTGAGAGAGGAAGCAGTGGTGGGATCAAGGTGATGATGATGATGATGGTATTTGTTAAGCGCTTACTATGTGCCAAGCACTGTTCTAAACTCTGGGGGGACACAAGGTAATCAGGTTGTCCCACGTGGGGCTCACGGTCTTAATCCCCATTTTACGGATGAGGGAACCGAGGCACAGAGAGGTTAAGTGAGTTGCCCAAAGTCACACAGCTGACAAGCGGTGGAGCCGGGATTAGAACCCACGACCTCTGACTCCCAAGTCCGCGCTCTTTCCACTAAACCACGCTGCTTGGAAAACCCACCCCCCAGTTGCTAATTGGGAATGATGATGAATGTTTGACGAACCACATTCTCTTGACAAATGCTCAGCGAAAATGACTTTAATAATAATGATAATAATAATGATAATGATAATAACAATAGTAGTGTTCGTTAAGCACTTACTGACAGGGCATTTTCTCTACGGGGGTTTATCAGCACTGCCTTGAGATTCCGATTCAGGAAGAGATTAGTGGTGATTTCTGAATCAGCATTGGAGGCAGCTGTTGGTGAGAGGAGGGGCTTGAGGAGGTGGGGAATCGGAGAGGGGAATGGACAAGGTGTGAAGTAGGTGATATTTATTAGGCGCTTACTGAGGGGTAGAAAAGCAGCCTATCTGAGTGGATAGAAGATGGGCCTGGAAGTCAGAAGGACATGGGTTCTAATCCATAGGGTGAATAAAGAGTGAAAATCTAAAAGGGTGAATAAAGTGTGAAAATCCAAGTGCAAGGGTGTCAAACAAGGGAGTGGGAGAAGAAGAAATCAGAAGAAATTGGGGAATGTCTGTTGGAGGAGATTTAATTTTAATAAGGCTTTTAAGGTGGGAAGAGCGATCATCTGTCAGTTATGAAGAGGGAGGGTGTTCCAGGCCAAAGGCAGGTTGTGGGTTAGAAGTTGGACACGAAATAGCAGGGAAAATGTTATATTGTACTCTCCCATGCACTTAGTACAGTACTCTGCACACAGTAGGCACTCAATAAATGCTGTTGACTGACTAAGGAATGAGAGATAAGCAGGCAGAAAATAGAGATAATAGAGCCAGGTCCTGCAAACATTAAGCACGTAAACACGAGGGACAACATTTTTATGTGTCCAAAGTGGCAGAACTGTGGACCCCACATTGGCCTTTTCAGCTTCGCATGCACACACACACACACACACACACACACACACACACACACACACACACACACATAAGTGAACTCATCAAGCAGCAGTTTGGCCTAGTGGACAGAGCTTGAGCCTGGGAGTCAGAAGGACCTGGGTTCTAATCACATCTCTACCACTTGACTGCTGTGTGACCTTGGGCAAGTCCCTTCACTTCTCTGGGCCTCAGTTCTCTCACCTGTAAAATGGGGGTTAAGACTATTAGCCCTATGTGGGCTATATGTGCATATGTGCATGTAGCTATAATTGATATTCATATAGCTATAATTCTATTTATTCTGACGGTTTTGACACCTGTCTACATGTTTTGTTTTGTTGTCTGTCTCCCCCTTCTAGATTGTGAGCCCGTTGTTGTGTAGGGACTGTCTCTGTATGTTTCTGACTTGTACTTCCCAAGCACTCAGTACAGTGCTGTGCACAAAGTAAGCACTCAATAAATACGATTGAATGAATGAATGAATGAATGACAGGGCCTGTGTCCAACCTGATTATCTTGTATCTACCCCAGCAATTGCAACAGTGTCTAGTACATAGTATGCGCTTAACAAATACCACAATTATTATTATTCTTATTATTAACTTATGGCTAATGACAACTTCTTGAGAAGGACAAATATATATACTGTGCCTACGTGTGTGTATGTGTGTGACTATCATCTGGGACCCTCTGCTAGAGGATGACATTATTCACCGTATTGTTTTACTAAAATTCTACTTTTCCCTCCAATAAGCCGTGTCAGAAGTACAGGGCTGTAGTTTAAAGTCAGCACCAGGCCTGTGGTGAGATGCCCCCCAAGTCAGCTGGGGTCGCCGACCAGAGGGCAGCTCTGGGTTCTTTAGATTGGGCAATGATGAGCCAAATACCAGACATCGAGCCAGAGTGATCAGTTCTGCTTCTTTATTGAGTGTTCTCACATAGCTGTAGTGCAGCAAACAAACCAAGGAGAGGGTCCGAGTCCTAATCAGCAGGGCAGGCTCTGCAGGGCTCTGTCTAAACGCCTACAACTAAAATTAGCAGCAATGCCTCTTATACACGAAGCCCCCTCGTACCAGTTAGCCCTCCCCGTATTCCGAGGTTGTCTATCTGAATGGGACAGTTCCCGTTCCACCACCTTGTTTTGTAGCAGTTCTGTGTCCTTGCTGTGGGTTGCTCAGGCAATGGGAGGGGGTGAATTCACAGATAGGGCACTCTTCCCACCAGGTCAAATTCCCATCTCTGAGAGGAAGTGATTTAGAGTCTCTTTGGGTTCATCCATCTCTATAGCTTCGGTTAGTGGAGCAGCGAGACCCAGTGGAATGAGCACGAGGCTGGAGACCTGAGTTCCAAACCTGATTCCACCACTTGCCTGCTGTGCGACTAAGGGCAAATCACTTAACTTCTCTGTGCCTCAGTTCTCTCTGTAACATAGAGAGCTCTGTATTAAGCTCTTGGGAGAGTCCACTACAACAGAGTTGGTAGATATGCTCCCTGCCCACAACGAGCTTACTACTGCTGTTCTGATCTAGTCCCTATCAACCAATCAGTCAATGGTATTCGATGAGGTTTCACTGTATACGGAGCCACTAAACTGAGAACTTGGCAAAGTACAATACAATAGACACTGTCTCTGTTCTCGAGGATTTACAAGACAGTGGGGAAGACAGACATGAAAATAAATTAGAGATAGGGAAAGCAGAGGAGTAGAAGGTGGAGAGATCCGGGCTGACTAGGGGAGAAGCAGTGCAGACACGCTGGGCTTCCACTTCCTCTAGAAGTGAAATCTTAGTGGTGCACCCCCCAGAAGCCACCACCATGGATTTGAAGACCCGCGTGTTGTGAGACCACTGGTCGACTGATTGATTGATTGATTGATTGATTGAGGACATTTCTCTCTCTAGTCTAAGGGACTGGGAATAATCTTTGACCCACCATCCTAGTCTCTCCTCTTCTCTCCAGTGGACATGACCTTGGATGCGGCCACGGAGAGCCCACCCTCATCCTGACAGATGACCTGAGGAGCGTGAGGGATGGAGACCTGTTGGAAGAAGTGCTAGACACAGCCGACAGTTTCGATACCTGGCCCTGCGTCCTGGGAAGAAAAGGCTTCGATTCGGGGAGACACTACTGGGAGATGGTGAGGGGAGGCAAGACCGAGTGGTTGTTGGGGATCTGCCGGGAATCAGTCCTCTGCAACGGGGAAACATACCCTTCCTCTGAAAATGGTGTCTGGGCCGTGTGGCTGTTGAAGGGGAATGAACATATGGTTCTGTCCTCTTCCTTGGTCTCCATCATCCCAAAAGAATATCTTGAGAGGATGGGCATTTTTCCTCAGCTACAAAGCCGGAGAGATCTCCTTTTACAACGTCACTACCAGAGACCACATCTACCCCTTCGCCCAATCCTTCTCTGTCCCCATCACCATCAGACCTTGCTTCTTTGTGTGTGACTCGGCTCCCTGACCCTCACCCTGGTGGTTTCTGGGGAGAGTTAGGCCCCCTCTGTTTGGAAGGGATTGAGGTCAAATGGAAAGGTCTCCCACTGTGGCTCATGGAGATGGAGGCTGGCCACTCAGCACTTTCTCCTAATGTCTGATGTTTGAAGCAGTGAGGCTTAGTGGATATAGTATGGGCTGGGGAGTCAGAAGGACCTTGGTTCTAATTCCGGCTCTACCACTTGTCTGCTGTGTGACGTTGGGCAAGTCACTTCACTTCTCTGTGCCTCAATTACCTCTTCTGTAAAATGGAGATTGAGCCTGAGAGCCCAATGTGGGACAGGGACTGCATCCAACCTGATTGCCTTGTATCTATCCCAGTGCTTAGAACACTACCTGGCACATAGTAAGTGCTTAACTGACCCCTCGGTTATTGTTATTATTATTATTATGGTTCTTCATTCATTAATTCATTCAGTCGTACTTACTGAGCACTTACTGTGTGCAGAGCACTGTACTAAGCTCTTGGAAAGTACAATTCAGCAACAAATAGAGACAACCCCTACCCAACAATGGGCTCACAGTCCTGAAGGGAGGAGACAGACAACAAAACAAAACAAGTAAACAGGCATCAATAGCATCAATATAAATAAATAGAATTATAGATATATATACATCATTAATAAAATAAATAGAATAATTCATATGTACATATATACACAGGTTCTGAGGTGCAGGGAGCCGGGTACAGCAGAGGGAGGGAGTCAGGGCAATGGGGAGGGAAGGAGGAGCAGAGGAAAAGGGGGGATTCTTTGTCCTGAGCTGGTCAGGGCTGGATTGAACTGGGGGTTTGTGATAACCATAAACAATAATGATAATAAAGATAATAATATTAATAATAATAATGATAATGGGATTTGTTAAGTGCTTTCTATTTGCCCCCTCTAGCCTGGAAACTCACTGTGGGTAGGGAATATGTTTGTTTATTGTTATTGTCATGAGCCCCAACTGAGATTTTTCCCTGCCTGGTCTCCCCCATGTTGCTATGGATTCATCTACCCCAGATTTCTGCTCCCCTTGGATGAGATCCTTGGACGCACCTCACCCAGATTCCTAGTATGAGATCATTGGACACCCCTCACCCAAATTTCGGATCCCTTGGGGCAAGATCCGTAGATCCACCTCCCCGCACTGGACAGCCCTAATTAAATGGGAGCTCCTACTGGGGCGGGCACTCGCTGACAAGTTCAAAGTGAAACCAAACTATCACTGCATACAGCAGAAAACTTTATTCCATGCTTAATCTAACTAAAAAGGGGAGGGTAAACGCATACATGCATAAGCATACACACAAACGTACAGACACAGAATAGCTACCAATCCAAATGGTTTCCCCCAAATTTCTTGAACATCGTCCCATGTCAGAGGAGTTCAAGGAGTCTGGCCACCCACAGCACGACTCCTAGTTCAAGTCTTAGGTGCTGTGGCTGAGGCCTCAGCAGGCACCTCGGTGCATGGCTTAGATGATTTTTGCCACGGCCCAGGGGAACAGTTCTTTCCCCACTTTTATCAGTTGTTTCAGGGAGGTTACAGCAGGGGTCTTAATTCACTGCTTAGAATTGCCTGCTGGCATCAGCTTTTTAGAGGGTGAAGCTGAGGGAACGGCTGCCCCTCTCCTCCACCCTTACTCCATGGGCTTATCCCTATGCGGCAGTCTTTCTCCTGCCCAGCAGAGCAATTTAGCTTCTCCTCAAACTCCTCAGCAAAACTATTCCGTTTCTTCTCAACCATTCAGATCCTCATCAAACGTCCTACCAAAAGACCATAATTCCCTGAAAAAATTACCCAGGGGAGATAGGCCCCTTCTCCTCCCCTAGGCTTTATCTCCTGCTTCTCTTGCTCCAGGGCCAGAGAGGTTCTTTACCTGGTCTACACTTTGAATTTTATGCAACAGTTTCTCTTCTCCAATGGACTAGTCTTCCTCTCTGCCTTTACACCACTACTGACAAATCACTCTTGACAGATCGTTTCTTCCAGGAAGCTTTTCTGATTCATCCCACCCAGTAGCCCAGTACGTGCCTCACTCCTGGATTCATATTCGTAGTAGTATTTACACACAAACACACCCACACACGGAGACATGCACAATTTTTGTTAACTGAATGTGTGGCTAATTGGTTTCCTCTATTCCATTGTAAGATCCCTGAGAGTAGACCTAGAGGAGCAGCAAGGCCTGGTGGAAAGAGCACAGTTCTGATAGTCAGAGGACCTGGGTTCTAATTCAGTTCCATCACTAGACAGCTGTCTGGCCTTGGGCAAGTCAGTGAACCTCTCCGTGCCTCAGCTTCTCCATCTGCATACCTGTTCTCCCTGCTACTTAGATTATGAGCCCCATGTGGGACAGAGACTGTGTCCAACCTGATGATCTCTCATTTATCCCAGTATTTATAGTGGTGCTTGACACATAGTAAGCAGTCAACAAATGCCATAATAATACTAAGCTTAATGGATTTTTTACATGAACTTTAACAGTGTTATTTACCCCATGGGTGCTTAATAAGGACTTATCTGACTTACTATTCTCCCAAGTGCTTAGTACAGTGTTATGCATGCAATAAGTGCTCAATAAATACCATTGTTGACTAATTCAAGAGATTCTGGGATCACATCAGGGTGGGGTGGAGATGCTTCCTTAGGAACCAGGAGAAGCAATATAAGGGGGTTACCACTGAGATAATTCTCCAGCATTTAAGGGTTCTCAAGAGAGTTCTCCTCTAGCTCCATGATTCCCTCTTTTCCTTAAGGTTATGGTAGAGAGTTCAGAGGAACAGCGCTGAAGGAAAAATGAAACAATGGGATTCCACCTCATTCCTGAGCTAGATTCTCGAGTATCGAGGTTTCTTTCTCATATTGTCAGAAAGAACCTAGACTGTAAGCTTGCTGAGGGCAGGGAACACGTGTTCCAACTTGATCATAGTATACTCTCCCCAGTGCTCAGTGCAGTGCTCAGCACACAGAAGCATTCAATAAATACCGTTGATTGATGAATTGATTTATTTGTTGTAAGAAAGAGACTGTGAGCTCGTTGTGAGCAGGGAATGTCTCTACAAACTCTGTTGCATTGGACATGCCCAAGTACTTCGTACAGTGAGAGCTGTACACTCTAACCCTAATCCAAACCCTAATCCTAACCTTAACCCTAACCCAAGTGCATAGTACACAGTATGAGCTCATTAAATAGGATTGATGGATTGATTGATAGGGGGTTTAAAGGAACCAACTTGACTGTTGCTGATATTTCTACCACTATCAGAATGCTTTATAGCCTTGCCACTCATTGGTATTTTATTATAATTAATAATAATGATAGCATTTGTTACGCACTTTCTGTGTGCAAAGCACTGGGGTAGATACAAGGTAAATGTCAGACCCAATCCCTGTCCCACCTGGGGCTCACAGTCTACATATGATGGAGAACCGGTATTAAATCCTCATTTTATAGATGGAAAAAGTGAGCAATAGCGAAGTAAGTGACTTGCCCAAGGTCACACAGCTGATAAAGGGCAGAGTGGGGATTGGAACCCAGGGTGGTTGACTTCCAAGCTTGTGAACGTTCAACTAGGTCACGCTGCTTGGCATAGGGGAGGACATGTGTGTGTGTGTGTGTGTGTGTGTGTGTGTGTGTGTGTGTGTGTGTGTTTGGGGGGCAGTGGGGAAAGGGATAATTCATTCATTCATTCAATCATATTTATTGAGCGCTTACTGTGTCCAGAGCACTGTACTAAGCGCTTGGGAAGTACAAGTTGTCAATAAATATGGTGATGCAGTGATCTCTTCTTTGCTATTCTCACTCCGTTTACCCAAGAGTCTAAAGGCCCTCACTGTGGCCAGGGAACATAGCTAACAATGCTGTACTCTCAAGTGCTCAGTACAGTGCTCTGTTCACAACAAGTGCTCAATAAATACCACTGACTGATTGGTACAGTGTTCTGCACACAGTAGGCTCTCAATAAATATCATCGATTAATTGATCC
This sequence comes from Tachyglossus aculeatus, assembly GCF_015852505.1. Classification (NCBI taxonomy): domain Eukaryota; kingdom Metazoa; phylum Chordata; class Mammalia; order Monotremata; family Tachyglossidae; genus Tachyglossus; species Tachyglossus aculeatus. The sequence continues at coordinate 15,626,777 of NC_052099.1, forward strand.
ACACAGGAGGCAAGTGGCAGGACTGGGATGAGAACCCAGGTCCACTGATTCCCAGGCCCATATCTATCGACTAGGTCACACTGCTTTTTTGCTTAAATCCCTCCTGCTGCATTTTCGCTTCCCAAGATCAGCTGCTCCTGATGCATGCATGATGGAGGAAGGGCAAGCTTCTTTCTTAAATTCCCAAATGAGCTGTGACAGAGTAAATAATTACTTCAGCTCCTGGAGGGATTTGGGAGTGGTAGGATTGAGAAGCAGCGTGGTGTAGTGGATAGAGCATGGACCTGGGAGACAGAGGGCCATGGGTTCTAATCCCAGTTCTGCCATTTGTCTGCTGTGTGACCTTGGGCAAGTCACTTCAAAGTCCTACTGAGAGCTCACAAAGCCCTACTGAGAGTTCACCTCCTCCAGGTGGCCTTCCCAGACTGAGCCCCATTTTTTGTCTCCTCCTCCCTATCCTCCCCCCCACCTCCGTCCCCTCCCCACAGCACTTGTATATATTTGTACAGATTTAATACTCTATTATTTTGCTTGCACATATTTGTTATTCCAGTCATTTTGTTAATGATGTGCATATAGCTATAATTCTATTTGTTCTGACGATTTTGAAACCTGTCTACATGTTTTGTTTTGTTGTCTGTCTCTCCCTTCTAGACTGTGAGCCCGTTTTTGGGTAGGGACCATCGCTATATGTTGCAGACTTGTACTTCCCAAGCGCTTAGTACAATGCTCTGTACACAGTAAGTGCTCAATGATTATTATTGAATGAATGAATGAATGAACTTCTCTGTGCCTCAGTTACCTCATCTGTAAAATGGGGATTAAGACTGTGAGCCCCACAGGTGACAACCTGATTACCCTGTATCTACCCCAGCACTTAGAACAGTGCTTGGCACATAGTAAGGGTTTAACAAATACCATAATTATTATTCTTATTATTATGCACCACTATTAAACTGAGCCACTTGCCATGTGCTTTCCTTTCGATTAAAAGATCAAAAGGAGGAGCAGTGTGGCCTAGTGAGTAGAGCTTGGGCCTGGGAGTTGAAAGGACTGGGGCTTTTATCTCAGCTCTGCTACTTGTCTGCTGTGTGACCTTGGAAAATCATTTCACTTCTCTGTGCCTCAGTTACCTCATCTGTAAAATGTAGATTAATTCTGTGAGCCCCCATGTACAACATGGATTGTATCCAACCTGATTATACTGTATCATCCCCAGTCTTAGTACAGTGTCTGGCACATAATAAGCACTTATCAAATACCGTTAAAAATATCATATTCATCATCTATGGTATTTATTGAGAAACAGCGTTGCTCAGAGCACGGGCTTGGGAGTCAGAGGTCATGGATTCTAATCCCGGCTCCATCACTTGTCAGCTGTGTGACTTTGGGCAAGTCACTTAACTTCTCTGTGCCTCTGTTCCCTCATATGTAAAATGGGAATTAAGACTATGAGCCCCACGTGAGACAACCTTGATTACCTTGTATCCCCCAAGTGCTTAGAACAGTGCTTGACACATAGTAAGCACTTAACACATACCAACATTATTGTTATTATTATTATTTATTGAGCACTTACTGTGTACAGAACACTGCATTAAGCCCTTGGCAGAGGATAATATGAGTTGGTAACCACGTCCCTGCCCACAGAGTCCGTACAATATAGAGGGGGAGAAAGACATTAATCGAAATAAATAATTTATAACACAATGTCCTTTTTATGGTATTTGTTAAACACTTACTATGTGCCAGGCACTGTAGTAGATGTAATATAGTCAGGTTCATTCAATGGCATTTATTGAGCTCTTACTGAATGCAGAGCACTGTACTAAACTCTTGACACAGTCCATATACCACATGTGGCTCACAGGCTTAATTCTCATTTTACAGTTGAGGTAACTGAGTTATAGAGAAGTGAAGTGACTTGCCCAAGATCTCTGAGCAGACAAATGGCAGGGCTGGCATTAGAATCCAAGATCTTCTGACTCCCAGGCCCATGCTCTATCCACTAACTCATGTTGCTTCCCCTTTTTTATCTTTGCCTTTATGCATGGCATGTATCAGTATCCATGGCACGTATTAAGCACTTACTATGTGTTTGAGACCCCATCTCAGGGTCGCACCTGGAGGGTTTCCAGTACTCTACCAGTCCCAATTAGGGGAGGGAGAGTAAAGCAGAGGCTTATCCGTTCCATTCCTAGCTTGGACAGTGGCTAGCAAATGGAAGGCAATCTGCTACAAGTCAAAACTCACCTGTGCTGGGCAGCAGCAGCATGGGAGAGAGTCGAGGGTGGAGACTCAATTTGACTGCACGGAAGGAGGCAATGGTAAACAATTTCGGTATTTTTACTAAGAAAACTCTACGGATACACTTGCAGAATGATTTCAGATGAAGAGCGGGGCCTTCTGGGAGAGATGTTTCCGTTGTGTCATTATGGGTGGGAAACAACTCGACGGCATGAGACAAGACAAAATGTGTTTGAGAAGTATAACCTAGTAGAAAGAGCCCAGGAACTGGGATTCTGCTGACTTTAATCCCAGCTCTGCCACTTGTCTGGACTGCCATTTTGGACAAATCCTTTAATTTCTCTGCACTTCCATATCAAGCTTTTGAAAACCTTCAAGACATAGGTGTGATGTATTCACTGCTCATGTGAAGCTTTCACTTTAACTGGGTGGACAAATAGAGAAGTATCAACCATTAATATGAAAATACACACACACAGAATCATGCTTAAAAGAATAATGATTGCTGTCTTTGTGTTTACTCTGTGCCGAGCACCGAACTAAGCACTGAGGGCAAGCAGAGTACTATAATAAGTACTTGGGAGAGTGCAATAAAGTTAATAGACAAAATCCCTCTCCTCAAGGAGCTGACATCCTACTGTTTGCAGAGCACTATACTAAGAATTTGGGAGATTCTAACAGAGCTAGTAGGCATAATCCCCTCCCTCTTCCCTCTATATGAATGGGCAGATAGAGATGCACCCCTAGAGTTCGATTGGCATTTTTATCCATTACTTTTATTTATATATTAAACACTCACTATGTGTTGGGCACAGCCCCAAATGCTGGGAGAAGCAGCGTGGCTTAGTGGATAAGAGCATGAGCCTGGGAGTCAGAAGGACCTGGGTTCTAATCCTGGCTCTGCCACATATCTGCTATGTGACCTTGAGTAAGTCACTTCACTTCTCTGTGCCTCAGTTGCCTCATCTGAAAAATGAGGATTAAGTGTGTGAGCCCCATGTGGGATAGGGACTGTGTCCAACCTGATTAACCTGTATCTTCCCCAGTGCTTAGAACAATGCTTGGCATATAGTGAGCACTTAACAAGTACCATAATTACAATTATTATTATTATTGTTAGATTGAGATGCACCCCTGGAGTTTGATTGGTACTAATATAATTATTTTAATGACATTCGTTAAGTGCTCACTATCAGCTGTTTGACTTAGGTCAAGCCAATTCACTTCTCTTTGCCTCAGCTACCTCATCTGTAAAATGGGGATTAAGACTCTGAGTCCCACGTGGAACAATCTAATTACCTTGTTTCTACTCCACCGCTTAGAACAGTGCCTGGCACATAGTAAGACTAGCATATCTAGACTGCACAATGTCTCTGGACTGTAAGCTTGTTGTGGGCAGGGAATGTGTCTGTTTAATGTTATATTGTACTCTCCTGAGCGCTTAGTACAGCATTTTGCACACAGTAAGTGCTCAATTATTATGATTGAATGAAATACGATTAAACTATTGGCAAGCACTAAATTCATACCATGCGTTGATTGACTAATTCCTCTAGACTGTAAATTCTCTGTGGGCAGGAAATATGTCTACCAACTTTATTTGTTCGTTCATTCAGTGGTACTTGGGAAAGTACAATACAATAATAAACAGACCCAGCTTTATTGTATTGTTCTCTCCCAAGCACTTAATACAGTGCTCTGCACGCAGTCAGCACTCAATAATTACCATTGATTGATTGACTGATTGAGAACAGAGTAGCCTCGGTTGCCTGGGTGCTAAGAGGCTACTGAGGAGAACACACCCATTTCATTCATTCATTTATTCATTCACTCATATTTATTGAGCGCTTTCTATGTGAAGAGCACTGTACTAAGCACTTGGAAAGTACAATTCAGCAACAAAGAGAGACAATCCCCGCCCACAACGGTCTCACAGTCTAGAAAGGGGGAGACAGCAGCTTCGTCTCTATCTTGGCGCTCCCAATACCAACATCTCTCTTAAATGATAATAGTTGTACTTAATCTCCAATTACAGATGAGGTCACTAAAGGACAGAGAAGTGAAGGGACTTGCAGAAGGTCACACAGCAGACATGTGGCAGAGCCAGGATTGGAACGGATGGATTTTAGTGATGTTGTGAAGGTGGGACTGACAGGATTTAGTAATGGATTGAATATGTGGGTTGAGTGAGAGAGGGGATTCATGGATAATACCAAGATTACGGGCTTGTGAACCAAGAAGGATGGTGGTGCCATATACAGTGATAGGGAAATAATGGAAAGGACAGGATTTGGATGAGAAGATAAGGAGTTCTGTTTTAGACATTTTAAGTTTGAGGTGATGGAATAACATCCAAGTAGAGATGTTTTGAAGGCAAGAGGAAATATGAGACTGCAAAAAGGGAGGGAGATCACGCCTAGAGATGTAGATATCGGTCTCATCCACATAGAGAGAATAGCTGAAGCCATGAGAGCAAATGTGCTCTCCAAGGGAGTGGATGTAGATGGAGAATAGAATGGGCCACAGAACTGAACCTCGAGGGACCCCCACAGTTAGAGGGTGGTGTTCCAAGGTGACTCTGGTGTACTGACCATCTCAAGGTCAAATGCTATCTCGTGACCTCCTGTGCCAGCAGGCAGAACTCAGAAGTTAAGGTGGGATACGGCCCCCACAATGAGAACTGCTAGATTGACAGCTCAAGCCAGGAATACAGAAGGTGTCCCTCACCCCTGGGCCAGTCAAATTAGGTATGAAGGAGTGGGGAAGGCAGACATTGGATAAACTGAGGCCGGAAGCTTGAATGGCCTAGGAGCACAGGTGATGAGTACATGCAGCCTCTAACCTTCTGTGCAGAGGATCGAGACTTGCAGCAGCCGGCTGCAGGTCGCCTCTGTCCAGAGCATGAGAAGCCGGCTCTGCCTGCACTGAGGAGCCGTGGGATGGGTGAGGGTCTCGTCCCACTGAAAGCTTGTGGGGCTGGAAGCCAGGCGCTTCACCATGGGTATGTAACGCATAAGTGGATTCCTCCCGTGTGGGGAGAGCACATGGGTGAAAGCTAGTCGCCTCACCACGTGTGAGTAACGCATAGGTAGATTCCTTCCAAGTGGAAAATACTCGTCATGGGCTCCCTGTGTGCGGAGCACACATGGGTGAGAGGTAGACACCTCACCACGTGTGAACAAACCATAAGTGAATTACGCTTGGCTGAGACCTGGGTGTTCTGCCACGCGCGAGTAACATACAAGTATATTCCTCCCAATAGGGAAGCTCTAATATCACCAAATAATCATATTCCTCCTGAATGAAATGTTCAATTCGCTGCCTCTAAATAATCAAATAATTCAATTCGATTCGCGTAGAAGCAGCGTGGCTCAGTGGTAAAATCCAGGGCTTGGGAGTCAGAGGTCGTGGGTTGTAATCCTGGCTCTGCCACTTGTCAGCTGTGTGACTTTGGGCAACTCATTGAATTTCTCTGGGCCTCAGTTACCTAATCTGTAAAAGGGGATTAAGACTGTGAGCCTCATGTGGGACAACCTGATTACTTTGTATCCCCCCAGCGCTTAGAACAGTGCTTGGCACATAGTAAGCGCTTAACAAATGGCATTATTATTAAATTTTGTATAAAACTCAGACTTTCCATTCCCGGTCTCTCTCTCTCTCCCTCACCGCGCCGATTCCCGAACGAACCCATCCCCATGCGATAGGTGACATAAATGGCGATGAGGATGGGGTTGGCGATAGGTGGCAGAGAGCTGGGAGGTTGTTTGCCTTCCTTGCAGATCAGGGATGGAAAACCTCGAGGTGGTCTAGTCAGCCAGGTGGAGGTGAGTCCACATGAATGCAGCTGCCTAGACTTGGGCCCAGGGCTGGACGTGACCCATACTCATGGTCAAGTTCATGACCTCTGTACCTCTTGGCACACTTGGCTCAGACTATCTACAGGAGCCAGCAGGGAAGGATTAGTGCCCTCCGATGGACTAATCCCACTACATTAAACCAGCACTAACCAAGTCATCTAGTTTTAAGTTGCAGGCATTAAACTATTCTTACATGAGAGATCAGTGTGTGCTGGAACCTCATTCTTAGCACACCCGATGAAGAAGTTCCTAGTGATGACCAGAATACATGTCCGTTCAGTTTTAAAGTACAGAAAACATTGTGTGAATGTGGGATTGGGCACACCCTCCTCTTTGAGTAAGAGTGGAACGTGCAGAGCATTCTGCTTTAAGAGTTGAAAAGATTGTATGAACGTGTCCCCCTCGTGTTTTGTGGGCATAGAATGGAGAACGTTCTGGGAACGCCAAATTGTTGAGATTTGAGGTGATACCTATAGAAAAATGATGTATATGGCTGTGAGTGGAGCGGGAACGAAGAAAGACATAGGCATTTGTCCTGAAGTGGGCAGCAGAAATTAACATCTTGTTTGATACGGGGGAATTATCTTTACCCCTGTGTCGGTGTGAAAGTGTGTTTAGGATGAGTTAGTTTGAATGAATTGGCCAGTGTCGTGAAAACGTGTATTGTTCATTGCAGAGAAATTCCTAGCTGAATTTGGGTAGTTCCGCAGATTCAGTCATTTTATTGTCTTGGGGTTTTTAATTCTTCTCCCTTCTCTTAGCTATTCATGAAATCACCCAGTTACTTCCAAGAAATTTGCAGTTAAGGGATGGGGGTAGGAAACTTAACCAATTTGCCTTCAGGGCCAGAGTTATCAGTTTGGAAGATCAATAGAGAATTCCTTTGAGAAAAGTTGATTCCCTCAAGTAAATGGTTGCCCTCCTCAATCTAAGGCACCTCCCTCTAGAAACTACAATGGCGGTAATTGGAAGTGAATTTGCCATTGTTCTCCCAGTTTAGGAATAACTGTAGGAGTGGTGATTTAATCATTATTTCTGAAATTCTACTGCATTAAATTTTGCTAAATTGGTAAAAGAGGCATATAAGCAAATCAAATACAAAAAGTCATCTTGATATATTTGGAACACACACACATATATCTATATATATGTACATACATATATACATCTGGCTGGTATAAATGTGATGGTTTGAATAAGGAAGCCTACCTTGACATGTTCACCATGGAATTAACCAAATGTGTGGTGAAAAGAAAATGTAGTGAAGACATGTGGTCATTTGTATAATTTTTGATAACCTGGAATATTAAAATTTAGTGTAAAAGGATATTGTTGGGGTAAAGGTAGTAATGGGGTCGCTTTGGAGTCACATGCTGTTTCGGCCCTATGTACCATGGAAAGCTGCAGACACTGCTTGAGTGTAGGCAGTCTTGTTGCCATAGTTGGTATGGACCTTAGACCCTGCAGCCCATTGGCTGGGTCCTGAGAACCAAACCAAATAAGGAGATAGATTCCGCCCAGCTCTGCACCAAATCTGCCCCGCTGCACCAAATCTACAGCAATCACTGTGATCAGCAACAGCGATATAAGCTTGTTACATCGGGCACTAGGCGCACCTTTCCCTTAAGGAAAGGAGCCCGCCGGGTGCGTTACCCCCTATTCGGTCTTCAGCCTTACCAATAAACTTTATTAAAACTTTCAATAGTCACATGCTGTTTGACTAATTCTTTAGTCGCCCGGCGAACTTGGTGGTGATCCAGAACTGCCGCCGCTATCAGTAGTACTAAGATTGGAAGGGAAACTTGGAATAATAATTGAATCTGGAGTTTTCCTCTCTTTAAATGCATTTTAAGAAGTTACCTAAAATAGGGTTAGGCTGAGAAACTTTGTCAGCCATTGATCTTAAGGAGTCTAAAAGGGGAGAGCTTTAAGTGAAGTACAGATTTAATTGCTGGATAGTATAAATTGAATGAATTAGAAATAGGGTTTGCTTCTTCATCTTTGCTTGTTTAAATTGGTTCAAATGATCATTAATATAAAATTTCCATTATGTTAAGGGTTGACAATGCAAGTCCTGCATGTTGTCTCCGCTATAGCCTAGCTAAGGGGCTAAAAGCAGATGTATGTTATTCGGTATCATCCATATGTATAGATCTGGATGTCTACTTTATCTTTGCGATTGTTTCCTTTTAAGGGACTGGGAAGGTTTAGTCATCATATCCCAAGGATTTGGAAAGCAACAGATGGATGATTATAAAAGTTGTGAAATTGTTATTAATATTTTTAAGAATGAGTTAAGAATAATTGTTAAATATTAGTAGGGAAAAGCTATCATTTTAAACTTTATCAATCATATGTGGCTATATGATGCTCTGGGGTACGTCTCTGCCTCACAATTCTATAGTTAGGATTGCCTGACTTCCAGACATGTCCAGCAAAGGAATCATCACTGAACTGCTTCCCAGAGAGCTTGTCCTCAGTCTTAGCCATGACGTGACAGCATCAGTGAAGGGAACCTGTTTCTACCAGACTACCTGTTTCAACATGACCGCTGCCCCTTGCCCCTTCATCCCGGTAATTCTGGACAATTAGACACAATGATCTCTGGCCATGTACCATGTGACTGACGAGGAGTACACACCAGAGAAAGAGTGTGGGACTGGTTTTAAGGCCTCCTTTGGGAACTGAGGCAGCTCCCTAATCCATGGGTTGCAAAGATTTTTTGCTATTAACTTAAGGTATTCTAGTAGGGGAGAGGGGTTATTATCTGTCTCACTGATGCACCACTCTATCTGCGTGCAGTGGACACTTCAACCATCCCTGGCCCCTTAACTCAGTGGAGTGCCTCAAACCCATGGTGGTCCACCAACCGTATTCCATACCTCCATACCTCCTACTTGCAAGCCTTAAGGGCAGGGCGCCGCCTTCCGTTGCCCCTGCTCATTGGATAGGAACCGTCCTCTGCTGAACCAACCCATGGATTTGCCCTCCTGGATCCCATGGCAAGCCAGGGAGGTTATCGGCTCATGCGGTCAGAGGAGGGACAGTGCCAGAAGGCACGGCTTCCAGTGCCATGCCACCACCACGTGATCTGGAGGGGATGCAGGAAGTGGTGGGGTCAGTAGGGCACGGATGGCGAGGGCCAAGGGGTGGTATGTCCCAATGTAACTCTTGGGTGTTGACCATCTCAAGGTCAAATGCTATCTCGTGACCTCCTGAGACAGCGGAACTCAGAAGTGAGGGTGTGAGATAATGTCCCCACAAACAAAACTGCCAGATTGACAGTCCAGGCTGGCAATACAGAAGGTGTCCCTCTCCCCCGTGCCAGTCAAATTAAGTATGGAGGAGGGGGGAGGACATAGATTGGGTAAACTGAGCCCGGTAGCTGGAATGGCCTAGGAGCACAGGTGATAAATACCTGCACCCTCTAACCTTCTGTGCAGAGGTCTGAGACATGTAGCATCTGGCTGCAGCTCACCTCTGTCCATGAGAAGCCTGCTCTGCCTGCACTAAGTGAGGAGCCCTGGGATGGGTGAGGGTTCTGTCCCGCTGAACGCTCTTGGGGCTAGAAGCCAGGCGCTTGGCCATGTGCGTGTAACGCATAATTGGACTCCTCCCAAGTGGAAAATACTCGTGGGTGGGAGCTAGGGGCTTCACCACGGGAATCAATCAATCAAGCAATCGTATTTATTGAGCGCTTACTGTGTGCAGAGCACTGTACTATGCGCTTGGGAAGTACAAGTTGGCAACATATAGAGACAGTCCCTACCCAACAGATAGGTGGATTAATCCCAAGTGGGAAGTGCACACGGGTGAGAGGTAGCCACCTCACCACGTGTGAACAAACCATAAGTGAATTTCGCCTGGCTGAGACCTGGGTGTTCTGCCACGCACGAGTAACATACAAGTACATTCCTCCCGTTAGGGACGCTCTAGTATCCTCAAATAATTACATTCCTCCGGAAAGGGAAGTTCAATTCGCTGCGTCTAAGTAATCAAATAATTCAATTCGCCTCGCGGAATGAATTTTGTATAAGGCTTTCCATCCCCTGTCTCTCTCTCTCTCTCTCTCTCTTCCTCACCGCACTGATTCCAGAACGACCCCGTCCCCGGGCGACAGGTAACAGGTGGAAGGCAGAGGAGAAGCCTGCAGAGGAGACTGAGAATGAACAGCCAGAGAGATGAAGAGAACCCGAAGAGGACAGTGTCAGTGAAGCCAAATTTGGATGAGGTTTCCAGAGAAAGGGGGTGGTCCACAGCGTCAAAGACCATTGAGAGGTCGAGGAGGATTATGATGGAGTAAAGGCCATTGGATTTGGCAAGAAGGAGATCATCGATGACCTATGAGACGGTGGGATCTGTGGAGTGAAGGGGCGGAAGCCAGACTGGAGAGGGTAAAGGAGAGAATTGGAGGAGAGGAATTTGAGAAGCAGATGTAGACAACTAGCTCAAGGAGGGTTGGAAGGAATGGTAGGAGGGATTTGGGGTGATAACATCACCAGTGACATCATTTGTCAACCAATGGTATTTATTGATCACCTTGGGTGTTCATCTAATCCAGGTGCTATCTTCCAGGTAGTGTCCACGATCTATCTAGTCATATCCCCAAGCCCACAACACTTATGTACATAGATTTAAATTTTATTTCATGTGTTATTTATTCTTATTAATGTCTGTTTCCCCCTTTTGAGTGAGACAGGGAATGTTTCTGCTAATTTTGTTGTATTATGCTCTCCCAAGCACATAGTACAGTGCTCTGAACATAGTAAGCATCTAATAAATTTGATGGATTGATTGATCATATGATGGACCATTGGATGGCCCACACTTCCTATCAGCAAATTCTTAATGTTTTCATTTTTCAATTATTTCCTCATTACTGAGAGGCAGCAGTGCTGATCAACCTCAACCACGTCCTTGTTGTCCTAGACGATTAATTTGCGTGGGAAGCAGAATAATACTAATAATAATGGCGTTTGGTAAGCACTTACTCTGTGCCAAGCACTGTATTAGGAACTGGAATAGATACAAAATAATCAGGTCCCACAGGAAGTTCACACTCTACGTAGGTGGGAGAACAGGTATGGCATCACCATTTTTCAGATGAGGGAACTGAGTCATAGAGAAGTGAAGTGACTTGCATAAGATTACGCAGCAGACAAGTGGTAGAGCCAGGAACAGAACCTAGATCCTCTGACTCCCAAGTCCATGATTTTTCCACTATGCCACACCGGTTCTGTGGATCGCAGTTGAAACTCGCTCTTGGGATTGATAGTTTTTGGGTCAGCTGAATTAATTAATTAATTCATTCAATCGCATTTATTGAGTGCTTACTGTGTACAGAGTACTGTACAAAGCGCTTGGGAGAGTACAGTATAACACTAAACAGACACATTCCCTGTCCACAACGAGCTTACAGTCTAGAGGGTGTGAAGAGTTTATAGAGACAGGCCTGAGGATGGACATGGAGGTTCAGAAGAAGACAGAAGAAATTAAAGAGCCCAAATCAGGATGTTTTCAGAGTTTATTAGATCAACCTTGTTTGTACAGTCTCTTTTCAATGGAAGAAATATGGAAAACTAAAGTTTCAGTCTAAATCCATAACAAAACTGTTAGGTACTTTATATATTCTCTAACCTGTTCATCTCCTGCATGACCCTCCATTAAACCACATAATAATAATAATAATAATCATAATAATAATAATAATAATAATAATAAAACTGTTGTAGTCATTAGGTGCCTACTGTGAGCCTATCACTATATCGACTGCTGGGGTAGGTACAAGATAATCAGGCCAATCAATCAATGGTTTCTATTGAGCACTTACTATATGCAGAGGGCTATACTAAGCATTTGTCAGATCCATTCCAGGGTTCTAGATAGTCTCAGGATGGAAGGAGAGAGAAGGTAAATCTTGATTTAAATGCGTTTGATTCCATATAAGGCTGCATGTAAGGCTCCCTCTAGACTGAAAGCTTATTATGGGCAGGGAACGTGTCTGCTAATTCTGTTGTATTGTACTCTCCCAAGCTCTTAGTACAGTGCTCTGCACACAGTCAGTGCTTAATAAATGCCATTAATTGATTGATGTGGACTAATAATAATGTAAAATTCCTTTATTTGCTATAGATTGCAACAACGCTATAAACTATCACCAGAATAACTCAAAGCATAACATAATGCTATTAAATGAGGAGTTTAGTACAGTGCATGCAGTAAGCGCTCAATAAATACCATGGATTGACTGATTGATAAGGCTCTGAACTCAGTCAACCTTTTATATGTGCTGCTGACATCCCATCTTGTCAAACCTCAAATCTCACTTTCAGGTCATGTAGCAAGTGCTATCAAACACCAATGAAAAGAAAAAAATTGAGGAATTCATATCAATGAAGATGTTTGACTGCTCTGCTTCCCTTGGCTCCAGATCCCTTCTCAACCTATCTTCATTTTCCTAGCTTAATCAAGGAAAACTGAGCCACAGAGAAATGGAATGAATCTTCAGGGATTCATTCCCACTTAGACCTTGGGCAAGTCACTTTACTTCTCTGAGCCTCAGTTACCTCATCTGTGAAATGGGGATTAAGACTATGAGACCCATGTGGGACACCCTGATCGCCTCGTATCCCCCCCAGCGCTTAGAACAGTGCTTTTCACTTAAGAAGCGCTTAACAAATGCCATCATCATTAGTATTATTATTTTATGGGAAAAGGACTGGGTCTGACCTGGTTATCTGGTATTTACCCCAGCGCTTAGAACAGTGCTTGTCTCCTAGTAAGCACTTAACATATACCACAGTGATGATGATGATGTTGATACCGGAGGAGGGAAGAAAGTCTTGGATGCTTTGAATTCTCAGACTACAGGGTCACTGTGGACAGGGAATGTGCCTACAAACTCTGTTATATTGTTATATTGCACTGTCCAAAGCGCTTAGTACAATGCTCTGCCCACAGTGAGCAGTGCTCAATAAACTGCTCAATAAATGCGACTCTGATGGATTGATATGGTGCCTGCACACAGTAAGCACTTTAAATCTCTAAATAACATTAGCTGATGGACTGATTCAGTGCTTCGCACACAGTAAGCGCTCAATAAATGCCACTGATGAATTGATAAAAGTCCACCATCCTTTGATGAGACCACTGATGAGTAGATTGTAATGTGTCTGTTTATTGGTATATTGTACTCTTCCAAGCACTTAGTACAGTGCTCTGCACACAGCAAGTGCTCAATAATTACGAATGAATGTGTCCTGTAACTCCAGTGATTCAGAGAAGGCCCCAAGGGGATTCAGATATCTGACACTGTGTCTTCGGGGGTTCGTCCTCTCAGCCCAAAATTCTCGGAAAAGCTTCTTCAGGGCTCCAGTGACCTCTTTATTCCAGAGACTGTAGATGAGAGGGTTCAGTGTAAGGGTGAGAACGGTATAAAACACCAGCAGGATGTTATCTTCCTCTGGGGAATGCTGGGAGCTGGGCCGGATGTACATCAACACGGCCGCCCCATAGTACAGATGGAACACGAGGAGGTGGGAGGAGCAGGTGATGGCCACCTTCCTCCACCCTCCCATAGAAGGCATCTGCAGGATTGTGAACAGGATGCGGGCATAGGAGGTCAGGATCAGCAAGAAAGGGATGAGGCTCACGATGCTGCAGATGACAAAGATAGCTGGCTCATAGACGGACACATCGATGCAGGCCAGCTTGAGCAGGGCTGGCAGTTCACAGAGAAAGTGATGGACTTTCCGGGGTTTGCAGTAAGGCAAACACATGGTGAGGACGGTATTAAAGAGAGAAACCACGGCAGCCCCCACACACGCCCCGATTCCCATCCTCTGGCACTTGTCCTGGGACATCAGGAGAGGGTAGCGGAGAGGGAGGCAGATGGTGACGTAGCGGTCGTAGGACATGAAACCCAGGAGGAGACCTTCACCTCCCCCTAGGGCCATCAAGAAGAACATCTGGACCCCACAGCCCACGGGGGTGATTGTACTGGTGTTCAGAAGGTAGTCGATGAGCACCTTGGGTACCACGACCAAGGTGAGGAGCAGGTCCATGAGGGAGAGGTGGCTGAGGAAGAAGTACATGGGGGTGTGGAGGCGGGAGTCTGTCCAGATGAGGAGGATCATGAGGATGTTGCCGGCCAGGGCCAGCAGATAAACTATAGAGAGGGCGGAGACAAGCAGGCTGGGATAAGACAGGTGGTCAAACAGCGCAACTAGGAAGAACTCAGTCCCCGAAGATTCATTCCACTTCTTCATTGCTCCAGTTTTCCTTGATTCAGCTAGGAAAATGAGGATAGGTTGAGAAGGAATCTGGACCCTCCTGGCTGGAAGCTCATTGTGGTCAGGTCACATGACTGCCCACACAATTGTATTAGACCCTCCCAAGTGTTTAGTACAATGCTCTGCACACAGTAAGTGCTCAATGAATACCATCGATTGATTGATCCAAGAGAGGCAGAAAGGTGGAAGCATCTTAATTAGCATAATATCCACAAAATTTAAAATAATCATAATTGGGACATTTGTTAGCACTTACTACGTGCTTTTGCAAATATAATGGACTGCCTGTAAAACAAACAAATGGATTTTGGAGCAAATTAAGCCAAAGTAGTCTTTGGAAGACCAAATGACTTGACTTAGATTAGCGTATTTTGGACACATTATCAGGAGGATTAATTCTCTGGAGAAGAGACTAATGCTAAGAAAAGACCAGGGAAAACATGAAAGAGACAGATCAGCAGCTAGATGGATAGAAATCATAACAACAATAACAGAAGAACCTTTAGCAAGGTTACAGATTAAAGCAAAAGACAGGACGTTCTGGAGAAAACGTATCCATAGAGTCGCAATGAGTCAGAAATGACTTGATGGCACTTGATAATGATAATAATAATAATAAAAACTATATGCCAAGCACTGAACTAATCACTGGGGTAGATAAAAGATCGCTAGTTCCCACAGGGGCCTCACAGCCTAAGTAGGAGGGAGCACAGGTATTCAATCCCCATTCTGCAGATGAGGTAAATGAGGCACAGAGAAGTGAAGTGACTTGCCCAAGTTCACACAGCAGGTAAGTGGTAGAGCCTGGATTAGAACTTGGGTCCTCTGACTCTCAGGCCTGTGCTCTTTCCTCTAGGCAACACTGCATTTACTGGTGTCTGAATATAATCATGATGATAATAATATTAGTAACAAGAATAATAATAATTGTGGCATTTGTTAAGCGCTTACTATGTGCCAAACACTAGTCTAAGTGCTGGGGTAGATACAAGGTAATTAGGATGGACAAAGTCTCTGTCCCACATGGGGATCACTGTCTCAATCCCCATTTTACAGATGAGGTAACCGAGGTATAGAGAAATGAAGTGACTTGCCCAAGGTCACACAGCAGACATGTGACAGAGTCAGGATTAGAACCCACATCCTCTGACTCCCAGGCCCGTACTCTTTCCACTAGACCATGATGCTTCCCTCTGTGCATCTACTGTGTTAGTTGCACAATAATTAGTTTAGACGCCATTTCTGTCCCACAAAGCTTGGGGTGGGGGTGTGGGCGCGGGGAACAATCTTATCCCCACTTTACAGGTCTGGAAACGAAGGAACAGAAAGGTGACTTGTCAAAGGTCATAGAGCAAAATAATGCTGGTTTTGGGTTGCACCCTGAATTTCCTGACTTCCAGTTCTGTACATAATACATAGCTCAAACTGTTAAAGTACTATTTGGGCAAAAGCTCCTTCACCCAGCTCTGTGAGTTTGAATCTCCTTTATATGCACCATATAAATTGTAAGCTGGTTGTGGGCAGGGAATGTGTCTGTTATATTGCACTCTTCCAAGTGCTTAGTGAGGTGCTCTACCCACAGTAAGCACTCAATAAATACGATTGACTGATTGACTGCTCATTCCACTAGGCCACACTGCCTGCTAGCTTTGTTGCTGCAATTCTGTGCGATTTTGCACCAGTGCCTCAGTCTTAATTTTCCTCCCTCTTCTGCTGGTAAAACAGGGATTATATTGACTCACCATCTAAAGAGTGAGCATAGACTACGTTAAATGTGCTCAATTCTCCCCTATTTGGGGGCATGAATACTTTCCATTTTCTAGGGTGATATGCTCCTAATCTCCATGTTACCCATTCCACGGAAATCCCATTTTGATACATTGCTGTGCTCCTGATGCAGGCTAAAAATTCCCAAGTAAAGCATTTTTTGTGATATTTGTTCAGCGCTTACTTTGTGCCCGGCACTGTACTAAGTGCTGGGGTAGGTACAGGATAATCGGGTTGGACACAGTCCGTGTTCCACCTGGGGCTCACAGTCTGAATCTCCATTGTACAGATGAGGGAACTGAGGTCCAGAGAAGTGAAGTGACTTACCTAAGATCACCCAGAAGACAAGTGATAGAGCTGGGTTTAGAACCTAGGTCGAGAAGTGAAGTGACTTACCCAAGGTCACCCAGCAGACAAGTGATAGAGCTGGAATTAGAACCTAGTTCGAGAAGTGAAGTGATTTACCCAAGGTCACCAAGCAGACAAGTGATAGAGCCAGGATTGGAACGTAGGTCCTCTGACTCCCTGGCCTGGGATCTGTCCACTAGGCTGGGCTGAATCCCATGGCATTATCACTTAAATGATTTCTTGGGTGAGAAGTAAGGAATCATTGCTTCTTCGTTCCATTGCTTCTACCCAGTCCGGTGAGGCTCTGCTCTATACTTACAGAACTCTGAGATACCACAGCCCAGTTGAATTCTTCCAAATCACCAGGCTGGAGAACTCTTCAAATCTTATCCAATTGCAAAATTCTGCATGATCTTTCCATGGTGGAGATGCAGAATAGTGTACACACTATGATTATTGCAGTGCTTTACACTTTTATTGCCATTAATGTCTCCTCCTCTAAGGCGCAAACTCATCGTGGGCAGGGAAATGCATCTGCCAAATCTACTGAATTGTAATCCTGTAAATGCTCAGTGCACTGCTCTGCACACAGAAAGTACTCACTAAATACAATTGATTGATTGATGATATTGTCCTTAAAGAACTCAATTAGCTCTCTTCCCCTAATGTATCCTTGCTATTATCCCACTACGCCCCAGCTCACATGCATCAGTCATCTAAACCCAGTCACTCTACCACGTTCTCTTCCCTCTCGTCCCCGACCTCATGCTCACACCCACTGCCCTGCCTGGAATTCCCGCATCTTTCACAACTGGATGGCTACTGTTGTCCCACTTCAAAAACCCGCTAAAGTCAGATCTCTCCCAGGAAGCCTTCCCTGATTAATGTATATCTCTTCACCCTGTTTTCTCCCCACTACCACTTTAACCGTTCTGCATCACCTAAGCACGTTGATTATTTTCATTCCCTTCCACTTAGGATTTATTTATATATCCCTTTATACTCTATTGCGTCTCCATACCTGCAATTCCTTTTCACATCTTCCTCCAATCAGTCAGTCAATGGTATTTATTGAAGGCTTACTGTGTGCCGATCAGTGTGCTATTTGGGAGATTACAATATAAAAGAGTTGGTAGATGTTTTCCTGGCCCACAGTGAGTCCAGAGGCTCACTAGGTAGTAAGATCTTGGTGAGCAGGTATCATACCTGCCAATATTACTAGATGCTCGCAAGCTCTTAGTACAATGCTCTACGGAGAGTAAACACTCAATAAATAGTATGGATCGATTGATCGATTACACTATTGCTTTCCTTGCAGTCTCCAGCCTCTCCTGTTACAATAATGACAATTCTTATTATTCTTATTCTGTCATTATGCAACACGTTGGGAAATGCCTTGCTTTCCTTCCAATCTCAAGCCTCTCTTGTTACAATAATGACAACTCTTATTATTCTTATTCTGTCATTATGCAACACGTTGGGAAATGCCTTCAAGGTCTGGCCCATCTAATTCTTACTGCATTTTAAGTCCTTTCTTTAACTTATTTAACCATTTTAACCCCTTTCTCACCTTCCTTCTCTCTTTTTCCTTGCCCACTCTGATCCTCGGAGACTTCAACATCTACAACATCGCCTTCTATCACTCCTTCACTTCGCCAACCTCCTGCTCCACCCCACCTCGCTCACTCACAAACTTGGTCACACCCTTGATTTCATCATCTCTTACCGCTCCACTACCTCCACCCTCACAAACTCTGAAATCCCTCTCTCTGACCATAGCCTTCTCACCTGCCCCTCTCTCACATTCCTCCCTCTGTAAATCTATATTACTTCACCACAGAGACCTCTGCTCTCTCGACCCCATCCATCTCTGTCAGCGCATCACACGCCACTTTGCCTCCCTATTCTCTCTAACCACTCTTGATGACCAGATTACTGCTCTCAACTCCACCTTCTCCGCTCAACTCAACTCGCTCGTTCCTCTTTCCTTTCGTCACTCTCGCACCACTAACCCACAGCCTTGGATCACTGCCACTGTCTGCCTCCTTCGTTCTTTTGCTCGGGCTGCTGAGCGCTGCTGGCGAAAGTCTAAACACCAAGGCAAACTCGTTCACTTTATGTTTATATTTTCCCGCTGTAACTCTGCCCTCTTCTCTGCCAGGAAAACTATTTTTCTTCCCTTATTGACACCCATGCCCCTCACCCCCGTCAGCTGTTCCGGACATTTAACTCCTTCCTCAGGTTCCCTGTTCCTCCTGCTCCCCCATCCCTCACTTACAACGATCTGGACACCTACATCATTAGGAAAATTAACACCATCAGGTCTGAGCTTCCCAAAATCGCCCCTCCCCCTTCTCCATGCCTCCCACTTTCAACCCTCACCTCTACTTTCCCATCCTTCCCAGCAGTATCTTCAGAGGAGATCTCCCTCCTCTCAAGTGTCACCCCATCCACCTGTGCTTCGGACCCCATTCCCTCTCATCTTATAAAAACTCTCACTCCATCCCTCCTCCCCTCTTTAAATTCCATCTTCAACAGCTCACTCTCCAACGGCCTCTTCCCCTCTGCCTTCAAAGATGCCCACGTCTCCCCCATCCTAAAAAAATCCCTCTCTTGACCCCACTGCCCCTTCCAGTTATCATCCTATCTCCCTCCTACCCTTCCTTTCCAAGCTCCTAGAGCGATTTGTCTACACTCGCTGCCTCGAATTCCGTAACTCCAACTCTCTCCTAGACCTCTTCCAAACTGGCTTCCATCCCCTACACTCCACTGAAACTGCCCTCTCAAAGGTCACCAATGACCTCCTTCTTGCCATATGCAATGGCTCCTACTCTATCCTAATCCTCCTCGACCTCTTAGCTGCCTTTGACACTGTCCGCCATCCCCTACTCCTCAACACATCATCCAAACTTCGCTTCAAGGACTCCATCCTCTCCTCGTTCTCCTCTTATCTCTCTGACCGTAAATTCTCACTCTCCTTCGCGGGCTCTTCCTACCCTTCCCATCCCCTAACTGTAGGGGTTCCTCAAGGGTCAGTTCTTGGTCCCCTTCTGTTCTCAATCTATACTCACTCCCTTGGTAAACTCAATCGCTAACACGGCTTCAACTATCATATCTACGCTGATGACACCCAAATCTACATCTCCTCCCCTGTTCTCTCTCCCTCCCTCCAGGCTCGTACCTGCTCCAGCCCTCAGGAAACCTCTACCTGAATGTCTGCCCGCCACCTAAAACACAACATGTCCAGGACTGAGCTCCTTATCTTCCCTCCCAAACCATGTCCTCTCCCAGACTTTCCCGTCACTGTAGATGGCACTACCATCCTTCCCGTCTCACAAGCCCGCAATCTTGGTGTCATCCTTGACTCTGCTCTCTCATTCACCCCACACATCCAATCTGTCACCAAAACGTGCCGGTCTCACCTTCACAACATCGCCAAGATCCGCCCTTTCCTCTCCATCCAAACCGTTACCTTATTGGTACAATCTCTCATCCTATACCGACTGGAATACTGCATCAGCATCCTTTCTGATCTCCCAACCTCCTGTCTCTTCCGGCTTCAGTCTATACTTCACTCTGCTGCCCGGATTATCTTTCTACAGAAACGCTCTGGGCATGTCACCCCCCTCCTCAAAAATCTCCAGTGGTTGCCTATCAACCTTCGCATGAAGCAAAAGCCCCTCACTATTGGCTTCAATGCTCTCCCTCACCTTGCCTCCCCACCTCACCTCCCTCCTCTCTTTCTATAGCCCAGCCTGCACACTCCACTCCTCTGCTGCTAAGCTCCTCACAGTTCCTCCATCTCACCTGTCCCGCTGTCGACATGTGGCCCACATCCTACCTCTGGCCTGGAATGCCCTCCCTCCTCACATCGTCAAACTACTTCTCTTCCTCGCTTTGAAGCCCTACTGAGAGCTCACCTCCTCCAGGAGGCCTTCCCAGACTGAGCCCCCCTTTTCCTCTGCTCCACCTCTCCTCCCCATCGCCCCTACTCCCTCCTTTTGCTCTACCCCCTTCCTCTCCCCACAGCACTTGTGTACATTTGTACATATTTATTACTCTATTTTATTAATGATGTATATATATATATATATATACATCTATATATATGCAATTCTATTTATCTATTTTGATTATATTGATGCCTTTCTACTTGTTTTGTTTTGTTGTCTGTCTCCTGCGTCCAGACTATGAGCCCGTTGTTGAGTAGGGATTGTCTCTGTTGCGAATTGTACTTTCCAAGTGCTTAGTACAGTGCTTTACACACAGTAAGAGCTCAATAAATACGATTGAATGAATTAATGAAAGCCTCTACCTGTATGCGAAGATCCTACCTCCTTATTCCCCCTTTCTGGTAAATGGTAACCCTAAAGTGCAGATGCCAGAAGAGTCGGTAAGAAGCATTCTGGATGGGCCCCCCCATCTCACTTTTTCTGAAATGTGAGGTTCCACGCTGAAATGGAAGGCAGCATTCCCCAAAACAAGCTTGGCTGATGAGTGACCAAGCACATACCTTGGACAGCAATTAGCCTGGACTTGGATCTGGACAGAGGCAGACTCTTCTCGGGGATTGGAAACGTTTCCACTGAAGGGCTATAAATTCTCTCTGTTCCACTCTCCTGTGACTCCAGCCACTGAATAGCAATTAAAGCTAAGAGGAGATTAGAATTTAGCATTCTTCACGCAATCAATTTCTCCCGTATTCACCTGAAAGACTGAGTTTGTTCTTAGCACTATATGGTCTACAGGGGAGAGTTTAACCAAAATACTAAAGCAACTTAAAGTCTTGTTTGGAAGATAAAGATGGTCATGGATCAATTCCCCACTTTAATTACTAGTTCACTGTTTCCTGAAGAAAATAAACAGAATTCTCCCCAGGAGAACCAAGAGGTCACCATTGAGGCAATGGGTCTAAATTTCACATTCCCAATGAGTCAGATAGAAACATCTCGTAAATTCAGAGCATTGTGGATTCCTTATTATGAGTTTTTTTGAGACAAGGGTCTTAATTTTTAGTCTTGCATTTTAAGTACTCCTATTGTCTGGGCCCTGCCCAGAATCTACTAATCTTCTTTCGGTTCCTCATCTACACATCAGTTGCATTGATTGAGCGCTTACTGTGTGCAAAGCACTGTACTCAGCCCCTGGGAGAGTACATGTAACAGAGTTGGTAAACACAATCGCTGCCCACAGGGTTATAGTTCATCAATCAATAGCTTTTAGAGAGCATTTGCTCTGTGCAGTGCACAGTATGAAGCACTTGATGGAGTACAATCAAGTTAGCTAACAAGGTCCCTGACTTAAAGGAGTTTATAATCTAGTAGGTAAAACAGAAACAGTAGCGTTGTCTGTGGATCCCTTTTGGTACATGGCCTGGTTCAACAATTCCATTTATTGTTTTCACCCCAGCACCTTTTGCAGGACTCAGCACAAAGTAAGTGCTCAATAAATGCCCTTACTGATGGACCACAACTTGAGATATTGTTTTTGTTTGTTTGTTTGCTCGTTTTATTTGTATTTGTTAGGCACTTTCTATGTGCCAGGCACTGTACTAAATGTTGGGGTAAATAGAAGACAATCGCGTCAGACTCATTTTTCTAAAAAAAGTTTTCAGGCCATACTCCGCTCTACTCAAGAACCTGTAGTGCTTGCCCAAAATAGGAAACCTTACCTTGCTTCAGGAACCAGTTCCCCTTTCATAACACTGGTCCTATGGCAAAAATTGTTTCTGATGTGTTTCAAATTAAGGCACAGTTTTCATGGATTTTATAAATCCAAGGACTGCCTCTACTACTATTACTACTACTACTACTACTACTACTACTACTACTACTACTACTACTACTACTAATAATAATAATAATTATGACATTTGTTAAATGCTTACTATGTGCCAAGCACTGTTCTAAGTGCTGGGGTAGATACAAGGTAAGCAGGTGGTCCCTCGTGGGGCTCACAGTCTTAATCCCCATTTTACAGATGAGGCAACTGAGGCACAGACAAGTTAAGTGACTTGCCCAAAGTCACACAGCTGATAAGTGGTGGAGCCAAGATTAGAACTACTACTACTACTATTAGAACTACTACTACTATTACTACAATGATGACTATTATGACTATTATGACTACCAATACTACTATTACTGCTACTACTACTACCACTATTACTATACCCTCTCAGGGCCACACCTGGAGAGTTTCTATTACTCTACCAATCTCGACTACAAGAGTGAGAGTCAAGTAGAGGCCTGCCTATTCTATTTCTAGCTTGGGCAGAGGCTAGTGAGTGGCAGGCAATCTGCTACAAGTCAAAACTCACCTGTGTTGGGCAGCAGCAGCATAGGAGAGAGTAGAGGGCAGAGACTCGTTTACTGCGAGGAAGGAGGCAATGGTAAACCACTTCCATATTTTTACCAAGAAAACTCTATGGATACTCTACCAGAACGATTGCTGATGGAAGTGGGGCAGTCTGGGAGAGATGTGTCCATGGCATCACTATGGGCCGGACATGACACGATGGCATAAGACAACAACAACTACTACTATGGCCACCACTCTTACTACCTCTACTATGACTATTACTACAAGTATTATCATTAAAATGGCCACTCTACTACTACAACTACTACTATTCTTGTTATCACTATGGCCATGACTACTACCTCTATTATTACTGCTATCACTAAGGCCACTAATCATTCAATCAATCAATCTATGGTATTTATTGAGTGCTTACTATGTGCAGAGAACTGTAGTAAGCACATGGAAGAGTACAATATAACAGAGTTAGCAGACACATTTCCTGACCACAATGAGCTTTCAGTCCAGAGGTGAGGACAGATATTAATAGAAATAAATACTTTATAATGTATAACTTAAAATATGTACATAAATGCTGTGGGTTTGAGGATGGGATGAATATCAAATGCCCAAAGTAATAATGATGATGGCATCTGTTAATCACTTACTCTGTGTTAAACATTGTACTAAGAACTAGGATAGAAACAAGAAAATCAGGTCTCACATGGGGCTTACATTCTGTATACGAGGTAGAAGGGATACTGAATCCCAATTTTGCAGGTGAGGGAACTGAGACATAGAGAGGTAAAGTGAATTGCCCAAGCTTACCCAGAAGGTAAGTGGCAGAGTCAATTAATCAATCAATCAATCATATTTATTGAGGGCTTACTGTGTGCAGAGCATTGTACTAAGTGCTTGGAAAGTACAAGTTGGCAACATATAGAGACAGTCCCTACTCAACAGTGGGCTCACAGTCTAGAAGGGGAAGACAGAGAACCAAACCAAACATATTAACAAAATAAAATAAATAGAATAGATATGTACAAGTAAAATAAATAAATAAATAAATGGAGTAATAAATATGTACGAACGTATATACATATAAACAGGTGCTGTGGGGAAGGGAAGGAGGTAAGACGGGAGGATGGAGAGGGGAACGGGGGGGATGGAGAGGGGAACGAGGGGGAGAGGAAGGAAGGGGCTCAGTCTGGGAAGGCCTCCTGGAGGAGGTGAGCTATCAGTAGGGCCTTGAAGGGAGGAAGAGAGCTAACTTGGCGGATGGGCAGAGGGAGGGCATTCCAGGCCAGGGGGATGACGTGGGCCGGGGGTCGACGGCAGGACAGGCGAGAACGAGGCACGGTGAGGAGATTAGTGGCTAGAGGAGCGGAGGGTGCGGGCTGGGCTGTAGAAGGAGAGAAGGGAGGTGAGGTAGGAGGGGGCGAGGTGATGGAGAGCCTTGAAGCCGAGGGTGAGGAGTTTCTGCCTGACGCGCAGATTGATTGGTAGCCACTGGAGATTTTTGAGGAGGGGAGTAACATGCCCAGAGCGTTTCTGGACAAAGACAATCCGGGCAGCAGCATGAAGTATGGATTGAAGTGGGGAGAGACACGAGGATGGGAGATCAGAGAGACGGCTGATGCAGTAGTCCAGACGGGATAGGATGAGAGCTTGAACGAGCAGGGTAGCGGTTTGGATGGAGAGGAAAGGCCAGATCTTGGCGATGTTGTGGAGGTGAGACCGGCGGGTTTTGGTAACGGATTGGATGTGATTGGATTGGATTGGATTTATTATGTGCAAAGCACTGTTCTAAACTCTGGGGAGGTTACGAGGTGGTCAGGTTGTCCCACGGGGGCTCACAGTCTTAATCCCCATTTTACAGATGAGGTAACTGAGGCCCAGAGAAGTTAAGTGACTTGCCCATAGTCATACAGCTGACAATTGGCAGAGCTGGGATTTGAACCCATGACCTCTGACTCCAAAGCTGGTGCTCTTTCCCACTGAGCCACGCTGCTCAGGACACACATTAAAACAAGTAAACAGGTAGTAATATAAATAAATAGCAAGTGCTGTTGGGAGCAGAGAGGGGGGTAGAGCAAAGGAATGAGTTGGAACAATGAGGAGGGGAGGGAGAGCAGAGAAAAGGGGGGCTCAGTCTGGGAAGACCTGCTGGAGGAGGTGAACTTTAAGAAGAGCTTTGAAGGGGGGATGTATCATCGTTTGGTGAATTTAAGGAGGCAGAGCATTCCAGGCCAGAGGTAGGACGTGGGCCAGGGGTCGGCAGCAGGACAGGTGAGAATGAAGCCCAGTGAGAAGGTTAGTGGCACCGGAGGAGCAGATTGTGTGGCTGGGCTGGAGAAGGAGAGATGGGAGGTAAGGTAGGAGGGGGCAAGGTAATGGACAGCTTTGAAGCCAATAGTGAGGAGTTTTTGCTTGATGCCAACTCTATCATACTTTTCCATAAGGTTAGTATAGTGCTCTGCACAAAGTGCAGTCAAGAAGCACTCAATAATAGTAATAGTAATAATAATGGTATTTGTTAAGCTCTTACTGTGTGTCAAGCACTATTCTAAGGGTTGAGGTGGACAATTTCGCTGTTGCTCATAGAGTTCACAGTCTAAATCCCCATTTCACAGATGAGGGAACTGAGGCCCAGAGAATTGAAGTGGCTTGCTCAGTGTCACACAGCTGACAAGTGGTGAAGCCAAGATTAGAATCCAGGTCCTTCTGGCTCTCAGGCCTGGTCTCTTTCCTCTAGGCCAAGTCACTTCCCCTGGGGCTACAATGGGACAACATGTGCCAAAGAGTAAGAGAAGAGTCACAAAGACTAGGAATCCACATGGCCCAGAGTCATAGGTGATCAGTCGAGGGATTCTAGGGAATGAGGGAGATTTGTGGCCCCAAAATAAATTTCCAAGTATTCAGAATGGAGGCACAGAACCGTGTTCAATCTCAAAGAAGAGAAAGAGTGGAGGGGAAAGTTAATGTCCAAACCAAATTGTCAGTCAACTGTATTTACTAAGCACTTACTGTGTGCAGAGCACTGTACTAACTGCTTGGGAGAGTAAAATATAACAATATAACAGACACAGTACCTGCCTGCAATGAGCTTACAATGTAGAGATGAGTTTACAGTCTAGAGATTGTATAACATGATACACCAAATCCACAAACCCCTCTGATTTTTCCACAGTGCTTCATTACTGGGAAGGATTTCTTAACTAGATACTTGATTGGCTCCCATGCCCAACTGCTGCTGGGAAAGTTTGGTCTATTGCCTTCTGGGAAAGATATTCCCTGAGTGAATTTTTCACTATTTCCTTTCCCTATTTCCTTTCACTTCTTTAATTCTGCCTCCAGAGGAAACCTGATTCTTGACCACAATGGTGCTCAGGGCAAGCCAAACGTATCCTTCATCATCGTGGGTGTTTGGTGCACGGGCATCTTCAGGGAAAGATGATGTGAATTGAAAACCATGATTCTGATAGATGTTTCCTATAGGCTTCTCTGTGACCAATCAATCATTGCTCGCCTAGTTCATTCATTCATTAATTAAATCGCATTTATTGAGCACTTACTGTATGCAGAGCACTGTACTGAGTGCTTGGAAAGTACAATTCGGCAACAGATAGAGACGGTCCCTACCCCACAACAGGCTCGCCATCTAACAGGGGGAGACTGGCAACAAACCAAAACAAGTAGACAGGTGTCATTATCATCAATACCTCCTTTCTGATCTCCCAGCGTCCTGTCTCTCCCCACTTCAGTCTACACTTCACTCTGCTGCCCGGATTATCTTTGTACAGAAACGTTCTAGGCATATCACTCCCTCTCTCAACAATCCCCAGTGGTTGCCTGTCAACCTTCGAATCAAGCAAAATCTCCTCACTCTCGGTTATAAAGCTATCACCTTGCCTCCTCCTACCTCACCTCCTGTCTCTCCTTCTACAGCCCAGCCCACACACTCTGCTTCTCTGCTGCTAACCTCCTCATTGTGTCTCGTTCTCGCCTGTCCCACCATCGACCCCTGGCCCATGTCCTACTTCTGGCCTGGAATGCCCTCCACACATCCACCAAACTAGCTCTCTTCCTCCCTTCAAAGCCCTACTGGTAGCTCACCTCCTCCAGGATGCCTTCCCAGACTGAGCCCTCCTTTTTCCTCTCCTTGTCCTCCTCCCCTTTCCATCGGGCCCTTCCCTCCCTCTGCCCTACTCCTTTCCCCTCCCCACAACACTTGTGTACATTTGTAAATATTCATTGCTCTATTTATTTTATTTGTACACAAGGAAGCAGCATGGCTCAGTGGAAAGAGCACGGGCTTTGGAGTCAGAGGTCGTGGGTTCGAATTCCTGCTCTGCCACATGTCTGCTGTGTGACCTTGGGCAAGTCACTTAACATCTGAGCCTCAGTTACCTCATCTGTAAAATGGGGATTAAGACTGTGAGCCCCGCGTGGGACAACCTGTTCACCTTGTATCCCCCCAGCACTTAGAAGACTGCTTAATATCATTACTATATTTATTTTATTAATGATGTGTATATAGCTATAACTCTATTTATTCAGATGGTGTTGACACCTATCTACTTGTTTTGTTTTGTTGTCTGTCTCCCCCTTTGAGACTGTGAGCCCGTTGTTCATTCATACATTCAGTCGTATTTATGAAGCACTTCCTGTGTGCAGAGCACTATACTAAGCGCTTGGGAAGTACAAGTTGGCAACATATAGAGACGGTCCCTACCCAACAACAGGCTCACAGTCTCGAAGAGGGAGATAGACAACAAAACAAAATATATTAACAAAATAAAATAAATAGAATAGTAAATATGTACAAGTAAAATAAATAGAGTAATAAATCTGAACAAAAATATATACCGGTGCTGTAGGGAGGGGAAGGAGGTAGGGCGGGGGAGGGGGAGGGGGAGAGGAAGGAGGGAGCTCAGTCTGGAAAGTTTCTGAGGGATTAAAAAATACACCAGCTACAACAGCAATTTTTCAAAGGATAATTTGGGTACCACAAGGATACAATAGGGTAGGGACCGTTTCTATTGTACTTCCCAAGCGCTTAGTACAGTGCTCTGTACACCGTAAGCACTCAATAAATGCGACTGAATGAACAAATGAATGAATCTATCCCAACGCTTGGCCTAGTGGGTACAGCCCAGACCTGGGAGTCAAAAAGACCTGTTTTCTAATCCCAGCTCCACCACAAATCTGCTGTGTGACCTTGAGCAAGTCCATTCCCTCATCTGTAAATTGGGAATGAAGGCTGTGAGCTCCATGTGGAACATGGACTGTGTCTAACCTGATTAGCTTGTATCTACCCCAGTGCTTAACAAAACCATTTAAAAAAAGGTAAGTGCCTAGCAAACCCACAAATGTTATAATTTTGGATTCTCTGTGCTCTCAAGATTCAGCTTCCCAACAGGAAGCAAATGGACCCAATCTCATCTTCCCCTGGTACTAAATTTCCTTTTCCACGGACGTTTTTGTTGTTGGTTTGTTTCTTTTCAGATCTAACTTCCTGCTGGGATCTGGAGACATGGAGAAGGAGAATGGCACTATGGGGACAGACTTCGTTCTTCTTGGGCTGTTTAACCACAGCCGGGCTCACCATGTCCTCTTCGCCTTGGTTTTGATGACCTCCGTCACCA
Organism: Tachyglossus aculeatus; assembly: GCF_015852505.1. Classification (NCBI taxonomy): domain Eukaryota; kingdom Metazoa; phylum Chordata; class Mammalia; order Monotremata; family Tachyglossidae; genus Tachyglossus; species Tachyglossus aculeatus. The sequence continues at coordinate 15,655,235 of NC_052099.1, forward strand.
CGTTGATGGGCATTGCGGGCATAATTCTGCTGATCTCCACCTCCACACCCCCATATACTTCCTGCTTGGTCAGTTTTCACGCATAGACTTGATGCTGCTCTTCACCATCATCCCCCAAATGTCTGGCGACTTCTAGTACGGCAGGAATTCCATCTCTCTCGATGGATGAGCCATCCAAATATTCATCTTCCTCACTCTGGAAGGGGGTGAGTGTTTCCTGTTAGCTGCCATGGCCTACGATCATTTCGTGGCCATTTGTCGCCTTTTACACTATCCTGTTCTCATGAGCCCCAGGCTCTGCCTCCTCCTGTTGGTGGTTTCCTGGTTGCTCGAGGTGACAGATGGGTTGGCGCAGGCGAGGGTCACCATGAGCTGCAGCTTCTTCCCTAGAAGTCAAGCATTTTTTCTGCAAGACCCCCGCTCTGATGCGCTTGGCCTGCGACGACACTATGGTCTTTGAGTCCGTGATGTATGTATGCTGTATCTTGATGCTTCTGATCCTCCTCGCCATCATCCTGGGCTCTTACAGCCTCATTCTGGGCGCAATACCCCGTATGAGGTAGGTAGAAGCCAAGGAGAAGGCATTCACCACCTGTTCCTCCCATCTTAGTGTCGTCGGCCTCTTCTACGTGGCCACCATTTATACCTACATGAGGCCCAGTTCGTATGACTCAACCGACTATGACAAGGTGGTTTCACCCTTCCACACTATTCTTACCCCCATGCTGAACCCCCTCATTTACATACTGAAGAACAGGGGGTCCTGGAGGCCTTAAAGAGGGACTTCATTGATTACAGGTTCAGGAATTAACACTGAGAGTTGAAAGAGAAGCAGCGTGGCCTAGCAGATAGGGTCTGGGCCTGGGAGTCGGAGAGATGTGTGTTCTAATCCCTACTCCCTAAACCTCTGCTATGTGGACCTGGGTCAAGTCACACTTAACTTCTCTGTATCTCAGTTACCTCAACTGCAAAGCAGAGATTAAGACTGTGAGCCCCATAAGGGACTGGGACTGTGTCCAACCTGATTGCCTTCTATCCACCCCAGCTTTTAGTACAGGGCTTGACGCATAGTAAGAGCTTAACAAATGCCACGTCTTATTATTGTTATTATTATTACTGGGGTCCTAGGGAGTTTCTTGCTTTGCTCCTTGAGAATCAGCATGGCCCAATAGAAAGATTATTATTATTCTTATTATCATTGATCTCAATTGATATTTCAGTGATAAAGAAACGGTTTCCTTTTTATAGCATGTGATGGAGTCTCTTTTTTAAAAAAAATTAGTACACAATACACCAGGCCCTCTACTAAGTGCTGCGGTTAATAATAATGATGGTGATGATAATAATAGTATTTCCTAAGCACTAATTATGTGCTACGTACTGTATTAAGCGCTGGGGTGGATAAAAGCAAATCAGGTAGGTTACAGCAGCTGTCTCATATTTATTCATTCATTCACTCAATTGAATTTATTGCATGCTTACTGCATGCAAAGCATTATACTAAGACTAAGCACTTGGGAAAGTAAAATACAACAAATAGACGCATTCCCTGCCCACCACGAGATTATATGGGGCTCACACTCTTAGCCCCTATTTTACACATGACGTAACTGGGGCACAGATAATTTAAGTGACTCGCCCATGGTCTCACAGCAGACAAGTGGGATAGTGGTTAAGCAGAGTGGAAGTGCACACGGAAATCTCTGTCTCTCTCTTGTTCCCCCCCTCCCTCTCTTGTTCCCCCCCCCCCCATTCTCTCTATGGATAACTCTGTTATATTGTACTTTCCCAAATGCTTAGTTCAGTGTTTTGCACACGTATGGGCTCAATAAATACCATTGAAGACGGTGATGACTGATGCTAGAGAAATCACTGTGGCACAACAGCACTTACACTCTTCTAAGCGTTGGTGCAGGTACAAGTTAATAAAGTCAGAAAAAGTCCCTGTCTCTCCTAGTCTAATTTTGGAGGGAGAACAGGCATTTAATCCTCATTTTGCCAATGAGATTACTGAGGCACAGAGAAGTTAAATGACTTGCCCAAGGTCACACAGCAAGCAATTGGCAAAGCTGGGATTATTAGGACCTGGGTCCTTCGACACCAGGCCCATGCTCTTTCCACTAGTCTGCTTCTCTCTAGGCCATGCTGCTTCTCTTAAAGAATGATTAATAATTTAGTACAGTGCTCTGCACACAGTAAGTGCTAAATAAATACGATTGAATGAATAATGAAGATAGGTAGAATAGTAACCACGTCCTTGAATTTCCTATTAATAAACAAGAAAATAACTTGTTACAGATGGTACAATGAAAGGAAATTGCTAAATCCAATTTCATTCATTTATTCATTCATTTATCTAATCATTTGATAATCTGAATCAGTGTAGGTCCTGGGAAGCTTAGAAAATCAGTTTTCTTCTGGGCTTTGGCTACAGTGTTCTGGGTTAAGTGGAAAGAGTAGACAGGAAGTCGACTGATCTGTACTTTCTTTAAACGTTTTTGATTCCTCCCTTAGGTAGAAGTTCATGAAAGCTGCATGGATAACTGGAATTAAACCTGGACCACTGATTTTGTTTTATTAGGACTCTTTTCTTCAACACTAACTGGCCTGTTCCTCTTCTCGCTCATCTTCTTCATCTTCCAAATAAGTCTTGTTCACCTCGACCCCCGCCTTCACAATCCCACGTACTTTTGGCTCAGCTAGGTCTCCCGCATGTTCCTGACTTACATCTCCACAGTCGTGCCCACAAAGGCGGCCAATTTCCTCTCTGACAGGACGTTCATGTTCTTTCTTTGTCTGTGGGGTCCAGAGCTTCTTCTTTCTGACCACCGCAGGGGCTGAAGGGCTTCTCCTGGTCTCCATCATGTACGACCTGTATGTGACTATCAGTAGCCCCCGACCTACCTAATTCCCATTAGACTGAGGAGGCGTGGGCTCATGGCTGTAGGATCTTGGCTCTAGGAGTCCATCAGTTCAATCGACGACACCGTGTACACACTCCACACCCCTTATTGAAGCTCCACTTCTGCAATGTCCTTTTCACATTGCCCCCGGTCTGCTCAGATATCTGGGTCTATGAGTAGACAGTGTTTATGAATATCACACCACCTTCTATGACTGTGTTTCCTCTAGGTTGTGGGCCGGGACTGCATCTGTTTATTGAGGTACTGTACTCTCTCATACGCTTAGCAGAGTGCTCTGCACAGAGTAAGCTCTCAATAAGCATGATTGACTGAATGACCCACCAGCTGCTGTATCTGCTCCGCCATCTACCTCATGCCCTTGCCCGAGAGGTGGATGAAGGCCTATGCCACCAGCTCTTCCCACCTGCCTGTGGTGATGTTCTACTACACCCCATTTATATACACCTACTGAGGTCCAGGGCCTTCTGCTTCCACTGGGGAGGATAAGAAGTTGGCTCTGTTCTAAGGCCACCCTCACCCCCATGCTAAACCCCATCATCTACAGCCTGAGTCAGTCAGTCAGTCAATCATATTGACTGAGTGCTTACTGTGGGCAGAGCACTGTACTAAGCGCTAGGGAGAATAGAATACAACAATAAGCAGACACATTATCTGCCCACAACGAACTTATGGTTTAGAGGAACAAGAAGGTGGCAGAAGCCATAAGGAGAGCCCTCAACAGAATAGAGCAAGAGAGGAGGATCAATCAATTAATCCGTTTATTAGAGGAAAAGCATCAGTACATAAGTGCCACTTCAGGGGTCACCTGTCCTCCCAGACATATTCCTGGACAAAACCCCCATTATTTCCTCTCTGAGTCAATTCTGCACATGGCTATGTACCCCATAAGCCCTTTGAGATTCACGCCAGCCCTCAGCACTGATGTAATATCCTTATTATTATTATCAAGTGCCATATAAGTCATTTCCAATTCATGGTGACTCTATGGATACGTTTTCTCCAGAATGTTCTGTCTTCTGCCATATTCCTATACATTACTCTTTCCCCTATTTGGTAATTTATTTTAATGTCTGTCTCACCCTACCTTCATCTACCAACTCTGTTGCATTGCATTTTCCCAACTGCTTAGTAAAATGCTCTGCACATAGTAGGTACTCAATAAATACCATGGCTTGATGGGTTATGAGCACTCAAGTGAGAAGCAGCATGGCCAGGTGGAAAGAACATGGGTCCTGGAGTCAGAGGACCTGGATTCTAATCCCAGCTCTACCGATTTCTTACTAGGTGACTTCGGGCAAGTTACTAAACTTCTCCATGCCTCCTGTTCTTCATCTATAAAATGGGGATTCATTACCTGCCCTCCCTGTTACTTAGACTGTTAGCCCCATAGGAGACACAGGCTCTGTCTGACCTGACTAGCTTGTACTTACCCCAGCACGTAGAACAGTGTTTGACATATAGTAAGTGCTTAACAAATGGCGAAATGACAAATACCATTATTATCGTAAACTCCTCACCAGCCCGTAAGCTCCTTGAAGCAGAAATTGTGTCTACCCACTCTGTTGAACTCTACCTATCACTTGGCACAGGACTCTGCACACAGTAAGTGCTCAGGAAGTGCTCAGCAGAGATGTGCTGGATATAAAATAATCAAATTGGAAGTTGACCCTGTCCTACACATCCCACGTAAGTGCCGTGGAACTGTTGGAAAGATGAATAAAAGGAGCAAATCCAAGTGCAAGAGTGACACAGAAGGGAGTGGGAGAAGAGGAAATGAGGGTTTAGTCGGGGAAGGCCTCTTGGAAGAAATGTGCTTTTAATAAGCACTTGAAGATGGGGAGAGCAGCGGTTGTGGTCTGTCGAATATGAAGAGGGAGGGCATTCCAGGCCAGAGGCAGGTCATGGGTGAGAGGTTGGCTGTGAGATAGAAGAGGTAGTGGGACAGTGAGTAGGTTTGGCATAAGAGGAGTGAGGTGTGTGGGCTGGGTTGTATTAGGAAATCATGGACGTAAGGTAGGAAGGGACAAGGTAATTGAGTGCTTTAAAGCTGATGGTAAGTAGTTTCAATTTGATGCAGAGGTGGATTGGCAAAAACAGTAGAGTGGAATTTTTGAAGTTAAATGATTTGGGAAAGTGATTGGAACAAGATAGGACTAGAAACAATATTTGTTTAGGTGCTTTCTGAGAGGAAAAGCAGATTACTAAGTGCAGGGAAAAAATGACACGGGTGTGAATTTGACACAATACTTAGCCCCCCAAAAGATTACATTATGTGAGGGGAGAGGAGAAGCATAAGGGAAGATGGAACAATCAAACACAAAAGCAACATACAATAATAATAATGATAATCGTGTTATTTGCTAAGCCCTTACTATGTGTCAAGCATTGTATTAAGCATTGGGGTAGACACCAGATTATGGAGTCAATAGGGTCATTTATTAAGTGCATACTTTATGCTTAGCACTGGGAAAGAAACAAGGTTATAAGCTTGGACACGATCTCTGTCCTCACGGGATCCACTATCTCGTTTATCTCCATTTTAAAGGTGAAAGGGAAGCAAAGAACCCAAAATGCTTAAGTGTCCATAGCTGGTTAGCAGTGGAGTTTGGGTTAAACCCAGGTCTCATCTGTAAAATGGGGATTGAGACTGTGAACCCCATGTGGGGCAGGGACTCTATTCAAATCGATTTTCTGTTATCCACCCCAGCGTTTAGTACAGTGCCTGTTACACAGTAAGTGCTTAATAAATACTGCTATCATCTCCTAGCTTGCGGTTTGGATTTGTACCCTTTATTCACCCCTCCCTCAGCTCCACAGAACTTAGGTGCACATCCATAATTTAATTATTTATTTATAGCTATATCTGCCTTCCCTTCTAGACTGTTAGCTCACTGTGGGCAGGGGATGGGTCCACCAACTCTGTTATATTGTACTCCCCCAAGCACTTAGTACAGTGCTCTGCATGCAGTAAGCGCTTAATGAACATAATTGATTGATCAATTGATTGTAGTCCCATGTGCTTTTCCTAGGTTTGGCAAAGACAAGGATAATAATCATGATAATAGTTGTGGTATTCCTTAAGCATTTACAGTGTTCCAAGTACCGTACTAAGCATGGAAGGTAGAAAGAAGATAATCAGGTCCCACATGGGCCTCATAATCCAAATAGGAGGGAGAAGAGGGATTGAATCCACATTTTGTACATGAGGTAACTGAGACATAGAGAAGTTAAGTGACTTGCCCCAGGTCACACCAGCAAGCAATTGGCAGAGCTAGGATTAAAATCCAGGTCTTCTAACTACTTGGCCTGGGCCCTTTCACTAGGCCTAGCTGCTTCTCTGATGTGAACAAATGAGATGACAATGGAGATGGAATGGACCAAACCCAAAGACATGGTGAAGACAGCCAAGTTGACCCTGGAGTAGGAGAGTGTGAGCAACTGAAGGGTCTTGCAGAAGAAAACATGGGGCCCACAGAAGGCACAGAGATGTTCTGGACAGGCTCCTGCTGAGTCAGCAAAAGCCACTATCAGTATTTTTCATGATACTTATTCAGCACTTAAAATGTGCCAAGCACTGTTATAAGCATTAGGGAAGACACAAGATGATCAGGTCAGACACATGGGGCTAACAGTCTAAGTAAGAGGGAGAACAGGAATTGAATCCCCATTTAGCAAATGATGGAACTGAGGCACAGAGAAGGGAAGTGACTTTCCCAAGGCCACACAGAAGACACGTGGCAGAGCAGGGATTGGAGCCCAAGTCCTCTAATTCCTAGGCCCATGCTCTTTCCCTTGGACCATGCTGCTTCTCTGGGGAAGTCACTTCACTTCACTGTGCCTCAGGTATCTACTCTGTAAAATGGGGGTTAAGACTGGGAGCCTCATGTGGGACATGGACTTTGTCCAACATTATTAGCTTGTATCTATCTCAGGGTTTAGTGCCTGGCACATAGTAAGTTGTTCACAAATACCATTGCAAAAAACCATTAACATGATCCCCCTAGGAATTTGCCCATCTCCATTTTCACATCCCGGTTCCTCGGGCTGTAGATGAGGGGGTTCAGGGTGGGGGTCACCTGGTGTAGAACATGTACACTAACAGTCCAGTACAATGGGGGAGCCAGATGTTGGTTTTAAATAGGCAAAGGCCTCAGTACTGAGAAAAACCAAGACAATGGTGAGTTGGGGCAGACTGGTGGAGAAAGCTCTGGACCTGCCCTCCATGGCTGGCATCCTCAGCGCAGCGGTGAGGATGTGAACATAGGAGGCGGTGATACAGAAGAAAACGGCAAAGCCCAATGATGTGGTGAGGGCCGCAATGCCCATTTCAGCCAGATTGGCCCTGGAACAGGAGAGTTTGAGCAGCTGGGGGATTTTCCAGAACAATTGGTGAATACCTTGTGGTTCACAGAAAGGCATTGAGAAGGTTGCAGATGTATGTAAAAGTCTGGAGGGCTCCCCGCTGAGCCAGAAGATGGCCCAATCTTCCCACAGGCCTCTCAGTTCAGAATGACATCATTGTGCCGGGGGTGGCAGATGGTGGCGTAGTGGTCTTATGACGTCATAGTGAGAAAAATCAATGCTGTGTTGCCAAAATGAATAAATAGGAAAACTTGGGTTGCACATCCAAAAAAGAGATGAAACTACTGTGGGTCAGTATATTGTGAATACGTTTCAGGACAGTGGCGGAGATGTAGCAAAGATCGAGGATGGACAGGTGCCTGAGGCAGAAGTACATGGTAGTGTGGAGGCAATGATAGAGGGCAGTGATGGCGATGATGACAAGATTTGCCATCAGGGCCGCCAGGTAGACCAGGAGGAAAAGTGTGAGGTGGACCAGCTGCAGCTCCCAAACCTCCGAGATCCCCAGCAGGAGAAATATGGTTTCACAGAGATTGGTCATTTGCTTCCTGGAGTTGCGGGTCATTATCTCTGGAGTGGAAATGGAAAGAAATTTGGAAGGAATCAGTAAGCCTTTTTGTGAGTCTTCTTGCAACTGGCTCTAGGGATTAGACTTCATGTTCCAGGTTAACAGGGAAACAGCATGGCCTACTGGAAAGACCATGGGCCTGGGAATCAGAGGATCTGTGTTCTAATCCCTGCTCCACGACTTGTCTGCTGTGTGACCTGGGACAAGTTACTTAACTTCTCTGAGCCTCAATTTCCTCAGCTGTAAGATGGGTATTCAGTACCTACTCTCCCTGCTACTTGGACTGTGAGCCCCATTCGTGGGAAAGGAACTAAGCCCGACCTGATTAAGTTGAATCTACCCCAGCACTTAGAACAGTGCTTGATGCATAGTAAACACTTAACAGATACCATAAAAAACTGAGTGATCTAAAGTCTGTGGAGAAGTAGCATGGCCTAGTGGATAGAGCATGGGCTTGGAAGCCATAGAACCTGGGTTCTAAGCCCAGCTCTTCCACTTATCTTCTGTGTGACCTTACACAAGTTATTTAACTTCTCTGTGCCTAAGTTATCGCAACTGTAAAATGGGGATTAAGACTGTGAGCCCCTTGCGGGACATGGACTATGTCCAACCTTGACTAGCTTGCATCTAGCCAAGTACTTAGTATAGTGCTTGGCACATAGTAATTGCTTAATAAATACCATTAAAAAGACAAAGCCAGATCAATAATAAATGCAATAATCCTATAGGCTACAAGGGGAGGTCATTAATGTCCCAAAGCCTTCCTTAAAGATTGGTTATCACTACCAAGATTCAATTCTAGATACTGGTAGGGGTGAATGTGACTCATTGAGCCCCTTTGAACATTTGGAATTCACCCTACCCCCCAACCCCACAGTACTTATGTACATATCTATAAACCCATGTAAGTCATTTATGTTAATGTCTATCTCCCCGTCTAAACTACAACCTCATTGTGTCTCCCCCCTCCTAGACCCATAAAACTCACTACAAGCTCATTTTGTCTCCCCCTCTAGACTGTAAGGTCATTATGGGCAGGGAACGTTTCTGCTAATTCTCTTACATAGCATTCTTTCAAGCAATTAGAACAGTGTTCTGCACATAGTAAGCGCTCAATAAATACCCATTGAATGATTAATTGAAGGCAGGGAACTTGTCAACCAACTCTGTTATATTGTACTCTCCCAAGCACTTAGAAGAGTGCTCTGCATCCAATAAGCGCTCAATGAATATCTCTGATGGACTTATTGATGAAGAGAGAGGAAGTTCCAGATAACAGGGCGAGCTTGAGCATGTGTTCAGCAGTGAGAGAGATGATAGCAAGGCAGAGTGTTTAAGTTGGTGCTAGAGGACTGAAGTATGCAGAATGGCTTGTAATGGAAAGGAGTAGACTAAGTATCTGCTTAATCCTTCCTGTCTCACAAGCCTGTAACCTGTAACCCCACATATTCAATCTGTCTCCAAATCCTATTGGTTCCCACCTTCACAATATCACTAAAATCCACCCTTTTCCCCTCCCACCCCATACTGCTACTGCGTTAATAGACTCACTCATCCTATCCAGCCTGGATTACTGCATCAGCCTCTTTGCCGACCTCCCACCCTCCTGTCTCTCCCCCGCTCGAGTCCATACTTCACTAGGCTGTCCAGATCATTTCCCTACAAAAATGTTCTGTTCATGTCACCCTGCTCCTCAGAAAACTACAGTGGTTGCCCATCCACCTCCGTATCAAACAAAATCTCCTCTCCATTGGCTCCTAAGCACTCCATCACTTTGCCCCCCACCTTACCTCGCTATTCTCCTTAGAACAGCCCAGCCCATGCACTTTGCTCCTCTAGTGCTTACCTTCTTATTGTGCTTCGATCTTGCCTATGTCACTGCCAATCCCTCGCCCATGTCCTGCCTCTGGCCTGAAACGTCCTTCCTCCTCTAATCTGATAGACAACCACCCTCCCCTGCTTCAAAGCCCTTACTGAAGACACATCTCCTCAAAGAGGCCCTTCCATACTAAGCTCCCCTTTTCCTCATCACCCACTCCCTTCTGAATCACCCTCACTGGTTCTCTTTGCCTCTTCCCCCCCCTCCCCAGCCCCAAAGCACTTATGTACATATCTGTAATTTTATTTATAACTTTGCTCTCCCCCACCTCCCAGCACCAAGCACTAATGTGCATATCTGTAATTTTATTTATTTGTATTGAAGTCTGTCTTCCCCACTCTAGACTGTGAGCTCATTGTGGGGAGGGAATGTCACTGTTTATTGCTGCATTGTACATTTCCAGTTGCTCAGTGTGGTTCTCTCCACACAATAAGTGCTCAATAAATATGATTGCATGAATGAATGAACGAAGTAGACTGAAGGAGGCAGATCATGTGCCTTAAAACCAATGGCGAGGAGTTTCCATTGGGGGTTTTGGTAAAGTGGGGAGTTGTTGGTAGAAAGATATTTTAGAAAAAATAATCCAGGCAGCACAGTGATGAATGGACTGGTGAGGTGAGAGACTAGAGGTAGGCAAGCCAATGAGGAGGAGGATGTAATAATAAAGAGGGGGTCTCAATGGTATGTATTAAGAATTTTCTGTGTGCAGAGCACTGTACTAAGCACTTGGGAGAGTACAATACAATATAGTTGATAGACATGATCCCTGTCCACAATCAATCCATTAGTGGTATTTAATGAGCATTTTCTGTCTGCAGAGCACTGTATTAAGTGCTTGGGAGAGTACAATGTAACAGAGGTGGTAAACACTATCCCTGCCCGCAAGCAATTGATCAACAGGTAATGGATCAGAGAGGGCACCATCAGTTCTGATCTGGCCAATGTCGATGCCTTGAAGAAGCAACGAGAAATAGTGTGGCTTAGGGGAAAGAGCACATCCCAAGGAGTCAAAAGATGTAGGTTATAATCCCAGCTCCGCCATTTCCTACTGTGTGGCCCTTGGGCAATTCACTTAACTTCTCTGTGCCTCAGTTCCTTCATCTGCAAAATGGGAATTAAATACCTGTTCTCCCTTCTACATGGACTGTGGGCCCTGTGTGGGACCTGATTATCTTGTATCTACCCCAGCACTTAGTAAGGAGCTTCCCAGACTGAGCCCCCCTCCTTCCTCTCCCCCCTCCCTTCCCCCCTTCCCCATCCCCCCCTGCCTTACCTCCTTCCCCTCCCCATAGCACCTGTATATATGTTTGTACATATATACTACCCTATTTATTTTATTTGTACATATTTACTATTCTATTTATTTTATTTTGTGAATATGTTTTGTTTTGTTGTCTGTCTCTCCCTTCTAGACTGTAAGCCCACTGTTGGGTAGGGACTGCCTCTATATGTTGCCAACTTGTACTTCCCAAGGGCTTAGTACAGTGCTCTGCACACAGTAATCGCTCAATAAATTCGATTGAACGAATGAATGAATGAATGGCACACAGCACTTACAAATGCCACAATTATTAATATCATTATTATTAGGACAAATGAAGCATTCTCTGATGGGAAATGCACATTCTTCTTATTTTCTTCAGTCAGCCCTTCCAGTAGCTCCTGAATTGTTTTGGAAAAGCATTGCCTGTTCATTCTTATTTTCAAAGCTATTTTTCCCCAGATGCCCACAGCATCACTGGAGAAGGAATGTCCAACATCCCCATCGTGACAGAATTACTCCTGCTGGAGTTCTCAGAGATCCGGGAGCTGCAGCCGGTCCACGCTGTGCCGTTTCTCCTGGTCTAACTAGCGGCCTTGATGGGGAATCTCCTCATCGATGCCATTAATACCCTCGATCCGTGCCTCCACACCCCCCATGTACTTCTTCCTCAGGAACCTGACTCTCATCAACCTCTGCCTCATCTCCGTCACCAACCCCAAGTCCGTCATCAACTCACTGACCAACAACAGATGCATCTCTTTCCTGGGATGTCTTTTACGTTTTTATTCTTCACACCATTGACATCCACTGAAATGATCTTGCCTCACTGTGATGTCCCACGACCACTATGCCACCATCCACCGGCCCTTGCCCTATGAGGTCATCATCAAACAGAGGGGCGATGGAGACCACCTCCTGGCTCAGCGGGGGGACTCTACGCCCTCGTGCACAAGGCTGCCATCTTCTCCGAGCCCTTCTGTGGATCCAACGCGATCCAAACATTTCTTCTGTGATGCTCCCCACCACCTGGCCCATGCTGACACCACTGTGATCCTTAGAGAAGTCAAAGTCACAACCTTTACTACAGCCCTCTCCCTGCTCTGGTTCGTTTCCATCATTGTCTCTTACATCCCTATCTTCTCCGTCATGTTGAAAAATACCGACAGTGGAGGGAAGGTTCAAAGCCTTCTCCACCTGCCTGCCCCCACCTGGTCATCGTCACTCTTTTCCCTCTCCGTGGAGGCCATTGCCTTTCTAAATCTGAAGTCAAATGTTCCTTCAGGGATGGATCTGTTTCTGTCCATGTTCTATTCCACAGTGCTTCCGGTCACGAACTCCAACATTTACAGCCTCAGTAACAGAGAGCTGCAGGCCAGTCTGGGAAGGATGTTAGGTGGGACGGGGGGTCCAACAGAGGGAAATATTTGCTCATCTATTACTCCTTTAGACTGTAAACGCATCATGGGCAGGTAACGTGTCTAACAAACTCTATTGAATTGGACTCTTCCAAGAAGCAGCATGGCCTAGTGGAAAGAGCATGGTTCTGGAAATCAGAGGATGTGGGTTCTAATCCTGACTCCACCTCTTTCTGCTGTGTAACCATGAGCAAGTCACTTAACTTCTCTATATCTCAGTTGTCTGATCTGTAAAATGGAGATTCAAATACCTGTCCTCCCCTGCCGTGCATTGTCTTTTGCTATTACAAATAACTGTGGTATTTGTTAAATGCTTCTTATTAGTGGAGCACTATCCTAATTGCTGAATAGATACAAGATAATCAGGTCTTGCATGGGGCTCACAGTCTAAGTAGAACGGAGAACAGGTATTGAAACTCCATTCTGCAGATGAGAGAACTTGAGGAACATAGAAGTGAAGTGACTTGCCCAAAATTACACAGCACACAAATGGGGGAGTCAGGATTAGAATCCAGATCCTCTGACTCCCAGGCACAGGCTCTTTACACTAGATCATGCTACTTCTCTAAGAAGAAGTGACTGAAAACCTGAAACTGATCAGACACAAGAAAGTTCTCTGGGTCTCTCAACAGCTTCCCGGGTGAGATTTTTCCCCCTTTTTAGCCTCCTCTTCCTGCCCAGACTCCCGTTCCCTAGCCAAGACAAATCATATATCTCCCTGAAGCAGGGGCCCTCACTGAAACCATAATCTCTTTCAAGATCCACTGGAAGATGGCCAGTGAATAACAATTAGTCCACCTGACTGACCCCCTTAATCAGTAGACTGATCCATCATTCCAGAATCAGTCATATTCCATTATTGTTCTACATGCCTCTAATATTCTTGCCCCAACCTTTGACACTGGTGAGGGAAATTTCTCATTCCTTCTTCTGACTGGGCTCTGATTGGATAATGGCGGAAATAGGCTTTTCGGCCCTCATAACATGTCTTACGCTCTTCTGTTTCGTTTTCATGATCGTCTCTTACATCTGTATCTTCTCATCTGTGCTGAGGATGCGGTCCTCAGAGAGCCTTCTCCACCTGTCTGCCTCAGCTCATCATCATGACCTTCTTCCTCTCCACTGATTCCTTCAATTATCTGAAACCACCCTCTGACTCTCCTTTATTTTAAGACCTGCTGGTGTCCGTGTTCTACACGGTGGTGCCCCGCACTGAACCCCCTCATCTACAGCCTGAGGAACAGTGACATAAAGGCTGCTCTGGAGATGAACCTGGGAAGGAAAATCCTCACCTAGAATGCAATGTGGTTTTACTTTCAATAGCAGTTTTGACATTTATCAGGGTGTCTAAATGATCTGCAAATGAGGGTAAGGTGAGAATGTTTCAACATAATTGAAATAAACTTCATGGGCTTACATATATGCATATATACAAACAGCCAGAAGCAGAAATGGCGTGGCCAGATGGAAGTCACTTAACTTCTCTGAGCCTCAATTACATCATCTGTAAAATGGGGATTAAGACTGTGAGTCTCACGTGGGACAACCTGATCACCCTCCACCCCCCCCAGAGCTCTAGAACAGTGCTTCGCACATAGTAAGCGCTTAACATATGCCATTATTATATTATTATTATTATTGTGGAAATTAAGAGATGAGCCCCCACGTGGGACAAGGAATGTGCCCAACCTGAATATCTTGTATCTACCCTAGCAATTACTACAATGCTCTGTATACAGTAAGCTTTCAATAAAATACAATTGAATGATTGATTGATTGATCAGTGTATATAAGTGCTGTGGGCCTGGGGGTGTGGTGAATATCAAGTTGTTAAAGGTTTTAGATCCAAGTGCATTCGGCTAGGGTCTTTTGACCATCTATCCTGTCCTTGTGATTTTGCTTAGGTTGGAGAAAAGGATCATCAATGGTATTCATTCATTCAATAGTATTTTACTGAGCACTTACTGTGGGCCAGAGTACTGTACTAAGCATTTGGGACAGTACAATGTAACAGAGTTGGTAGACACGTTCCCTGCCCACAGAGAGCTTACAGTCTACCTCCCATCTCTGTTTCCTAATCTCTTGGTCTTCCTGTCCAACTGCCTCTGGCTTGTCTCCTCCACCTCCCTCTCCTTCCCCTGTCTCTCAGTCTATTTCCCTCCATCTCTCCCCATCCCTCTGCCTCTGTCTTTCTCTGTCTGTGCCTCTTCCTGTCTCTCCCCAACATGAAGGCCACCCCGGGAAAGATTTTCTCGGGCATCTTCATTTCTGGGACAAAATGACCCTCTCTCTTTCTGGGGTAATAGGACTATGGAGGGATCCCCTTGGGTGAAGCAGCGTGGCCTGCTGAAGAACCTGAGCCTGGGAGGCAGAGGACCTGAGTTCTAATTCTGACTCCACTATTTGCCTGCTGTGTGTCCTTGGGCAGCTCACTTCATTTCTCTGTGCCTCAGTTCCCTCATCTGCAAAATGGGGATGCAATATCCGTCCTCCCTCCTACTTAGACTATGTCCGATCTGATGATCTTGTATCTACCCCAGTGCTTAGTAAAGAGTTTGGCACATAGCAAGGTCTCAAACTAATACCATTATTGTATATATTAATGGAGGAATCTAGTCTCACTGGTCTACAGGTCAGAGCTTTCACATGAGCCGTCTTCCCTCAACCTTCCCAACCCTCCATTCCCTCTCATTCCTTTTTTAATGGCATTTCGTGAACATTTACTATGTGCTAGGCACTGTACTAAGAGCTGAGGTACACACAAGCTAATCTGGTTGTACACAGTCCATCTCCCGCATGAGCTCACAGTGAAAATCTCCATTTCATAGATGAGGAAACTGAGGCCCAGAGAAATGAAGTGAGAAGCAGCATGGAATAGCAGATAGAGCACAGACCTGGGAGTCAAAAGGACAGGGTTCTAATCCCAGCTCCACAACATGTCTGCTGTGTGACCTTAGGCAAGTCACTTCACTTTTCCAGCCTTCAGTTTATCTCATCTGTAAAATGGTGATTGAGGCTGTTGTGAGCCCCATGTGGGACTGATTTGCTTGTATTCACTCCAGAGCTTAGGACAGTGCCTGGCACAAAGTAAACACTTAACAAATGCCATAATAATGATAATAGTAATACTAATAATTATTATCATTATTATGATTATCATTGCCCAAGGTCACGCAGCAGACAAGTTGCAGAGTCAGGATTGGAGCACAGGACCTCTGACTCCCAGGCCCATGTACTTTCCACGAAGCCATGCTGTGTCTCAGTAATAGAACTTCTCATACTGTGAGCTACTTTAAGAAAGATTAAGCAATAAGTTAAGGTCATTCATTATTAGAGAACATGGCCCAGAATGGTATTTCATATTCTTCTTCCATGGGTTCTGGAATGAATCCTAATTTATAACATGCAAATCTATGAAAAACCATCTACTCACTTTGATAATCATTCCAGTCCCAAAACAATTACGTACATATCCTTATATTCTACTACATTTTCTACCTGTAATTGATTTTAGTTTCTATCTTCCCAGGAATGCTGTTCACTCCCTGTGAGCAGGTATTGCATCTACCAGCTCTGTTATATTGTACTTTCCCAGCCACTTGGTACAGTGTTCTGCACAGAGTAAGCATTCAATAATTACCAGTGAATGATTGTTCTAATAATTTAATTTGGCACATTCCTTTGGTGAAAGAGACAAAGATGAGACACGAAATGGGAGAAGTGATGTTTACAAGCTATGGCTAATGGAAGGCCAAATGAACTAGTGAAGAGAGGGGAAGTGGAATTTCAAAGCTGTAATTAATTGGTAATTTATTGGTTCCACATTAAACTGTAAATTCATTGCAGGCAGGGAATGTTCCTTTTAGATTGTTAAATCATACTCTCCCAGGTGCTTAGTACAGTGCTCTGCACACTGTAAGTACTCAATAAATACTATTGATTAACTGATTGGATGAGGAGAAAAAGTGTGGCTTAGTGAGAAGAGCCCGGACTTGGGAGTTCCAAGGACGTAAGGTTCTAATCCCAGCTCCACCACTTCTCTGCTTTGTGACCTTGGGCAAGTCACTTCACTTCTCTGTGCCTCAGGTACATCATCTGGAAAATGGGGATTTAAGACTGTGAGCCCCACGTGAAACAAACCTGATGACCTTGTATCTACACCCAGCACTTAGAACAGTGCTTGGCACAGAGTAAGTGCCTCAACAAATACCATCATCATCATGAGGGAAGTGGGAAGAGGACAGAGCTGGAAGGGACAGGATCAAAGGCCCAGAATGAGGACTGCTTCAGGATTGTCGGGCCCTACCCACTCAACTAGGGCTCTCACGGAGAACCAGGCTGGACCTGTAGGGATCTGCCTCTTTCTCCCCTCCACCTTTGGGAGGCGTTGCCTTCGGCCTCCCTCGTGGGGAAAGGGAGTGGTGCTCCGTTCAAATGAGCTCATGCCCCTGGTGACCAACCACAAGCAGGAAGTCGGAGGACGAAGGGAAGGTAGGAACATGGAGGATTTGGGAGCTGATGCAAGAAATCACCTCAGGTGCGACGGTGCATTCTAGGGGATGCACATGTAGTCAACGTGTCGGTAAACAGGTGCTGCATTTGAACTCTCAGGTTTTAGAGCCCACCTCCCCCAATCCTGGCCTCAGGGATCTTGCCCGATTATGCACAGTTTAAGGGTTCACCTGTCAGCCCTCTGGTGTTCCTGCTGCCCCAGATTATCTTTGTCCAGAAACGCTCTGGACATATTACTCCCCTCCTCAAAAACCTCCAATGGCTACCGATCAATCTGCGCATCAAGCAGAAACTCCTCACCCTGGGCTTCAAGGCTCTCCATCACCTCGCCCCTCCTACCTCACCTCCCTTCTCTCCTTCTACTGCCCAGCCCGCACCCTCCGCTCCTCCGCCGCTAACCTCCTCACTGTACCTCGCTCTCGCCTGTCCTGCCATCGACCCCCGGACCACGTCATCCCCCGGGCCTGGACTGCCCTCCCTCTGCCCCTCCGCCAAGCTAGCTCTCTTCCTCCCCTTCAAGGCCCTGCCTGAGAGCTCACCTCCTCCAGGAGGCCTTCCCAGACTGAGCCCCTTCTTTCCTCTCCCCCCTCGTCCCCCTCTCCCTCCCCCGTCGTACCTCCTTCCCTTCCCCACAGCACCTGTATATATGTATATATGGTTGACATATTTATTACTCTATTTATTTATTTATTTATTTATTTATTTATACTACTTGTACATTTCTATCCTACTTATTTTATTTTGTTGGTATGTTTGGTTCTGTTCTCTGTCTCCCCCCTTTTAGACTGTGAGCCCACTGTTGGGTAGGGACTGTCTCTATGTGATGCAATTTGTACTTCCCAAGCGCTTAGTACAGTGCTCTGCACATAGTAAGCGCTCAATAAATACGATTGATTGATTGATTGATTCCTGTCAGTCCTCAGCAGGATCATGTAGATCTTGGGCCCAAAGATACAGCCGAGGGAAGCCCAGCGCCAGAGGCTCCACAGGATGGAGAAGAGACGTCCATCAGCTACATGGCTTTCCCTTTGGTGCTCAGGTAAGCGGGCAGGAGGAGACCCAGAGGATGCAGGACACCCAGCATGCTGAATGTGACTGAACTTGGCACTCGTTGAAGCTGTCTGGCAACCTCTGCCCAGGAAGACCACTGTAAGGTTTGACCCAGGACCAGGAGCCCCATGTAGCCCCAGGATGCATTCATTAGAAGGCAGTGACAGAGCCCTCGTTAACTGGGTGGTTGATGACCCTGGCCTCGGATGCCAGGTCCACGTCGGGGAACACGTGTAGAGGTACCCAGCCAGACTGTGCAGATGCCTACTTGGACGAGAGATCAGGTAAAGATTGATGGATGAAAGTGTCCTGGGCCCCAGCCACATCCTACATTCTGCTCCCAGGCCCGGTGGGCCCTGAAGGCCAAGGATCAAGGTGACTGTCTTTGGCAACTACTGGGGGAAATGGCGATGGAAGAAGGTGACTCCGAAGGCCGCCTGTTGCAGGAAGCAGGTGGCCATGCCGGGGGCGTCCAACAAAGGTCAAGCAGGACAGGAAGAAGAGCAGGAGTGCCGCGAGAGAGGGTGTTAACTGAGACTGTGGTTGTTAGCTCTTCACTATGGGAGTATTCCGACGATGGATAAATTACCCCCAAAACCAGGGTGGTGAGGAGAGAGAGAAACAGAGGTCTATGGACACTAGAACCATTCCCAAAGATTCCTATTGGAAAGGAAGACCAGGCTTTCCGATACACTGATCTCTTTGATGCTTTGGAAATTTATCTTTGGGGCACCTGGTGCATTGATCCATATCTGAAAGGAATAAATGTGAATTTCCCACCTCACCTTGGCGAGACATGTAGTTCTGATCACTGGGCGAGGAAGTTCAAAATACAGATGCAAAGGAATGCACAGAAGAGCAACCAGGAGACTCAGATGGTTCGAGAAGTTGCTTTTTAAAAGGACTGGAATGTATCTACCAATTCTGTTGTATCGTACTCTCCCATGGCCTTAGTCCAGTGCTCTTCACATAGTCAGCATCCAATGAATACATTGATTGATTGGGAACGATAGTTTGGTTCAGTCTGCCCAGTTACTTTAGCACTGGGACTTGTACCATTTAATTCACCTCCACCCCACTCAGCTCCATAGTCCCTTCTGTCCATAACCATAATTTATCTTTAATGTCTGTCTCCTACCTCTAGACTCTTAAAGCTCTTTGAGGGCAGGGAACATACTTTCCACCTATTATATCATACTCTCCCAAGCACTCAGTACAGTGCTCTGCACATAGTAAGCACTCACTTAATTCCGTTGATTGATTGAATTGTTGATTGTGGGCCGGGAGAAAATAACTACCAGCTCTTACTGTAGTGTACTCTCTCAAACACTTTAAACTCAGTGCTCTGCACATGGTAGGTGCCTTATCTTAATAACTGATTGATTGATTGATGACAGAGGAAGGAGGGATGCTTCCCAAATTGCAAAGGCCATGGGCAGGCACAGAATCCAACTCTGAGGGCACAGAGGACGTCTGGGGGTTCCAACTGCCCCTTGCTCTCCACCCTCCAGCTGGTCTAGCAGACGGAGCCAGGGCCCTGGAGTCAGAAGGACCCTGGGTTCTAATCATCTGCTCCATCACTTGCCTGCTTGGGTGAATTTGGGAAAGTCACTTCACTTCTCCTTGACTCAGCTACCTACATCTGTAAAATGGGGATGAAGACTTTGAGCCCCATTTGATGCCGCATGACCTATGGGCCCCTGGGAGTCAGAAGGTTATGAGTTCTTATCCTGGCTCATGCCACATGTCTGCTGTATAACCTTGAACAATTCACTTCAATTCTCTTTGCCTCAGTTTCCTTCATCCTGTAAATGGGAATTGAGATTGTGAGCCCCAAGTGTGACAGGGACTGTGTCCAACCAATTTGCTTGTATCCACCCTCAGAGCTCTAGAGCAGTTCCTGGCACAGAGTAAACAATTAACAAATACAGTAATTATTATTATATATATTATATGGGCTGCCGCCCACCAACCTATTAGCTCTACCACCCCCGGAGCTTAGCACCAGTGCCTCACAACATACTAGATACTTAACCAGAAATCATAAAAAACCCTCCAAACATTTTTGTACCTCTTTGAGAGACAAAGGCTCAGATCCATAATAATTGTGCGTATTTGTTAAGTGCTTACTATTTGCCAGCCACTGCACTAGGTGCTGGAAGTAGCTAAAAGATCATCCAGGACCCCAGTGCGAGCTCACAGAATAAGTAGGAAGGAGAATAGTTGAATCGTATTGAATCATTGTGGCCAGGGAAACGTGTCGCTTTTTCTTCCATTGGGCTGTACTCCTAGCCAAATGCTGAGTGTTGAGGGTGCTCGACGCACAGAAGGCACATCAATCAAACACGATTGATCGAACACCGTTCCCGAGAGGCCCGCCCGCCCGCCATCACACCGCCCGGCCTTGCTGCTCCCGGAAGGATCCTCTCCTCAGAGCGCCGCCATAGACGCCCGGGACTCCGTTCCCGAGAGGCCCGCCTGCCCGCCATCACACCGCGCGGCCCTGCCGCTCCCGGAAGGCTCCTCTCCTCAGAACGCCGCCATTGACGCCCGGGACTCCGTTCCCGAGAGGCCTGCCCACCATCACACCGCGCGGCCTTGCTGCTCCCGGAAGGATCCTCTCCTCAGAGCGCCGCCATAGACGCCCGGGACTCCGTTCCCGAGAGGCCCGCCCGCCCGCCATCACACCGCGCGGCCCTGCCGCTCCCGGAAGGCTCCTCTCCTCAGAGCGCCCCCATTGACGCCCGGGACTCCGTTCCCGAGAGGCCCGCCCGCCCGCCCGCCATCTCAGCGCCCCCACGGACGCCCCCCCTTCCTCCACCCCCCCCCCCCACTTAGGCGACCTTCCTTAAAGTGGCCCTCATCCCCCCCTTCCCGGTCCGGTCCTGACTGACTGTCCCCCCGCCCCCAGGTAAAAAGCCCTCGTTAGCACCATGTTACATTAACGACAACCTCATTCGCACCTCCTCAGCCCTCCCATGCTAGTTGACTGTCCGCTCCTCTCCCCAGGTATCTCTGCTCCCTGACCCCCCTTAACAGACCCATCCTACTCCAGCACTTAATATTTTGTATCTGCTCTCTGTGACATCATTATCTGCCAATTTTATTATTGCCATAGCATATTGATTGTTTAACTACACCCTGTGATGCCATCGCCTACTTATATCATTGCTACTGTTTTCTTGCTTCTGCATCTCAATTGTTAACCTCCCACCGTACTGCCACTCGCCCTGCTGACCTCACCATGAACTTTCAGGTCCCTTGCTCCCAACTGCCATTCCCATTCCTCACCTTCCCCTTCCCCTCTCCCACCCAGCTTTTTCCCTCCCTCTCCCCCACCAAGACCACTCCCCCTCACCCCCTACCAAGGATTCCTCTGTACCAGCGCCAGCCCTCCGCTCCTCCCTCCCGGCCCCCTCCCTCCCCTTCTCCCCGCCCCCACCCCATCCCAGTTCTCCTCTCCCATCGCCACCCCCCTTCCCACTCTCCCCGCCCAGGCCCCCGCAAACTCATCCCAATCCAAACCCTCCCACTCTCCCCGCCCAGGCCCCCGCAAACTCATCCCAATCCAAACCCTCCCCACCCCTCGCACCCTTCCCCCTCCCTCCCCTCCCTCGACAGCTGCTCCCAAGTGTGGCCTCTGGAACCCCCGCTCCGTTTTAAGTAAGATCCCTTTCATCCTGGACCTATTCCTTTCCAGCTCTCTACTCCTCCTCGCCCTAACTGAAACTTGGCTGTCTCCAGACGACACGCTCTCTTCTGCTGCTCTCTGCAGTGCAGGCCTCTTCTTCTCCCATTCCCCCAGACTCACCGGAAAAGGAGGAGGTGTCGGTTTCCTTCTCGCCCCCCAATGTCGCTTTCGCACTATCCCTCCTCCCCCTTCCCTTTCCTTCCCTTCCTTTGAAGCCCACATTATTCGCCTCTACCACCCCCTCCAGATTCTTGTAGCGGTCATCTACCGCCCTCCGGGCCCCACTTCCAACTTCTTTAACGACTTTGACCCCTTCCTCACCTTCCTTCTCTCCTTCTCCATGCCCACTCTTATCCTCGGAGACTTCAATATCCACATGGATATCCCTAACGACTCCTCTGCCGCCCGCCTTCTATCTCTCCTTGACGCTGCCAACCTCTTCCTCCACCCCACCTCACCCACTCACCAACTTGGTCATACCCTCGACCTCATCATCTCCTACCGCTGCACTGTGTCCACCCTCACCAACTCTGAAATCCCTCTCTCTGATCATAATCTTCTCACCTGCCTCCTCACTCACACTCCTTTCCCCTGTAAATCCGTATTACTCCCTCACAGAGATCTCCGCTCTCTGGACCCCACCCATCTTTCGGAGCGCCTCACACCCCACCTCACCGCCCTCTCCTCTCTACCCAGTCTTGATGATCAGATTACTGCTCTCAACTCTACCCTTTCTACTCAGCTAGACTCACTCGCTCCCCTTTCCCTTCGCCGCTCTCACACCACTAACCCACAGCCCTGGATCACTGCCACTGTCCGCCTCCTTCGCTCTTATGCTCGAGCTGCCGAACGCTGCTGGCGAAAGTCTAAACACCATGCCAACCTCGTTCACTTCAAGTTTATCCTTTCCTGCCTTAACTCAGCCCTCTCCTCTGCCAGACAAAACTATTTCTCCTCCCTTATTGACACCCATGCCCGTCACCCCAGCCAGTTCTTCCGTACACTCAACTCCCTTCTCAGGCCCCCGGTTCCTCCCCCTCCTCCTTCCCTCACCCCCAACGATCTGGCCTCCTACTTCATTAACAAAATTAAGTCCATCAGGTCCGACCTCCCCAAAGTCTCTTTCCCCCTTTCTCCATCCCCCCGGCTCTCAACACTCTCTGCTACTCTCCCATCCTTCCCAGCAGTGTCCTCAGAGGAGCTCTTCTCCCTCCTCTCAAGTGCTACTCCGGCCACCTGTGCTTCTGACCCCATTTCCTCTCATCTCATTAAATCTCTCGCTCCATCCCTTCTCCCCTCCTTAACTTCCATCTTTAACCGCTCACTCTCCACTGGTTCCTTCCCCTCTGCCTTCAAACATGCCCATGTCTCTCCCATCCTAAAAAAACCCTCTCTTGACCCCACCTCACCTTCTAGTTATCGCCCCATATCCCTCCTACCATTCCTTTCCAAACTCCTTGAACGAGTTGTCTACACTCGCTGCCTAGAATTCCTCAATAACAACTCTCTCCTCGACCCCCTCCTGTCTGGCTTCCGTCCCCTACATTCCACGGAAACTGCCCTCTCAAAGGTCACCAATGACCTCCTGCTTGCCAAATCCAACGGCTCATACTCTGTCCTAATCCTCCTCGACCTCTCAGCTGCCTTTGACACTGTGGACCACCCCCTTCTTCTCAACACGCTATCTGACCTTGGCTTCACAGACTCCATCCTCTCCTGGTTCTCCTCTTACCTCTCCGGTCGTTCTTTCTCAGTCTCTTTTGCAGGCTCCTCCTCCCCCTCCCATTCTCTCACTGTGGGGGTTCCCCAAGGTTCAGTGCTTGGTCCCCTTCTGTTCTCGATCTACACGCACTCCCTTGGTGACCTCATTCGCTCCCACCGCTTCAACTATCATCTCTACGCTGATGACACCCAGATCTACGTCTCTGCCCCTGCTCTCTCCCCCTCTCTCCAGGCTCGCATCTCCTCCTGCCTTCAGGACATCTCCATTTGGATGTCTGCCCGCCACCTAAAGCTCAACATGTCGAAGACTGAACTCCTTGTCTTCCCTCCCAAACCTTGCCCTCTCCCTGACTTTCCCATCTCTGTTGACGGCACTACCATCCTTCCCGTCTCACAAGCCCGCAACCTTGGTGTCATCCTCGACTCCGCTCTCTCAGTTCACCCCTCACATCCAAGCCGTCACCAAAACCTGCCGGTCTCAGCTCCACAACATTGCCAAGATCCGCCCTTTCCTCTCCATCCCAACCGCTACCCTGCTCATTCAAGCTCTCATCCTATCCCGTCTGGACTACTGCATCAGCCTTCTCTCTGATCTCCCATCCTCGTGTCTCTCTCCACTTCAATCCATACTTCATGCTGCTGCCCGGATTATCTTTGTCCAGAAACGCTCTGGGCATATCACTCCCCTCCTCAAAAATCTCCAGTGGCTACCAATCAATCTGCGCATCAGGCAGAAACTCCTCACCCTGGGCTTCAAGGCTCGTCCATCACCTCGCCCCCTCCTACCTCACCTCCCTTCTCTCCTTCTACAGCCCAGTCCGCACCCTCCGCTCCTCCACCGCTGATCTCCTCACCGTACCTCGCTCTCGCCTGTCCCGCCATCGACCCCCGGCCCACGTCATCCCCCGGGCCTGGAATGCCCTCCCTCTGCCCATCCGCCAAGCTAGCTCTCTTCCTCCCTTCAAGGCCCTGCTGAGAGCTCACCTCCTCCAGGAGGTCTTCCCAGACTGAGCCCCTTCCTTCCTCTCCCCCTCGTCCCCCTCTCCATCCCCCCATCTTACCTCCCTTCCCTTCCCCACAGCACCTGTATATATGTATATATGTTTGTACATATTTTTTACTCTATTTATTTTATTTAATTTATTTGTACATATCTATTCTATTTATTTTATTTTGTTAGTATGTTTGGTTTTGTTCTCTGTCTCCCCCTTTTAGACTGTGAGCCCACTGTTGGGTAGGGACTGTCTCTATATGTTGCCAATTTGTACTTCCCAAGCGCTTAGTACAGTGCTCTGCACATAGTAAGCGCTCAATAAATACGATTGATGATGATGATGATGATGAATCCCCATTTTGCAGATGGTGGAAATGAAGCACAGAGAAGTGAAGTGAACTGTCCAAGGTCAAAAAGGCAGACAAGTAGCAGAGCTGAAGTTAGGAATCCAGGGCCTTCTGATGCTTCAGGCCAGGGATTTATCCACTAGGCCAAGTCGCTTCTCTAGACACCGAGAAAGGACGCTTAACAAACATCACAGTCATTGTTGTTATTATCATTATGAGTTCTCACTCTCAGAAAGCTCCTCCCAGAATGCCGTGCCTGGCCCACAGCTGGTTTGACTGGGAAGCATGATTCTGGTGGACACCTACCAGTCTGATTGCTGATCCAGGGCACACAAGTCATAGCAGCAGGTGGCTTTTGCTACCCGGAGCTCTACTGAGCCGGCTGCTCTCACTACACATGGAGCAGGGGGAATCTGTGCCAGGAGGGGAAGGGGGGGGGAAACGGCAGGGCACTGAGGATTTCATCCTCCCTTATTGACACTCTTGCCCATCACCCCCGCCAGCTCTTCCGTACATTCAAATCCCTTCTCAGGCCCCCGGTTCCTCCCCCTCCTCCTTCCCTCACCCCCAACGATCTGGCCTCCTACTTCATTAACAAAATTAAATCCATCAGGTCCGACCTCCCCAAAGTCTCTTCCCCCCTTTCTCCAATCCCCCCGGCTCTCAACACTCTCTGCTACTCTCCCATCCTTCCCAACGGTATCCTCAGAGGAACTCTCCTCCCTCCTCTCAAGTGCTACTCCCGGCCCACCTGTGCTTCTGACCCCATTCCCTCTCATCTTATGAAATCTCTCGCTCCATCCCTTCTCCCCTCCTTAACTTCCATCTTCAACCGCTCACTCTCCACTGGTTCCTTCCCCTCTGCCTTCAAACATGCCCATGTCTCTCCCATCCTAAAAAAAAACCCTCTCTTGACCCCACCTCACCTTCTAGTTATCGTCCCATATCCCTCCTACCATTCCTTTCCAAACTCCTTGAACGAGTTGTCTATAGGCGCTGCCTAGAATTCCTCAACAACAACTCTCTCCTCGACCCCCTCCAGTCTGGCTTCCGTCCCCTTCATTCCACGGAAACTGCCCTCTCAAAGGTCACCAATGACCTCCTGCTTGCCAAATCCAACGGCTCATATTCTGTCCTAATCCTCCTCGACCTCTCAGCTGCCTTTGACACAGTGGACCACCCCCTTCTCCTCAACACGCAATCTGACCATGGCTTCACAGACTCCGTCCTCCTCCTGGTTCTCCTCTTATCTCTCTGGTCGTTCTTTCTCAGTCTCTTTTGCAGGCTCCTCCTCCCCCCTCCCATCCTCTTACTGTGGGGGTTCCCCAAGGTTCAGTGCTTGGTCCCCTTCTGTTCTCAATCTACACTCACTCCCTTGGTGACCTCATTCGCTCCCACGGCTTCAACTATCATCTCTACGCTGATGACACCCAGATCTACATCTCTGCCCCTGCTCTCTCCCCCTCTCTCCAGGCTCGCATCTCCTCCTGCCTTCAGGACATCTCCATCTGGATGTCCGCCCGCCACCTAAAGCTCAACATGTCGAAGACTGAGCTCCTTGTCTTCCCTCCCAAACCTTGTCCTCTCCCTGACTTTCCCATCTCTGTTGACGGCACTACCATCCTTCCCGTCTCACAAGCCCGCAACCTTGGTGTCATCCTCGACTCCGCTCTCTCATTCACCCCTCACATCCAAGCCGTCACCAAAACCTGCCGGTCTCAGCTCCACAACATTGCCAAGATCCGCCCTTTCCTCTCCATCCAAACTGCTACCCTGCTCATTCAAGCTGTCATCCTATCCCGTCTGGACTACTGCACCAGCCTTCTCTCTGATCTCCCATCTTCGTGTCTCTCTCCACTTCAATCCATACTTCATGCTGCTGCCCGGATTATCTTTGTCCAGAAACGCTCTGGGCATATTACTCCCCTCCTCAAAAATCTCCAGTGGCTACCAATCAATCTGCGCATCAGGCAGAAACTCCTCACCCTGGGCTTCAAGGCTGTCCATCACCTCGCCCCCTCCTACCTCACCTCCCTTCTCTCCTTCTACTGCCCAGCCCACAACCTCCGCTCCTCCACCGCTAATCTCCTCACTGTACCTCGCTCTCGCCTGTCCCGCCGTCGACCCCCGGCCCACGTCATCCCCCGGGCCTGGAATGCCCTCCCTCTGCCCCTCCGCCAAGCTAGCTCTCTTCCTCCCTTCAAGGCCCTACTGAGAGCTCACCTCCTCCAGGAGGCCTTCCCAGACTGAGCCCCTTCCCTCCTCTACCCCTTGTCCCCCCTCCATCCCCCCATCTTACCTCCCTCCCTTCCCCACAGCACCTGTATATATGTATATATGGTTGTACATATTTATTACTCTGTTTATTTATTTATTTATTTATTTACTTGTACATTTATATCCTATTTATTTTATTTTGTTGGTATGTTTGGTTCTGTTCTCTGTCTCCCCCTTTTAGACTGTGAGCCCACTGTTGGGTAGGGACTGTCTCTATATGTTGCCAATTTGTACTTCCCAAGCGCTTAGTACAGTGCTCTGCACATAGTAAGCGCTCAATAAATACGATTGATTGATTGATTGATTGATCCCTGGACTCAGGGCCATAGTGGGAGGACAAGAATGAAATAGAAATCCCAGGGCAATGTTTTTCTGCAGAGGGCAGGAGACCATGAGTTCAATCAGACTGTTCAATAAGAACAGTCTTCATCGTCAATGGGATCTATTAAGTGGTTACCATGTGCCGAACACTTCATTGGGCACTTGAGAGAACAATCAATCATTCAATCAATCAATCCATCAAAGGCATGTACTGAACATTTACTGTGTGAAGAACACTGTATTAGGTGCTTGGGAGTGTAAAATGCAATAGACTAGGTGGACATGTTCCCTACACACAACGAGATTACAGTCTAGAGGGGGAGACAGGTAACAATATAAAAAATTAATTTTGATATATGCAACATGGATATGACAAAAGTGCTCTAAGATAAATATCAAATGTCCAAAACGCACAGATCCAATTACATAGATGACACAGAAGGAGAGGGTGTTGGGGAAAAGAGGGCTTAACCAGGAAAGGCCTCTATGAGGAGATGTGACTTCATTAAGGCTTCAAATGTAGGGAGAGTGGTGGTCTGGCATATATGGAATAGTAAGGAGTTCCAGGCTAGAGGGAGGATGTGGGATAGGGGTAGTCTGCGAGATTGATGAGGCCAAGGTACAGTGCATAAACTGATGTTAGAGCAGCAGAGTGTACAGGTTGGACTGGAGGAGGAGATCAATGAGGTGAGGTAGAGGGGGAGAGCTGATGGAGGGCTTTAAAGCCAAAGGGGAAGGAATCTCCTTATTTCATTTCATTTATTTCTATAGCCCTGAGAGCTTATGGTCCAAGATGACAATCTGGGATCTCATCCAATGACACTTCTCAATCAACCTATCAAACAGTGGCATTTGCTGAACCCTTACTGTGTGCAGAACACTGTAGTAAATACTTGGCAGAGTACAATATAACAGAGTTGGAAGACCCGTTCCCTATCTGCAAGGAGCTTCCAGGACAAAGGGGGAGACGGACATTAAAATAAATTATGGATATGGATGATGTGGCCCCCCACCCTACCTCCTTCCCCTCCCCACAGCACCTGTATATATGTTCATATAGATTCATTACTCCATTAATTTCACTTGTACATATTAACTATTCTATTTTGTTAATGATGTGCAATTAGCTTTAATTCTATTTGTTCTGATGACTTGACACCTGTCTGCATGTTTTGTTTTGTTGTCTGTCTCCCCCTTCTAGACTGTGAGCCCGTAGTTGGGTAGGGACCGTCTCCATGTGTTGCCAACTTGTACTTCCCAAGCGCTTAGTACAGTGCTCCGTAGGGAGTGGGGGAAGGCGCTGAGACAGGCAGTGTGTGCACACAAACCGTACCCAACGGCTCAAGGCCAAACAGACTCAACAACAGGAGATAAAGAGACCAGGGCAAGAAAAACAAGCTTGCACCTGCAAGGCTCGGAGGCAACCTCAAGGCGATATCCGCAGCCAGCAATGGTTGGCAACGGGTGGCTGGGGGCGAGCCAGAGCAAACGCTTCGTGACTGGACAGAGCTGTTGCTAGGCTAGTGGCTGGAGGGCGGCGTGTGCTACATGGCAAAGCCTCGATACGCCATTCCCCGAGAAAACCATGCCCCCTGGCAACGGAGGGTATAAGAGACGAACAAGACGGTGGGGGGGGGGGCGCGCCCTCTCTCTCTCTCTCTCTCTCTCTGGGCTCTCTCTCTCTTTCAACCATGTAACCGCTGATAGCAAATAAACGACAACCAAGCTTTGAACCTCTGGCTGACTCTTCCTGGTATGAACGTGCGGGGGCCGTGTCCGGAGACGTCCGAAGACCCAGAGAGGGTAAGAACCCGAGGAGTTGCCCCCCGAAACCACGGGGAGCAACGAGTGGCCGCCCGAACAGGGACTCGGGTACCCCCATTGGGGAAGACCAGGGAGAGTGCCCCGTAGGCCAGGTGCTAAAGGTCAGGCGGGAAGATGGGGACGGCACGATCGCTGCCCATATATAAGCCAGAAGATAAGGAATTGTACACCCGGCACTGTTACAAGATATTGAGAAGTAAGGGGGTAAAGATTGAGCTGAAAACAATAAAGGAATTTATAGGGAAGATAACTATGACCTCCCCGTGGATATTTGATTCCGGGATCACGGAGGAGTGGTGGGACGCTATTGGGGAACAGATGACGGCCTATGAAGACTCCCACCCGGGGGAGCTAAAGGACGTGGACTTCCTTATACACGGTATCCTCTGTGCAGCCTTTCAAGGGCCAGAGAGACTCTCCTGGCAGCCATCCAAGAATTGGGCCGTAAACCCCCTAATTGGGACTCCTTTCATGGGGTGGCCCAGAATGAAGGGGAAACCTCTGATGACTTTTTCACTCGTCTTAGTGAGAGAGAAGAGACGATGGTTAAAAGAATTGTATGTGTATGAAGGTTAGAGTAAGTGTGTATGAAGGAGAAAGAGAAGAGACACGAGGGAATTTTAGTCGAATGTCGGTCTTCCTGTAATACTCCTGTGTTGCCTGTGTGAAAACTGGGCTCCCCTCTGTCTTATCGGTTAGTCCAGGACTTGCGTGCAACTAACTCTTACGTTTTGCCTATGCATGCTGTGGTTCCTAGTCCTATGGCAGTAGTTAGCTCCGTGAGCCCCAAAGCAACCTGTTTTACTTGTATTGATCTAACTGCTGCTTTCTTTACTATCCCGGTGTCCTGTGAGAGCCAGTACCTTTTTGCCTTTACCTGGGAAGGTCGTCAACTAACCTGGATGAGACTTCCCCAGGGTTTTGTTCACTACCCAACTATCTTTTCGAGAGAATTGTGCAGAGCCTTATCTCCCCTCATATTACCCGAAGGGATCAGTATGTTCCAGTATATGGATGATATCCTTATTGCTGGGGACACGAAGGCTCTGTGTCGGTCAGGTTCCCTCCAGGTCCTAGCATGTTTGCATCAGCTTGGTCTTAAAGTTAGTCACGAGAAACTGCAGTGGTGTCAGCCCCAGGTAAAATATCTTGGGTTCACGTTGCGGGCGGGAGAAAGAGCAATCGCCCCCAAGCGAGCAAGCCTTATTCAATGCATGCCTCGCCCCACTACTGAGCGGGCCCTGAGGGGTTTTCTTGGTGAGGCTGGGTTTTGTCGAGCTTGGATTCCAGAATTTGGGTTGGTAACCGGACCACCTTTTGAGCTTCTAAAAATGACCTCCCCAGAGCCCCTGGACTGGACTCCCGAGGCTGTAGAAGCCTTTCAGACACTAAAATCATGCCTGAGTTCAGCCCCGGCACTGGGACTCCCTGACTATAGTAAGCCATTCTATTTGTACATTCATGAACGCCGCGGAGTGGCCTCAGGTGTTTTGTGTCAAACTCTCGGTCCCCACTATCGACCAGTAGCCTATTATTCAGGTGTCCTTGATCCTGTCATTCTAGGTCAAATACCTTGTATCTGCTGCATAGCTGCGGTGGTAATGCTGCTTGAAAAGTCTCAGGATATCCTCTTGGGACATCCCGTTGTTGTTCGGACTCTGCATGAAGTTGTGCACCTCCTTCGTGGAGCAGCCACCCAAGCCTTATCTGTGGCACGCCTGACTAAATATGAAGTTGCTTTATTGGAAAATCCGCAGGTACATGTGGAGCACTGTGGCTCCTTGAATCCAGCTACCCTGCTTGAGTCCTCTCCCATGACTGACCAAATTCACGATTGTGACGACGTAGTTCGGGAAACTGTCGCTCCTCGATCTGACCTTCGCGATGAGCCTTTGTCCTCTTCTGATCTAACTTTGTTTACAGATGGCTCCTCCTTTATGGACGAAGGGGTGTGCCTCACCGGCGCTGCTGTTGTTACCCTAACCTCTGTGCTGTGGACCGGCTCACTCCCAGCTTCTTGCAGTGTGCAGGCAGCTGAGCTTGAAGCCCTTACACAGGCATTATTACTCGGTAAAGGGAAGCGTGTGACCATCTATACAGACTCTAAGTATGCCTTTGGGGTCTGTCATGCTACAGGTACCCTGTGGCAAAGTCGTGGGTTCCTCACCTCAGCGGGTCGTCAGGTTGCTAATGGGGATTGTCCCCCCTTGTATGTGTAGCTCCTGTTATGACCCTGGCCCCCACGTCTATGCCTGGAACTCTGTTGCCCTCCCTGATTACTGATAAGGAAAGAGCTGAGTGGCCTCGGCAATATGAGGCACTGGAACGGGACGGACTCTTTTGGGTCCCTGATGGACGCCCTATTTTGCCTGCTGCTGCACTGCGACCAGTTTGTCTGGGTCTTCACCAGGAGACTCACTTTGGTGCAGATGCCTTGGCAGCCACAGTTCTTCGAGTTTGGTTTGTCCCAGGTATCCATCCTGTTGCCAAACGTGTCACAGCCAGTTGTGCTACTTGCCAGAGCATCAATGCTCACCCTGGTTATCGGGTTCCCTTGGAGGGGACGCCCTTGGGTCTATTCCCCTTTTGAGGGTTTGCAGGTTGATTTTGTGATGCTTCCGAGGGCTGGTCGTTTCCGATATTTACTAGTCATTGTTGATCACCCGACTAGGTGGATGGAGGCTTTCCCTTCCTCCCGAGCAACTGCTCTTACGGTGGTGAAATGTCTCTAGCGGGAAGTCATTCCCAGGTTTGGGCCACCTGCTGTTATTGATTCTGATCAAGGATCACATTTTACTGAGTCTGTTCTATCTGAAATTTATCGACCTGTCTCTATATGTTGCCAACTTGGACTTCCCAAATGCTTAGTACAGTGCTCTGCACACAGTAAGCGCTCAATAAATACGATTGAATGAATGAATGAATGAATCGACCACTTGGAATTGAATGTTCTTTACATGCACCATACCAGGGCGATGATGCCCTGCGAGCCTATGTTTTGTCTCTCCAGGGAATTCTAACTGAGCTGCAGGCTGCTGGAATCCTCCATCAGCGCACCCCTCTCACCGATCATCTGCATCCGTTCATCGCTGGAGATTGGGTTTGGGTTAAGCGCATGGTCGGGAACGCTTCACTTAAGCCATCCTGGGAGGGACCCTACCAGGTTCTCTTGTCTTCCTTTTCTGCAGTTCGTGTTGCTGAGCGCCCCTCATGTATCCACCACTCCCAGGTGAAGCCAGCCGTTTTTTCGGCCTCCTGATTGTACTCCCCCGTCGGTTTCTGCTGACTCTCAAGATTCCGAGCCACCCACTGTCCCAGCTTTACGGCTGCGTCGAACTTCTACTGGATGGGCCTCGGTCCTGTGAGATTTTGTCTGGTTGCTTATTTGTGTGTCTTGCCGCTGGTTTGGTTTTACTGCTGTGCTGTGTTTTTCAGCTCCTGAAGGCCTGCCTCCGACGCGCTTCATCTACCCTGGTGCTTCTACAAACCCCGACCACACCCCTGTCCAAAGCTGAAGTCACAGACATGCAGCGCCATCTGGACGCTGTGTTTCGCTGAGGAGGGGGATTGTTGTGTGTGCTCAGTTGTGCCTGGATTGTTGTGTGTGCTCAGTTGTGCTTGAAATTTTCTGTTGGATTTTTCTATCTTTTCTTTTTGCCTGGATGTTTTTGTCTTTTCCTTATCCTTTTCTTTAGGCGCCGGCTTTGCGGAAGACCTTTGTTATCCCGAGGAGGGTCGTATGTGATCCTCCCGGTGGCCATGGGCCTCGGAAGGATCAAAGGGGGGATTGTTGTCCACTAGCAGACTTGACATGACTGACTCCATTTTGTGTATGTTAACAGTAACCCTCCATTTTGCACAGGCCGAGAGAACAACTCCTTTTTGTATTTTATGCAAGGCTCAGCAACAGATGTCTTCAAGGCCAGTAACAAGTATCTATGCAAGGCCATAAGGCAGATAACAACCTGCACAAGGCAGTGAAAACAGAGAATAATGAGAATTTATAGCATCCTGTCGGTCCTAATTGGATTCCTGAAATTCCTAAATGCTCCGCTCCCATGTTGCTGTAACTACAAGGCACAGTGAGAATGGGATCGAGGCTGCTTGTCACTCGTACCTCTCCCGGGAGGTGAACGGGCAGGTAGCCACTTTCCTTCTTTACTGCTCTATCTGGACTCATGTCTCCGAGTCATTTTTCCTATCTGCATCACCACCTTGGGTACAAGAACCCTGCGGCCGATTTACACCGATTAACCTATTTTGTACCCTACTTGTCGATAACAGTAACTTCTTTGGCGACCACGAAGGGACCCTCGTGCTGTGATCTGGATAGGAACAACCTCCGTGGGTGAGAACGGCTGACTCCACCGAGCTCGAATAATCCATTGGAATCGCCTTAATCAGGTGCGGCAGACTCTTCCTGGCCGCCAACGTAACCGGCGAGTTACAGGAGCTGTGCCACCTTATCGACGAGCTCTACGCCCAGTCACTGCACTTCTCCAAGGCTTGGGACGACCTCGACCGCGGGGAGGACGCCGTGGAGGAACTCTGGGACTGGATCGAACGCGTGACGCTAGGGGGATTGGCCCCTTGGCTGGTCTCGATCCTTGCCGCCACTGGGGGGGTCTTGCTTTTGCTCATGTGCCTCCCGTGCCTCCTTCGTCTCTTCTGCTCCACTGTTGCCCAGGTGGTCCGCGAGATTAAGGTCGAGATGCTCCCATTGCGCGGCCGCCCTTAGCGGTCCCCGCCATAACGAGAGGGGGACACGTAGGGAGTGGGGGAAGGCGCTGAGGCAGGCAGTATGTGCACACAAACCGTACCCAACGGCTCAAGGCCAAACAGACTCAACAACAGGAGATAAAGAGACCAGGGCAAGAAAAACAAGCTTGCACCTGCAAGGCTCGGAGGCAACCTCAAGGCCATATCCGCAGCCAGCAATGGTTGGCAATGGGTGGCTGGGGGCGAGCCAGAGCAAACGCTTCGTGACTGGACAGAGCTGTTGCTAGGCTAGTGGCTGGAGGGCGGCGTGTGATACATGGCAAAGCCTCGATACGCCATTCCCCGAGAAAACCCTGCCCCCAGGCAACAGAGTGTATAAGAGACGAACAAGATGGGGGGGGCGCCCTCTCTCTCTCTCTCTCTCTCTCTCTCTGGCTCTCTCTCTCTTTCAACCATGTAACCGCTGATAGCAAATAAACGGCAACCAAGCTTTGAACCTCTGGCTGACTCTTCCTGGTATGAACGCGCGGGCCGCATCCGGAGACGTCCGAAGACCCGGAGAGGGTAAGAACCCGAGAATTGCCCCCGAAACCACGGGGAGCAACGGTGCTCTGAACACAGTAAGCTCTCGATAAATATGATTGATTGAATGAATGGATGAATGAATGTATCTGTGATATTGTTACATTATACTCTCCCAAAGGTTTAACACAGTACTCTGTACACAGAATAGGATTGACTGGCTGACTGACTGACTGACTGACAGAAGGGCTGAGGGACTGAGAGTGGAGTGGACGTAAGCATGATTTGGCCTCTTTGAAGCTGTCAATCAATTTTCTGGCCAGTAAGGCCACTGTGAGGCTGAACGGGGCCAGGAGCCCCATGACCTCAGGACACAGTAGAGGCGATGGCAGAGGCCTCGTTGCTATGGACGACAATGACCCCAGCCTCTGATGCCACATCCACATCAGAGAGTGAGGGGGAGGTCCCCAGCCCGACTTTACAGATGCCCACTTGGACGAGGGAGCAGACATAATGGAGGAAGGTGCCCTGGGCCCCAGCCATGGCCCCACTCTTCCCCATGGCCCAGTGGCCCTGAAGGCCTGGACAACACTGACAGTCTCAGCCAACATGACAGAAATGGCCACAGAGAAGACCAATCCAAAGGCCGTTTGTCAGAAGAAGCAGATCATCTCCTCCTCCTCCTCCTTGTTCTCCTCCTCTTTCTCCTGCTACCCCACCTTCTTTACCTGAGAAAATCACCCATCCCACATTATTCTCTCCTCATTGATGATGAAATCTTGTCCAGCTAGGGCCAGGGGCATGACCTCTCCCACTTTGAAGAAGACTTTGCTGCCGTTCTGTAAAATCCGATAGTTCAGAATGTCAAACCTACTGGTCGCCCAGTTTTGGTCATCCAAATGGACATGCTCACCGACGCCGGGGTGGACCCCAGTGTTTGTCAGGGACAAGTGGAGCTCGAAGGAGTGGGAGACATCAGCGACTGAAGTCAGCAAAGAAGTAGCGTGGCCTAGTGGATGGAAGGAGGGGAGAATTACCTGCCATGGATGAGAGACCTGACTTGGTCCATCTCCCGATGTCTCCATGTCCTTCGCAGCCCAGATCTCTTGGTGGAGGTTGTGAGCTATGGTGTATACAGCACTGTACACATTGCAACTCTGGGAAGATAGATAGGTTAATGTCCCAGAAGTCCAAGAGCCTACTCTGCAATGTACCGTTTTCGTTTCAAGGCATCAGGTCTAAATGGATCTGGACAATCGAAGGCCCACAGCCAGATGGACCATAGAAATACATCCTGTGGATATTTCCAACGGTTCAGGGTCTGCTTGAAATCCCTAAAACCTGGAATCTCCTTCCTATGGACTGAAAATGACAAGGAGCCTTAGATAAGGGCATTGGTTATCAAATCCCAATCGGATGTGGTAACCCACACATTGCCGAGAACAGGGCTTTGGTCCATGCAATATACAATTGTCAGTAAAGAGAATGTATCCCCTAGGCAGCGACCACATTTGCCAATGATGATTAATTTGTCTGTGGTCACACTCAGTCTGGAGTGTATTTTCAGTAAAGAATTCATTGATTATTTTAACGCAAACCACACAGATGCCATTCTTGGCCATCTCCCTGTTAGGACTGTAGCAAACGTCTCTCCTCGATTGTCACTGGTGACGGGGAGGCCGATCCAGACCCAGTGAAAATGTTTCATGAAACCGATCATCACTGAGGGCAGATCTGAGGAACTCATAGAGATCTGATAGAGACATGAGAACCAGGCCTTATCTCAGAGAGAGGGGCCATCTGGGCCATAGGGGATCTACAGAAGAGACAGAGCCAAGGAAGAGGGGATTCTAGAAAGGACATGCCGATGGAATGACATCATCATTATGTGTTCCCAAATTGATCGATCAAACCATGGTATTTACTGAGTTCTAACTAGGTGTAGAGCCCTGTACAACACCCTTTGGGGAGTACAGCAGATCTGGGAGACAGGCTCCTGCTCACAAGGGGCTTACATTCTACAGGGAGCCTGCCGATACCATTCTGGGCAAAGACACCACTCCATTTCATTGACTTTGACTCCTTGAGGGAATTTCCTGACCTTGGAACGTCCATGGGATAGTGCTCAGTGCAGAGGCTGGCACATGGTAAATGCTTAACAAATAAAATAAAACAACAACAGTGAGAATAACAACAGACTACTGTTTGTCTGCCCTTTGCCATCAGGATTCCACACCTAGGGGAGTTTATAAAGTCCTGGAAGCCAAGAGCCGGTCATGGACACTGTTGATGACATCCCTTCTATGACAGCCAGCAGTTTGTCCTGCTGCTCCGGCTCACAGCTGGAGCTGGGAACTATCCTGGATCTCCCCAAGAGCAGAGCCATGGAGCTATCGGCTGCCATCGGCCCCAGAGAGTGGTCTAGACTGTGAGCCCACTGTTGGGTAGGGACCGTCTCTATATGTTGCCAACTTGTACTTCCCAAGCGCTTAGTACAGTGCTCTGCACACAGTAAGCACTCGATAAATACGATTGATTAGTTGATTGATTGATTGACGTTGAAGAGGTGGAAGCCCAGAAAAATATTGGGTCACAGGCTGGGGTCCTTGTTGATCTCCTCCACAGCAAACACCAGGGCCATGAGATCCTGCTAGTGTTTGGTGAATTATCTGTAAATAGGAAGGACGAGAGACAGCACTGAAGTGTTGGGGTATAGCGGAAAGAGCTCAAGCCTCGGGGTTGGAGGACCTTTAGGCCTCAGTTATCTCACCTGTGAAATGGGGATGGAGACTATGAGCCCCAGGTGGGACAGGTACTATGTCCAACCAGATAAGCTCATATCTACCCCTGGGATTTGTACAGTGCCTGGTACCTAGGAAAGTCTTAACAAATGCCACTAGGAAAAAAAAGGATGCTGAACTGCTGAGCGGCAGTGGGACAGGAATGGGAAGGAGAAAGCCTCCTGGAACTACAGGCGAAGTGGGAAGTGAGTTCAAATCTTCCCCGTATCTCTCTCTGGGAAAGCCACAAGGATACTGCTAGTTTGGTGTGTCAATCAATCCGAGATTTTTATTTAGCACTTCCTGTGTGCAGAGCACTGTACTAAACACTTAGAAGAGGGCAATATATACCAATCTGGGTGGAAGAGGTTGTGGGTGTGGTCTTGTGTCTGTTTGATGCATAAAGTGACCATGGGAGGAAATGCAGTCAGGGATAGTAGCAGGAGGAAGATCGACAGAACACATAACAGCAATAGATAGTGACTCATGAATCAGTGGTAATCAATGAGCACTCACTGTGTGCAGAGTATTGTACTAAATGCCCGGAAGAGAACAATACAACAGAGTTGGTAGACAAGTTCCCTACGCACAACTAGAGGAGCAGAGAAAGGAAAGGAGGGAATTCATAGTTCTGAAATCTCCTTTAGACTCCAACAAATTCTCTGGACTCGTTGAGTCCTCTGGACTACGAGCTCCTTGTGGGAACAGAATGTTTTTCCAAACTCTGATACATTGTATTCTCCCATCACTTACTCGTGGTAATCAATCAATCAATCAATCAGTAGTATTTAGTGAGGGCTTACTGTGTGCAGAGCACTCAACTAAGTGGTTAGTACTAAGTGCTTTGGCAGGGAAAGTGTCCACCTCTTTAATTATATTGTACTCTTCCAAGTGCTCATTTCAGTGCTCTGCCACACAGTATGGCCTCAGTAAGCACCACTGATTGATTGGAGTTCCCTGAACAGCTATATCTGGGGTCTGACCCTTGACCCTTGCCCATAGACGTCAATGCCATCCATGTCCCAGCACCCGTGCCCCCTGCCCTTCCTTTCTTTCCCATCCAATGGTGCCACCTCTCCCTCCGCTTCCTCTCATCCTATATCCCGGGAAACATAAACACTTACTCTGTGGACTCGGGAAAGAAAAGTGGCCATTCCGTGAAGTTCTCAAATGAACCAAAGTGACTCATAATCAAATCCAGAGAGAAGAGTCTTCCGATCACCACATCTCCATCTTGATAGTAGTCACTGGAATGATTTCTCTCTAAGGAGCAGGGACTGTTGACTGCCCTGCACTGGACACCACAGAGCTGGAAGAATAGGGTGATCCACAGAAGACAGTCTCATGGCCACAACCCTAAAACATGAAGAGAAAACTACTCACTGGAGGTACAGGCTGATCCAGAGGCTGACAGGTTGAGATGAGAGAGCTGTTCAGCGTTTCATGGTCCCCCCAAGGATTCATTCCACACAGTGGTACAGAAACTGGATGGAGATGGTTCTCACTGCAGAATTGCAATGGGAGCAGACGAGGGTGGATATTTGTAGGGATGCTTTAGCCTGATGCAAGAGTTACTGGTTACACCTGTTGGCCTTTGTTTTCAGTGGTATAAGTGACCTGAAGATCCTCTTCCTCTTCTCTTTCCTGGCCGCCGCCTCATTCCCAGAGTGGATTTGATCACAATCACTGAGAAATAACAGCCTTTTTTGTTGCACCTGCATACTCACGATAACTGGACAAACAAGTGTTGGAAACGTGTCTTCCATCTCTGTTACAATGTACTTTCCCAAGCACTTAGTACAGTGCTCTACAAAGAGTAAACTTTCAGTAAATACCATTGATGGACTAATTCCTCAAGACCGTAAGCTCCTCGTGGGAAGGCAACGTGTCTACCAGCTCTGTTGTATAGTTCTCACCCAAGTGCTTAGTACTGTGCTCAACACACAATAAACACTCAATTAATACCGCTGATTGATAATGGGCAGGGAACACGTCTATAAACTCTGTTGTACTGGATTCTCCCAGTTGCTTAGTTCAGTGCTCTGGATACAGTAAGGTTTAATAAATATTATGGATTGATCGTGGGCAGGGAACAGGCCTACTAACTCTGTTATATTGTACTCTCCCCAGTGCTTAATACAGTGCTCTGCACACAGTAAGCACTCGATAAACACCATGGATTGATTGTGGGCAGGGAACGTGTCTTCCTAATCTGTTATATTGGACTCTCCCACATGCTTAGTACAGTGCTCTCCACAGATTTAGCTCTCTATAAATACCACTGATTGAATGATGTATAGAGAATCCAGAAGGAGCCTAGGACACACTGGGATCTCATTGGAGCCAGGTCTCTAAAAGGAGATAGACACTTCAAACACATAACAAAGTGTCTTCAGGCTGCCTGTCCCTTTCCCAACAAGCTCTTGTGCTCTCTGGAGAATCTCCAGTGTCAGGGACAGAGAAGTGGTGCCTAGTGGAAAGCCCATGAGCCTGTCCATCAGAGAACGTAATACAAATACTTAACTTGTAACCCCGCCGGTGCTTAGAACAATGTTTGACACATGGTAAACGGTTAACCAATAGCATTAAAAAGGGGGATTTAAGGAAGGCTCTGAGCAGATTTGTCTGGGGAGGGAGTTCAAGGCAGGTAAAACAGGAAATAGGAGCTTTGAGAAGGAGGTGCAGTTAGAGGACGACCTTCAGAGGAATGAAGAGTACAAGCTGTAGACTTTTTAATTTTTTTAATTTTTAGATTGTATATGTCACCTGTGTACCCAGTGCTGGCATACTTTTCTGCACGGGATGCACTTTATAAATATTACTATTACTGGCGAGAGCACGGGCTTGGGAGTCAGAGGATGTGGGTTATAATGCAACTCCACCACTCGTCCATTTTGTGAATATGGGCAAGTCACTTCACATCTCTGTACCTCAGTTACCTGATCTGTAAAAATGGGGATTAAGACCCGAATATCTTGCATCTACCCCAGTGCTTAGAACAGTGCTTGACACATAGTAAGCACTTAACAAACATTATTATCATTACTACTACTACTGCTACTGCAACGACTACTACTACTACTACTACTACTACTACTACTACTACTACTAATTCCACTAATATTCAATCATATTTATTGAGCACTTACTGTGTGCAGAACACTGTACTAAGCACTTGGGAAAGTATGAGACAATAAACAGACACATTCCCTGCCCACAGAGAGCTTACAGCCTAGAGGATGAGTTCACAATCTAGAGTATGAGCTTATACTACTACTACTAGTACTACTATTCTTACTACCAACACTACTCTGACCATTCTACTTTTTGATTCAGTCATTCAAACTGGGAACTCCCAATCTGCCCCTCCTCCTACCCCATTTTAGATCGTGTGTAGGATTTATTACCTGAGGGACAATTGTTACAATCTTTGCCCCACCAACACATTGGAGTTGGTAGTGTCCATGCTGCCAGGAAGTATATCTGGTTTCGCTGCGCAATTTTTGGAAACCTTGGACCAATACTTTGGTATTATTATCTTTGAATCCTTCAGACGAGGTCTCGAGTAACCTCATCACTACCCTCTACCTGGTACCTCCACACACCCATGTGCTTCTTCCTCAGGACCCTGTCTGTCCTCAACCTCTGCCTCATCTCTGTCCCTATCCCCAAATCCATCCTCAATGCTCTTTGCAATGGTCAATCCATCTCTTGCCTGGACTGCATTTCCCAAGTGTTTTCCTTCTTGATAATTGCTGCTGCGGACCTGGCCTTCCTCACGGCCATGTCCTGTGACCACTACATGACCATCTGCCGCCCCCTGCTCTGTGATATCATCATGGACTGATGGCCTATAGGAAGATGGCGCCCACATCCTGGTTCAGAGGTGGCCTCTACACCCTGATGCACATGGCTATCACCTTCTCTTCCCACTTCTGCGGTCCTCATGTTATCCACCAGTTCTTCTGTGACATCCCTCAGTTGCTCAAACTCATGTCTGCAGGAGAGGACCGGGCAGAGGTCTGTGTTTTGGCAGTGAGTGTCACTTTGGTTCCAAGATGCTTCGTATCCCTCCTTGTGTCTTATGTCCAAATTTTCTGGGCTGTGCTGAGGATGCAATCCACTGAGGGAAAGTCCAAATCCTTCTCCACCTGCCTGCCCCACTTACAGTCATGACTTTATTTGTAGCGAATGTCACCTTGCTCATCTCAAGCCAGGTTCTGATTCCCCCTCGATCCTGGACCAGATGGTGTTCGTCTGCTACACCCTGGTGGCCCCCACCCTAAATCCCCTCATCTATAGCCTGAGGAACCGAGACATGAAGGCCACCCGGAGCGGGAAAATGCCTCTAAAATGGCAGTAGAACCTTCTTCTCCATGAGGTCACGGGACCTTCTAGGCCTGGAAATGCTGGGTTCCACCCCTTGGGATCAGTCATATGGTAGTCACTGGCGACGATTAGATTCTCCCACAGAGAAAGATGGATGGCAAGGTACCTGAGTCTTCAGGTTCAAGGACCACCATGCCTAAATTGATTAGGACACTGGCCTCTGCTAGGTGCCCACCTGCCCTCTTTATTCCCTTACGTCTTAGTCCCACAGTGCTCAGCACACAGTAAGCACGCAGTAAATACAGATGATTGATTGATTAATTCACTGAGTGAATGATGGGCAATGAAACAAGATAGGGAAGCTAGGCTATGATGGGAAACCGTAAAGGTATGTGTGGAGGGGTGGAGATATGCTAAGGTAGAAATAAATAGCTAACAAAAGCGTATTAAGGGGTTGTTATGAGAGTGACAGAAAATGCAGTAGAGAAAATAGGAAAAAGGTATCTCATAGCTCCACCATCAAGAAGTGAATTCAACATGACACATAAAGCAAGGACTGTAGCCTATAGCTCCATGCTCAAGAGGTGACCTCAACTGGACATTCAGCATGTCCCAAAAAAACAAACCACAAAAGGGAAGACGTCCATAGCTCCACCCTCAAGAGGTGCCTTTGACTGGACAGCGGAATGTGGCTTAACATACAAACTACAAGAAGGATGGTCATTGCCTAGAGCACAGCGTGGCTTAGTGGATAGACCACAGGTTTAGGACTCAGGGAGACCTGGGTTCTAATCTCGGCTCCACCTCTTTCTGCTGTGTGACCTTGGGCAAGTCACTTAACTTCTCTGTGCGTCAGTTCCCTCATATGTAAAATTGAGATTAAGACTGTGAGCCCCATCTGGGACAGGGACTGTGTCCAATTAGATTAGCTTGTATGTACCCCATCATTTAGTATAGTGCCTGGCATCTAGTAAGCACTTAAGAAACGCCGAGAGAGAGAGAGAGAGAGAGAGAGAGAGAGTGTGTCAAGCATGCATTTAAGGCATAAGCTTGCCTCCTGACAGAGCTAGGCATTAGAATGGAGTTGGAATCCCCTTTGAACCTGTAGGCAGGGCTGTCTCAGAGCGGTCAGTTAGAAAAAGATAACGGAAGGGAGACTCCCAAGCTCATTCTAGTCCCACGATTTGGCGATCAGGGAAGGGGGTCATAGATTTCCCGAGTAGAGTGTCAGAGAGAATAAATGTTAAGTGATCCACTAGGCTACACACATCTTAATCACCCCGTGAGGGAGGAGGGAACGGAGGGAGGCAACAGAGAAAGGCTGCCTCAGCCTTGCTTTCCCCAAGAACGTCTGCAGGCAAGCTCCCTTTTTATCGCCTGGAATGTCAGAGATGGGGAAGTAGGATCGAGCCATCTGTCAACCGATTGAATTTCAGAGTTCAGAGGTACTCTGCTCAGAGGGAATTTCTGACTTTAATTAGGACTCAGAATCATTCTCCATCGCTCGTCCATCTCCCTCTTCCTCAGTCCTTCACAGCAGACTGCATCACCTTCCATCTGAGTTTTCAAAACTCTAAATCAGTCAATGATAGTGATGGCATTTGTTAAGTGCTTACTGTGTGCCAAGCACTGTTCTAAACGCTGGGGGGATACAAAGTAATCAGGTTGTCCCACGTGGGGATCACAGTCTTAGTCCCCATTTAACAGATGAGGTAATTGAGGCACAGAGAAGTTAAGTGAGTTGCCCAAAGTCACACAGCTGACAAGTGATGGAGCCAGGATTAGAATCCATGACCTCTGACTCCCAAGCCGCACTCTTTCCTCTGAGCCACGTTGCTTCTCTGAGTGCTAACTGTATGCCGAGCAGTGTACTAAGGTACTTGGGAGAGTGCAACAGAATTAACAGACACGTTTCCTGCCCACCAGGAGTTTATAATCTATTGTACTTACATGCTATTGTCATGCAGGCTATTGCATTCTCCCAAGCGCTTAACACAGTGTTCTGCACCCACTAAGCACTTGATATCCTTTTTTTTTAAAAAAAGGGTATTTGTTAAATGCTTAGAGTGATTCCAGTTAAACCCTGCTGTCGGTCTGGGGTAGAAAACTTGCCCCCGGGAATTGAGAGACCCTGGACTAATAATGATAATAATAATGACTGTGGCATTTGTTAAGTGCTTACTATATGCCAGACACTGTACTAAGAGCTGGGGTAGATGCAAGCTAATCATTTTGGACACAGTCTTTATCCTACATGGGGCTCACAAAGAAGCAGCATGATGTAGTGGGTTCTAATTCTGGCTCTGCCATTTGTCTGCTGTGTGACCTTGGGCAAATCACTTCACTTCTCCTTGTCTCAGTTACCTCATCTCTAAAATGGGGATTGAGACTGTGAGCCCTCATGGAACAGAGACTGTGTCCAGCCTGATTTGCTTGCATCCATCCCAGTGTTTAGAACAGTGTTTGTCACGTAATAAACTCTCAAATACCACAATTATTATTATTATCATTAATAATAATAATCCCTATTTTACATATGAGGTAACTGAGGTAACTGAGGATCAGAGAAGTGAAATGACTTGCCTGAGGTCACACAGCAGATAATTCATGGCTACAGAATTAGAACCCAGGTCAGCTGACTCCCGGCCCCAAGCTCTTTTCACTAGGCCATGCTGCTTCTAGTTATCCCTCCACCTTAGACTCTGAGGCCCATGTGGGAGGGGTTTTATCTTACCTGATTGATTTGATTCTACTCCAGGGCTTAGAACATAGTAAGCACTTAACAAATACCATTGAAATAAATAAATAAATGAATAAATATCACCGATTGATTGATGGGTCCACTAGACTCTGGACCCTAATGTGTTAACAAAATAA
Source organism: Tachyglossus aculeatus (assembly GCF_015852505.1). Taxonomy (NCBI): domain Eukaryota; kingdom Metazoa; phylum Chordata; class Mammalia; order Monotremata; family Tachyglossidae; genus Tachyglossus; species Tachyglossus aculeatus. The sequence goes on from NC_052099.1 coordinate 15,699,612, forward strand.
TTTTCTTCAATAACTTCCATGGCAAACTCATTGGTTTAGGCCAGTGACTGATACACAGTAAGCGTTTAACAGTACGATTAAAAAAAAAAACGTTTGAGGGAAGTGATGCAAGACGTAAGAGCTTAATAATTGTTAATTGCAAACTATGCTCCCCCTCCTACTTCTCTCTCTCTCTCTCTCTCTCTCTCTCTCTCTCTCTCTCTCTCTCTCTCTCTCTCTCTCTCTCTCTCTCTCCCCGTCATTCCCAGGATGCTCTTCAGGACGAAGTCTTCTCTTATTCTATCTCTCATTTCAAGACAATGAATGCTATCTGGCTTCCTTTTGGGATCATGATTCTGTCCCAGATCAGCATCGATGTATTGGTAAATGTATTTCTCCTCCTATTTTATGCCCATGTGGTCTTTGCCACTTACAAACTGAGCCCGTCCACTTTAGTCCTTTTCCAGCTGGCCTTAGCCAACACCTTCATCCTCCTCACTTTTGAGATCATGGAGACCCTGTCGCTTAGGGCCTGATAAAATTCCTGGATGATGTCGGATGCAAAATCCTCATGTACTTGTACCGGGCACCCCGGAGCCTCACTACTGCAGCATCTCCCTCCTGAGCATGTTCCAGGCTGTCACAATCAGCCTCGGGACCCCCAGGTGGGCCTGTATCAAAGCCAGGTTACTCAGGGGCATTGTCCACTCCTACCTCCTGGTCTGGGTGCTCAATATGTTGAGGGAGTTTGATGCTCTTATGAACATAACATTTCCTCAGAACAGCGGTAGCGTTCACATTATATGGGACCTCAAATATTGCACTAAAGTCAGTGACAATGAGGAAATCACCCTGCTCTTCATCGTAGTGTTCTCCCTAAATGACCTCGTCTTTTTGGTTCTCATGAGCACGACCAGTGGCTACATGGTGGTCATCCTGCACAGACACCACCGGCAGGTCCAACACCTCCATGCGCCCGGACGGTCTCCCTGGGCAATGCCCGAGGTCAGGGCAGCCAAGAGGGCCATGGTTCTGGTCACCCTCCACATCCTCCTCTACGGGTGGCAGACAATCATGCTCAGTGTTATAATGAACACGAAGGAGAATTCTCCTCTTCTGGTGAACAGTCACACAGCATTGGGATTCACCCTCTCAGTAGTGAATCTTTTCCTGATTATTTCCATCAGGAAATAAAATTTCAATCAGCATTTAAAATTTAGGCACAAAAGATTAATGTAATACATGGAGAGAGAAAACTGGGAAGCTAAAGAGATCCAAGTGCTTACTCCTGTTCAGGCTTCAATAAAGCAAAGAAATTGTTTTGAACATAAACAACTTACTTGGATTCCCCAGACGTTCTGAACTTTTGCACTCCAAAACATACTAGCACAAGAAGAAGTAATCCCTAGTGGAAAGAGCATGAGTCTGAGAGTCAGGATCTGGGTTCTAATCCCATCTGTTCGACCTTCACAACATTGCTAAATTCCGACCTTTCCTCTCCATCTAAACTGCTACTATATTAATCCAATAATTTATCCTATACCGCCTTGATTACTGTATGAGCCTCCTTACTGACCTCCCAACTTCCTGTCTCTCCCGACTCCAGTCCATATTTCACTTTGCTGCCTGGATCATTTTCCTACAAATCCTCAGGCCATGTTTCACCTCTCCTCAAGAACCTGCAGTGATTGCCCATCGACCTCCACATCAAATAGAAATTCCTCACCATTGGCTTTAAAACACTGTCACCTTGCTCCCTCCTACCTTACCTCACTACTCTACCAACTAAAACCCAAACCACACACTTCACTCCACTAATGCAAACCTTCTCAATGTTCCTTGGTCTTGTCTGTCTCATGGCCGACCCCTCACCTACATCCTGCATCTGGCCTGGAATGCTCTCCCTCCTCATTTCTGACAGACAATTATTCTCTGCCGCTTCAGATCCTTTCTGAAGCCATAACTTCTCCAAATGGCCTTCTCTGACTAAGCCCTCCTTTTCTTTTCTCCCACTCCCTTCTGCATCGACCTAATTTGATCCCTTTATTTAACCCCCCTCCCAGCCCCAAAGTAATTATCTGTAATTTATTAATGTATATTAATACCTGCCTCCCCCTCTGGACTGTGAGCTCGTTGTGGGCAGGGAATGTCTATTATATTGCACTCTCTCAAATTTTGATACAATGCTATGCACACAGTAAGTTTTCAATAAAAATAATTGACTGACATTAATCACGGTTCCTCCACTTGTCTGCTGTGTAACCTTGGGCATGTCACTTAACTTCTCTGTGTCACTGTATTCTCATCTACAAAATGGGGAGTCAATACCTGTTCTCCCACCTACTTAGACTTTGAGCCCCATGTGGGACTTGATTGTCTTGTATCCAATGCTTAGTGCAGTGCTTGGAATTTTGAAAGTGCTTAACAAATATAATTATTATTATTACCATTATCATTATTATTATGACACAGGACAAGACATTCAGAAAGACTCTCTGTATGTGTCCCAGAAGGCCCACAGAGAGAGTCAGCCATGGTGGTTCCATTTGGCTTGATGATTGTTTCTTATTTTCAGATGTTTCTGTGAAATAAAGGCCTCTGGCTAACAGGAATTGAAGTTCTGAGACAGTGATTGCTGCAAGAATAGACATCTTACTCTCTCTCGACCTCATGTATACCTCCAATAGGAACCTGAATATCATTAGTGGCTTTAAAGCTCTCCTTCACCTTGCCCCCTCCTACCTCACTTCCTTTCTCTCCTTCTACATCTCAGCCTGCACACTCCATTTCTCTGGTGTTAACCTTCTCACTGTGCCTCATTCTCACTTGTCCTGCCATCGACCCCCGGCCCACATCCTACCTCTGGTCTGGAATGCCCTCCCTCCTTAGATCCTCCAACCAATCACTCTTCCCCACTTCAAAGCCCTACTGAAGGCACACCTCCTCCAAAAAGCCTTCCCAAACTAAACCCCACTTTTTCACAGCTCACCTTCCCTTCTGGTTCACCACAACTCACTCCCTTTGCCCCTTCCCCCCTCTCCCCACCCCACAGCACTTCTGTGTATATGTATAAATCTATAATTCTATTTTTTATTGGTGCCTGTTCACTTGTTCTGATGCCCATCCCCCCCCCCCCATTAAACTGTAAGCCAGTTGTGGGCAGGGATTGTCCCTCTTTATTAGAGTATTGTACTTTCCAAGTGCTTTTTAGAGTGCTCTGTACACAGTAAGCTCTCAGTAAATATGATTGAATGAATGAATACCACTGATTGATTGGTTCTATCTCCCCCCTAGATCGTAAGCTCACTGTGGACAGGGAATGAGTCTACTAAGTCTGTTGCATTGTATTCATTCAATCGTATTCATTAAGTGCTTACTGTGTGCACAGCACTGTACTAAACGTTTGGGAAGTGCAATTCAGCAACAAATAGAGACAATCCCTGCCTACAGCGGGCTCACAGTCTAGAAGGGGGAAGACAGACATCAAAACAGGTAAACAGGCATCAGTAGAAAAACATGGAATGCTTCATGAATTACAGTTTCAAGTACTTAGTACAGTACTCTGCACACAGTAAGTGCTCAATAAATACTATTGATTGATTGATACGGCCACATAGATGCAATGGACACCTACTAACTTCCCCAGGAATCACCGCTAGACTGTCACTGCCTTGTGGGCAGGGAAAGTGTCCAATGATTCTGTTGTATTGTATTGTATTCTGCTTACTATAGTGTTCTTCACACAGTTGGTGTTCAATCAATACTATTGATTTAATGATCAATCTTTTTTCTACCCATTCTTGTCAATGGGGACCAACCTGAGATCCCTCCCATGGAGTCTAAAGATTTCATCCTGCAGAAGGGAGGCCTGTCACCTCTCTCCCATAATACCTAGCTGAAGACCGGTGAACTCGAAGTTCACCCACAAACTGACCAGAGTGGGAAGTAGCTTTGTAGATTGCACTTCCTAGAGCTAGAGCTAGAGCTCCTGAGATTTAGGCTTCTCCCACCAACACATAAATAGGAACCCTGAAGCAGTATGCTGGAAATGTTATATTATCTCCAGAAGTAGGGTTTTCATTACAAGAAAATGAAGCTTTACAAAATGAATAAAGAAAGGAACAAAGTGGCATTTGTTACCAGTGCTTCAAGACATGCAGAATTGTTTGGAGTCGGTTACAACATTCGTGTTTTCTAGTGGATATTTAATGATTTCCTTTCCATTTATCTGTGACTCACTAATGTACTCACGTATGCTCTTAGTCTGCTTTCTGGTTTATACATTGGAATATTCATTTAATCCTCAAGCGGAAAAAGTGAATTGGGTCAGACACAGTCCCTGTCCCACATGGGGATCACATTCTAACTAAGGGAGAAAAGGCACTGAATCTCCATTTCATAAATGAGGAACCTGAGGCATGGAACGATGAAGTGACTTGCCCAAAGTCACACAATAGACGTGGTGGAGCAGGATTAGAACCTAGGTCTTCTCACTGCCAGACCTGTGCTCTAGCCACCAGACCACATTGCTCTTTCCTATGGGGCTTATAGTACCAGCTGCCTGAGACTGTGTTGAGAAAATTCCTCCTTTCTCAACGCATTGCTCTCCTCAATATTCCTCAGCACACCTCATCTATGAATTCATCTTTTCAGTTCCAATCCCATTCTTACTGCTCCCTTTCTGTCTGAGATTTTTGGATCACAGTGACTTTTTTAAGGTATCTGTTAAACGCTTACTATATGTCAGACACTTCATCAAGCACTGAGGCAGACAAACTAATCAGTTTGGACAGGGCCCATAGCCCACGTGGGGCTCACAGTCTAAGAGGGGAGGAACGGCAGGTACTGAATGGTCATTTTACAGATGAGGTAACCGAGGCACAGAGCAGTGACGTAACCCACCCAAGTTCACACCACTGAACAGTGGCAGAACAGGGATGAATAATGATGGCATTTGTTAAGTGCTTATTATGTGCAAAGCACTGTTCGAAGCGCTGGGGAGGATACAAGGTGATCAGGTTGTCCCGCGTGGGGCTCACAGTCTTAATCACCATTTTACAGATGAGGTAACTGAGGCACAGAGAAGTTAAGTGACTTGCCCAAAGTCACACAGCTGACAACTGGCGAGCCAGGATTTGAACGCATGACCTCTGACTCCCAAGACCGTCCTCTTTCCACTGAGCCATAGATTACATTAAGGATTGATGTTTTGACTGCTCCTACACCCAGTACATCTGCTGATTCATGGACATTATCATCTTAGACACTCTGGTAATCTGTGAAGAGACCAGTCCCACAATCTAAGTCCTCTGATTCCTGAACATTATCCACTTAGACACGCTTGTTATTGGTGTGTAGATCAATATTACACTTTGAGCATTTACTATTCAACCCACCCCACTACCCCACAGCATTTATGTACATATCTCTAAATTAGGCATTAGAAATTTATTCACATTAACATCTATCTCCCCCTCTGGATTGTAAGTCTATTATGGGGAGGGAATTTATCTACTAATTCTGTTGCATTGATCTTTCCCACAGGTCAGTACACAGTGTTCTGCACGTGGTAAGTGCTCAGTAAATACGACTGATTGATGCATCCTCTGAATTTAGGACATTCAAGGATGCAATTAATAGCATTTATCAACCACTGTATTAAGCCCTTGGAGAAAGGCAATACAGTAGAGTAGATACACATGATCCTTGCCCCAGACTGTCCAATATTACTGTATTACACTTTCCCAAGTGCTTAGTTCAATGCTCTGGACATGATCAGCACTCATTAAATACTACTAAATCTGATGTGATTTGATCGCCCTGAGGTGCAGGATGGCCTAGTCAAAAAAGCAGGAGCCTGGGACTTGGAGGACCTGCGTTCTAATCCCAGCTCTGCCAGGTGCCTGTCTTGTGACCATGAGAAAGTCACTTCACCTCTCTGTGCCTCAGTTTCCTGTACTGTAAAATGGGTAATCACAGCCTGTTTCCCTCCTCTGTAGACTGTAATAAAGGACTGTATTAGACATGATGAACTTGCATCTTTCCCAGGGCTTAAAACAGTTCTTGAGCAACGGTGCTTAAGAAATAATGTAATAATGATTGTCCTTTGCATCAGTGCTAAATTTCTGTTTGACTAAAATCAATCAATCATATTTATTGAGCGCTTAATTTATGCAGTACCCTGTATTCAGTACTCGGGAGAGTACAGTTCACAGAGTCGGTAGACACATTCCCTGACCAGAACGAGCTTAAAGTCTAGAGGACCTTGAGTTTTGATTTCTTGGACTGGGAACCTCCACTTCCCCAGACTCCCAGCACAACCACTCCCTGATTTCCCCACCAGACTAAACGATAATAAATGACATGACATTTTCTGACTTTTTTAAGCTCTGGAGAGACACAGTGTTGCTGTGCTCTGCCATTCTACGCTGCTATTCTCCCTGCTCCCGGTTGAGGGAGTCTGGGGCAGACTTTGCTCACCCAGGGAAGGCAGCTGGGTGGTAGATGGGGAGTATCAGGGACACACGGCATGGGAACCAGGGCTACGACAAACCTGGGCTCCACATGGGCACAGAAATAGCAGAATAGGCAGCGGGGGAGGGGGGCGATGGATATGTAGTCTGGTCCCGGTGACCAGGGTTAGGAAGGATGGGGAGACTGAGGCCGGGGGGCACCTATGGGGCAGAGGGTAACGTGCCTCTCTGAGGCCCGGCTCTCTTTATTTTGTCTTGGTATTTCTTAGGTGCTTACTCTGTCTCAGAAACTGTTATAAGGGCTGAGGTTCATACAAGATCATCAGTGGTGTCCCAGTACCTGTCCCACCTAGGGCTCACAGTCTTAATACCCATAATACAGATGAGGAAACTGAGACCCAAAAAGTGAAGTGGTTTACCCAAGTTCATATGATGGGCAAGGGGTGGAGACAGGATTAAAACCCAGGTCTTGTGGCTCCCAGGCCCAAGGACTTTCCACTGGAAACACTACATCTGATTAGGTCCCACTGCTATTCATGGCATGGGCTCTCATGGTGGGAAGTGAGGGGAGAGTTAATACCCCAGCCCCTGCCCCAGGGTTCTGAGTCCAAAGTCCACTGCCTGCATTGTTGGAACTCTGCCTTAGAACCTCTGGGCTCCAGCTGAGAGTTGTGGGAAAGGGAGGACTGGGACAGGAAGCTCCCCTTCCAAGTGCTTAGTACAGTGCCCTGAACACAGCAAGTGTTCAGTCCTCACGATTGATTGAATAATAGATCAGGTCAGGGCCTGAGGGAAGTGGGGAACCCAGGAAAGAAGTGGAGAGGAGTGGATTGCAGGCTTCAGTAGTGGGTGGAGAGGGTACAAAGAAGAGAGACATACAGAACTTAAAAGTCCATAGTCATGATTTATTGAAATGAATTTTTGCCTCCCCCTCTAGAGCATAAACTCGTTGTGGGAAGGAAATGTGTCCATTATATTGTTATATCATACTCCTTCAGCTGCTTAGTAAAGTGCTCTGCACACTGTAAGTGCTCAATCAATGATCAATACACTGATTGGTTGAACGCAGAAGGTTGGAAGAGAGCAGAGCTGGAAGGATGAGGCCCAGGGTGGAGACTGATTCAGGACTGATGTGCCCCATCCCACCCAACTAGGGCTTTCCCATAGACCCAGGGCAGACTGGTAGGGATCTGTCTCTTTCTCCCTCCGCCTGTTGGAGGCACTGCCTTTGGCCTCCTCCTGGGGATGGAGACTGACTTTCCACTCAACAAATCTCAGGCCATCAGAACTGACCACAGATGGGAGGTCGGGGGCTGAAGGGAAGGAAGCAACATCGAGGATTTGGTAGTCAAAGTGGGAAAGCACCTCAATTGAAATATTGACCTCTACGGGACGCCCGTGGAGTCACATATCAGTGGGGCAGGGCTGCATTCGAACCCTTCCCTTTGAGGGCCCAACGCCCCGGTCATGGCCTCGGGGGTCTTGCCTGATGGTGCCTGTGAGAAGAGTGCCCTATCTGTGAATTCACTCCCTCCCTCTGCCTGATCAACCCACAGCAAGGACACAGAACTCTACAAGGTTGCCGAACGGGAACTGTCCCAATCAGATAGACAACCTGTGAATATCTGGAGGGCTAACCGGTACAAGGGGGCTTCGCATATAAGATGAATTGCTGCTATTTTTAGTTGTAGGCATTTAGACCGAGCCGTGCAGAGCCTGCCCTGCTGATTAGGACTCGGGCCCCCTTCTTGGCTTGCTTGCTGCACTACAGCTATGTGAGCACACCCAATAAAGAAGCAGAACTTACCACTCTGGCTCGATGTCTGGTCTTTGGCTCATCGTCGCCCAATCTAAAGAACCCGGAGCCGCCCTCTGGTAGGCGACCCCAGCTGACTTAGGGGGCATCTCCCCACAATTGGCATAGTTGGCCGGGTTGGGTGGCGACGCCCCAAACCCCAGACAAGGGTGAAAAGGAGGCAGGATGTCCTGAATCTCAGACCCTGGGGTGGAACCCGGGAGTGTGGATGGGTGTAGCTGAAGTGCTTGATATGGCTGCCACCCCCCGCCCCGGGAATGAGGTGCTCAGGTGGAGACCCCAGAGGGCATAGAGGACACTCTACGAACCCTGGATATCCATAAGATGTGGATATCAGAGAGGAGAGCCGTTGTGAACCTAAGGTGACTGCTAGTGGTGGCATGCCAAAATGAAATGAATATGCGGCTGGAAAGTGAAAGTAAGTCCCGCGAAGCTGAAAAGATGGCTCCTGAGAACCAGGAGATGAAAGAGCTTTATGCGGGACTGCTACAAATGGCAAATAAGACCACTGACAAAGCAGTCGAGAAGCGGGTAATCTTGGGGTGCAGACTAGCAAAGCTGAAGGGGCGACCTATGTGCTGCCCCAGGGTATGGGCACTTATAATGCACACCAACTGGGACCCAGAAGCCTGACACCCAGATGAAAAATGGGGTGATGAAATGATAAACATCATAGAAATAGACATCGAGGGAAGGGTACGACCCCTCATAACTCAGGAAACTAAAACTATCCAGAACCCTGAAGGGATAGGAAACCCCGAACCCAGAAACTACGTCACTGTATAGGATTATACCCCGGCAGAATTGATAGAGGTCCACAAGCAATACTGGCAGCAGTCTCGAGAAAATTCTGCTGTCCTGGATGGTCCGATGCTGGGACCAAGGGGGTGATGGGATTAAACTAACTGAAGTTGCAGCTACCCTCCAAGTCAGGCAATGCTTGAAGGTGGGTCAGGTTGACATGGGTAACCACTCCCTGATGGATTGGCCAGGGCCACCGTAAAAGACACCTGGGCCATCCCAGAAAAGCTACTCGCTGAACCAGAAGATTGGGTGGATATAGAAGATGCATGCGTGTTATTGAGAAGGTTGGTAATGAAATAGCAAATATATGCCGCAGGAGATTATAGCCCCAATGTAGCACCCTTGAATTCCTGTATGCGCAGTAAACTCCTCCGGTCGGTGCCCCCCAACATAGAGGGAGTGTTGCTACCCCTGGTTGCAGAGAAAATGGGCAAGCCTGTCAGAGATCTTATACTGGCCCTGTGGTATCTGGAGGGACTGACTGCAAAGCCTAGCAGGATTCGAGGGGTGGCTCCAACAAAACCCAACGCTCTGGAAGGAGTAAAACAGAGGGTATCCCGATCCCAAATGTGGAGAGATTAATTAGCAGCCGAGATCAAACGAGAAAAGGTAGATAAACAGCCAAACACCGTGATGTTGGCCCTGTGGAAAAAAACTACCTAAGGATCAGAGGTATACCACAGGGGAAGGCAAACCCACAGCTGAAGCACCCGAAAGTGTCAACGGGCGCAAAAAAGGAGGCCCATTCACTCAACCACGGGTGGTGCCTTCTGCACTGCTGTACCTGGACCTGAGCGAATGGAGAGACCAGCCGTTGGAAAGTGGCCAAGGCCGCTCCCTTCAGGTCAGGTTAATCGGAGGGGATCAGAGGCCAAACGTTACCCTGACTATTTACTGGAGTCCTCAGAATATTCAGTCCACCCTAGCCTTGGTAGACAGTGGTGTGGAAGTCACCCTTATACACGAGGACCCCAGCAAATTCACGGGCCACCAAATGTGGATAGAAGGGTTTGGGAGACACAGCACCTCCGCCGTGAGAACTACCCTCTGATTTGGTGTGGGCCGGATGGCCTCCAAGACCTATCAGGTACCCCTGTTGGCAGTACCCGAGTGTATATTGTGGGTGGTGGCATTTGAGATCCCAGGACCCCCCTCCCTCAATCCCCTAGGTACCAGTTTGCAAGAACTGGCCTGGGGAGAAGGGGGAAGGGGAACCGCCAACTGGGACATGGTACACTGATGTGTCAGCCAAAGGGAACCTGATTACATGGGCTGCAGTTGCAGACCGTCCACCCCCGCCATGGATACCATCCTCTGGGAAGAAGGGGTCCATCAGTCCAGCCAATGGGCTGAACTCAGGGCGGTATGTATGCTCGATCCACACACCCTGATGTAGATGCCTTGGCAACCGATTCGTTTGCTGTATACAGTGGCCTAGTCCCATGGCTGGGGGTGTGGGAAGCCAAGGGGTGGATGGTAGCACGGGGTGAGGTATTGGGAAATGAGATGTGGCATGACATCGCCCGAATATTAAAAGCCCGGGAGGCCTCCCTCACCATGTACCATGTGCCAGCTCACCGGGGACCCCCGGGAAAGAGGAGGGAGACGCTCTCGCACAAGTGTGGAAGGCACAGCCCATCAATGCCATCCAGGAGGTACATGAGGCACTAGCTCATAGGGAGGTCGATGCCATGTACTGAACTCTTTGGGGACCGGGGTGGAAAGGAACCCGCAGGGAGGTATGCAAATTCTTCCAAGATTGTAAACATTGTATGCAAAAGAATTTGCGGCCCTATGGCCAACATAAGGCCCCTTCCCCTAATCCAGGGAAAGAGATACGCGCTCACCGTGGTGGATACTCATACAAGAGTGGTGTTCGCCTATCTGGAGGCAGCAGAAATTCAGGTTGCTACTATACCACAGCTTCAGGTGATGGGGGCTGGAACAGCTTGCCGGGTTACATAGATTCTGATCAGGGGACCCACTTTACGGGGCAAGAGGGCAAGGAGTGGGCCGTGAAACATGACATTCTGTAGCCCTTACCCGGCTGGAAGGTGACACCACAACTCCAGCACCATTGACCGGCAGAACCGATGTGTGGTGGGACAAAGCCCCGAAAGGATGATGGTTGCCTGCCACTGTAATCGCAGCTGGAGAATATAATGGGACATGGGAGACTGTGACAGTATTCAACACCACGCGTGCAGGTGCCTTGCCACATGCTGGAGCTATGGGAAGCCACCCTGGAAGGAGCTCGCCTGTTCACCCACACTCTATGGACTACCGAAGCAATCTCCTGGTCGTTGGAACCGTGATGGGTAGATACCCATCGCCCAAACTGCTCCACTGCCCCGGCCCAGCTCCAACAACAATGAACCTGGTGGGTAGGGAACTGGTCTCTGGCAAGGGCCCCCAGATGATGGAAGAGAGACATCACTGGGTGGGTTGGCAGCGCACTGGGAGTACAGAACCAAGCAGACATCCAAGGCCTATGGGATGCCCGAGGCTGAGACTCCAATATGAAAGCCAGATCCAACAGCTAATTAGCACTGGAATGTTGCAGGATGACGGTGGGTGGAGAAGAATGGTACTGTCACCTGGAGCTCTGAAATCACGGGAGGCATCCTCACAGGGGAGCTGGTCCGTTGGGCCGAAATGTCACCTGGTCGGATGACTGCACCCAGACTCAGTTAGGACTGCTACCATATCTCACCACCCTAATGGAAAACGTTAGCCGAGCACAGTGGCCCCCCAGCCTGGCTCACCTGTATCCAGCATCGGTTGCTTGGCCGGCCATTCAGGTACTATACATCGGGTATACCGCCCATTACTGTAAGATGAGAGTACGCCACCCGGTAGGCAAACCCGCCCCTGCGAGCCACGGCCCTAGTGGGATTAGGGATAATGCAGGATGGCAAGCAGGTGATCCCCCTGGGAGAGAGGTGGGGATGGTGGAAGGGGTCCAGGAATCAATGGAAGCCCTTCTCCCCTTCGGGTTGTACCCAAGTAAAGAGGGATTGGTTCTGCTCACAGGACCCCAGGGCATGTGACAGCATACAGGACAGTTGCCTGATTTCCATCACCGGGGTGCAAGAGGGAGACTACTGGTATTTGAGTAATGGGAAATTCTGTTGGATGTGCAGAATGGATGTCTCCCCCTCGTCCCCCTCTCCATCCCCCACGTCTTACCCCCTTCCCTTCCCCACAGCACCTGTATATATGTATATATGTTTGTACATATTTATTACTCTATTTATTTATTTATTTATTTTACTTGTACATATCTATTCTATTTATTTTATTTTGTTAATATGTTTGGTTTTGTTCTCTGTCTCCCCCTTCTAGACTGTGAGCCCACTGTTGGGTAGGGAATGTCTCTATATGTTGCCAACTTGTACTTCCCAAGCGCTTAGTACAGTGCTCTACACACTGTAAGCGCTCAATAAATACGATTGATTGATTGCAGAGAACATATGAACATAACCACGATCACTTTTAATTATGTTGGTTCTGCCTGTGCTAATTTAACACTTGTTTGTAGTAATATGTCTTTAGTAGGATTGTGCATTGGTAACTGTATCGACCTCTCCAAATGGGAGCAACATGAACACAGCACCCTCCTCTGGGATATTCTGACAGACCTAGTGGACTCAGTAGCTTGGCTGTAGCAAGTGGAGGAGGCCACGAACGTGATATGACAAGCCCCGGCAGACGCATAGCAAGACTGGAACCACATCGCATTCCACCTAACTTTCATTCATTCAATCGTATTTATTGAGTGCTTACTGTGTGCAGAGCACTGTACTAAGCTGGACTGCAGATACAAACACTAAACCAAAATGTGGTGACAGACTGTAGTCGTTCTCATAGCTGTGGGAGTGTGGGAGTGTGGGAATGGGACATTGGTCCCAGTGGATCGTGCTAGGATGCATCATGCTTTGCGCAGATTTGGTGCTAGGTTGCTGTTACTCATCCAAGCCCTCCACCAAACCTATCATGGTCCCCAGCTCCAGGCTGCTCTAGACAAATGGAGGGGGAGAAGGGGTGGAGTGAAGGAAGAGTGACCTATGTATTAATTCACCCCCTCCCTCCACCTGAGCAACTCACAGCGCAGGCCCCCCTGCCAAGACTATTGGAGTCCCCTATTCTAGGATGCTCTTGTCCTATGGAGGGGGCGAAAGGGTGGAATGTGGGAAGAGTGCTGTATCTGACAATTCATCCCCTCCCTCCTCCTGAGCAACCCACAGCAAGGACACAGAACACTACAAGGTAGCGGAACAGGAACTGTCCCAGTCAGATAGACAAGCTGGGAATATGGGGAGGGCTAACTGGTATGAGGGGGATTCATATATAAGAGGCATTGCTGCTTAGAACAGTGCTTTGCACACAGTAAGTGCTTAATAAATGCCATCAATATTATTATTATTATTTTTAGTTGTAGGCATTTGGACTGAGCCGTGCAGAGCATGCCCTGCTGATTAAGACTCGGACCCCCTCCTTCGCTTGCTTGCTGTGCTACAGCTATGTAAGTACACCCAATAAAGAGGCAGAACTGATCACTCTGGCTCAATATCTGGTCTTTGGCTCATCATCACCCAATCTAAAGAACCCAGAGCCTCCCTCTGGTCGGCGACCCCAGCTGACTTAGGGGGCATCCCCCCACAGTGCCCCACTTAAGGATTCATCTGCCACCTCAGGAGCTGCCCTCTGGTGTTCCTGTCCAGCCTCAGAAGGATCACATAATCCTTGGGCCGGAGGCCAGGATGGAGAAGACCTCCGTGGCGGCCACCATGGCCTTGCCCTTGGTACGCAGGTACGTGGACAGGAAGGAGACCCAGACATTGCAGAACACCAACATGCTGAACTTGATGAACCTGGACCTTGTTGAAGCTGTCCATCAGCTTCCAGGCCTGGAAGGCCACCGTGAGGCTGACGGGGACCAGGAGCCCCATGTAGCCCAGGATGCAGTAGAAGGCAGTGGCAGAGCCCTCATTGCACTGGACAATGATGACCTCGGCCTCAGATGCCACATCCCCGTTGGGGACTGGCGGGGAGGTCCCCAACCAGACCGTGCAGATGCCCACTTAGACGAGGGAGCAGACGCAGATGATGAAAGAATGTGTCCTGGGCCCCAGCCATGTCCTCATTCTGCTCCCAGGCTCGGTGGCCCTGAAAACTAGGACAACAATGACCGTCTTGGCCAAAACAGAAGAGGTGCCCACAGAGAAGACGACTCCGAAGACTGTCTGTCACAGGAGAAAGGTGGCCAGGCCTGGGAGACGGATGAAGGTCAAGGAGGACAGGAAGCATAGCTGAAGAGCCGTGAGGAGGGTGTAAATGAGACTGCAGTTATTAGCTTTCACTAAGGAGGTGTCCTGGTTGTAGATAAATACCCCAAAACCAGAGCGGTGAGGAGAGAGAAAAAGAGAGATAAGGATTCCAGGACCATTCCCAAAGGTTCCTCGTAGGAATGGAAGACCACCGCTTTTGAGATACACTGATCTCTTTGAGGATTTTGAAATACATCTTGGGGGCACATCATACATTGCTCCATGTTGTTTCTAAACTCTGAACCCATTGTTGGGTAGGGACCGCCTCTATATATTGCCAGCTTGCACTTCCCAATCGCTTAGTACAGTGCTCTGCACACAGTAAGCGCTCTATAAATATGATTGAATGAATGAATGAATATCTGAAAGGAATAAATGGGAATTTCCACCTCACCTAGGATGAGGCTTGAAGTTCTGCTCCCTGCGTGAGGGAAGTTTACAATACAGGTGCAAAGGAAGGCAGAGAAGGGCAACCAGGATACTCAAAAGAATGGAGAAGCCATTTTCAAATGACGGGAACTTGTCTATCAACTCTGCCATATTGTATTCTCCCAGGCATTTAGTATGGTGCTCCACACACGGTAGATGCTCAAGTAATAGCATTGATTGACTGATTGACAGGGAAATGAGGGAAGGTTCTCCAATTGCTAAGGCTGTGAACCGGGCAGAGTTCAACCCCAAGGACACAGGGGAGGCTGGGGGTTCCAACTGTCCCACACACCTCACCTTTAGCCTAGCTGAGTGGCCAGACCCTGGGCCTGGCTCTCAGGAGGACCTGGCTTCTAAACACATCTCTGCCACTTTTCTGCTTTGTGAACTTGGGCAAGTCACTTAACTTCTCTTTGCCTCAGTTAGCCTCATCTGCAAAACGGGGATGAAGATTATGAGACCAGTTTAGGGCATGGACTGTGTCCAACCTGATTAGCTTCTATCTACCCTAGGGGGTAATGCAGTACCTGGCACATAGTAAGTACTCACAGAAACAATAAAAACACTCTCCCAGCAGCCGTAGGTGTCACAGTGCATGGCTTAGGTGGTTCCACTTCAGGCAAACCGGACAAACTGGGCCAAGTGGGCAAACTGGGCGAACCAGCTCAAAAACGGGCCAATATTTTCCCCATTTATCCATTGTTCTCTGGGAATTGCAGCAGGGAGGCTGCTCAGGATTGCCTGCTGTCTTCTGCTTGTTAGGTTTATGCCGGGTAATCCAGAGTGGAAGGTGATCCCCCCCCCCCGCCGCCCACTGGGTTTGTCCCCCCGAGGTCATGGCCCCATCTGTCAGTTCTTTTCCAGCCCAGCAGAACAATTTAGCCCCTCCTTAAGCCCTCAGCAAGACAATTCAGTTCCTCTCCTCAAAACTCCTCAGAGTCATAATGCAGCTTCTTCTCTAAATAATCCGTAGGCCTTGTTGCTCCCAGAGTCAAATAATACAAGATGGAGTCACTTTTTGCCTTGTTGCTCCCAGGGTCAATTAACACAAAATGGAGACACTCTCGTTCACCACAGTAACTGAGGCATAGAGAAGCTAAGTGACCTGCACAACGTCACATACCAGACAGATGACAGAGTTGGGCCTGATTCCCAGGCCCCTGCTCTTTCCACTAGACCACACTGCTTCTCTCTCACACAGCTTGGCAAGGATCTATCTGACAATTGGCACCAGAGATGCTGCCTGCACAGGAAGCAATTTTCCATTTCCATTGACTGGCCTCAGGGCTACAGTTTCTAGTTTTCTTTGACAACGCTACTAATTCTGTGCCGTGGGATTCTGTGGCTCCTGATTGGTAGAGGAGAGAGGTCAAGGTTCAACTACTAGAAGGCATCATTAAAAGTTGACTGAGTACTGATGCAAGAATCCCTGGCTCTTACAGCAGGGTTCCCCCTTGTTACTGGCCACTTGGGCAGCCCTGGTTTCTGATCACTCTTCTCCCTCCCACAGCCCTCACTCCTTCCCCTGAGCAGAGCAACCTCCCAGGCCTAGAAGAATCACTGCCTTCAGGATATGCACCCATGTCCACCCAGCTCAGATGTTTTTCATTCCCTGTCTCATCCTTTCTGGGAATTCTGGGTCTGCAAAGTTAGGAGCAGGAAGTAGGTTGAGTTTGCAGGAGTGAACGGCATAGAGAGAAGATGCATTTCTGACCAGTTCAAGCCCAAAGGATGCTCTGAAATTATTTTCCTTTGCAACAAGGCTGATTGGTCCCATGACTCCGTAGAGAAAAAGTGTGGCTTAATGGGTAGATCATTTGAGAGTCAGATAATAATAATGATAATAATAACGATGGAATTTCTTAAGCACTTACTATGTGCCAGGCACTGTACTAAGCACTGGAGTGGATACAAGCAAATCGGATTGGATAAAGTCCCTGTGCCAGGTGGGGCTCACCATCTCAATCCCCATTTTACAGATGAGGTAACTGAGGTACAAATAAGTGTAGTGACTTGCTCAAGGTCCCACAGGAGACAAGTGGCAGAGCTAATATTAGAAGCCAAGACCTTCTGATTCCCAAGAATGTGCACTATCCACTACACCATGCTGCTTCTTGGCAGCTTCTCATCTTCTCATCTGCTTCTCAGATGTCCTGGGCTCTAATCCCTTCTCCACCACTTATCTTATGTGTGATCTGGGCAAACCATTTCACTTCTCTGTGCTTCAGTTACCTCATCTGTCAAAGGAGGATTAATAATGTGAGCCCCTTGTGTCCAACCTGATGAGTCTGGATCTACCCCTGTCAGTGATGGATTATTTAACTATGAAAACCATTATATATATGTATATATATATATATATATATATATATATACACACACATATATATTATATATATACATTATAGCAATATCACTAATCATATATATCACTACATATAGTAAGCACTTAAGAAATACCATAATCATATACTTATATGTTATTATATACGATACACACACACACACACATATATATATATGATATATATATATATATATATATATATATCATTGCCCTTCGTATAGTGATATATGAGAGTGACTTATAGTGACAGTGTGTTTCCTTGAGGTCGTGGTCAAGTAAACAGAGCCTCCTTTCAGAAACCATAACAAAGGAAGGGGGAAGAGAACACACTTATGTTCCTCCTGTCAGGGGACGATTTTCTGAAGTGAAGCACATCCAGTTTCAAGGAGAAGACCCAGGTCACGATGCGGGGAAGAAGTGTCATTCATATACTGTCCGGGGATGAGGCCAGGAAGTAGGGAAAAGAGGAAGGAGAGAGGGTAAGCTCAAGGCTTTGAATGAGGGGGCGAGGATCAAAGTTCTCTCCTCTAGTTGGACATAAAAGGTTTCCCCTGAACCTCCATCAAGCAGACTGCCCTCCACTGAAACAAATTCACCTCCCTTCATGGTCAGACAGATATCCTTCATTCTTACGCACTCCCAGAACAGACTCCAGCCAGGAGAGGGGATCGGAAGCTGGCGGTGGGCAGGGCAGCATGGACAGCCTTGCAAGAACTGTTTCTGGCTCCACTCAGTCTCTGTCCTGCCCAGGGACCTCTACCAAGAGGGCAAGGCCACTTACTAATTGGGACCAAGGAAATGGAAGGATCCCAAGGAGGAGCAGAGAAATGGAGGCTGTTAAACCTGCTGGAAGGACCTATCAGGCAGTCAAGGGAGCTGATGGCTATTCAGCGGGGCCAGCTGAGTGGTGTAAGCATCATCTTGACCAAGGATATATAATCAATTTCCTTCCATAAATACATTCCTATACTGCTCACCATCTTTCCCTTCCCTCCATGGTGATGTCAATTGGCTCCTTCGGTTTAGGTCATACAAATTCCCACCCTCCTGCCCCTAGAGGTCCTCTCCCCTCTTGTCTTGAAGGAATCACTGGGCTACTGAGGTTAGCCAGATAGGGTCAGGGTGAACGCTACATCACCGAGCTCACAGATGTTCACAGCCTTCAGTGAACCCAGCAAGACACTGAGGTCTACAGGCTAGACTCTAGCTTCCGACTGAGTTTTACGGACCCCTCACCCCCTATTCCAATATTGGCCCAAAGCACTTTTGGATTTTAGGAGAAATAATCCGAAAGATCTTGAGCCGGGGCTCCGTGAATTTTTTTTTAAATGGTATTTGTTAAGCTTTTAATATGCGCCAGGCACTAATGCTCATGTATTTCACTCTTCCAAGTGCTTAGAACAGTGTTCTGCACATAGTTAACACTCAATAAATAGCATTGATTGATTGCTTTTCATGGGGGGGGGTAAAAATCATTCAGGGTTATTTATACTGCTTGTGTCCCACTCTAGACTCTACGATTGTTGTGGATAGGGAATATATCTACCGGCTCTGTTGGACTGTACTCTCCCAAACGTTGAGTACAGTGCTCTGCATGAAGTAAATGCTCAATAAATACCATTGATTGACTGATAATAGGTGAGGTGGTAGTAGTAAAGGTGATGATAGTAGGAGTGGTATTTCTTGTATTGTGCTCTCCCAAGAACTTTGCAAAGTGCTTTGCACATA
The DNA here is from genome assembly GCF_015852505.1 of Tachyglossus aculeatus. NCBI lineage: Eukaryota > Metazoa > Chordata > Mammalia > Monotremata > Tachyglossidae > Tachyglossus > Tachyglossus aculeatus. The sequence goes on from NC_052099.1 coordinate 15,718,518, forward strand.
CTGTACTAATTGCTTGGGAGTACAATACAATAAGTATTGCTGAAAAAGCACTCAATAAATATTATTGACTGATTGATAGTAGGTGAGGTAGTAGTAGCAGTGGTTGTGGTGGTAGTAGTAGTAACAGTATTTCTTGTATTGTACTCTTCCAAGCACTTAGCACAGTGCTTTGCACACAGCAAGTGTTAAATAAATGCCATTGATTGATTGTAATAGAGATAGTAATACTGGTAGTAGCAGTAGTTGTTGTACTCTCCCAAGATCTTAGTACAGTGCCCTGAACAGTAATAGTTCTGTGAATACTATTGATGGATTGATTGATAATAATGACAGTGATGGTAGTATTTGTTGAATTGTTATCCTTCCAGCGTGTAGTATAGTGCCCTGCACACAGTAAGTGCTCAATCCCAGCGATCGAGGGTTTATGCGCTCCCTGGGAAGAGCAGACTATGGCCATGACCCCATGGCCTGGCCCGGCCCCAGTCCTCTCCTCAGCCCTGTCCAACCAACCATGTGGCTATGCCAGAAGCACATCCTCGTCATTCCAGGGCTGCACTTCTGGGGACACTCTAGGCCACCTGGAGAAGGGCAAAAGATGGGGCCTGAGGGTCTGAACGGGGAGACCACCGAGACGGAGGAGCCTCTGGCATCCTAGAGCATAGCGGGAAGTGCCATGCTGGGCTCGCAGGGATGCACTTGTGGCCATTGCTGCCACCGCCACGTGGTGCTGTAAGGCATGGGGCGGGTGCACACCTGGACATCATCCTTGTCTGGGAGAGAGCAGGCTACCAGGAGAAGAGACATAGGAGTGCCCTGCAACTTGTAAAATTCATTAACTTAATTTTGTTTCTTAACTTTATGCATTATCAACTTTATTACTATTTCATCTTTCACGGGTCTACTCATAGAGTGCTACAACATGTGAAGTACATGGCAGCTCAGTTTCATCTGTGAGCGAATTTAAATTCAGATAGAATAAATTTACCTTTTTTTCTGTTTGCAGGGGTTAAAAGGATGACAGGAGTGGTGAGCTCTTCATTTTTCTACTTGAAGATTAAACGGGCATTCAAATATGTAAACCTGAACATTCAAATATTGAAACCAAACTGTATAAACCAGAAAGCAATCAATCAATCAATCGCATTTATTGAGCGCTTACTGTGTGCAGAGCACTGTACTAAGCGCTTGGGAAGTATAAGTCGGCAACACATAGAGACAGTCCCTATCCAACAGTGGGCTCACAGTCTAGAAGGGGGAGACAGAGAACAAAACCAAACATACTAACAAAATAAAATAAAAAGAATAGGTATGTACAAGTAAGATAAATAAATAAATAAATAGAGTAATAAATATGTACAAACATATATACATATATACAGGTGCTGTGGGGAAGGGAAGAAGGAAAGATGGGGAGATGGAAAGGGGGACAAGGGGGAGAGGAAGGAAGGGGCTCAGTCTGGAAAGGCCTCCTGGAGGAGGTGAGCTCTCAGTAGGGCCTTGAAGGGAGGAAGAGAGCTAGCTTGATGGATGGGCAGAGGGAGGGCATTCCAGGCCCGGGGGATGACGTGGGCCGGGGGTCGATGGTGGGACAGGCGAGAACGAGGCACGGTGAGGAGATTAGTGGCGGAGGAGTGGAGGGTGCGGGCTGGGCTGTAGAAAGGGAGAAGGGAGGTGAGGTAGGAGGGGGCGAGGTGATGGAGAGCCTTGAAGCCCAGGGTGAGGAGTTTCTGCCTAATGCGCAGATTGATTGGTAGCCACTGGAGATTTTTGAGGAGGGGAGTAACATGCCCAGAGCATTTCTGGACAAAGACAATCCGGGCAGCAGCGTGAGGTATGGATTGAAGTGGGGAGAGACACAAGGATGGGAGATCAGAGAGAAGGCTGATGCAGTAGTCCAGACAGGATAGGATGAGAGCTTGAACGAGAAGGGTAGCAGTTTGGATGGAGAGGAAAGGGCGGATCTTGGCAATGTTGTGGAGCTCAGACCGGCAGGTTTTGGTGACGGCTTGGATGTGAGGGGTGAATGAGAGAGCGGAGTCGAGGATGACACCAAGGTTGCGGGCTTGTGAGACGGGAAGGATGGTAGTGCCGTCAACAGAGATGGGAAAGTCAGGGAGAGGGCAGGGTTTGGGAGGGAAGACAAGGAGTTCAGTCTTGGACATGTTGAGCTTTAGGTGGCAGGCAGACATCCAGATGGAGATGTCCTGAAGGCGAGCCTGGAGAGAGGGGGAGAGAGCAGGGGCAGAGATGTAGATCTGGGTGTCATCAGCATAGAGATGATAGTTGAAGCCGTGGGAGCGAATGAGGTCACCAAGGGAGTGTGTGTAGATCGAGAACAGAAGGGGACCAAGCACTGAACCTTGGGGAACCCCCACAGTAAGGGGATGGGATGGGAAGGAGGAGCCTGCAAAAGAGACTGAGAATGAACGACCGGAGAGATAAGAGGAGAACCAGGAGAGGACGGAGTCTGTGAAGCCAAGGTCGGATAACATGTTGAGGAGAAGGGGGTGGTCCACAGTGTCGAAGGCAGCTGAGAAGTCGAGGAGGATTAGGACAGAGTATGAGCCGTTGGATTTGGCAAGCAGGAGGTCATTGGTGACCTTTGAGAGGGCAGTTTCTGTGGAATGTAGGGAACGGAAGCCAGACTGGAGGGGGTCGAGGAGAGAGTTGTTGTTGAGGAATTCTAGGCAGCGCGTGTAGACAACTCGTTCAAGGAGTTTGGAAAGGAATGGTAGGAGGGATATGGGGCGATAGCTAGAAGGTGAGGTGGGGTCAAGCGAGGGTTTTTTTAGGATGGGAGAGACATGGGCATGTTTGAAGGCAGAGGGGAAGGAACTAGTGGAGAGTGAGCGGTTGAAGATGGAAGTTAAGGACTTTGTGAGCTTATTATAATCATCATTATTATTGTATTTGTTAAGCACTTACTATGTGTCAGGCACTGTTCTAAGAGCCGGGATAGATACAAGTTAATTAGGTTGAACCCTGTCTACTGTCCCACTTGGGGTTCTCAGTCTAAGTGTGAACTTTCCAGAAAAATCATCAAATGTACAATAATGAGAATTCACTAATTACAAGGCACCCCAACGCTTCTGCATGTTTTGAAGCGTGGGTAACAAATGCCATTCATTTTTTCTATTAATTTTTAAAGTTTCATTTTCTTGTAATGAAATCCCTTCTGCAGTTGTGGTAGGTCTATAACACGCTTCCTTATTAGTGAGTGTTTGTGATCCCACGACCAACAAGGAAGGCCTGCAAGAAGCAGCACAGAGGCACACAAAAGGCACACAGAGAAAAGAAGCAATCATTGAAGCAGCTGGAGAGCATCACTCGAAAGCAGCAGAAGGCAGCAGCACTTGGAAGCAGAGAGAAGAAACACTGGCACAATGGGCTCCTTTGACCACAGACTGGAATTGGACCCTTGGAGGAGTGGAGTGAGTGAGTGTGTGTAGGTGTTCCTCCCTTGCACGTTGGTAAAACTAAGTATAAAACTTTCCACAGTAACCTTGGTGATCAGAGGTGTGGTTTGACTATACTGCATGTCACCAAGTCTTCCCCAGTACAAGCCGGGGCGGGGGTGGCTCACGACACAAGAGATGTTAGTCTGTGGTATTTATTGAGTGCTTAATGTGTGTAGAGCACTGTACGAGGCACTTGGGAGAGTACTATACAACAGAGTCGGTAGATACATTCCCCATACACACGTAACTCACACTCTAGATGGGGAGACAAACATTAAAGCAAATTACAGATGGGGAAGTGGCAGGGTATAAGAATGTGTACATAAGTGCTGAGGGTGGGGTGGACATCAATCACTGGCATTTATTGAGCACTTACTGTGTGTGGAGCACTGGATTAAGTGCCTGGGAGAGTACAATATAATAGCATTGGTATTCACATTCCCTGCCTACAATCTGTTTACAGTCTAGGGGAGAAACAGACATTAATCAATCAGTCGATCAATCAATGGTATTTATTGAGCATTTACTGTGACCACAACTGAGTTGATAGGTACATTCCTTGCCCATGTCAAGTTTACAGTCAAGAGGCTTTTTCCGATTAAGCCCTGTTTTGAGACCCTTTCCCTTCTGTGCACCTGGATCTTTTACTTCCGGGCATTTGGTACTCACCCCCCCCCCCCCCAGCCCCATTGTCCTTATATCATCATCCATAATTTATTCATTTATACTGATGTCTGCCTCCCCCACTAGACTGTAAGCTTACTGTAGGCAGGAAACACTGGGGTAGATACAAGCTAAATCAGGGTGGAAATAGTCCCTGTCTCACACAGGGCTACCAGTCTTAATCCCCCTATTACAGATGAGGCAACTGGGGTATTGAGAAATTAAGTGACATGCCTAAGGTCACACAACAGACAAGTGGCAGAGTCGGGATAAGAATTGGTCCCGCCTTAGGTTGTGAGGATGTGGATCAGAATCCAATCCCCAACATTTTTTTGGAATATTTGTTGATAATAATAATAATAATAATAATAATAATAATGATAATGATAGCATTTGTTAAGCGCTTACTATGTGCAAAGCACTGTTCAGGTTCCCAGACACTAAGCGCTGGGATAAGCACAAGATAATCAGGTTGGACATAGTTCCTGACCCACATGGGGTTCATAGTCTTAATATCCATTTCACAGATGAGGTAAACGAGGAACAGAAAAGTGATGTGACTTGCCCAAGATCACAAAACAGCTAGGGTTAGAACCCAGGTTTTCTGTCTCCCGGGCCCAGCCTATGTCTGCAAGGTTCTTTTTATGGTATTAGTTAAGCGCTTACTATATGCCAGGTACTGTTCTAAGTGCTGGAGTAGATATTCATTCATTCACTCATATTTATTGAATGCTTACTGTGTGCAGAGCACTGTACTAAGCTCCTGGGAAGTACAAGTCGGAAACATATAGAGACGGTCCCTACCCAACAACAGGCTCACAGTCTAGAACCACGAAGAACACATCACGGAAGAAATGCACAAACGTGATGAGCAGGGTGATTTCTGCACTGACACTGATTTTTGAGCAATATTTTTGATCCAGCATGATTTTAACGCTGCTGTTCTAGGGGCCTGTCATGTTCACCAGGCCATCAAAATCTATGAACAGACTGAGGCCCCAGGAGAGGAGTCAAGAGGGGGTGACACAACTGGGTAACTTGGCTTTGTTCCAAGAGCACCGGGGTTCCCAGGGCTGATGGTAATTGCCTGGAACATGCTCAGGAGGCAGTGGTTGTAGATGGAGAGGCTGCGGGCCAGTCAAAACAGATACATGATGAGTTTGCATCCAGCATTGCCCAGGAAATTTCTCCACCCCCAAGCAGACATGGTCTCTGGGATTCCAAAGGACAGGAGAATGATGGTATTAGCCAAGGCCAGGTGGGCAAGAATAGAATAGAGAAGGACTATATTCCCTGAGAGGCCAATGCCCATCTGGAACAGAAACATGATCCCAAAAGTGAGCTCAGTGGTGTTCATTGTCTTGAATTGTCCTCGAATTTCAAAGAAGGTCTCAATCAATCAATGCTATTTATTGAGCCTTTATTGTTGTCAGAGCACTGTACTAAGCACTTAGAGGAGTACAATACAGCAGAGGTGGCAGACCTGTTCTCTGCCCACAACAAGCTTACAGTCTAGAGGGGGGAGACATCAATCAATCAATCAATCAATCATTGCAATTTATCGAGTGCCCACTGTGAGCAGATCACTGAACTAAACACTTGGGAGAGAACAGTACAACGCAAAACTTAGAGACTGTGGCCTCCTGCAGAATACCCTTTAGAGGGGGAGAGAGAAAGAGAGTTCTTTAAACTATCATAGACACCACATTTTATTTGGCATTTATACTTCAAAGTGTAGTTAATCTATCAATAGTACTTATCAAATGTGTAGCATGTGCAGGCCCTGTACTAACGGCTTGGAAGAGCACAACAGAATTGGTAACATGATCCCTTCCCACCAGGAGCTTACAATCTAACAGGAAAAACAGTGTTGCCTAGTGGAAAGAACACAGACCTGGGAGACAGAAGGACCTGGCTTCTAATCCTAACTCTGCCACATGCCTGTTGTGTGACCTTGGGCAAATTAGTTCACTTCTCAGTGCCTCAGGTCCCTCATCTGTAAAATGGGGACTAAGACTGTGAGCCCTACGTGGGACAGGAACTGTCTCCAACCTGATAAGCTTGTATCTTTACCTCTGTGCTTGGAACTGTGCTTGACACTTCGTTCATTCATTCAATCATATTTATTGAGTTCTTACTACGTGCAGAGTACTGTACTAAGTGTTTGGGATAATACAATACAAAAATAAACTGACACATTCCTTGCCCACAAGTTTACAGCCACAGGTTTGGAAAGGAGGTCTTGGGGGCCCTGGCCACCACAAGAGGGTGGGTCATTGCTCTGGCTGTGGTGTTGTTAAGGAGGACTGAGTAGGAGCAGAAATGGGCTTTTCCTAGGCCATTTTCACAGCGACCCCGACCCCAGGAGACATGGCTACAGAAAGGGGAAAGGGAAGACTTCAGGCAGAAGGCTCGCTGTGGGCAGGGAACATATCTTCCAACTAATGATAACAATTGTGGTATTTGTTAAGTGCTTACTATGTGCGATGCACTTACTAAATGCTGGGGTGGATAATAATAATGATAATAATAATGATGATAATAACAATACTAATGGTATCTGTTAAGCACTTACTATGTTTCAAGGATTGTTCTAAGTGGTGGGGAAGATGTAAGATAATCAGGTTGGACACAGCTTCTGTCCCACGTGGAGCTCACGGTCTTAATTCCCCTTTAGAGATGAGGTAACTGAGTTACAGAGAAATTAAGCAACTTGCCCAAGGTCACAAAGGAGGCAAATGGCGGAGCTGGAATTAGAACCCATATCCTTTTGACTTCTAGGCCTGTGCTCTATGCACTAGGGCATGCTGCTTCCCAAGCCAATCAGCTTGGACACAGTCCCTTGGCGCATAGTAAACACTTAAGAGATACCATAAAAAATAATTTATACTGAAAAGCCACAGTTGTCTGTCCACCTCCATATCAAACAGAAACTCATCAACAGCTTTAAAGCAACCATCACCTTGACCCCTCTTACCTCACCACACTTAATAATAATGATGGCATTTGTTAAGCGCTTACTATGTGCAAAGCACAGTTCTAAGCGAAGGCGGGGAGTACAAAGGTGATCAGGTTGTTCCACTGGGGCTCACAGTCTTAATCTCCATTTTACAGATGAGGTAACTGAGGCACAGAGAAGTGAAGTGACTTGCCCAAAGTCACACAGCTGACAAGTGGCAGAGCCGGGATTATTAATAATAATAATAATAATAATAATAATAATAATAATGAGGGCATTTGTTAAGCGCTTACTATGTGCAGAGCACTGTTCTAAGCGCTTTGTGGGGGATACAAGGTGATCAAGTTGTCCCATGTGGGGCTCACAGTCTTAATCACCATTTTACAGATGAGGTAACTGAGGCTCAGAGAAGTTAAGTGACTTGCCCAAGGCCACACAGCAGACATGTGGTGGAGTTGGGATTCGAACCCATGACCTCTGACTCCAAAGCCCGTGCTTTTTCCACCGAGCCACACTGCTTCTCTTCTACAACCTAGCCCATGCACTTCACTCCTCTACTGCCATCCTGCTCACTGTACCTTGATCTTGTTAGTCTCTGCTTCTGTCTCTGTCTACGTCCTGTCTCTGTTCTGGAACATTGTCCCCTTTCTCATAGGACAAACCATCTCTCTCCTCACCTTCAAAGACTTCTAAAAATCCCATCTCCTCCAAGAGGTCTTCTCCGACTAAGCCTCGATTCCTCTTCTCCGATTCTCTTCTTCGTTCCTGTTGGTAGACGAAAAGGTCTACCAACTCGCTTATACTGTACTGTCCCAAGCACTTAGTATAACGCTGTATGCACAGTGAGAGATCAATAAATGTAATTGATTATTAAATGATTGATTGTTCTGATTGAAAGCCCTGAAAACTCACCAACAGAGAGATGGTTTTATCTCACTCACCTTCCTCCATCCTTCATAGTGACTGAGAGGTCGCATGTTAACATCCTTGTCTTCCCTCCCAAACCTTGCCCTCTCCCTGACTTTCCCATCTCTGTTGACGGCACTACCATCCTTCCTGTCTCACAAGCCCGCAACCTTGGTGTCATCCTCGACTCTGCTCTCTCATTCACCCCTCACATCCAAGCCGTCACCAAAACCTGCCGGTCTCAGCTCCACAACATTGCCAAGATCCGCCCTTTCCTCTCCATCCCAACCGCTACCCTGCTCATTCAAGCTCTCATCCTATCCCGTCTGGACTACTGCATCAGCCTTCTCTCTGATCTCCCATCCTCGTGTCTCTCCCCACTTCAATCCATACTTCATGCTGCTGCCCGGATTATCTTTGCCCAGAAACGCTCTGGGCATAGCACTCCCCTCCTCAAAAATCTCCAGTGGCTACCAATCAATCTGCGCATCAGGCAGAAACTCCTCACCCTGGGCTTCAAGGCTGTCCATCACCTCGCCCCCTCCTACCTCACCTCCCTTCTCTCCTTCTACAGCCCAGTCCGCACTCTCCGCTCCTCCACCGCTGATCTCCTCACCGTACCTCGCTCTCACCTGTCCCGCCATCGACCCCCGGCCCACGTCATCCCCCGGGCCTGGAATGTCCTCCCTCTGCCCATCCGCCAAGCTAGCTCTCTTCCTCCCTTCAAGGCCCTACTGAGAGCTCACCTCCTCCAGGAGGCCTTCCCAGACTGAGCCCCTTCCTTCCTCTCCCCATTGTCCCCCTCTCCATCCCCCCCATCTTACCTCCTTCCCTTCCCCACAGCACCTGTATATATGTATATGTGTTTGTACATATTTATTACTCTATTTATTTATTTATTTATTTTATTTGTACATATCTATCTTATTTATTTTATTTTGTTAGTATGTTTGGTTTTGTTCTCTGTCTCCCCCTTCTAGACTGTGAGCCCACTGTTGGATAGGGACTGTCTCTATATGTTGCCAATTTGTACTTCCCAAGCGCTTAGTACAGTGCTCTGCACATAGTAAGCGCTCAATAAATACGATTGATGATGATGATGGTAAAACAAGGCTGAGTCAGCATTTATATCTTACACTTCTGCTGTCTCTTCCCTTCCCTAGGGGGCGATTAGTTTGTGTATAAAAGAGTCTTCTGAATTTTAACCCGCTCAGACACTCCAGCCAGGAATCTCTGGAACTGTTTCCCCGATGCCTTCAAAACTGGGAAAAGATGAGTCCACAGATTTCCCTAAAATTATCTGCTGGTAATTGATCCATCAGAAGAGCAGCCTGGCTTAGCGGAAAGAGCACAAACCCGGGAGTCAGAGGAATTGAGTTCTAATCCCAGCTCCTTCACTTGCCTGCTGGTGACTTTGGGCAAGTAACTTCCTTTCTTTGTGCCTCATTTTCCTCAACTGTAAAATGTCCTCCCTCCTACTTAGATTAGGAACCCCATGTGGGAGAGGGACTTTGTCCAAACTGATTATTTTGTATCTTCCCCAGTGCTTGGTACAGTGCTTGGCACATAATAAGTGCTTAATATGTGCCATGGATCTTAGCATCTCTAGGTCCATACCACTTCTTTAATGGTGTGTGGAAGTTCTTTGGTTAGATGTGAGAAAGACAAGAAAATGTGGCCCACAAAGATTGTGGCAGTGAGGTCACATGAGTCTTCAAGGCTGGAAGGAATTGTTCGAGTCAATCAATCAATGGCATTGATCGAGCACTTACTATGTGCACAGCACTGTACTAAACACATGGGAGAGTATAATATAACAGAGTTGGTACATATGTTCCCTGCTCACAAGTGTACAAAGAGGAGCTTACAGTCTAGAAGAGGGTAGAGAGCGATTTATCAATCAATCAATCAATCAATCAATCAGTCAATCATATCTATCGAGTGCTTACTATGTGCAGAGCACTGTACTAAGTGCTTAAGAGAGTATAGCATAACAGAGTTAGGAGATATGTTCCCTGCCCACAACATGTTTACAGTCTAGAGAGGAATTTACAGTCTAGAAGGGGGTTAAAAGCAATCAATCAATCAATCATTGGCATTTATCAAGCACTTGCTGTGTGCAGAGCACTGTACTAGGGGGTTGGTAAAGTACAATATAACAGAGTGGGCAGACACATTCCCTGCCCACATGGAGATAACAGCCTAGAGGTACAGTCTCCACTCAGGTTTAGTGTTAGGCTTTTGTTAAGTGTCTACAATGTGCCAAAAACTACATTAAGTGATTGGATAGATACAAAACCCTCAAATCAGACATAGTCCCTGATCCACAGGGGGCTCACAGTCTATGTAAGAGGGAGAGCAGGTACATAATCCCAAGTGCTTACTACAGTTCTCTGCACCCTGTAAACGTTCAATAAATACCACTGATTGATTGATTGATTGATTGATTGATTTAGCAACTATTGGACAGAAGAGAAAACTGAGGAGGTTGAAGATGATGATCAGAGAGATAAGAAGAGTAGATGCAAGCCAACAGCTCCTACTCTATCCTAATCCTCCTCGACCTCTCAGCCGCCTTCGACACTGTGGACCACTCCGTTCTCCTCAACACGCTATCCAACCTTGGCTTCACATATTCAGTCCTCACCTGGTTCTCCTCTCATCTCTCCGGCCGTTAATTGTCAGTCTCTTTGAGGGCCCCTCCTCCCCCTCCCATCCCCTTACTTTAGGGGTTCCTCAAGGGTCTGTTCTTGGTCCCCTTCTGTTCTCTATCTACACTCACTCCCTTGGTGAACTCATTCACTCCCACGGCTTCAACTATCATCTCTAAGCTGATGACACCCAAATCTACATCTCTGTCCCTGCTCTCTCTCCCTCCCTTCAGGCTCGTGTCTCCTCCTGCCTTCAAGACATCTCCATCTGGAAATCTGCTCACCATCTAAAGCTCAATATATTCAAGACTGAACTCGTTATCTTCCCTCCCAAACCCTACCCTCTCCCTGACTTTCCCATAACATTTGATGGCACTACCATCCTTCTCATCTCACAAGCCCACAACCTTGGTGTCATCCTCGATTCTGCTCTCTCGTTCACCCCTCACATCCAATCCGCCACCAAAACCTGCCGGTCTCAATTTCACAACATCGCCAAGATCCACCCTTTCCTCTTCTCTGCTGGTTCAATCTCTCATCCTATCCCGACTGGATTACTGCATCAGCCTCCTCTCTGATTTCCAATCCTCCTGTCTCTCCCCACTTCAATCTGTACTTCACACTGCTGCCCGGACCATCTTTGTGCAGAAACGCTCTGGGCATGCTACTCCCCTCCTCAAAAATCTCCAGTGGCTACCAATCAACCTACGCATCAGGCAAAAACTCCTCACTCTTGGCTTCAAAGCTCTCCATCACCTCGCCCCCTCCTACCTCACCTCCCTTCTTTCCTTCTACAACCGAGCCCACACCCTCCGCTCCTCTGCCGCTAACCTCCTCATTGGGCCTCGTTCTCACCTGTCCCGCCATCGAACCCCGGCCCACGTCCTCCCCCTGTCCTGGAATGCCCTCCCTCCACACATCCGCCAATCTAGCTCTCTTCCTCCCTACAAAGCCCTACTGAGAGCTCACCTCCTTCAGGAGGCCTTCCCAGACTGAGCCCCCTCCTTCCGGTCCCCCTCCTCCCGCTCCCCATCCCCCCCACCTTACCTCCTTCCCCTCCCCACAGCACCTGCTTATTTATTTATTACTCTATTTTACTTGTACGTATTTCTATTCTATTTATTTTATTTTGTTAATATGTTTTGTTTTGTTGTCTGTCTCCCCCTTCTAGACTGTGAGCCTGCTGTTGGGCAGGGACCGTCTCTATATGTTGCCAACGTGTACTTCCCAAGCGCTTAGTACAGTGCTCTGCACACAGTAAGCGCTCAATAAATACGATTGAATGAATGAATGAATGAATGAGTTCATTCGTCTTCCACTCCCTTCTGTGTCACCCTGCCTTACTCTCTTTATTCATCCCCTCTCCCAGCCCCACAACACTTATGTACATATCTCTAATCTGTAAGTTGCCAACGTGTACTTCCCAAGTGCGTAGTACAGTACTCTTCACACAGTAAGTGCTCAATAAATATGATTGAAGGAATGAATGAATAATCTATTTCGGGCTATTTATGCCTTTTTCTCCCTCTATACCGTAAGATCGTTGTGGTCAGGGAATGTGTCTGTTTATTGTGTGGAAGCATAATGACCTCCTGCATTTGCCCCCTTCTCTCTCCGAACCTGAAAACAAGATGAAGCTACTCCTTTAGTGGGATTGAGTGAGATTAATCACCTTGCGAGCAAGGTGGAAAACCCTGCCCCAAGGGGTGTTGCTTCTCATCCTCATGTATTTATCCTGTATTGTACTTTGATGAAATTAGATGCTGTACTGTATAAAAAGAAGCTCTGGTTTACTCAGAACCCAGCTGGAGTTCACTAGCAGGGGACTCTCTGCCATTCAACCATTCACCTTCACCTCTCCATTCTAGTGCTGGAAGAAGCACTAATAGTAATAAATTTGTCTCTGACATACCCTTCGGGAAGTTTTTCTTCCACATTTGTGATATTGTATTCTTCCAAGAGCTTAGTACAGTGCTCTGCACACAATAAACACTCAATAAGTATGATTGACTTACTGACTGATTCCCACCTTTATTCCCACTCCATCCTCAGATGATAGAGCACAGGTTCAAAGGTCTGGGATCTGAGCACGTGATGTCTGTCAATCTGGACTTCTATTGCTTTGTTCATTTACATATTTCCTCTCACAGAGTCACACCAGAGCGAATTTTCCCATTGGCCTTTCTCTGGTGACCAGGCTGTCAATCTGTCCCCACAGCCAATCGGTGGTTGCTGCCATCAGAGTCCACTCTTCAAGGAGGGACAGATGAGACCTGCCATCCTAAACTATCTGCTGTCACACGGCTGAGGTTCAGGTATTAACTGGAGTAATTGTGATGATAATGATAATAATAATTTTTGTATTGGTTAAGTGCTATGTGCCAAGCATTGGTCTAAGCACTGGGGTAGATTCAAGGCAATCGGGTTGGACACGGTCCCTGTCCCACAGAATGCTCACAATCTTAATCCCCATTTTACAGATAAGGTAACTGAGTCCCAGGAAAGTTAAGTGACTTGCCTAAGGTCACACAGAAGGCAGATTTCTTGTGCTGGACAATCCTTGGGCAGGGGGCAACGGGGTGGATTTCTGGCATTGGCTACAGTCATCAGCTTCTAATTTCCTCCTCTACCTGGCTGAACATGTTTTTTTCCCCGACCTCTCCAAACCAGCAGTTCTTCACACCATGTATTCTGACATTATCCAATGACGCTCTTCATACCACTGATTGGAAGCTCTCAGATCTTGTCAGAGTCCTGGGGCTGGAACAAGTTAGGAGTCCAGCTTGGACAACTGTTGGTGGGTGGGGTGGGGGTATCACCCCGTCACCCCGTGAGGCGGTGGGATTTACTTTTCTAACCAGAAGCTGCTCCACAGAGAATATATCCATCTTCCTGTGCCCCAATCTTCAATCTTCTCAGTATCTTATCTTGTTTATTTTAATAATAATAATAATGATAATGATAGCATTTATTAAGCGCTTACTATGTGCAAAGCACTGTACTAAGCGCTGGGGAGTTTACAATGTGATCAGGTTGTCCCATGGGGGAGCTCACAGTCTTAATCACCATTTTACAGATGCGGTAACTGAGGCCCCAGAGAAGTGAAGTGACTTGCTCAAAGTTACACAGCTGACAATTGGTGGAGCTGGGATTTGATCCCATGACCTCTGACTCCAAAGCCCGGGCTCTTTCCACTGAGCCACGCTGCTTCTCTTTATATTAATGCTTCTATCCCCCTCTAGACTGTAAGCTCTTTATGGGCAGGGTATGCATCTGCCCACACTAAGTGCTCAATTAATACGATTGACCAACTGACTGACCAATTTCCAATTTGAGACCTTCCCCACCTCCAAAGTGGTCCACTTTTAATGATATTGGTTTTTAATAATAATAATAATGATAATTGTGGTATTTGTTAAGAGCTTACTGCACTAAGCACTGGGATAGACACAAATAATCAGGTTAGATACCGTCCCTGTCCCACATGAGGCTTACAGCCTTAGTTCGGAGGGAAGATGATTTAACTTCCATTTTACAGATGAGGTAACCGAGGCACAGAGAAATGAATTGACTTCTCCGAGATCATACAGCAGACAAATGGCAGAGCCCGGACTAGAGCTCAGGTCCTCTCAATCCAAGTCCAGGATCTTTCTCCTAAGTCATGCTGCTTCCTTGATTATTCCCCGAAGAGGGGAGACTCAAACAAATCAGATCAGTATGCAGGGTTAAAGAGACCTTTCCAGAGTCCTAGGAAAAATTACTACCTCAGATGGAGACTGCTTCCTAGGTTTTTAGTACATAAAGCACCAGATTCCCTTGGGCCAGAACCTTGTCTTCCCTCTAGCTCCTGGAGGAGGTTTTCTCTCTTTTTCCTCCCCTCCTTAGCCCGACTCGGAGTCAGAAAGAGAACCAGACTGCTCCGGGGACCTAATACAGTCCAGGCCATTCATTTGTTCATTCAATCATATTTATTGAGCGCTTACAGCACTATACTAAGCGCTGGGGAGAACACAATATAGCAATGAACAGACATATTCCCTGCCTACAACGAGATCAGAGTCTAGAGGGGAAGACAGACATCAATACAAATAAATAAATTACAGATATGTACATAAGTGCTGTGGAGCTGTGAGGGGGGATTTAATAAAGGGAGCAAGTCAGGGTGATGCAGAACGGAGTGGGAGAAGAGGAATGGGGACATTAGTCATGGAAGACCTCTTGGAGGAGATGAGAGAAGCAGCGTGGCTCAGTGGAAAGGGCACGGGCTTTGGAGTCAGAGGTTATGGGTTCAAATCCCAGCTCCACCAACTGCCAGCTATGTGACTTTGGGCAAGTCACTTAACTTCTCTGTGCCTCAGTGACCTCATCTGTAAAATGGGGATTAAAACTGTGAGACCCCTGTGGGACAACCGAATCACCTTGTAACCTCCCCAGCACTTAGAGCAGTGTTTTGCACATAGTAAGCACTTAACAAATACCATTATAATAATAAGGTTTTTAAGGGCGGGAGAGTAATTATCTGTCAGATTTGAGGAGCGAGAGTGTTCCAGGCTGGAGGGAGGACCTTGGTGAGGGGGCAGAGGTGAGATAGACAAGGTCGAGGCACAGTGAGAAGGTTAACAATAGAGGAGCGATGTGTATGGGCTGGACTGCAGCAGGAGAGTAGCAACGTGAGGTTGGAGGGGGCAAGGTGATCGAGTGCTTTAAAGCTAGTGGTGAGGAGTTTTTGTTTGATGTGGAAGTGGATGGGCAACCTATGGAGTTTCTTGAGGAGTGGAGAAACATGGCCTGAACGTTTTTGTAGAAAAATGATCCAGGCAGCAGAGTGCAATCTTAGGAGAAGTTATCCAAGGTGTCATATTTTATTAGGGCAGGATTTCGTAAGCTCAATTCTCTCTCTGGGGCCTTGATTGCCTTGTCACCTGCAGGAGGCCGACACCATTGGATTGCAATAGACTGTGAAGTGAAGCAGAGAAGCTACTCGTGTCTTCATAGCACTGCAACACAGCGAGTAGCTGATTCAGTCAATCGAGCAATCAATCATATTTACTGAGCACTTATTCATTCATCCATTAATCGTATTTATTGAGTGCCTACTATGTGCAGAGCAGCACTGTACTAAGCTGTTCTCTGAACTCTGGGACCTTACTGATGATATGGGCGGGCTGGGTCTGGAGGGGAGGTGGACAAGGGGCATCCACTGTTCTGTCCGTCAGTTGTGTCTGAGTCAGTTCATTCATGTCCAAAGGTAAGATAAGGAAGGAGATGGCCTCTGAAAGTTATACTAGGTCACAGGGAAATGACAGGTGCATTCTGTGCCCTAAACATCAGGTACTTTCTCCCATTACTGGGTCACACTGAATTCCTTCCCTAGTAAAGGCTGCCACCTTGGATTTTGATAAGGCTTTGAAAATAGGGAGATCAGTGTTCTGACATTGACAGGACAGGAGGGAGGTCCAGGCCAGACAGAGGAGGTGGGAAAGGGGTCAGCAGTGAGTTAGATGAGATCAGTGCACAGTGAGCAAGCTGGCTCTAAAGGAGCAAAGTGTGCGGCCTGGGCCATAGTAGGAGATCAGTGGGGAAGGTAGGAGGGGGCGAGCCGATTGAGTGCTTTTAAGCCGACGGTAAGTAGTTTCTGTTTGACATAGGATGAATTTTCTACCCTTGATAAAAAGATGAATAGTTACTGAAGGCTTTCTCCCATTCATTCTTTCCAGACTGGTAGCTCCTTGTAGGCAGGGAGTGTACCTATCAAACCTGTTTATTGTACTCTCCCAAGTGCTTAGTACAGTGCTCTAGCACACTATAAGCACTGAATGAATACGATTGAATGAATGAATGAATGAATAGCACACAATAAGCATTCAATAAATACCCCTGCTGCTTTGAGAAAGCTACCTGCTGCCAGTCCCAGTTAGGGTCACTGTGAGCCCTAAGCAAAGTGCCCTGGACTCAAACTCAGAGTTAGTGAAGGCAGAGACTGTCCTGTGATGAGCGATGGGGAGATGGAATGTGTTCCCAAGTTGGTGAGTGAGTGACGTGGGGTGGAGCAGGAGGTCGGTGGAGTTGAGAAGTGTGAGGAAACGGGCAGCGGGAAGGTTGTCAGAAACATTCACGTGGATGTTGAAGTCCTTCACATGGCGGACACGTGGCAGAGCTGGGATTATAACCCAGGTCCTCTGCCTCCCAGGCCTGTGCTCTATTTACTAGGCAACGCTGATTCTCAAGGTATGATAAACAGGCTGGATTCAGTCTCTGTTCCACATGGAGCTCTCAGTCTAAAGGGGAGGGAGAAAAGGTATGGAATTCCCATTTTGTGGATGAGGAAGTAGGCACAGCAAAGTGAAGTGATCTGCCCAATGTGACACAGCAGACAGATGGTTGATCCAGATTAGAACCCAGGTCCTCTGACTCACAGTCTCGTGCTCTTTCCACTAGGCCACCCTGCCTCTCAAGATAAACAGACCCAAATTCAGTCCCTCTTCCACGTGGACCATACTGTAGCAAGTGCTTGGGAGGGTACAATATAACAGAATTGGTAGATAGGTTCCCTGCCCACAATGAGCTTACAGTCTAGAGGACTAAGATGGTAGTTGCTGCTTCTACAGGAAGCATGTGAACCCTATGCGAGTCAAGGACTGTGTCCAGTCTAATTGACATGCAACTAAACTCGGAAGCTGCAGGGCCTAGTAGATAGAGCACAGGGCTGGGAGTCAGAAGGACCTGTGTTCTAATCCAGGCTCTGCCACTCATCTGCTGTGTGAACTTAGACAAGTCAATTATCTGTATCTTAGTTACCTCATCTGTAAAATGGGGAGTAAGACTGTGAGCCCCAGGTGGGACAGGGACTGTGTCCAACCTGATGGTACTGTTTCTATCCCAGTGCTCAGAATACTGCTTGACACATAGAAAACACTTTACAAATACCATTATTATTATCATTATTATTACCCTAGCAGTTAGGACAGTTGTGCTTAACAAATACAATTATCATTATCATCAATAGCGAGGTGAGGTGGCTTTTCTGGTACCCTATCAGGGATTCAGGTTAGAAATAGGAAAGTCCCGTTTCCAAAGTGTCCTCATTCTCCTGTCACCATGAATTATAAGGAAGGGACTCACGATTGAGAAGGTGAAAGCCAGTGTCATGTGGCTGTCCACCAACAGAGGGGGCTTCTTTTTCATGTTTAGTATGATGCTCAGCATAATGGACTGCCTCCCATAGAGGAAGACATAGAGGGTGACCAGAGCCATGACCCTCTTGGCCGCCCTGACCTCGGGCATCTCCCCAGAAGATCGTCCTGGCACGTGGAGGTGGTGGACCTGCCCGTGGTGTCTATGCAGGACAAACACCATGAACCTGCTAGTCACGTTCATCAGACCCACGAAGATCAGGTCACGGAGGGAGGACACGACTGCTATGACCTGGCTGATTTCCACACTGACACTGACTTTGGAGCAATATTTAAGGTCCAGCATGACTCGAACACTGCTGCTGTTCTGGGGCCCTATCATAAGTATCACCGTATCAAACTCTACCAGCATATTGAGGTCCCAGGAGAGGAGTCAGGAGGGGAAGAGTCCCCTGATTAACCTGGCATTGATCCGGGCCTACCAGGGGGTCCTGGGGCTGATGGTGATGGCCTGGAACACACTCAGGAGGCAGGTGCTGCAGATGGTCAAACTCTGGGCCACGTGGTACAGGTAGTTGAGGAGTTTACACCCAACATCGTCCAGGAAATTCTTCCATCCCCAAGCCTTCAGGGTCTCTGAGATTCCAAACGTGAGAAGAATCATGATGTTGGCTAAGGCCAAATGACCAAGGATCAGATCAGATGGTCCGAACTTGGGGCTGGCCGAGACCACGTGGATATAAAAGAACAGGAGGAAGGCATTCACTGTGATCCCGGTGCTGATCTGTAACAGAATCAGGATTCCAAAGAAGAGTGTGGTGGCATTCATGGTCGGAAAGTTTGAACTAGCACCAGAGGAGAACTCCTGTGGTGCGTTTTGAGAGCAGAGGAGAGGAGGAAATGTAGGAGATAGAAGAGAAAGAGGAAGGAGCAGAGAGAGAGAGAGAGAGAGAGAGAGAGAGAGAGAGAGAGAGAGAGAGAGAGAGAGAGGGGAAGAGAAAGAGAGAGAGGGAGGGAAAGGGAGAATAGAGGAGAGGAAGAAAGAGGGAGAGAGAGGGAAAGGGAGAGGGAGAGGGAGGGAAAGGGATAGAGGGAGGGAGGGAAAGGGAGAAGAGAAGAGAAAGGGGGAGAGAGAAGATGAGGAAAGAGAAAAGGAGAGGGAGGAGGGAGAGAGAAAAGGAGAGGGAGAGACAGAGGAAGAGGGAGCGAGAGAAGGAGGAAGAGAGACAGAAAGAGAAGAAGAGAGAGAGAGGGTGATGGAGGGCATGGGAAAGGGAGAAAGAGAGAGAGGAAGATGAAGAGAGAGGGAGGGGAGAAAGTTAATTGAAACATATCTGCAACAACAAATTTGGCAGTGAGTTAATAAAGAGAAAAATGTCCAATTAGTTGTATTTATTTAGTGCTTCCTATGTATAGAGCACTATGTGATTGGGAGATATTCCAAGGTGACCCTTGGGTACCAGCCTTCTCAAGGTCAAATGCTATCTCAAAGCCGCCTGAGCCAGCAGGCAGAACTCTGAACTGAGGGTGAGATGCCGCCCTCACAACCAAAACTGCTAGATTGACAGCCCAAGCCAGGAATACAGAAGATGTCCCTCGCCCCCGTGCCATTCAAATTAGGTATGGAGGAGTGGGGTGGGCAGAGATTGGATAAATTGAGGCCAGAAGCTGGATTGGCCTAGGAGCACAGGTGATAAATATCTGCGGCTTCTGGCCCTCTATGCAGAGGATCGAGACTTGCAGCAGATGGCCGCAGGGCACCTCTGTCCAGAACGTGAGAAGCCTGCTCTGCCTGCACGAAGTGAGGAGCCGTGGGGTGGATGAGGGTCTTGTTCCACTGGACGCTCGTGGGGCTGAAAGCCATGTGTATGAAACAAATGAATAGATTTCTCCCAAGTGGAAAATACTCGTGGGTGGGAGCTAGGGTCTTCCCCATGGTTGTGTAACTCAAGTGGATTCCTCCCGAGTGGGAAGTTCACGTGGGTGGGAGCTAGCCGCCCCAACATGTGCAAACAAACTGTAAGGGAATTCTGCATGGGTGGGACCTGGGGGTTCTGCCACATGTGACTAATGTATATAAGTGTGTTCCCCCGTGAGGAAAGCTCTAATATTATTAATTGATTACATTCCTCCTGAAAGGGAAGTTCAATCCATTGCACTTAAACAATTAAATAATCCAGTTGGCCTCATGGAATAAATTTTATATAAAACTCAGGCTTTCCATCCCTGGACTCTCTCGCTGCACGGATTACCAAATGAACCCGTCCCCGGGAGAAGGGTGACAAGAGAGTACAAAGAAATTGAGGTAGTAGACACGTTCCCTGCCCTTGAGGAGCTTACAGACTAGAGGGAAGACAGCCATTGATATAAATAATTTATAATATATCATATATAATTGAAAGATGTGTACATAGGTGCTAAGGGGTTTAAGGTGCAGTGAATATCAAATGCCCAAAGGGCACAGGGAACATTCTGCTAATTCTACTAATTCTGTTGTATTGTACTCTCCCAAGCACTTAGTACAGTTCTCTGCTTATAGAAAGCGCTCAATTAATACCATTGATGGATTGATTGATCGATTGCATAGACAACACAGAAGGGAGGGGGAGCCAGGGAAAAGAAGCCTTAATCAGGAAAGGCCTCTTGGAGGAGACATGAACTGAATAATGCTTTGAAGATGGGGAGAGTGACTGTCTGGCATATATGGAGGCGGGCCAGAGGGAAGACATGGGAGAAGGGTTGGCAGCGAGATAGATGAGATCGTGGTACAGTGAGTAAGCTGGCACAAGAGGAACGACATGTCCTAACTGGGCTGTAGCAGGGAATCAGGGATGTAAAGCAGGAGGGGTGGGGGGAGAGTTGAATGTGGGTGTTAAAGCTCCTGATAAGGAGGTTCTGTTTGATGCAGAGGTGGATGGGCCACCACTGGAGGTCCTTAAGGACTGCTGAGATGTGGACTGAATGTTTTTTTGTAGAAAAGTGATATGGGCAGCTGAGTGAATTACTGACTGGAGTGGGGAGAGACAGGAGGCAGGCTGGTCAGCAAGGCGGCTGTTGCAAAAGTTTACCATCCTATTTTTTATCATGGTATTTGGCCCTTCTAGTTATAGCCCTATCTTCCTCCTACCCCTACTTTCCAATCTCCTACAGCGAGTCGTCTACACTTGCTGCCTCGAATTCCCTAACTCCAACTCTCTCCTAGACCCCATCCATTCTGGCTTCTGTCCCATACACTCCAGCGAAACTGCCCTCTCAAAGATCAGCAATGACCTTCTTGACAAATCCAATGGCTCCTACTCTATCCTAATCCTCCTCGACCTCTCTGCTGCCTTCGACACTGTGGACCACCCCCTTGTCCTCAACACGCTATCCAACCTTGGCTTCACAGACTCCATCCTCTTCTGCTTCTCCTCTTATTTCTCCAGCCATTCATTCGCAGTCTCCTTTGCAGGCTCCTCCTCCCCCTCCCATCCCCTTACTGTAGGGGTTCCTCAAGGGTCAGTTCTTGGTCCCCTTTGTTCTCTATCTACACTCACTCCCATAGTGAACTCAATCGCTCCCACGGCTTCAACTATCATCTCTACACTGATGAGAATCAAATCTATATCTCTGCGCTGCTCTCTCTCCCTCCCTCCAGGCTCATATCTCCTACAGCCTTCAGAACATCTCCATCTGGATGTCTGCCCGCCACCTAAAACTCAATATGTCCATGACTGAGCTCCTTATCTTGCCTCTCAAACCCTGTCCTCTCCCTGACTTTCCCGTCACTGTAGATGGTACTACCATCCTTCCCGTCTCACAAGCCTGCAACTTTGGTGTCATCCTAGACTCCGCTCTCTCATTCACCCCTCACATCCAGTCCGTCACCAAAATCTGCTGGTCTCGCCTCCACAATATCACCAAGGTCCGCCCTTTCCTCTCCATCCAAACAGCTACCTTGCTGGTTCAATCTCTCATCCTTTTCAGACTGGATTACTGCATCAACCTCCTCTCTGATCTCCCATCATCCTGGATCACCCTGCTTCAGTCTATACTTCACTCTGCTGCAAGGAATACCTTTGTACAGAAACGCTCTGGGCATGTCAATCCCCTCCTCAAAAATGTTCAGTGGTTGCCTGTCAACCTACAAATCAAGCAAAAACTCCTCACTCTCGGCTTCAAGGCTCTCCATCACCTCATCCCCTCCTACCTCACCTCCCTTCTCTCCTACAGCCCAGCCCACACCTTCTGCTCCTCACTGTGCCTCGTTCTCACCTGTCCCGCCGTCGACCCCGGCCCATGTCCTTCCCCTGGCCTGGAATGCCCTTCCTCCACACATCTGCCAAACTAGCTCTCTTCCTCCCTTCAAAGTCCTACTGAGAGCTCACCTCCTCCAGGAGGCCTTCCCCGAATGAGCCCCCCTTTTCCTCTCCTCCTCCCCATCCCCCCTTCCCCTACCCCCTTCCCCTCCACACAGTACTTGTATATATTTGTACAGATTTATTACTCTATTTTACTTGTACATATTTAATACTCTATTTTGTTAATGATGTTCATATAGCTGTAATTTTATTTATTCTGGGGGTTTTGACACCTGTCTACATGTTTTGTTTTGATGTCGGTCTCCCCTTCTAGACTGTGAGCCCGTTGTTGGGTAGGGACCGTCTCTATATGTTGCTGACTTGTACTTCCCAAGCGATTAGTACAGTGCTCTGCACACAGTAAGTGCTCAATAAACACGATTGAATGAATGAATGAATGTGCCAAGCACTGTTCTAAGTACGGGAGTAGCTACAAGGTAATCAGGTGGACAAGGTCCCTGTCCCACATGAGGTACACACTCTTAATCCCCATTTTACAGATGATGTCACTGAGGCACAGAGAAGTTTAGTCACTTGCCCAAGGTCACACAGCAGACAAGTGGCAGAACTGGTTTTAGTCCCCAGGTGGGGAGTAAACCCTCCTTTCCCTTGATCCCTCTCCCATCTGCGTCACGTGCAAAAGTGAATCAGTACCTTTTAAGTCCTTCATATTCACCCGGCTCTCACCCCAGAGCATGTATGTTCATATCCATAATTTGTACTAATGTTCCTCTCTAGTCTGTAAGCTTGTTGTGGGCAGGAAACATGTCTACCACCTCGGCAGTATTGTTCTATCCCGAGCGCATAGTCCAGTGATCTGCACACAGGAAGCGCTCAATAAATACCATTGAATGATTGATTGGATAACCTCCATAGTAACCTAGAACCAGGCTGGGCCCAATCCTTTGACTAATACTGCCACCTGCTGGCCACAGAGAAGCTTCAAGACGATACAGATGACATTGGAAATTACCATCATCTTTTTATTCACTTTTTATGGTATTTGTTAAAATCCTACTATGTGCCAGGCGCAGTGCTAAACGATGGGGTAGATAGAAGCTCATCGGGTTAGACACAATCTATATCTCACATGGGGTCCATTTTACAGATATGGTAACCGAGGCACAGAGAAGTGAAGTGACTTTTCCAAATTCACACTGCACTCGAGTGGCAGAGCTGGGATTAGAACCCAGGTCCTTCTGATTCCCAAGCCCATGCTCTATCCATCATCATTATCAGTGATATTTCTTGAGCTCTTACTATGTCCAGAGAACTGTACTAGCACGTTGGAGCATACAATATTACAGAGGTGGTAGGCACAACAAGCTCACAGTCTAGAGATGAGCCATGTGATTGGACAGCTGCTCCTTCTCTCTGTCCCATCCCAGTTGCTCTAGACAAGAGGCCTTCCTCACCTAAGCTTTCATTTCATCTTCTCCCTCACTATTCTGCATCATCCTTGTGCTTGGATTTGCACCATCATTTCAGCCCCACAGAACTGATTTCCATATGGGTAAATGATTTCTATCAATGTCTGCCTCCTCCTCGAAACTGAAAGTTCCTGGTAGGCAAGAAACATGTCTATCATCTCCTTTATATTGTCCTCTCTCAAGTGATTAAAACAGTGCTCTGCACACAGTAAGTGCTCAATCACTCATATTTATTGAGGGCTTGCTATATGATTGATGAGAAGCAGCGCGGCTTAATGGAAAGAGCACAGGCTTGGGAATCAGAGGGTGTGGGTTCTAATCCCTGCTCTGCTACCTGTCTGCTGTGTGACCTTGGGCAAGCCACTTAACTTTTCTGTGCCTCAGTTACCTCATCTGAAAAATGGGGATTGAGACTGTGAACCCCTCATGGGACAACCTGATTACCTTGAATCTACCCCAGCGCTTAAAACAGTGCTTGGCACATGGTAAGAACTTAACAAATAGCATAATTATTATTATTATTATCATTATTGATTAAATGATTGATTCTTAGCCTGCCCCCCACCTCCACACCCCCACGGGAAGAGTCTGGCCCACAGCTTGTTGTGGGATCTCAGGGCTGCTGGGTCACGAAGGTGTGGGCAGCCCCAGGAAGCTGGTAGGAACTCATGGGAGGTCAGACAACCAGACTAGGGAAGGGAGCACTGTCCAAGACAGACAGAGAGCAACTCACAACCCTGATCCAAGCAAGAGTGAAGTGGCAACTCGAGTCACCGTAGCCTGCTCAGCCTGGCCTGATGGATTTAAGATGGCCATGCCTTTCAGAGTGCTGTATCATCCAGGCACAGGGTGGCAGTGGTGACTGACCTTTGCAGTCTTGGGGTACACCATCTGCAGATGGAGGTTGAGGTTACTTTGGCACTGTGGAAGGTCCTGGCTTTTGCAGGTGGTAGTACCATATCTGTTGCATTATACTATCCCAAGCACTTAGCACAGTGCTCTGCACACAGTAAGGTCTCAATAAATACCACTGATGAATTGATTGACTGATTAATGTCTGTCTCCCCCTCTAGATTGTAACCTTGTTGTTGGCAGGGAACGTGTCCTCCAACTCTTATACTGTAGTAAGTGCTCAATAATTATGATTGATTTATTCTCAAGTGCTTAGTACAGTACTCTGCACAGTAAGCCCTGAATAAATACCATTGATGGATTAATTGATTGATTTATTTTTTCCCTGTGGTGCCAAGGAGTGATATCACTCAGTGTTGGTAGGTTGCCTTGGATGGTGGCCCCTCTGGACCCCAGAGCTGAACAAGAAGTGGTGTTGCTTAGTGGATAGTGTCTGGGCTTTGGAGTCAGAAGGATCTGGGTCCTTTTCCCTGTTCCTCCATTTGTCTGCTGGGTAATCTTGGTCAAGTCACTTAACCTCTCTGTGACTCAGATACCTTATCTGTAAAATTCATTCATTCGTTCAACCGTATTTATTGAGCATTTACTGAGTCAAGTGGGGATGAAGACTGTGAGGCCCATGTGGGACACGGACTGTGTCCATCCTGAATAGCTTGTATCTATCAGAGTGCTTAGTACAGTGCCTGGCACATAGTAAGCATATAACAAATACTACAAAACAAAAAAGAACCACCACAGACATAGGGGAATATAATTGGTGGGTAAGCAGAGAGAGTAAAGTACATGGGGTTCATGCCTCTATCTCTGAAATCTGGGTAACTTTTATATTGACAAACACACAGTCACAGCAGCCAACACCCAGGCAGAGGCATGCTAACATTCCCAAATGCACACACAAGCACACACACATTTTTACAGGCTCAAAAACCTACGCATAAATAAATGTACCTAGAGCATCAGGCATATCCAGACAGCAAACAAGAAAAGTTAAAATGGCAGAACCCAGCAGAGACTCAGGGGGTCGAAGGCATGGACAGAATCGGGCAAAGGGAGTGGAGGAATTAGAGGACCTGGGTTCTAATTCCTACCCCACCACTTCTTGCTGTCTAACTTTGTGTAAGTCACTTCACTTCTCTGGACCTCAGTTTCCTTCTCTGTAAAATGGGGATTGAAACCTGTTCTCTCTCCTCCATAGACTGTGCGCCCCCTGTGGAACCTGATGATATTATATCTCGTCCCCCACCCAGTGTTTAGAACAGTGCTTGGCACATGGTAAGCGCTTAACAAATAAGTTATCATCATTTTTATGATCTCCTGGATTTTCTGGAACTCTATAGCTAGCATGAGGCAGTTTCATCCTACTCACCCGACATCATCAGTCCCGCTGCTGAGTAGCTACGAGCAGCTGCCATCTGAGGAAGCCAAGCCAGGGGCAGAATTTATGAGCCTTGAACCTCATCTATCCACCCTCCCTCGGGGGCTATTAACAGGCTCACGAATGAAAGTGTCGCTTAATGTAAATCCGCTCTGACACTTCAAGAGGGAAATCTCTCCAGAAATATCCAGATTCCCCTCCCTGATGAAAAAGATGAGCACAGAAGTTTTCCCTACAATGATCCAGAACTAATTCATGCAGTAGCAGTGACCTACGGGAAGCAGGTCCGGGTCATGACCTCCATCAATCAATCAATGTTTACTGTGTGAAGAGCACCGTTCTAAGCACCTGGGAGAGTACAATACAGCAGGGTTGGTAGACATGTTCCCTGCCCACATAGAGCTTACAGTCTAGAGGGGGAGCCAGACAATAATCAATCAATCGATGGTATTTATTGAACATGTACCATGTGACGGGTGCTTCACTCAGTACTTGGGAGGGTATACTGAATATAGTAGACATGTTCCCTGCCCACAGTGATCTTACAGTCTAGAGAG
The DNA here is from genome assembly GCF_015852505.1 of Tachyglossus aculeatus. Taxonomy (NCBI): domain Eukaryota; kingdom Metazoa; phylum Chordata; class Mammalia; order Monotremata; family Tachyglossidae; genus Tachyglossus; species Tachyglossus aculeatus. Next base: position 15,744,902 of record NC_052099.1, read on the forward strand.
GGAGACAGGCATTAATCAACATATCAATCAATCAATCCATCATTTATATTTATTGAGTGCTTACTGTGTGCAGAGCACTGTACTAGGTGTTTGAGAGAATGGTGCAACAGCATTGGTAGACATAGTCCCTGCCCACAATGAGCTTGCAATCTAGAAGAGGAGTCAGACATTAATCAATTTCAATTAATGGTATTTACTGAGCACTAACTATGTGAAGAGCACTTTCCTAATTACTTGGAGAGTACAGTATATTAGAGTTGGTAGTTACAGTCACTGCCCACAGTTATCTTACAGTCTAGAAAGTGAGACAGGCCTTAACCAATCAATCAATCAATCCATCATTTGTATTTATTGAGCACTTACTGTGTGCAGAGTACTGTTCTAAGCATTTGGGAGAGGACAATACAACATAATTGGTAGACCTGTTCCCTGACCACAGTGAATTTACACTCTCTTATCCTCAAATCCCCTCTCAGTGTCATGCCTGGAGAGTTTCCAATACTCTACCAGTCTTGGCTACAGGAGGGAGAGTCAAGCAGAGGCCTAGCTATTCCATTCCTAGCTTGGCCAGTGGCTAGCGAGTGGAAGGCCATCTGCTACAAGTCAAAACTCACCCATGCTGGGCAACAGTGGCAGAGGAGCGAGTTTAGGGTGGAGGCTCAAGTTTACTATGTAAAAGGAGGCAATGGTAAACGACTTCTGTATTTTTACCAAGAAAACTATTCATTCATTCAATCTTATTTATTGAGCACTTACTGTGTGCAGAGCACTGTACTGAGCGCTTGGAAATGGGTACACTACCAGAACGATTGCAGATGGAGAGCAGGGTGCTCTGGAAGAGATGTGTCCATGGTGTCGCTATGGGAAAGAAATGACTCGATGGCATAAGACAAGACATGGCATCCTCAAATGGTCCGATCTTTGGCTTGTCAGGTTGCAGAACACAATCCACAGTATCAATACGGTCCCAGCCAAACCGGAACATCTTATCCGAGGACAACTCGCTGGAAGGGCAAGACTTATTCCTGAGATCTCCCCTTTAGACTGTAAGCTCGTTATAGGCAGGGAATGTATCTACCAAATCTGGTGCATTGTACACACTGAAGCACTCAGTACAGTGATCTGCAGACAGTAAGCACTCCTCAAATACCACTGATCTATTGAACCTAGGAGGGATTTCTGTCAGAACTAGGAGATTACCTTTTCTAGAAGGTCTTCATTCCCCTATCACTGTGAATAATCAGGAAGGGATTAATGGCTGAAAAGGTGAATGCCAACACCATGTTGGTATTCGCTATCAGAGAGAACTTCTCTCTCATGTTTAGTAAGATGCTCACCCTGATCAACTGTTGCCCGTAGATGAGGACATAGAGGGTGACCAGGGCAACCAATCCCTTGGCCGCTCTGCCCTCAGGCATCGCCCTGGGGGGTCGTCCAGGCACGTGGAGGTGTAGGACCTGCTGGTGGTGCCTGTGCAGGACAAATGCCATGTAGCTACTGGCCGCACTCATGAACCCCCGAAGACAAGGTTTCATGGCAAAAAGTTCACCCCAACTATTAGTTTGACGTCCACACCGGGATTGATGATGCAAAAGACTTTGTACACTGCCATTCTGGGGGCCTTGACAGGTACACTGCTGAACTCATGTCTATCAGCAGACCGAGGACCCAGGGCAGGAGGAATGAGGGAACGAGGCACCTGGGTGAGCTGGCTTTGATCCGGGCCCACTTGGGGGTCCCAGGGCTGATGGTGATGGCCTGGAACATGCTCATGAGGAAGGTGGTGCAGAAGGCAAGACCTTTGACCAGTCAGTACAGGTACATGAGGATTTTACAGCCAACATTGTTCAGAAAATTACCCAGTCCTCATGCTGCCAAGATCTCAGACAATCCCCTGAAACGAAGTACTGTGGCGTTGGACAGGGCTAAGTTGGAGAGGATCAAGTCGGAGGAGCTCAGATCTAGGTTGGCAGAGACCCTGTGGATATAGAACTGGAGGAGGAAAATATTTCCTGAGACCACAACACCGATCTGTAATAGCAGCACAAAACCAATAGGAAGGTCATTTGCATCCATTGCCAGACATTTCCAATTGAAAGAAGAGAAACTTGAAAGCTACCTGGGAGGGGAGAAGTGAGAGGGAGAGAGAGAGAGAGAGAGAGAGAGAGAGAGAGAGAGACAGAGAGAGACAGAGAGAGACATAGAAAGTGACAAAGAGACACTGAGGAGATCATTTTTTACATTTCAATAATAAATCTCTAAGCCAATTTTTATATTTAAGTGCTACTATTGTATAATATTATTATATGATATTATTCTTATTATTACACTTTTTAAGCACTTTCTGTGTTCCAGACATTGTACTAAACACTGGGGTACATACAAAGCTAAGCAGGTTGGACACGGTCACTGTCCCACATAGGGGTCACAGTCTTAATTTCCATTTTAGAGACAAGGTAACTGAAGCACAGAAAAGTGAAGTGACTTGCCCAAGCTCGCCCAGTGAACTAGTGGTGGACCTAGGATTAGAACCCAGATCCTATGACTCCCAGGCCTGCGCTCTTTCTACTATTCCCTGCTGCTTGTAAAACGAATACTAACCAAATCAGCCCCCAAATTCTTGTTAGTTCTTCTGTCCAATACAAAGACAGTGCCTTGAGGAATGCTCTTTGGAAGAGAAGCAGCACTGTCTAGTGAAGAGCACAGTGGTTCAGGAGACAGGGGAACCTGAGTTCTCATCCTGGCTCTGCCACTTGTCTTCTATGTGACTTTGGAAAAGTCAGTTACTTTCTCTGTATCTCTCTGTAAAATGGGGATTAAGATTGTGAGCCCCATGTCGGACAGGGATTGTGTTCAAATTGATGAGTTTATGTGTAGTGGGAAGCAGCGTGGCTTAGTGGAAGGAGCCCGGGCTTGGGAGTCAGAGGATGTCAATTCTAACCCAGGCTCCACCACCTGTCTTCTGTGTGACCTTGGGCAAGGCAATTCACTTCTCTGGGCCTCAGTTACCTCATCTGTAAAATGGGGATTAAGACTGTAAGCCCCACGTGGGACAACCCGATTACCTTGTATATACCCCAATGCTTAGAACAGTGCTTGGTACATAGTAAGTGCTTAACAAATACCATAATCATTACCCCAGAGTATAGTACAGTGCCTGGCACATAGTGAGCACTTAACAAATACAATAAAAAAGAGAATATTCCAAGATGCAAAAGACTCTTAGAATTTTGGGGAAGTCCATTGTGAATGTCTTTCATTCCTGGAAGACTCATCATGGAGATACAAGGATACCTGGGGTGGGGTCAGGTTGGAATGAGGGATGAGGGGTAGGACTGAGTGAGGAAGTGACTTGGGTTTCAATCTCCCTGCCTCACTGGGTTGATGAGAGAAATGTACAACCAAATGCTTCCGCAATGATAATTGTGATATTTAAACACTTACCATGTGCAAAGTACTGTACTGGAGCACATACGACATAATCAGGTCAGACAGAGTCCCTGTCTCACATGGGGCTCACAGTCTAAGTAGGAGAGAGGACAGGTATCGAATTGCTATTTTACAGACAACAATAATAACACTACTAATTGCATTTGTTACTATGTGCCAAGTACTGTTCTAAGTGCTGGGGAAGGTACAGGGTAATCAGATTGGACACAGTCCCTGTCCCACCTGGGGTTTACAGTTTAAATTCTCATTTTACAGATGAAGCAACTGAGGAATGGAGAAGTAAAGTGACTTACCCAAGGTCACACAGCAGACAAGTGGCAGAGCCGGGATTAGAACCCACGTCTTCTAACTCCCAAGCCCATGCTCTTGCCACTAGACCATACTGTTTCCCAGGCACAGAGAAAGAAGTGACTTGCCTACGGATCCACACACAGCAGGCAATTGAGTCAGGATTAGAACCCAGTTCCTCTGACCCCTCCCCAGTGCTCTGTCCACTATCTGAGACCGAAGTACATGAGGACATCAGAAATTCTACCCTAGCTGATAGACCAATGGTTAATGGGACAGGGACTGTACCCAAACTGAATATCTTGCATCGACCACAGCGCTTAGAATAATGTTTGACACACAGTAATCACTTTAAAACAACCAAAAAAAAATCCAGGTATTGAGAAGGAGGATGAGTAGGAGGAGGAGGAGAGAGGCTGGAGGGAAGCTGACTTTGGCTGGGTCCGAGAGGGTGTACTTACCTCCATCACTGTGTGCCTCAGGAAACTGAAGGACAGAGACATTAAGTGACCTGCCCAGGATTATACAGCAGGCCAGTGGCAGAGCCGGGATTAGAACCCAGGTCCTCTGACTCCCAGCTCCTTGCTCTTTCCACTAGGCATGTTTATACGGCTGACCAGACAAAGCCCCATCCCAGAATCCTAGTTAAAACCTTAGGAGAAACACTGCCCCCTAAAGCCCCACATTCCAAAACGCGGGTCTCTCCTTGCTCACCCATCTCCTTCACTCGCACTGCAGTTCGATTCTAAGGCTGAGGGCCCCTTATCAACCGCTTTTCTTATCTCTTCCCCTACCGCAGAACGTATTTAAAGTACACATATTTGTGTGTGTGTGTGTGTGTGTGTGTGTGTGTGAGAGAGAGAGAGAGAGAGAGAGAGAGAGAGAGAGTGAATGACCAAGCTTCCATTTGTTCTGGCCATCCAACTGGGACATCTCTGGAAAGGCCCACTTTCCTCTCCCTGTTGTCCCGACAATTTGACAAGTTGTGCCTTGAGTTCTCCCCATGATAGTTTGCTGCTAATTCACCAACCAAGATGACATGTCAGCCTCAGTGCCATGTCGGGCTGATCCAAAATGCCACCCAAGACCCACTCCGACAGGCTCTGCCATGAGCCCAGGCTGTGTGTGTGTGTGTGTGTGTGTGTGTGTGTGTGTGTGTCTGTGTGTGTGTGTGTGTGTCTGTGTGTGTGTGTGTGTATGTGTGCATGAGAGAGCCACTCCCTTTGCAAGTGCCAGGCATGGCCGCAGGTGCTCCAAAATCAAAGTCTCTATGAGTCATATCCCTGTCTGTCTTTACTTCACTTTTCTCTGCCTCAATTCCCTCATCTGCAAAACGGGGATTCAATAACTGTTCCCCTGCTTACTTAGACTGTGAACCTCATGTGGGACTTGATTTCCTTGTATGTTCCCCAGTACTTAGTATAGTGTTTGGTCCATAGTAAGCCCTTACCAAGTACCCCGATTATTATTATTGTTATTATTTTCTCTGTGTCAGGTTTTGCATCTGAAAATTAGGAATAATTATCTGTTTTCCTCTCCTGCTCTGACTGGGAGTTCCACAAGGGACAGAGACTGTGACTGATCTGATTATTTTGAATGTAACTCAGTGGTTAGCACATAGAAGCACTTCACAAATAATTTACTTGCTATAGTAAGATTCTGTGACAAGAGCACAGTGTAGGAGCTGAGATGTCCTGGGTGAAAAGGACCATTCAGTAAAAGGAGTACATTGGTGTTGGGCCTAGGAGCGTGAGGTTGGAAGGGTGGATGGGTGGAGCTTCTGAGGCAAAGCAGACATGGCCCAACCAAATGAGGCTAGCAAGAGATTGTGCTTTTCAGGGATAAAACCTGTGGAAAATCATTCGCAAGCCTGAGGAGAAGATTCAGAAGAGCAATTGGCCAGAGAGGGTAACCAGACGTCAGGAAACAACTTCATCTTTACGGGACTCTTCCACCACACATACTTCCCCGGACTGCTTTTCACCCACATCATGTTGGTGTCCCTGGTGGCACTTCTGGGCAGTGCCACTGTGACCTTTCTCGTCTGTCTGGACACTTGTACTTCCCAAGCGCTTAGTACAGTGCTCTGCACACAGTAAGCGCTCAATAAATACGATTGAATGAATGGAGCTGCTGTACATTTACGTCTTTGTTCCCAAGACGGTGGCCAACTTCCTATCAGGAAACATCTCCTTCTCCTTTGCTGGCTGTGGGATCTAGCTCTTTCTCTTCATGAGGCTGATGGCCACCATTACATTGCCATCTGTCACCTCTGGCAGTATCCAGTCCTCATGTGTTCTAAGGTCTGTGTGCTGATGGTGGCTGGGTTTTTGCTGGGATCCCTGCTGAATGCTCTGATTCACTGTGTCTTCACTGTGAATCTCTGTTTCCTGGGAAATCCATCACTTCTTCTGTGAGATTTCCGCCCTCCTGGAACTAGTCTGTCACAACACCGCCATGTAGGAAAATGGTCTCTTAGTGGTGTTCTGTTCTTCCTCCCCCCAATCTCCATCATCCTGGCCTCCTACAGGGAGAGACTCCCAATCGTCCTGGAGAAGGGATCAAACCAGGGGTCATGAAAAGTTCTAACCACCTGCATCTCGCACATAACAGTGACCTGTCTCAACTACGGAGCCACCATATTCAAGTACCTTCTTCCAAAATCCTACCACACTTCATCTCAGGACCAGGTAGTGCCTGTGTTCTACTCCATACTCACTCCCATGCTCAACCCTCTGATCTACAGCCTCTGAAACTGAGAGGTTGTCAGAGCCCTCAGGAAAATGCTGGGGTGATGAGGGTTTCCATCGAGGCTTCTCCTAGTTCATGGAGGAAAAGACAAGTGCAGATAGATTTTTTGTTTGTTTTTATATTATTCTTTTTGAGACTCTATTTTTTAAATGGTGTTTGTTAAGTACTTACTATATGGAAAGCACTATACTAAGCCCTGGGGTAGATACATGCTAAACAGGCTGGACATAGCCCATGTCCCACTTGGGGCTCATGGTGTTAATCACCATTTTACAGATGAGGTAACTGAGGCACAGAGAAGTGAAATGACGTGTCCAAGGTCATGCAGCTGGAATTAGAGCCCAGGTCCTTCTGGCTCCGAGGCCTGTGCTTTATGCACTAGGCCACAATGCTTGGTTGTAGCAGGGAGGCTTTAGTTGAGACATGAGGAAGAACTTCATGGTTAAATCATTTTCAATCACATTGGGATGATTTATCCTTCTCTACTTTTGACTCCTGACTTTAGGTAAGTAATGCAGTGAGCAAGACCCCATCTTGTAATGCAGAAGCCATTTCCTCAGAGACTGTTCTTTGACTCTGTGAGCAATGAGGTCAGATGATAAATTGGAGGAGAAACTGAAGTATCTTGCTGAGAAGTTTAAGGAGGACTTGAATGGCTGAGGAGAAACAGAATTGTCTTGTAGAAGATTTTGAGGGGGGACTAAATTGCCCTGCTGTCAGTCAGGTGGAAGACAGCCAGATAAGTCTACGGGGTAGGGGTGGGGGAGAGGGGTAGATGTCCCTCCAGCTTTTGCCCTAGAAACGGGCCTGAGACAGCAGGCAATCAGAGCAGCGAATCAGTACTCCCACTGCAATCCCCTGAAACAACTGATGAAAGGGGGAAAGAACTGGTCCCCCAGACCGTGGCAAAATCATCTATGAAATGCACTCCGATGCCTGCTGTGGCCTTGGCCAAAAAGTGCCAAAAACCTGAACCAGGAGTCACGCTGCAGGAAGCCAGACTCCTTGAACTCCTCTGATGTGGGATAATCTACATAGACCTGGGGAAACCTGTTAGATGGGTAGCTATAACTTGTGTGTGTGAATTTGTGTGTGAATGTGTGTGTGTACATCTACTTTTTTAAAAAAATAGACTAAACAGGGAATAAAGTTTTCAGCTGTATACAGTGGTGATAGTTTGGTTCCACTTTGAACTTGTCAGCTAGTGCCTGACCCAATAGGATTATCCGGTTAATTAAGACTGCCCAGGGGGGAGGTAAATCTATGGATCTCACTCCAGGGAATCAGGAATCAGGGGGAGGTGAATCTACAGATCTCCCTCCAGGGAATTAGCAGTCGGGGCAGCGGCTGGGGGGTGCCTCTATGGTTGTAGCTCCAGGGAATCAGGAATCTGGGAGAGGTGAATTTACGGATCTCTCTCCAGGGAATTAGCAGTCTGGAGGAATCTAAGGAATCTGCGGATCTCACCCCAGGGGAGCAGAAGTCTGGGAGGTGAATCTTTGGAAGTCTTGGGGAGGACAGACAGGGCAAAGATCTCAGTGGGGGCTCATGACATGAAAATGGCAATGAGGATAGTTTTTGCTTAGGACTTGTCTTTAATGCCTGAAAGGATCTCAGTCAAGTCTCATGACATGTGTCTTTCTAGGATCCGAAAAATGGTGCAATTTCACACAAGGTCTATAAGAAGTATTTTAATGAACTAGTCCAGAAAAAAAGAATGCCAGAGGACTATTCATGATTTAGTAGTCAAAAGAGCGTTTTTGAACCCCCACTGAGTAAAATGCACTTTATCAAGCACTTGTGATTTATAAAGGAAATTAGTAACACATTTCCTTGCCCAAAAGGAGCTTACACTCACACTGGGGAGGCAGGCATAAAAACAACTTTTTTTTTGTTTTGCTTTATCATGGTGTTTGTTAAACATTTATTATATTCCAGGCCCTGTACTAAGTGCTGGGGTAGATACAAGCTAATCAGGTTAGGCGTAGTCCATGACCTACTTGGGGCCCACATTCATAATCCCCACTTTATCGATGGGGTAACTGAGGTCCAGAAAAGTTTAGTGATTTGCCCAAGGTCACACAGCAGACAAGTGGCAGAATCAAGATTAGAACCTAGGTCTTCTGACTCCCTGGCCCGTGCTCTTTCCACTAGGCAACTCTGCTTCTCTTACAAATAGAATAAGGAAAATAAATACATAGATATACCACTGAATAAACATATTCATGAGTGTTAAGGTTTCATACACCTCTGCATCAAATGAAAACTCCTTACCATCAGCTTTAAAGCACTCAATCAGCTCACTCCACCCTACCTCACATCACTGATCTCCTACAGCCTGCACACTTCACTCCACTAGTGCCAGCTTGCTCACTGTGCCCTGATCTCATCCATTTCACTGCTGACCCCTTTCTCATATTTCTCCCTAGCCTGGAACTCCATGCCCTTCCATACATGCCAGACCACCACTCTCCCCACCTTCAAATCATTTTTAAGGTCACATCCCCTCCAAGAGGCCTTTTCCAGTTAAGTACATTTTTCCACATTTCCCTATCCCTTCTGCATTGTCTATGCACTTGGATCAGTGACCTTTGAAGCAGCTTGTCTTAGTGAAAAGAGTACAGAGCTGGGAGTCAGAGGACCTGACTTCTAATCCCGGCTCTGCCATTTACCTGCTACCCTCCCTCCTCTAATCTGACAAACAATTGCTCTCCTCACCTTCAAAGCCTTATTGAAGGCACATCTCCTCCAAAGGATCTTCCCTCATTGAGTCCTTGTCCCGAGGTGACCCTGGGGTACCGGCCATCTCAAGGTCAAAAGCTATCTCGTGACCACCTGAGCCAGCAGGCGGAACTCGGAAGTGAGGATGGGATACAGCCCCCATGACCAAATCTGCTAGATTGACAGCCCAAGCCAGGCATAGAGAAGGTGTTCCTCGCCCCCGTGCCAATCAAATTAGGTATGGAGGTGGGGGAGGGGAGGGCAGAGATTGGATAGACTGAGGCCGGAAGCTGGAATGGCCTAGGGGTACAGGAAATAAATACCTGTCGCCTCTGACGTTCGGGGTCAGAACACCAGGACATGCAGCAGCAGGAGGAGCAGCTGCTGCAGCAGTAGCAGTCCACATGTCTCTCTCTGCTCAGAAGGCCAGATGCCCGCTCCGCTATCAGAACCAACACACTGAGGCAAGGGCCGCGGGATGGGTGAGTGTCTCGTGGGTGGGACCCAGGTACCCCATTGCTGATGGGAATCATGAATGGATTCCTCCCATGTAGGGAGAGCACAGGGTGAGAGCTAGCCGCCCACCACGTGTGCTGGTAATGTAATGAATTCTTCCCATTTGGGAAGTGCACATGGGTGAGAGCTAACCGCCTCACCCATGTGCGATTAATGCATGATTGTGTTCCTCCCATGTAGGGAAGCTGTAATTTTGCTAATTGATTGTATTCCTCCCGAAAGGGAAGTTCAATCCATTGCGCCTAAACAATTACATAAATTCAATTCACCTCACGGAATAAATTTTATATAAAACTCAGGCTGTCTGCCCCCGGCCTCTCTCTCTCTCTCTCTCGCCTCGCCGATCACTGAACGAACCCATCCCCAGAAAACGGGTGACAGTCCTCTTTTTCTTTTCTTCCACTCCCTTCTGTATTGTCCTGCCTTGCTTCCTTTACTCACCCCCCATCCCAATCCCACAGAAATTACATATCTATCTGCAATTTATTTATTTATATTAATGTCTGTCTCCACCTCTAGACTGAAGGCTTGTTGTGGGCAAAGAATGTGTCTATTTATTATATTGTATTGTCCCAAGTACAGTGCTTTGAACACAGTAATACTCAATATATATGATTAAACGAATCAGTGAACTCTGTTTTATGTACTCTTCCAAACACTGATTACAGTGCTCTGCACACTGTAACCACTCAATAAATACGATTGATGTGTAGGAGATGAGGATCTGAAAGAAGATTAATAGATTCTAAGCAGAGTTCTGACAACGGGAGCACTTAAAATTCTAGAATAAAAAGCAAGGTACTTTTCTCAAGAAAATAAGGAATCCAAAACCCTCTTAATAAGAAATTCAAAACCCTCCTAATTATGATGTGTAAATTTGGCTCATTGGAAATGTGAAATTTAGAGCCAATGTCTGAATGGCTACCTCTTGGTTCTCTTGGGGAGAATTCTTTTTATTTTCTCCAGGTAACAGTGAACTCCGTAGTCCCATGAGGGGGAGAAAAAAAAAGAATAGAGTAATTAAAGTGGATAATTTATCCATGAACATCTTTGTTTTCCAAACAAGACTTTATGTGGCTTTAATAGTTTGGGCTTATTCTCTAAACTCTCCCCAGTAGACCATGTAATGCTAAGAACAAACTCAGGCTTCTGGATGAATATGGGAGAAATCGATTTGGTGAAGAATGTAAAGTTCTAATTTCCTCATTGCTTAATTACTATTCAGCAGCTGGAATACCCAGAGAGCATAACAGAGAGAATATGTAGCTCTTATGCTGAAGTGGTTCCAATCCCTGAGTAGAGTCTGTCTCTGTCCTGCTCCTGTATATATGTTTGTACATATTTTTTTACTCTATTTATTTATTTATTTAATTTATTTGTACATATCTATTCTATTTATTTTATTTTGTTAGTATGTTTGGTTTTGTTCTCTGTCTCCCCCTTTTAGACTGTGAGCCCACTGTTGGGTAGGGACTGTCTCTATATGTTGCCAATTTGTACTTCCCAAGCGCTTAGTACAGTGCTCTGCACATAGTAAGCGCTCAATAAATACGATTGATGATGATGATGATGATGATGCTCCAAGTCCAGTTTGATTGCTGTCTATTGGATGTGCTTGGTCACTCATCAGCTAAGCTTGTTTTGTGGAATACTGCCTTCCATTTCAGCATGGAGCCTCATATTTTTGGAGAACTGAGATTGGGGTGCCCAATTAGAATGTTTCTTAACGAATTTTCAAGCTTCTGTGCTTTAGAATTACCCTCTACCAGCAAGAGGGAATAAGGAGGTAGGATCTTTGTGTGGCTCAGAAGCAGCATGGGCTAGTGGATAGAGAAAGGGCCTGGGAGTCAGTAGGTCATGGGTTCTAATCCCGGTACTTCCACTTGTCTGCTGGGTAACCTTGGCCAAGTCACTTAACTTCTATGTGCCTCAGTTTCTTCATCTGCAAAATGGGGATTAAGATTGTGAGGCCAATGCAGGATGGAGACTGTGTCAAACCCGATTATCTTGTATCTACTCCAGCACTTAGAACAGTGTCTGGAATATAGTAAGCACTTAACAAATACCATCATCATTATTATTATTAGAGCACAGGCCTGGGAGGCATAAAGACCTGGATTCTAATCCTGACTCTGCCGCATGTCTGCTGTGTGACCTTGGGAAAGTCACTTAACTTCTCTGGGTCTCAGTTACCTCATCTGCAAAATGGGGATTAAGAGTTTGAGCCCCATGTGAGACAGGGACTGTGTCCAACCTGATTAACTTTTGTCTACCCCAGTGCTTAGAACAGTGCTTGGCATATAGTAAGCACTTAACAAGTACCTAAATTATTCTTATTCTTATTCTTATTCTTATTCTTCTTATTATTATTTTTATTACACAGGTAGGGGTTTTGGAAAGAAATTTGGGGTGTTAAAGAAAGGACTTAAATTGCAGTAGGATTTAGATGGGCCAGACCTTGAAGTGCATTTCCCAACTTGTTGCATAATGACAGAATAAGAATAATAACAGTTATTATTACTACAAGATATGCTGGAGGTTGGGAGGAAAGCAATAGTGTAATTGATCAATCAATCAATAATATTTACTGAGTGCTTACTCTTGGCAGAGCACAGTACTAAGCCCTTGGGAGAGTCCAGTAATATTGGCAGATATGTTATCTGCTCTCCAAGAGCTTACAACCTAGTCAGCCTCTGTACTGTAAGCTCATTGTAGCACACTCCCCGCCCCCTTCAAAACCATATTGAAAGCTCACATCCTCCAGGAGGACTTCCCAGACTGAGCCCATTTGCTCTGCTCCTCCTTCCCTCCCCATAGCCCTTACTCCCTCCCTCTCCTTTACCCCCCCCACCCCACAGCACTTGTGTATATATGTACATATTTATTATTCTATTTATTTTATTAATTATGCGTATATATCTATAATTCTATTTATTTACATTGATGCTACTGATGTCTGTCATGTCTGATCATGATGTCACAGACATCATGTCTGTGATGTCTGATGTTTCACCTCATTTTGTTTCATTGCCTGTCTCCCCCCTACTAGACTGTTAGTTGGGTAGGGATTCTCTCTGTTGACAAATTGTACTTTCCAAGCACTTGGTACAGCGCTCTGCACACAGTAAACACTCAATAAATACCATTGATTGATTGATTGGAAGGAGACATGAAAATAAATTACAGGTAGAAAGAAGCAATAGAGTTTAAAGGGATATAGAAAAAAGTCCTCAGTGGAAGGGAATGAATAATAGAAGTGCTTAGGTTATACAGAACTGTTCAAGTGGTAGTGGGGAGAAAACATGGTGAGAAAATATGAGATTAATCAGGGAAGTCCTCCTGGGGGAGATCTGACTTTAGCAGGACTTTGAAGTGGGCCAACAGTAGCCTGCCAGTTGTGAATGGTGTGGGAATTCCAGGCAGGGCAGATGGTACTGAAAGCTCACCTCCTATGGGAGGCCTTCCCAGACTAATCCCCCTTTATCTTCTGCTCCTCTTCCCCTCCCCATTACCCAGATTCCCTCCCTAAGCTCTACCTCCCTCCCTGCCCCTCAGCACTTGTGTATATATGTACATATTTATTATTCTATTTGTTTTATTAATGATGCATATATATCTGTAATTCTATTTATTTATATTGATGCTACTGATGCCTGTCTACTTGTTTTGTTTGGTTTTGCTGTCTGTCTCCCCTGTTCTAGATTATGAGCCCGTTGTTGGTTAGGGATTGTCTTTGCTGCCGAATTGTACTTTCTAAATGCTTATTACAGTGCTCTATACACAGTATGTGCTCAATAAATACGATTGAATTAATAGGAGCAAGAGGTTGGTGATGAGAGAGACGAAAATGGGGTACTGTGTCTGGATTTAGAGGACGGATGCATGTGAGCTGGGTGTATTGGGATAAGAGTGAGGATAAATGGGGCAAGAGAGCTAATTGAGTGCTTTAAGGGCAATATAATAAATCAATCAATTGTATTCATTATCAGTCCTGAAATCTCAGGAGCCAAACTTATCCATTGTTCTGGATAGGGGGATGAGAAACCTAGATGGATGGAGTACCGGCCTAGGACAGAAGACCTGAGTTCTAATCCCAGCTCTGTCACTTGTCTGCTTTGTGACCTTGGGAAAGTTATTTCACTTCTCTCGGCCTCATTTACCTCATCTGTAAAATGGGGATTAAGACTGTGAGCCCCATTTGGGGCAGGGACTGTGTTCAACCCAATTTATGTGTATGCACCCCAACACTTAGTACAGTGCATGGCACATAATAAGAGCTTAACAAATACCATAAAAAAGAGCAATGGCACAGAAGCCCCTTCTGTCTCTCCAGAAGCAACATGGGGGCAAGACTGTCAATTGGCCCCCGATAATTGTTCAGAAACTCGTGGTATTTCCTTGTCCCAGGCTGAGTTTCAGCAAGGAGAGGAACCTGGAAATTCCCAGAGAGATTTCCCTCAGGGAGTAGTCAGAACGGATTAATGTTCAATGATGCTCTCATTTGTGATCTTGTTAATCACCCCCAAGCAAGAGCAGAGATGAGGCTCCAGGCTAATAAATGATGACCCAACCCTGCTCCAGCAGTCAGAGGCTGCCCCCAAAGTGCTTGACCAGCAGGAAGATGTGATGATGTCAGGTGAGTAGGACAGAATCACATCTTGCTGGCTATAGAGTTTAAGACGATTCAGTGGGAGATACGAGCCGGGGGTCCGAGATCAATGTCAGAGTTTTGCCGACATTTGGATCAGGAGAATTGAACGGAGAAATATGTTGGAGCGTTTTGGATGTGAGGTGGTTAAACTATGGTGGATTTGGGGTAGGAACACCCAAAGGTTCTTGGCGGCGGGGAGGGGACGGATTCTATGGGCAGCATGGCCTAATATATAGAACCCGGGCCTGGGAATCAGAAGGAACTTGGTTCTAAACCCAGCTCCACCAGTTGTGTGTGCTGTGTGACTTTGGGCGCTTCACTTCTTTGTCCTCAGTTTCCTCATCTGTAAAAGGGGGATTAAGACTTTGAGCCCATACGGGGCATGGCCTGTGTCCAACCTGATTATATGGTTTCTACCCCATTGTTTAGCGCAGTTTCTGGCACATAGTAAGTTATTAACAAATACCATAAAAAAGGTAGCCTCTGGGTGTCAGTTTTCACCAAGTGGAAATGCAGTTGCTGTTCGATGGAGGGAATGCTGGTTCTGATTGCCATGAAGCTGCATACTGCAGTCCCGGGGCTCCATTAGCTGGGGCATGACGGGGCCTCTGTGGATTTAGAAGAGACAGTTTCCTCACTCTATATTCAGTAACACTCAAGTGGTTGGTACAGTGTTCTGCACATAGCAAGCACTCAATAAATGCCATTGATTGATTGAATTTACACTGTTCCACTCCCCTACCCTACCCCAGTATCTCCCATCCACTAATTCCAATACAAATATATTAATTTCTGAGGGCACAGCCAGCCTGCCAGCCATATGTGCCAAATGTTCTTTTTCAGTGTAAGAGCAGTTAGGGCAGAATCAGCATGGCTTAGTGGCTACAACATGGGCCTGGGAGTCAGAAGGACCTGGGTTCTAATCCTAGCTCCACCATATTTCTGCTGTGCGACCATGGGGATGTCACTTCACTTCTCTGTGCCTCAGTCAAACCACCTGTAAAATGGGGATTAACAATGTGAGCCCCATGTGGGACAGGGACTGTGTCCAAACTGATTAATCTGAGCCTACCACAGTGCTTAGAACAGTGCTTGGCATATAGTAAGTGATTAACAAGTACCATAATTATTATGATTATCATAACTTCCAGGATCAAGAGACCCTTAAGAGAGAAATCTAGAGGTCTACTGTTCTCCAAAATCAGCAACATTGGAATTATCTTTGATTCCTCATTCTCTTTCAATTCTCGCATCCAGCTTGTTGTTCAATATTTCCGGTTTTCTTCACATCATTTCCCAGAACCGTCTCCATCCAAAATTTTGCAACCAGTGGCCAGGTGCTCATCATAGCCTACATGGAATGCTGCATAATTCTCCTCACTGGTATTCCTGCTTCCCAAACCACTTCTCTCCAGTCTATACTTCTCTCTGCTGCTCGGATCATCCCAGTAAAACGATCTGCACGAATCTCTTCACACCTCAAAAACCTCTGATTGCCATCTTCACATCCAACAAAAACTTCTGACCACTGGCTTTAAGATCCTCCACCAGCTCTCTTTCTCTTTCTCTCCTCTCTTTGTCTCTTTGTCTCTCTGTCTCTCTGTTTTCGCCCAGGGTGGAGAACAGTGACACATGGTAAGTGCCCAACAAATGCCATGATTATTAATTATTAATTTAGCTTTTCCTTCTCTCTCTTCTTGTTCTCTTTTCCTTTAGCAGATTGCTTTGATTCACACAATCTTCCCTGTTTCACTTGCCAGTCTGATTATAATAATTGTGGCATTTGTTAAGTGCTTATTTTATGCTAAGCACTGTTTTAAGTGCTGGGGTACATACAAGATAGTCACGCCCCTCATGGGGCTCACAATCTAAGTAGGAGGGAGAACAGGTATTGAATCCCCATTTAGTAGATGAGTAAACTGAGGACAGAGAAGTCACTCATTGTCACACAGCAGGTAAATGGCAGAGTCAAGATTGCCCAAGGTCACATAGCCATAGTGGATAGAGCACAGGCCTGGGAGTCAAAAGAAAATGGGTTCTATTCCTGGATCCACCGCCTGTCTGCTGTGTTACCTTGGGCAAGTCACTTCACTTCACTTCACTTCTCTGTGCCTCGGATACCTCATTTGCAAAATGGGGATTGAAACTGTGAGCCCCATGTGGGAAAGGGAGTGTGTCCAACCCAATTTTCTTGTACCCACCCCAGTGCTTAGTACAGTGCCTGGCACATAATAAGTGCTTAAATAATACCATAATTATAATTAGTATTAATAATAATGGCATTTATTAAGCGCTTACTATGTGCAAAGCACCATTCTCAGCATTGGGGAATTTACAAGGTGATCAGGTTGTCCCACGTGGGGCCTCACAGTCTTAATACCCATTTTATAGATATGGTAACTGCGTTAAGTGACTGGCCCAAAGTCACACAGCTGACAAGTGGTGGAGCCGGGATTTGAACCGATGATCTCTGACTCCAAAGCCCGGGCTCTTTCCACTGAACCACGCTGCTTCCCATTAAGTGGTAGAGCATAGAACCCATGTCGTTCTGACTCCCAATCTCATGATCTATCCATTTGGCTATGCTACGTTTTCACATATTCCTTCTGGTCTGCAACTGCATCCCCCCTCAATACTCTCCCCATCTTCAAAGCTCTATTAAATCCTAGAACTCTTCCCTGATTATTCTGTCATATTGTCCCTTTTGTTTTACGTAGGCACTTGGGCCTGTACCCTTAAGGCAGCACTTTTATACTTATCCCTGCCCCACTCCCTTGTCTGCATAATTATAATAACAATAATAATGTTGGTATTTGATAAGCACTTACTATGTGCCAAGCACTGTTCTAAGAACTGGGAGAGATACAAAGTAATCAGGTTGTCCCACGGGGGGCTCACAGTCTTCATCCCCATTTGACAGGTGAGGTTACTGAAGCACAGAGAAATTAAGTGACTTGCCCAAGGTCACACAGTAGACAAGTGGCAGAGCCGGGATTAGAACCCACGACCTTTGACTCCCAAGCCCGTGCTCTTGCCACTAAGCCACGCTGCTTCCTGATATTCTGTTACTTCTCCTTATACCCCTAAAGCAGCACTTTTATATTCACCTCTGCCCCACCCCCTTATGTACATATGCTGATATTCTGTTATTTCTCTCATTCACAATTTATTTTAATGTCTGTCTTCCCAACAAGATTATAAACTCCTTTAATTTTTCTTTTTTATGGCATTTGTTAAGGGCTTACTCTTTGTCGACTACTGGAGTAGATACAAGATGATTAGTTGGACACAGCCCCATTTAATCCCCATTTTACAGATGAGGTAACTGAAGCATGGAGTAGTTAAGTGACTTGCCCAAAGTCACACAGAAGGCAGGTAGTAGAGCCAGGATTAAAACCAATGTCTGCTGACTTCCAGGCCTGTGTTCTTTCTACTAGACCATGCAGGGTACTTCCCCAAGCGCTTAGAATAGCACTAGACTCAAAGTAAGTGCTCAATCGATGTTGACCCTACCACGTCACTAACTACTACATTATGGCTTCAAAATCTACAGTACCACAGGCCAGCCCATGAGCCTACAAGTAGAGAGAGATCCTCAATAGCCTTGAACTGTAGGATCCATCTCCTGACATGGCCAGAATGAGCACCCAGCTCCCTTAGTCAGCGGTGTCTTTGGCTGATTTTAGAACGTCAGAGGGGAGAAAGGGACTTAGTCCCCTCAGGGCAGGGACCCTGTCTGATCTGATTGTTTTGTGTCTAGCTCAGCATAGTGCTTCGTGTATTGCATGGATTTAACAAGAAGAGAAGTAGAGTGGCCTAGTGGAAAGAGCACGGGCCTGGGAGTCAGAGGACCTGGGTTCTAATGCTGGCTCTAATTGCTTGCTGTGTGACCTTGGGCAAATCACTTAACTCTTCTGTGCATCTGTTCCTCAACAGTAAAATGGGGATTAAATACCTGTTCTCAGTCCTACTTAGACTGGGAGCCCCATGAGGGAGAGGGGGACTGTGTCCAACCTAATTAACCTGTACCTACCCCAGCGTTTAGAACCGTGATTGACACATAATAAGTGCTTAACAAATACACTAAAAAGATACCATTATTATTAAACTGCAAGCTCCTTGTGTGTACAGGGATCATGTCTATAACCTTTGCTGTATTACACTTTCTCAATTGTTTAGTACAATGCTGTGTACACAGTGAGCACTCAGTAAATACCACAGATCGACTGCTGGGAAGGGAATCTGTCTGCTAATTCTGTTGTACTTTCCCAAGAACTAAGTAGAGTGCTCTGCACATAGCAAGCATTCAATAAATACCATTGATCGATTGATTAATGACTGACATGAAATATTCCAGTGAAACTTTACACTCATCCTGACCTTTTGGGCAGGAATCAAGTCTACCAACTCTATTATATTGTACTCTCCAATCAATCAAACAATGGTATTTACTGAGGACTTACTGTGTGCAGAGAGTTGTACAAAGTGATTGGGAGAGTACAGTATAACAATGTAACTCTGAAGCACTTCATACAATGCTCTGCACACAGTAAGTACTCAATAAATACAACTGACTGATTGACTGATTTTTTTCATAGCTGTTTTTCTTTGTTTTGTTTCTTTGGTATTTGTTAAGCCATCCTGCTTTCAGTGCAGGTAATCCTAGGGGCTTCTGGGAATATCGTTCTCTTGATATTTTCCATCCTCTCCAGCCTGAGGCCCACTGACCAGACCTTTGCTCACCTGGACCTGGCCAACACCATGGTGCTTCTCAGCAAGGGAATATCAGAGACCATGAAAGCTTAGAAGATGGAAAATTTCCTGGGCACAATTGGCTGCAAAATCCTCCTTTATTGCTACCACGTGGCCCGGGGACTTTCCATTTGCACTACATGCCTCCTGAGCATGTTGCAGGCCATCACCCTCAGCCCCGGGACCCTCCAGTGGGCCCTGCTCAAAAGACAGGGCCCCCAGATCTGTTGTCCACTCGTGCCTTCTCTTTTGGATCCTCAGTTTCCTCCTTTATGTTATCACTCCCATAACGTGACCAGCCATAGGAAGAAGACCAGAATTTGGAGTATAGTTCATTTGAAATTTGGTTCATCAGTCAGAGTCAGTGCAGGCCTCTCCCTGGCAAATTCCATTCATTTTCACCCTCTGCAATCTGCTCTTTAGAGGGCAATTGAGTGGGGTCAGCAATGACATGGCGACTCTACTGTGTAGGCACCACAATTTAATCCAGGACCTGCATGGACATTGACACCCCTCCAGACAGATTCCCAAGTTTCAAGCAGCCAAATGTGTACTTTTCCTGGTCACTCTCTATGATATCCTGCAAGGAAGCAGTTTGGTCACCTTGAACGTATTAGTGAACACTCAGGCTGAGACTTGCCTCATTCTGAATATCCATATAGTTCTCGGCTGTAAGTCCACTCCTGATTATCAACCACAAAAGGAGACCTTTCTGGGGCAGTTTTTCTGAGGAAAGACAAAGCCCCACTTTCCACATCAACTGAGTTTATGTCAGCAGCAGAGCCCCAAGTAGGTGGGAGAGAAGGGAAAAGACCTGTGATGGGAGGGACTGTAAGTCAGTTATGGACAGGGAATGTGTCCGCTAATTCAGTCGTTTGTCTTATAGTCTCCCAACTGCTTATTACAGTGCTGTGAACATAGTAAGCACTCAATAAATACCATTGATTATTGATTGGTTGAGGGACCTAGTGCAACAGTCACTTCCCCAGTGAAGTTCCCCATAGCACTAATGTGCATATCTATGAACTATGTACTACAAATTCTTTATTTACATTCATGTCTGTCTCCCCCTCTAGCCTGGAAGCTCACTGTGGGCAGGGAGTGTATCTGCCAACTCTGTTGTATAGGACTCTCCCAAGTGCTGAGTACAGTGCTCTGTGCATGGTAAGTGCTCAGTAAATACCTTTAGTGATGATGATGATGATGCCGATGAAGTTTAGTTTTTCCTGTGTGAAGTGACAGCTGCATTTCAGCCATGAGGCAGCCTGAACTCGACAGGAGTCTCTACTCCCTTCTCTGCAGATAGTAAGTGGTAGATAAATACTATTGATTTATACCTACCCCAGCTTAGAACAGTCTCTGACACAGAGTAAGCGTTTAGCAAATATCACTGAAAAAAAAAAAACAACAAAGCGAGGCTTAGCCGGCCTTGGACTTATTGGCAAAGTTGGCAAGGTAAATTTTTGGCAAGTTTGTCTGTTTCATCTAATTCATTCCATGCTTCATTTTGTATCGATATTTGTTCTCTTTTCTTTCTGGTTTGTTAGCATCACTAATCATATCTTTCAAGCGATATAATATACATCCATATAAAATATCCATAACACTGTCATTCATTCAATCGTATTTATTGAGCACTTACTGTGTGCAGAGCACTGTACTAAGCGCTTGGGAAGTACAAGTTGGCAACATATAGAGACGGTCCCTACCCAACAGTGGGCTTACAGTCTGTAAGTATTTGCCACCATCATATATCACTATATGAAGGACAATGATACGTGTGTGTATGTATATATTATGGGTAGTGATGCATATCATTAGTAATAATACACATGCATTTTTGTCTTTCATATTCAAATAAGACATCACTGACAGTGCTGGTTTTTTAATTATGATATTTGTTAAGTGTTTATAATGTGCCAGGCATTGTGCTAAGCACTGGGGTAAATAGAAGCTAAATCAGGTTGGACGCCCCCCATGTCTCACATGGGGCTCACTGTCTAAATCCGCATTTGGCAGATGAAAGAACTGAGGTACAGAGAGTTGCCCGAGGTCACACAGTAGAACAAGGGGTAGAGCCGGGATAAGATCCTAAGACCTCTGACTCTCAGGCCCCTGCTCTATCTCCTAAGCCACACTGTTTCTCTATGGAGTCACAGGGCCAATCAGGCTTGTTGCCAAGGGAAAGAATTTCAGAGCATTCTGCTGGGCTTAAATTTGTCAGAGATGCAGCTTCTCCCTACCCACCCCGCCCCCACAAGCCGATCCAATGCCCTTCTCCTACTTCTCCTAAATTTGCTGAGCCAGAATTCCCGGAAGGGATGAAACAGAGAATGAAAAATATCTTAGCCGATTCAACAGAGGTGCCAATCCTGAGGGCAGAGATTCTTTAGAAATGGAAGGGAGCTCACTCTGTTCAGGGGATGGAGTGGGGGCTGAGGGAGGAAGGGAGAGAAATGGTCAGAACTCAGGGGTGCCATCATGGCCAGTAAGAAGGGGATTCCCTTTGAAAGAGCCAGGGATTCTTGCAATCAGGACGTGGCCAACCTTTAATTATGGGCCCTGGTGGCTGACTCCAGACCTCTCTCCTCCACCAATCAAGAGGAGCCATGAAATCTTGTGGCACAGAATTAAAGCTGTTATCAAAGAAAACTAGATACTGTAGCCCCGAGGCCAGGCATCAGAAATGGAAAGCATCTCCCTGAGCTGACATCATCACCGGTGCCAATTCTCAACTGGATCCTTGCCAAGCTGTGGCAGCGAAAAATAGCATGGCCTAGTTGAAAGAGCACAGTTCTGGGAGTCACAGTCCCAGGTTTTTAATCTCAGCTCCGCCATTTCTCTGGGAGTGACTTTGGGAAAATCACTTAACTTTTCTGTGCCTCAGTCACCCGATCTGTAAAATAGGAATTCAATATCTGTTCTCCTTCCTTCTTAGACTGTGAGCCCCTTTTGGTATGTGGACTCTGTCTAACTTGATAAGCCTGTATCTGCCCCAGCCCTTAGTAAAGTGCCTGGCAAACATAAAGTGCTTAACAAATACAATTTAAAAAATGAATCACTGGGAATGCAAAACTCTCAGAGAAACAGGGAGCAGGGAGAATGGGCTTGGAACCGAAAAGATGGATTCATAGATGAGGCAAGTTGAGGAAAGATGAGGAGAGCAATGAGCTCAGGAAGCAAGTACGGGGAACTGGGACTGCAAGCACAAATGGAAACAGCAGTGTGCCTAGTGGATAGAGCACGAGCCTGGGAGTCAGAGGATCTGGTTCTAATCTTGGCTCCATCAAATGTCTTTTATGTGACCTTGGGCAAGCCACTTTACTTATCCATGCCTCAGTTTCCTCACCTGTAAAAGGGAGATTGAATGCCTGTTCTCCCTTCTATCTCCTTCCATATCTGCCAGACCACCACTCTCCCCACCTTCAAAGCCTGATTAAAGTTGCATTTCCTCTAAGTGGCCTTCCTTAATTAAACCCTCTTTTCCTCCGGCACCCCCTTCTTTCTGCATCATCTATACACTTTGATCTGTGACTTTTGAGCATTTGGCATTCATCCCCCAGCACTTATGTACATATCTACGCATTCTATATTAAAATTAATATATCAATTAGAGGTATATTATACCTCTCTCCCCCTCTAGACGGCAAGCTCGTCATGCACAGGGAATGTGTCCACCAACTGTGCTGCACTGTACTCTCCCAAGCACTTTGTGGACAGGGAATGTGTCTATTTATTATCATATTGTCCTCTCCCAAGCCCTTACTACAGTGCTTTGCACACAGTAAGTGCTCAATAAACAGAATTGAATGAATGAATGAAGCATTTTTCCAGTGCTGTGCACTTAGAAAGTGTTCAGTAAATGCTATTGTTAAGTCAGTCAGTAAGTCTAATGTATTTATTGAGCACTTATTGTTTGCAGAGCACTATACTAAGTGTTTGGGAAAATACAGTATAACAATAGAACAGACACAATGAGTTTACAGTCTAGAGAGGATCTCAGACATTGACATCAGTGTCTAAGATATCTGCATGTCAATTGCAGTTATGGACATAGGTGCTGTGGAGCTGGGACACGGGATGAATATAGGGAGCCTTGCCCATTTCCCTCTTCCGTTCCTCACACAGATGCTTTAGTCCATGTGTAGTTAGAGCTGCCATCTGGGATTGAGAAAAACAGTTCAGGAAGGGAAAGCCACCTGCTACTATGACTGCATGCCCTGTGCCGAGGGAGCGATCAGCTATCAGAGCAGTAGGTGTCCACCACGAATCATGTTTCCAAGTCAAACAGTGGTGGGTCAAGCAGAGAATTCTGGGAGAGCCTTTTGAGAGAGGTAATAATAACGGTAAAAACAAAAATAACTGTGATATTTGTTAAGTGTTTCCTAGGTGTGTTGAGAAGTAGCATAGCTGTGTATATAGAGCATGGCCAGGAAATCAGCAGGACCTGGGTTCTAATCCCGGATGCTACACTTGTCTTCTGTGTGACCTTGGGCAAGTCCATTCACTTCTCTGGGCCTCTGTTCCCTCATCTGTAAAATGGGGATTCAATACCTGTTCTCTCTCCCATTTGGGAACTTATAATATTATATCTTCTCCAGTGCTTTGGTCAGTGCTTGGCACAGCGAAAACACTTAGCAAATACCAAAATTATTCTTATTTGAGCACTAAGTACTAGGGTAGATAGAAGCAAGTCAGGTTGGACACAGTCCATGTCCCAAATGGACTTCATCCCCATTTTGCAGATGAGGTAAGTGAGGAAAAGAAAGGTGGAGTTATTTCCCCAAGGTCAACACAGCAGGCAAGTGGTGGAGCTGAGATTAGAACCCAGGTCCTTCTGACTCCCAGGCCCCAGCTTCACCCACTGGGCAGGCTGGAGGTGGGGGGCGTGGCACAATTGGGACCCCCAGCCTCCTCTCTGTCCTATTACCTCCTAGGGGTTGGTCTCTGCCTGTCGACAGTTTTTGCAATTTGGGAGACTTCCCTCATTCCCATGTCAGTCAATCAGTGCTATTAATTGAGTGTGTGGAGCACTACGCTAAGCACTTGAGAGAGTACAATTCAGCAGAGTTGGTAGACACTTTCCCTGCCCACAATCAATCAAGTGTATTAACCTAATGTCTGCAGACCACTGTACTGAATGTTTGGGAGAGTACAATATAACAGTTGGTTGGCACGTACCCTGCCCACAAGGAGCTTGCAGTCTAGTGGGGAAGACAGAGATTAAAATAAATTTTGGACATGGACAAAAGTACTGTGAGGCTGAATAGGGTGGAGGTAAATAAATGGGACAAATCTAAGCGCAAAAGCTATTGGGAAAGCAGAACCAACCTATCATTCCAGGCAATCGATGGTATTTATTGGGCACTTACTATGTGCAGAGCACTGTACTAAGCACTTGGGAGAGTACAATGCAATGGAGTCACTAAACACATTCCAATCTTTTCAGAAGCACATTCTCCATCCATCTGATTTTTTTGGTTGTTCTTCTCTGCGTTCCTTTACACCTGTATCATGGACTTCCCTGACCCAGGGACCAGAATTTCACGCCTCCACCCAAATGAGGTGTGAAATTCGATTTATTCCTTTCAGGCATGGATCAATGTGTCATGTGCCCCCAAGATGAATTTCCAAATCCTGAAAGAGATCAGTGTATCCACAAAGAGGTGGTCTTCTTTTCCCACAAGGAGTCTTTGGGAATGGTTCTGGTGTCCTTAGCCCTGTTTCTCCTCACGTTTCTGGTCTTGGGAGCCTTTATCCGCCACCAGAACACCCCTATAGTGAAAGCTAACAACTGCAGACTCAGTTATACCCTTCTAATGGCCCTCCTGCTCTGCTTCTTGTCCTCCATGACTTTTGTTGGCCACCCCAGTCCTGCCACCTGCATCCTCAGACAGACAACCTTCGGAGTCGTCTTCTCTGTGGCCATTTCCACTGTGTTCATTCATTCATTCAATCGTATTTCTTGAGTGTTTACTGTGTGCAGAGCACTGTACTAAGCACTTGGGAAGTACAAGTCAGCAACATATAGAGACGGTCCCTACCCAACAACGGGCTCACAGTCTTGATGGTGGAGACAGACAACAAAACAAAACATGTAGACTGTGAGCCCACTGTTGGGTAGGGACTGTCTCTATATGTTGCAAATTTGTACTTCCCAAGCGCTTAGTACAGTGCTTTGCACATAGTAAGCGCTCAATAAATACGATTGATGATGATGATGATGATGTAGACAGGTGTCGAAACTGTCAGAATAAATTGAATTATAGCTATATGCACATCATTAACAAAATAGAGGAGTAAATATGTACAAGTATAATAAATAGAGTAATAAATCTGTACAAATATATGCAAGTGCTGTGAGGATGGGAATGGGGTAGGGCAGAGTTGGGGGGATGGGGAGGAGGACGGAAAAGGGGGCTAAGTCCAGGAAGGCCCCCTGATTTGGCCATGACCATCACTGTGGTCCTGGCCTTCAAAGCCACCAGGCCAGGGAGCAGTATGAGGACAAGGCTGAGGCCCAGGGTGCCTTCTTCCATTGTCTGTGTCTGCTCCCTCGTCCAAGTGCTCATCTGTACAGTCTGGCTGGGAATCTCTCCACCGTTCCCCGATGTGGACAGGGCATCCGAGGTCGGGGTCATCATTCTTCATCAAACTGGCCGGGGTCATCAAACTGCAAGCTCTTTGTGTGTACAGGGACCATGTCTACAACCTTTGCTGTATTACAGTTTCTCAAGTGTTTAGTACAGTGCTGTGTACACAGCGAGCACTCAATAAATACCACAGATCGACTGATGGGCAGAGAATCTGTCTGCTAATTCTGTTGTACTCTCCCAATAACATAGTAGGGTGCTTTGCACATAGCAAGCATTCAATAAATACCATTGATCGATTGATTAATGACTGACATGAAATATTCCAGTGAAACTTTACACTCATCCTGACCTTTTGGGCAGGAATCATGTCTACCAACTCTATTATATTGTACTCTCCAATCAATCAATCAATGGTATTTACTTAGGACTTACTGTGTGCAGAGCGCTGTACAAAGCAATTGGGAGAGTACAGTATAACAATATAACTCTCAAGCACTTCGTACAATGCTCTGCACACAGTAAGTACTCAATAAATACAATTGATTGATTGATTGTTTTTTTTCATAACTTTTTTTTCTTAGTTTTGTTTTTATGGTATTTGCTAAGCCATCCTTCTTACAGTGCAGGTAGTCTTAGGGGCTTCTGGAAATATCGTTCTCCTGATATTTTCCATCCTCTCCAGCCTGAGGCCCACTAACCAGACCTTTGCTTACCTGGACCTGGCCAACACCATGGTGCTTCTCAGTAAGGGAATATTGGAGACAATGAAAGCTTAGAAGATGGAAAATTTCCTGGACACAATTGGCTGCAAAATCCTCCTTTATTGCTACTGCATGGCCTGGGGACTTTCTATCTGCACTACATGCCTCCTGAGCATGTTTCAGGCCATCACCCTCAGCCCCAGGACCCTCCAGTAGGCCCTGCTCAAAGGACAGAGCCCCCAGATTGGTTGGCCACTCGTGCTTTCTCTTCTGGATCCTCAGTTTCCTCCTTGATGTTATCACCCCCTCATAAACGTGACCAGCCCTCAGAACCATACCAGGATTTGAAGTATAGTTCATTTAAAATTTGATTCATCAGTTAGAGTCAGCGCAGGCCTCACCCTGGCAAATTCCATCATTTTCACCCCCCACAATCTGCTCTTTATAGGGCAAACGAGTGGGGCCAGCAATGACATGGCGACTCTACTGTGTAGGCACCACAATTTAGTCCAGGACCTGCACAGACATTGACACCCCTCCAGACAGAATCCCGAGTTTCAAGCATCCAAATGTGTCCTTTTCCTGGTCACTCTCTATGATCTCCTGCAAGGAAGTAGTTTGGTCACCTTGAACGTATTAGTGAACACCCAGGCTGAGACTCGCCTCATTCTGAATATCCATATGGTTTTGTCGTTCGTCTTCTTGGCTGTAAATCCACTCCTGATTATCAACCGCAAGAGGAGACCTTTCTTGGGTAGTTTTTCTGAGGAAAGACAAAGCTCCACTTTCCACATCAACTGAGTTTATGTCAGCAGCAGAGCCCCAAGTAGATGGGAGAGATTTGAAAAGACCTGAGATGGGAGGGACTGTAAGTCAGTTATGGGCAGGGAATGTGTCCGCTAATTCAGTCGTTTGTATTATACTCTCCCAAATGCTTAGTACAGTGCTGTTAACATAGTAAGCACTCAATAAATACCATTGATTATTGATTGGTTGAGGGACCTAGTGCAACAGTCACTTCCCCAGTGAAGTTCCCCATAGCACTTATGTGCATATCTATGAATTATGCACTATAAATTCTTTATTTACATTCATGTCTGTCTCCCCCTCTAGCCTGTAAACTCACTGTGGGCAGATAACATGTCTGCCAACTCTGTTGTATAGGACTCTCCCAGGTGCTGAGTACAGTGCTCTCAATCATCACCTTTAGTGATGATGACGATGATGATGAAGTTTAGTTTTTCCTGTGTGAAATGACAGCTGCATTTCAGCCATGAGGCAGCCTGACCCAGACAGTAGTCTCTACTCCCTTCGCTGCAGATAGTGAGTGGTAGATAAATACCATTGATTTGTACCTACCCCAGCGCTCAGAACAGTTTCTGACACAGAGTAAGCATTTAACAAATATCACTGAAAAAAAACAAAAACAAAAACAAAAGGAGGCTTAGCCGGCCTTGGACTTTTTAGCAAGGTTGGCAAGGTAAATTTTTGGCAAGTTTGTCTGTTTCATCTAATTCATTTCATGCTTCATTTTGTATCTTGAAATTTGTTCTCTTTTCTTTCTGCTTTGTTAGCATCACTAATCATATATTTCAAGCGATATAATGTACATCCATATAAAATATCCATAACACTGTCATTATATGCCACCATCATATATCACTATATGAAGGACAATGATACGTGTGTGTGTGTGTGTGTGTTTGTGTGTGTATGTATATATTATGAGTAGTGATGCATATTATTAGTGATAATGCACATACATTTTTGTCTTTCATATTCAAATAAAACACCACTGACAGTGCTGTTTTTTATTATGATATTTGTTAAGCATTTATAATGAGCCAGGCATTGTGTTAAGCAGTGGGGTAAATAGAAGCTAAATCAGGTTGGACACCCCCCATGTCTCACATGGGGCTCACTGTCTTAATCCGCATTTGGCAGATGAAAGACCTGAGTTACAGAGAGTTGCCTGAGGTCACACAGTAGAACAAGGGGTAGAGCCAGGATAAGAACCTAAAACCTCTGACTTTCAGGCCCCTGCTCTATCCCCTAAGCCACACTGCTTCTTTATGGAGTCACAGGGCAAATTAGGCTTGTTGCCAAGGGAAAGAATTTCAGAGTATTCCTCTGGGCTTGCATTTGTCAGAGATGCAGCTTCTCCCTACCCACCCCACCCCCACAAGCTGATCCAATGCCCTACTCCTAACTTTACTGAACCAGAATTCCCTGAAGGGATGAAACAGAGAATATCTTAGCCGAGTCAACAGAGGTGCCAATCCTGAGGGCAGAGATTCTTTAGGAATGGAAGGGAGCTCGCTCCACTCAGGGGATGGAGTGGGGGCTGAGGGAGGGAGGGAGGAAGGGAGAGAAACGGTCAGAACTCAGGGATGCCAACATGGCCAGGAACAAGGGGGATTCCCTTTTGAAAGAGCCAGGGAGTCTTGCAATCAGGACGTGGCCAACCTTTAATTATGGGCCCTAGTGACTGACCCCAGACCTCTCTCCTCCACCAATCAGGAGGAGCCATGAAATCTTGTGGCACAGAATTAAAGCTGTTGTCAAAGAAAACTAGATACTGTAGCCCCGAGGCCAGGCTTCAGAAGTGGAAAGCAACTCCCTGAGCTGACATAATCACTGGTGCCAATTCTCAACTGGATCCTTGCCAAGCTGTGGCAGCGAGAAGTAGCATAGCCTAGTTGAAAGATCGCAGTTCTGCAAGTCGCAGGCCCTGGTTTTTAATCCCAGTTCCGCCATTTCTCTGGGCATGACTTTGGGGAAATCACTTCACTTCTCTTTGCCTCAGTCACCCCATCCGTAAAATGGGAATTCAATCTGTTCTCCTTCCTTCATAGACTGGGAGCCCCTTTTGGGATGTGGACTCTGTCCAACTTGATAAGCCTGTATCTGCCTCAGCCCTTAGTAAAGTGCCTGGTACAGAGAAAGTGCTTAACAAATACCATTTAAAGAATTAATCGCTGGGAATGCAAAACTCTCGGAGAAACAGGGAGCAGGGAGAATGGGATTGGAACTGAAAAGATGGATTCATAGATGAGGCGGGTTGAGGAAAGAGGAGGAGAGCAATGAGCTCAGGAAGCAGATACGGGGAGCTGGGACTGCAGGTGCAAATTGAAAGTGCAGTGTGCCTAATGGATAGAGGACAGGCCTGGGAGTCAGATGATCTGGTTCTAATCTTGGCTCCATCAGATGTCTTTTATGTGACCTTGGGCAAGTCACTTTACTTCTCCATGCCTCAGTTTCCTCACTTGTAAAAGGGAGATTGAATGCCTGTTCTCCCTTCTATCTCTTTCCATATCTGCTGGATATCTGCCTGCCATCTAAAACTCAACATGTACAAGACTGAACTCCTTGTCTTCCCCCCCAAAACCTGCCCTCTCCCTGACTTTCCCATCACTGTTGATGGTACTACAATCCTTCCCATCTCACAAGCCCGCAACCTTGGTGTCATCCTCGACTCCGCTCTCTTGTTCACCCCTCACATCCAATCTGTCACCAAAACCTGCTGGTCTCACTTCCGCAACATTGCCATGATCGGCCTTTTCCTCTCCATCCAAACCACTACCCTGCTCGTTCAAGCTCTCATCCTATCCCGTCTGGATTACTGCATCAGCCTCCTCTCCGATCTCCCATCCTCCTGTCTCTGCCTAATTCAATCCATACTTCACGCCGCTGCCCGGATTGTCTTTGTCCAGAAAGGCTCTGGGCATGTTACTCCCCTCCTCAAAAATCTCCAGTGGCTACCAATCAACCTGCACATCCGGCAGAAACTCCTCACCCTTGGCTTCAAGGCTCTCCCTCACCTCGCCTCCTCTTACCTTACCTCCCTTCTCTCCTTCTACAGCCCAGCCCACACTCACTATGCCTCGTTCTCGCCTGTCCCACCGTCGACCTCCGGCCCACATCATCCCCCGGGCCTGGAATGCCCTCCCTCCATACATCAAAAAGCTAGCTCTCTTCCTCCCTTCAAAGGCCTGCTGAGAGCTCACCTCCTCCAGGAGGTCTTCCCAGACTGAGCCCCCTCCTTCCTTTCCCCCTCCCCCTCCCCATCCCCCCCACCTTACCTCCTTCTCCTCCCCACAGCACCTGTATATATGTATATATGCTTGAACGTATTTATCACTCTATTTTATTTGTACATATTTATTCCATTCATTTTATTTTGTTAATATGTTTTGTTTTGTTCTCTGTCTCCCCCTTCTAGACTGTGAGCCGACTGTTGGGTAGGGACCGTCTCTATATGTTGCCAACTTGTACTTCCCAAGCGCTTAGTACAGTGCTCTGCACACAGTAAGCGCTCAGTAAATATGATTGATTGATTGATTGATTGACTCCCAAGCCCGTGTTCTTTCCACTAAGCCACGCTGTGTCTCTAATAATAATAGTGACATTTTTAAGTGCTTACTATGTGCCATGCACTGTACTAAGCGCTGGCATGGTTATAAGCAAATCGGTTTGGACAGAGTCCCTGTCCCACGTGGGGTTCACAGTCTCAGTCACCATTTTGCAGATGAGGTCACTTAGGCCCAGGGAAGTGAAGTGACTTGCCCAAGGTCACAACGCAGACAAGTGCCAGAGTCGGGATTAGAACCCATGACCTTCTGACACCCAGGCCCATGCTTTAGCTACTGCACCATAAGTGCTTAGAGAGAACAATATAACAATGTAACAGACACACTCACTGCCCACAGTGAGCTTATAGTCTAGAGGGGGAGGAAGACATTCATATAAATAAAGAAATACATAACAGATATGTACATAAGTGCTGTGGGGCTGGGAGGAGGGATGAACAAGGGAGCAAGTTAGGGTGTCACAGAAAGAAGTAGGAGAAGAGGAAAGGAGCGCTTGGACAGGGAAGGCCTCTTGGAGATGGGCCTTCAATAAGGTTTTGAAGCGGCAAGAGTCGCTGTCTGTCGGTTATGAAGAGGGATGGCATTCCAGGCCAGAAGCAGGATATGGGCTAGGGGTCAGCAGCAAGATAGATGAGATCGAGGTACTTTGAGGTGTGGGCTGGGTTGTAGTAGGACAATAGCGAGGTGAGGAAGGAGGAGGCACAGTGATTGAGTGTTCTAAAGTCAATGGTAAGGAGTTTCTCTTTGATTCAGATGTGGATGGGCAACCACTGGAGATTCCTGAGGAGAGGAGAAATGTGACCTGAATGTTTTTGAAGAAAATGATCTGGGCAGCAGAGTGAAGCATGGATTGGAGTCGGGGGAGATAGGAGGCATTCATTGCATCAATCAGCATTCAATCATGTTTATTGAGTGCTTACTGTGTGCAGAACACTGTACTAAGCGCTTGGGAAGTACAAGTTGGTAACATATAGAGATGGTCCCTACCCAACAAAGGGCTCACAGTCTAGAAGAGCACTTACTATGTGCCAAGCACTGTTCTAAGTGCTGGGATAAATAAAAAGTAATCAGGTTGCCCCACCTGGGGCTCACAGTCTTCATCCCCATTTTACAGATGAGGGAACTGAGGTACAGAGAAGTTAAGTGACTTTCCCAAGGTCACAGAGTTGACAAGTGGTGGAGCGGGGTTAGAACCCATTATCTCTGACTCCCAACCCCATGCTCTTTCCATCAGCTAGGAGTTTGATGCAGTAATCAAAGTGGGATAGGATAAATGATTGGATTCATGTGGTATCTCTTTATATAGAGAGGAAAAGGTGCATTTTTGCGATGCTGTGAAGGTTGAACTGACAAGATTCAGTGACGGATTGAATCTGTGGATTCAATGAGAGAGAGGAATCAAGAATAATGCCAAAGTTATGGGCTTGTGAGACAGGATGGATGGTGGTGCCATCTATTATGATGGGAAAGTCAGGGGGATGGACAAGGTTTGTGCAGGAAGATAAGGAGTTCTGTTTTAGATGTGTTAGGTTTGAGGTGACAGGTGGACATCCAAGTAGAGATGTCTTGAAGGCAGGAGAAAATGTGAGACTGTAGAGGGAGAGAGATCAGGGCTGGAGATTTGGGTATCATCTGTAAATATGTGGTAGCTGAAACCATGGGAACAAATGAGTTCTCCAGGACAGTGGATGTAGATGGTGAATACGATTGAACGAATGAATGAATACAAGGGGACCCAGAACTGAACTTTGAGGAACACCCACAGGTAGGGGGTGGGAGGCAGAGAAGAAACCCGTGAAAAAGACTGAGAATGAGC
The DNA here is from genome assembly GCF_015852505.1 of Tachyglossus aculeatus. Classification (NCBI taxonomy): domain Eukaryota; kingdom Metazoa; phylum Chordata; class Mammalia; order Monotremata; family Tachyglossidae; genus Tachyglossus; species Tachyglossus aculeatus. Next base: position 15,777,514 of record NC_052099.1, read on the forward strand.
TACCAGAGAGATAGGAGGAGAACCAGGAGAGGATAGTGTCTGGGAAGCCAAAGTTGGATGATGTTTCCAGGAGAAGGGGGTGGTTGACAGTGTTGAAGGCAGCCGAGAGGTCGAAGAGGATTAAGATGGAGGAGAGAATGTTGGCTTTGGCAAGACGCACTTGGGAGAGTGTAGTATAACAATATAATTGAAACATTCCCTGCAAAAAATGAGCTTATGGTCTAGATAGGGAGAGTGTGATTTTAGGAGGGTTTTGAAAGCACAGAATGTGTCAGTCTTTTGTATATCAGCCAATCAATCAATCAGTGGTATTTATTGAGTGCCTACTGTGTGCAGAGCACTGTACTAAGTGCTTGGGAGAATAGAATACAACAAAGTTGGTTGATATGTATAAGAAAGGGGAAGGGGTTCTAGATTAGAGGGAGGATGTGGGCAAAGGTCATGTGGAGGGGGATAATAGTTTACATTGAATGCTTACTCTGTACCAAGCACTGTACTAAATGCTGGGGTAGATACAAGGTAATCAGGTACCACAGGGACAGTCTAAGTAGGACAGTTATTAAATCTCCATTTTGCAGATGAGGGAACTGAGGAAAGAAAAGTTAAGTGACTTACTCAAGATCACACAGCAGACAAGTGCAAGAGCCAGGGTTAGAAACCAAGTCATTTGACTCTGAGCCCCATGCTCTTTCCACTATCAACCAACTTGTATTTATTGAACACTCCTTTGCGCAGAGCACTTTACTAAGCACTTGGGAGAATAAAGTATAACCGAGTTGGTAGACACATTCCCAGGCCACAGTGAGCTTAGTCAAGAGGACGAGACAGACATAATAAAGGTCATTATGGGCAGGGAATACCTTTGCTAATTCTGTGGTAGTCTACTCTCCCAAGCACTTAGTACAGTGTTCTGTATATAGTAAGTGGTCAATAAATACCATAGATTGATTTACATCTACATAAGTACTGTGGGGCTGAGGGAGGGGTGAATAAAGGGAGCAAATCCAAGTGAAAAGCAAAAGGGAGTGGGAGAAGAGGAAATGACTTCTGGACTGTGAGCCCGTTGTTGGGTAGGGACCGTCTCTCTTTGTTGCCAACTTGTACTTCCCAAGCAATTAGTACAGTGCTCTGCACACAGTAAGCGCTCAAAAAATATGATTGAATGAATGAATGAAAATGAGGGCTTTATCAGGGAAGGCTTCTTGGAGGAGGTATGCCTTCAATCTGACTTTGAAGGTAGGAAGGGTAATCGTCTGTCAGATATGAAGGTCGGGGGTGGGAGGGCACGTTACAGGCCAGAGGCAGGTTGTGGATGAGGGGTCAGCGGCGAAATAGACTAGAATGAGGTACAGCGAGTAGTTTGGCATTAGAGGAGCATAGTGAGTGGGCTGGAAGAAGAGCAGCGAGGTGAACTAAAAGGGGGACAGGGGATTGAGAGCTTTAAAGCCAATGGTAAGGAATTTGTCTGATGCGGAGGTAGATGGGCAACCCATTGACTAAACATTTTTTAGTAAAATGATCCAGGCAACAGAGTGGAGTACGGCCTGGATTGGGGAGAGACAGGAGGTAGGGAGGTCAGCGAGGAGGTTGATACAGTAATCAAGGCGAGTTAGGAGAAGTGCTTGAATTAATGTGGTAGCAGTTTGGATGGAGAAGGCCACACTACTTCCTTACTCCTACCAGTAACATCACGTAGTTGCAGTAATGGGGCCCACACCTTCCAAGGGTGTGAGAAAATACCGTGGAGGACAGAGACAAGTGCTCAAGGAATATGCGTCTCTCGGCCATGATGTATGAACTTCCAAGAACTCTGAAACATTGCTCCCCTAGCATTAGGCAAGACTGTTTTCTCCACACTTAACTAATTCCCAGGAAAGAAGTCTCCCTGCCCCTCCCTCCCCTGACATCCCAGGTCCTCAATGCTTACTGTCAGAATTGGGTCTAAGGGGTCCCAAAGGTTAGAGTTGGGGCCCACCTGCTCCTGGCTTCTTCTTGTAACACAAGGACACCGGTGCTTTCTCTTTGCCTCCCATTGCTTTGCAGCAGTGCCATGTTCCTGACCGTGACACTATAACCGCAGTTCTGTGGGGTGATGAGCTCATGGAATCCTGTCCTATCACTGCTCCCCTCCCAGCCCCCTGCCCAGTTCCTGATCACCTGTCCCAGGTCAGCTGTAGAAGCCTTCCTGGTGAGTGTCTCTTTCATTAGTGGTATTTGTTCATCAATTAATTGTATCTCTTGAGTGTTTACACTGTAATAGTAGTAACTATGGTATTTGTTAAGCGTTTACTATATGCCAGGCACTGTAGTAACTGTAGGCACTGACGGCACTACCATCCTTCCTGTCTCACAAGCCCGCAACCTTGGTGTCATCCTCGACTCCGCAATCTCGTTCACCACCCACATCCAATCCATCAGCAAAACCTGCCGGTCTCACCTCCGCAACATTGCCAAGATCCACCCTTTCCTCTCCTCCAAACTGCTACCCTGCTGGTTCAATCTCTCATCCTATCCCGACTGGATTACTGCATTAGCCTCCTCTCTGATCTCCCATCCTCCTGTCTCTCCCCACTTCAATCCATACTTCACGCCGCTGCCCGGATCGTCTTTGTGCAGAAACGCTCTGGGCATGTTACTCCCCTCCTCAAAAATCTCCAGTGGCTACCAATCAACGTACACATCAGGCAAAAACTCCTCACCCTGGGCTTCAAGGCTCTCCATCACCTCACCCCCTCCTACCTTACCTCCCTTCTCTCTTTCTACAGCCCAGCCCGCACCCTCCACTCCTCTGTTGCTAATCTCCTCAATGTACCTCGATCTCACCTGTCCCGCCATCGACCCCAGGCCCACATTATCCCTCTGGCCTGGAATGCCCTCCCTCTGCACATCCACCAAGCTAGCTCTCTTCCTCCCTTCAGAGCCCTACTGAGAGCTCACCTCCTCCAGGAGGCCTTCCCAAACTGAGCCGCCTCCTTCCTGTCCCCCTCCTCCCCCTCCCCATCCCCCCGCCTTACCTCCTTCCCCTCCCCACAGCACCTGTATATGTGTATATTTGTTTATACGTATTCATTACTCCATTTATTTATTTTATTTCTACATATTTATTCTATTGTATTTTGTTAATATGTTTTGTTTTGTTGTCTGTCTCCCCCTTCTAGACTGTGAACCCGCTGTTGGGTAGGGACCGTTTACATATGTTGCCAACTTGTACTTCCCAAGGCGCTTAGTACAGTGCTCTGCACGCAGTCAGCACTCAATAAATACGATTGAATGAATGAATGAATAGTAAGCGCTGGGGTAGATACGAGCAAATTGGATTGTACCCACATGGGGCTCACAGTTTCAATCCCCATCTTATAGATGAGGGAACCAAGGTCCAGAGAAGTGAAGTGATTTACCCAAGGTCATTCAGATGATAAATTGTGGAGCTGGCCGGGATTATAATCCCACAACCTTCTGACTCCCAGGCCCATGCTCAATCCACTATGCCATGCTGCTTTGTGCTTGGGAGAGTAAGAATAATAATGATAACAATGGTATTTTTTTAAGTGCTTTCTAGGTGCCAGGCATTATATTAAGCACTGGAGTGGATGCAAGCAAATTGGGCTGCACACAGTCCCTGTCCCACATGGGGCTCACAGTCTCAATCCCCATTTTACAGATGAGGTAGGTGAGACACAGACATGTGAAGTGACTTGCCTAAGGTCACACAGCAGACAAGTAGCAGAGCTGGGATTAGAACCCATGACCTTCTTACTCCTAGGCCCAAGATCTGTGCACTATGCCTTGTTGCTTCTCCACCACATATAATACTGTATATATATAAAGTATTATGGTATTTATTAAGCGTTTACTAAGTGCCAAGCACTGGATTAAGTGCTGAGGTACATACAAGATAGGTTGCACACAGTCTCTTTCCCACATGGGGCTCATGGTCTAAATTAGAGAGGATAGGATTTAATCCCCATTTCATAGACGAAGGAAACAGAGGCACAGAGATATGTGTCAGGCACCATATTAAGCACTGGGGCTGATAAAAGATAATCAGGTTGGCTCACAGTCTTAATCCCCATTTTACAGATGTACTAATTGAGGCACAGAGAAGTGACTTGCCCAAAGTCACACAGCAGACTAGTTGCAGATCTGGGATTAGAACCCAGCTCCTCTGACTCTTAGTCTTGTCCTCTATCCACTAGCCATGTTGTTTCCCCTTCTGGTTCAAACTTTGAAGCTGGAAGGGGAGAGAGAAAACAGAGATCTAGATTTAGTAGTTTGGGTGTTGGGACATATCTGAGACCCTGGAGATATTCCCCATTTGAGGGGATGCTTTTCTTCGACGTGTGAGAACTCTGACCCAGCCTTGAATACAGAACACTGATTGGTCAGGCAATCAATCAGTGGTACTTACTGAGCACTTACTGTGTGCTGAGCACTCTACTAAGTGCTTGGGACAATAAAATATAAATGTTTCCCTTTTCCTGCCAGTGACCCAGAGGCTACTGCAGGGGGAAAAGCCCCTGGAGAGAAATTTCCATTTTTTTAAATGATATTTGTTAAGTGCTTACTGTGTGCTAGCCACTGTACTGTACCTGGGGTAGATATAAACTAGTCAAGTTGGACACAGTCCTTGTCCCACATGGGAATCACAATCCACAGATGAGGTTTCTGAGGCCCAGAGAAGTGAAGTGACTTCCCTGAGGTCACACAGCAGATGAGAGGCAGAGCCAGGACTAGAATCCAGGTCTTTCTGACTCCCAGGCCTTGCTTTATCCACTAGACCAGAATGTTTCCCAAGTACTTGATTCCAATTGATGGATTCCAAGTGAGAAGCAGCGTGACTTAGCAGAAAGAATATGGGCTTGTGACTCAGAGGATGTGGGCTCTAATCCTGGCTCCGCCACTTTTCTTCTGTGTGACCTTGGGCAATCCACTTAACTTCTCTGTGCCTCATTTACCTGATCTGTAAAATGGGGATTAAGACTGTGAACCCCACGTGGAACAACCAGATTACCTTTTATCTACCCCAGCACCTAGAACAGTGCTTGATTTTTAGTAAGCACTTAACAAATGCCATAATAATAATAATTACTATTATTCTTAGCACATTCATTCATTCATTCAATTGTATTATTGAGCACTTACTGTGCGCAGGGCACTGTACTAAGCGCTTGGGAAGTACAAGTTGGCAACATATAGAGACGGCCCCTACCCACAGAGGGCTCACAGTCTAGAAGGGGGAGACAGACAACAAAACAAAGCATATTAACAAAATAAAATAAATAAAATAAATATGTATAAGTAAAATAAATAAATGGAGTGATAAATATGTACAAACATATATACATATATACAGGTGCTGTGGGGAGGGGAAGGAGGTAAGGCGGGGGAGGGGGAGGGGGAGGAGGGGGAGAGGAAGGAGGGGGCTCAGTCTGGGAAGGCCTCCTGGAGGAGGTAAGCTCTCAGTAGGGCTTAAGGGCTCAGTAAATACCATTGATTGATTCCAAGCATGTAGTACAGTGCTCTGCACAGTTAATGCTCAATAAATACCACTGATCGATTGATTTCAAGTGCATAGTACTTTGCTCTGCACACAGTAAGCATTCAGCAGCTACCATCTATTGATTCCAAAAGCTTAGTGCAGTGCTCTGCACATAGTACACAATTTAGTAACTACCATTGATTGATTCCAAATGTTTAGTATAGTGCTGTGCTATCCCGCCTGGACTACTGCATCAGCCTTCTCTCTGATCTCCCATCCTCGTGTCTCTCCCCACTTCAATCCATACTTCATGCTGCTGCCCGGATTGTCTTTGTCCAGAAACGCTCTGGGCACGTTACTCCCCTCCTCAAAAATCTCCAGTGGCTACCAATCAATCTGTGCATCAGGCAGAAACTCCTCACCCTGGGCTTCAAGGCTCTCCATCACCTCGCCCTCTCCTACCTCACCTCCCTTCTCTCCTTCTACAGCCCACCCCGCACCCTCCGCTCCTCTGCCGCTAATCTCCTCACCGTACCTCATTCTCACCTGTCCCGCCATCGACCCCTACTGAGAGCTCACCTCCTCCAGGAGGCCTTCCCAAACTGAGCCCCTTACTTCCTCTCCCCCTCGTCCCCCTCTCCATCCCCCCCATCTTACCTCCTTCCCTGCCCCACAGCACCTGTATATATGTATATATGTTTGTACATATTTATTACTCTATTTATTTATTTATTTATTTTACTTGTACATATCTATTCTATTTATTTTATTTTGTTAATATGTTTGGTTTTGTTCTCTGTCTCCCCCTTTTAGACTGTGAGCCCACTGTTGGGTAGGGACTGTCTCTATATGTTGCCAACTTGTACTTCCCAAGCGTTTAGTACAGTGCTCTGCACACAGTAAGCGCTCAATAAATACGATTGATTGATTGATTGATTGATTGATTCGACTACCATTCATTGATTCCAAATGCTTAGTACAGTGCTCTGCACACAATAAGCTTTCAGTAACTACTAATGTTTTATTGATTGATTCCAAACGCTTAGTACAATGCTCTGTACACAGTAAGTGCTCAATACATAGAACTTCACAATTGGAGTTCTGTTCGGTGTTAGCGGAAGGAAATTTGGGGGGCACAAGCTGATGATTGGGACGCTGAACACAACATGGGGAGAACTGGGATCTTTTCCAAATAGAGCAAGAGGGAAACCATTTCTTCCTTCCCGCTGCCCCCGTCTCTTTTTCCCGTATTCCAGACCCTGGGAAGATTGGCCACCCACTCCCCGCTGCCCAACTTCCACACACTCCCCAGACCAACTGGACCGAGTAGCCTGCAGTGGGGACAATCTGTGTCAGTGACGATTCCTATAACCTCGAACCAGTTGGCTCTCAGTCGACCTGAGATTGCGGTTGAGAAGGGGCTGAGATCATTTTTCTGAAAAACCATTCGTTCCATGTCCTCCCATCCCTCAAAAACCTCCAGTGGTTACCCATCGACCCCCGCATCAAGCAGAAACTCCTTGCCATCAGCTTTAAAGAACTCAATCACCTTGGCCCCTCCTCCCTTACCTTGGTGCTCTCCTACTGTAACCCAATCTGCACACTGTGCTCCTCTAATGCCAAACTACTCAATGTACCTCGTTCTCATATATCAAGTCACTGACCACTTGCCCAGGACCTCCCTCTGGCCTGGATCTCCCTCCTCCTTCATCAGTCAATCAATGGTATTTATTGAGTGCTTACTGCATGCAGAGCACTGTACTAAAAGCTTGAGAGAGTGCAGTATAACAGTTGATAGACATGTTCTCCCTCCACAGGAGCTTATGGTTTCGAGGTGAAGACTCTCTGCCAGACCACCACTCACCCCACTTTCAAAGCCTTATTCAAATCACGTCTCCTTCAAGAAGCCTTCTCTGACTAAGCCCTTGTTTCCCCTACTCCCTTGACCTTTTGCATCACCTATCTATGTACTTGGATCTATACTCTTATCATTATCAAGTGCCATTGAGTTATTTCTGATTCATAGCAACTCTATGGATATGTTTTCTCCAAAACGTCCTGTCTTCTGCCATGATCCTTAATCTTGCTAACGGTTCTTCTGGTATTGTTATGGTTACATTCATCTAGCTGCTGGTCTGCCTCTTTGACGTTTTCCCTGGACCTTTCCTAGCATAAGTGTCTTCTCCAGAGAATTAGTTGTCCTGATGATGTGTCCAAAATATGCTAATCTAAGTCGAATCATTTGGCCTTCCAAAGACTACATTGGCTTAAATCACTCCAAAACCCATTTGTTTGTTTTTCATACAGTCCATGGTATTTGCAAAAGCCTTCTCCAACACCACATTTCAAAAGAATTTATTCTCTTTCTATCGTGTTCTTTCAATGGCAAGCTTTCGACCTATACGTTGTCACTGGAAGCACCTTAGAATTGACAATTTGTATTTTTGTGGCAATTGTTACATCAGCTCGTTTCATGACTTTTTCGAGGATTTTCATAGCAAATCTTTCTAGCATTAATCTTTGGCATTAATCATTAATACTTGACTACTAGTATCTTTATTAGAGATTATGGAACCAGGAGAGAAAAATTGTCAACTATTTCTATCTTCTTTCCATTTGCTATAAATGTGTTCAAACTTGCAGTTGTCATGATCTTTGACTTCTTGACATTTAAATGCAGGCCCAACATTTTGCTCTGCTCCTTAGCTTTTAATAATAAGCCCTTCAAATCTTCTTCATTTTCTGCTAGTAGCGTAGCATCATCAGCATAACGAATGTTGTTTATATTCCTTCCTCCAATCTTGACTCCCCGTTCTTCTTCATTCACTCAATCGTATTTACTGAGCCCTTACTGTGTGCAGTAAGCGCTTGATCTAATCTGGCTTTTCATTATGTATTTGGCATAAAGAATGAACAGATAAGGTGATAAGATATATCCTTGTCTTACCCCCTTACTAATGGAAAACCATTTTCTCCATATTCTGTTCTTATTGTAGCCTTCTGTCTGACATGCAGGTTCTGCATTAATTATTTAATTCATTCAATCGCATTTATTAAGTGCTTACTGTGTGCAGAACACTGTACTAAGTCCTTGGAAAAGTACAATTCAGCAACAAATAGAGGCAATCCCTGCCCACAATGGGATCACCGTCTAGAAGGGTGGAGACAGGCATCAAAGCAAGTAAACAGGCATCAATATAAAGAAATAAAATAATAGATTTGCTTGTATTCACTCCAGTGTCTAATACAGTGTCGGGCTCATAGTAAGCACTTAACGAATACCATGATGGTTATTATTACGCATCATTAATATAAATAAATAGAATTATAAATATGCACATATATACACAAGTGCTGGGGGTGTAGAGCAAAGGGAGTGAGTTGGAGCAGTGGGGAGGGGAGGGGGAGCAGAGGAAAAGGAGCACTTAGTCTGGGAAGGCGTCCTGAAGGAAATGAGCCTTCAGGAGCGCTTTGAAGGGTGGAAGTGTGGTTGTTTGACAGATTTGAGGAAGGAGGGCATTCCACGTCAGAGGTAGGATGTGGGCCAGGGGTCAACAGTGAGACAGGTGATAACGAGGCACAGTGAGAAGTTTACACCAGAGGAATGGAGTGTATGAGCCGGCATGTAGAAGGAGAGAAGGGAGATGAGGTAGGAGGAGGCAAGGTAATGGAGAGCTTTGAAGCCAATAATGAGGAGTCTTTGCTTGATACGGAGGTTGATAGACAACCACTGGAGTTTGTTGAGGAGACGGTGACATCCCAGAAAATGATCCAGCATGCCAATTTTCCTTCATGTGTTCCAGAGCTTCTCATGATCTATGTAGTTAAAAGCCTTACTATAATCAATAAAGCACATACTGACTTCCTTTTGATATAATAATAATGATGATGGTATTTGTTAAGCGCTTACTATGTGCAAAGCACTGTTCTAAGCTCTGGGGGGATACAAGGTGATCAGTTTGTCCCACGTAGGGCTCACAGTCTTAATCCCCATTTTACAGATGAGGGAACCGAGGCACAGAGAAGTGAAGTGACTTACCCAAAGTCACACAGCCGACAATTTGCAGAGCCAGGATTTGAACCCATGACCTCTGATTCCAAAGCCCGGGCTGTTTCCACTGTGCCACACTGCTTTTCTATTCTCTTTTCCTTTCAATTACCCAACAGACATCAGCAAAAATATCTCATATCCCTCATCCTTTCCAGAATCTTGCTTGAACATCAGGCAATTGAGGTTCCATGTATGTCTCCATTCGATGCTTTATAACTTTTAGCAATAACTAGGTGGCATGTAAGATAAAGGAAATTGTACAATAATTGTTGCATTTAGTCGTATTTCCTTTCTTCGGTATTGGAAGATGAATTAATCTCTTCCAATCAGATGGCCATTGAGTGGTTAGGCATACCTTCATTCATTCATTCAATCGTATTTATTGAGCACTTAGTGTGTGCTTACTATGCGTTTGGGAAGTACCAGTTTGCAACATACCTGTTAACATAGTTTGGTAAGGACGTTAGGCGATTCCTCTCCAGTTGCCTGAAACACCTCAATAGGAAGTCTATCAAATCCAGGTGCCTTATTGGCAAGGCAGTGCACAGCTGATCTAAGTTTGCTTTTCCCTGAAGTGCGGCTATAATTCATAAGGAACATTTTCAACTACTTCTTGTATATTGTTGTCCTTCTGGTATAGTTCCTGCAGCGTGGCTCAGTAGAAAGAGCACGGGCTTGGGAGTCAGAGGTCATGGGTTCTAATCCTGTCTCCAGCACTTATCACCTGTGTGACTTTGGGCAAGTCACTCAACTTCACTGTGCCTCAATTACCTCATCTGTAAAGTAAGGATGAAGACTGTTAGCCCTAGGTAGAACAACCTGATCTACCTGAACAACCTGTACAACCTGTAACAATAATAATAATAATCATATATCGTGGGGAGCGTGGGAAAGATAGGGAGTATGTGCACACAAACCGTACCCAACGGCTCAAAGCCAAACAGACTCAACAACAGGAGATAAAGGGACCAGGGCAAGAAAAACAACCTTGCACCTGCAAAGCTCGGAGGCAACCTCAAGGCCATATCCACAGCCAGCAATGGTTGGCAACGGGTGGCTGGGGGCCAGCCAGAGCAAACGCTTCGTGATGGACAGAGCTGTTGCTAGGCTAGTGGCTGGAGGGTGGCGAGTGAGTGTGCTACATGGCCTGAGAAAATCCTGCCCCCGGGCAACGGGGGGTATAAGAGACGAACAAGACAAGGGGGGTGCAAGCACGCACGCAGCTCACACGCACACACAGGTACTCTCTCTTCCTCCCTTTCTCTCTCTCTCTCTTTCTCTCTTTCTTTATTAACCATGTAATCGCTGATAGCAAATAAACGGCAACCAAGCTTTGGACCTCTGGCTGACTCTTCCTGGTGTGAACGCGCGGCCTGCGTCCGGAGACGTCCGAAGACCCGGAAAGGGTAAGAACCCGAGAGTTGCCCCCGAAACCCCGGGGAGCAACGATATATGTTAAGCGCTTACTCTGTGCAGAGCATTGATCTAAGTGCTGGAGTAGATACAAGGTTAACCGGTTATCCCACGTGGGTCTCACAGTCTTCATCCCCATTTTACAGATGAGGGAACTGAGGCCCAGATAAGTGAAGTGACTTGCCCAAACTCATACAGCTGACAGACGGTGGAGCCGGGATTCAAACCCATGACCTCTGACCCCCAAGCCCATGCACTTGCCACTAAGTCATGCTGCTTGTATACCCCCCCAGTGCTTAGAACAGTGCTTTGCACATAGTAAGCACTTAACAAATACCATCATTCTTACTTCGATATCCATTTGATTCTATTGGGACCATTTACCAACAGTTTATTTTTGCTTTTGGCAAAGCCAATCCAAGGATGAAATGTTCCTTTAATTTCCTTAAATCTTCTGAGATAGTGATTTTGTCCAACCCCATTCATTACTACCTTCCATTAATTCACATATGCTGTAATCATATTCCTGTTTGTCCTTCTCCTGGCAGAGCACTGGAATTTTCAGCTCAGTTATTTAACCAGGTTCTTTTGTCCTCTGATTTTTGCTTCCTTCCTTCTTTTTGCTACTTCCAGAGTTATGTTCGACATCCCAAGCGCTTAGTACAGTGCTGTACACACGGTAAGTTCTCAATATATACGATTGAATGAATGAATGAATACATTTTGACTTCTTCTGCTCCCTGACCTTTTGAAATACTTTGTTGCCTTCTTCCTTGATAACACTTTTAATCTCCATCCATAGTTTCTCTGGTTCTTTGCCTTTGAGAATCAGCATCTGAAATCGATTTTCACATGATCCTTAAATGCAGGGGGAATATTCATCAGGTCATATTTGGGCAGCTGTAAGACACGGCTGATATTTCTAAGTTTTAACCTAAGTTTACACATTAAAAGCTCATGATTCATTCATTTATTCAATTGCATTTCTTGAGTGCTTACTGTGTGCAGAGCACTGTACTAAGCCCTTGGGGAGTACAAGTCAGCACCATATAGAGATGGTCCCTACCCAACAATGGGCTCACAGTCTGTAAGGGGGAGACAGACAACAAAACAAAACATGTAGACAGGTGTCAAAACCATTAGAATAAATAAAATTGTAGCTATATGCACATCATTAACAAAATAAACAGAATAGTAAATATGTACAAGTAAAATAGAGTAATAAATCTGCACAAATATATACAAGTGCTGTGGGGAGGGCAAGGAGGTAGGCGGGGGGGAAGGGGAGGAGGAGAGGAAAAAGGAGGCTCAGTCTGGGAAAGCCTCCTCGAGGAAATGAGCTCTCAGTAGGGCTTTGAAGGGAGGAAGAGAGCCAGTTTAGTGGATGTGTGGAGGGAGGGCACTGCAGGCCAGGGGAATGACGTGGACCAGGTCTCGATGGCGGGACAGGTGAGAACGAGGCACAGTGAGAGGCTAGTGGCAGAGGCGAGGAGGGTGCAGGCTGGTCTATAGAAGGAGAGAAGGGAGGTGAGGTAGGAGGGGGAGAGGTGATGGAGAGCCTTGAAGCCGAGTGTGAGGAGTTTTTCCTTGATTTGTAGGTTGACAGGCAACCACTGGAGATTTTTGAGGAGGGGAGTGACATGCCCAGAGCGTTTCTGTACAAAGATATTCCTTGCAGCAGAGTGAAGTACAGACTGAACTGGGGAGAGACAGGGGGAAGGGAGATCAGAGAGGAGGCTGATGCAGTAATCCAGTCGTAAAAGGATGAGAGATTGAACCAGCAAGGTTCAATGGATGGAGAGCAAAGGGCGGATCTCGGCGATGTTGTGGAGGTGAGATAGGCAGGTTCTGGTGACAGATTGGATGTGTGGTGAATGAGAGCGAGGAGTCGAGGATGACACCAATTTTGCGGGCTTGTGAGATGGGAAGGATGGTAGTGCCATCTACAGTGACGAGAAAGTCAGGGAGAGGACAGGGGTTGGGAGGGAAGATAAGGAGCTCGGTTTTGGGCATGTTGAGTTTTGGATGTCGGGCAGGCATCCAGATGGAGATTTCCTGAAGGCAAGAGGAGATATGAGCCTGGAAGGAGGGAGAGAGAGCAGGGTTGGAGATGTAGATTTGGGTGCCACCAGTGTAGAGATGATAGTTGAAGCCGTGTGAGCGAATGAGTTCACCAAGGGAGTGAGTGTAGATAGAGTTCCAGGCCATGTTTTTGCTGCCAAAATACAACTCCTCCATTTCTTTCTACAAATAAAATAACTTATATGATTTCTATATAGTCCGTGTGTACAGTCGTCATTTAGGTTGGTTAAAGAAGGTGTTTGCAATTAAAAAGTCATTTGAGTCACAGAAATCAATCGGTCTCCAGCTTGATTCCAATTTCCAAGGCTTTACTTTCCAACAGCCTTCATTCCGTTCCATTCCATTATCAACTTTTGCATTCCAGTCCCCAGTGATAATCACCACATCTTGTTCACAGCTTTTATCCATCTTTCTCTGTACTTCATTGTAAAATCTATCTATTTCTTCTTGCTCTGCATCTATTGCTGGGGCCTACATCTGAAATGTTATCATATTGAATGCGTTTCCTCTGAATATGATATCAATCGCTCATTGACGGCATTCTATCCGTTAACTGTCTTAGCAATTTTCTTGGTCACAATTACCGCTTTGCCATTTCTTCTTTTTTTTGGCGTGAGCAGAGTGGTAGATTGTATGCTAGATTGGAAATGCCAAATACCAGTTCATTTTATTTCACTTATTCCTGGGATGTCGATCTTCGATCTGTCCATTTCATTCTTGATTATTTCCAGCTTTCCCTGGTTCATACTATGCACATTACAAGTTCCAGTAATAGAGGTACCTTTAAAGCTTTGGATAATCATTTCTTGCATGGCAACATCAGCAACCAGAGGTCCCGAAAGCTTCATTCCAGCCACATCATAAATACCCATGATACTCTGACATGTTATCTGCCCATCTCTAGTGGCTCGTTGAGTGCCTTCTGACCTGAGAGGCTCATCTTTCAGCACCATATCTGTAGTAATTCTGGTATGTGCATCCATAGAGTTTTCTTGGTAAAAATATGGTAGTGGTTTACCATCGCATTCTTCCATGCAGTGAAAACTCGAGTCTCTGCTGCTTTCTTTAATCAACATTTTGATCACTTGATCATCTGCCTCTGACTCTTTCCCATGCCGCTGCTGCCCAGCACAGGTGAATCAACTTTGTCTGATGCTTCCTTTTACACCTTTCCATTATGGGTAACCCTAGTGAGAGAGTACCTCTCAATGGATAGCTCTAAACTTCACTGGCATACCCAAACACTCCTGCCATGCCAAGGTAAGGCATAGAAGAGATCTATATCCTAAGTATTTGATATTCACCCCACAGCACTAATGTCTATATCCGCAATTTATTTACATCAATGTCTGCCCCGACCCTAGACCATAAGCTCACTGTGGACAGGGACCATGTCTTCCAACTCTACTGCACTGAACTCTCCACACAATAAGCACGCAATATATAACATCAAAGGATGAATAACTATTGCTTCGTCCCAAGTACTTAGTACAGTATTTTGCACACTATAAGTGCTCATCAAACACCATTGATGTACCCCTCACTGTACAGTATTTTCCAAGAAAAGGAGGTGTGTGTGTGCGCGCGTGTGTGTGTGTGTGTGTGTGTGTGTGTGTGTGTGTGTGTTCGTGGGGAGAGAGAAATGGGGTTACTAGTCACAGTGGAATTTCCACAGTCCCACAGTACTTATGTACATACTTGTGATATATTTATTTACTTTAATGTCTGCCCCTGCCCCAGACTGTAAGCTCGATGTGAATAGGGAATGTGTCTGCTATATTGTTATATTGTACTGTCTCAAGCACCTAGTCCAGTGCTCTGCACACAGAAAACGGACAGTAAATGTTATTCCTGTTCCTCCCCTCCCCATCGCCCACCTCCCCCCCTCTTTCCTACCCCCTCCCCCTCCCCACAGCACTTCTATATATTTGTACATATTTATTACTCTATTTATTTTATTTGTACATATTTATTACTCTATTTATTTTATTATTGATGTGTATAAAACTATAATTCTATTTATTCCGATGGTATTGACGCCTGTCTACTTGTTTTGTTTTGTTGTCTGTCTCCCCATTCTAGACTGTGAGCCCATTGTTGGATAGGGACCGTCTCTATATGTTGTTGATTTGTACTTCCCAAGCGCTTAGTACAGTGCTCTGCACTCTATTACAGTGCTAGAGTCTAGTCTAGTACAGTGATCTGTACTAGAGAAGCAACGTGGCTTAGTGGAAAGAGTACTGTCTTGGAAGTCAGAGGTCGTGGGTTCTAATCTTGGCTCCACCACTTGTCAGCTGTGTGACTTTGGGCAAGTCACTTAACTTCTCTGTGTCTCAGGTACCTCAACTGTAAAATGGGGATTAGGATTGTGAGCCCCACGTGGGACAACCTAATTACCTTGTATCCCCCAGCGCTTAGAAGAGTGTTTGGCACATAGTAAGTGCTTAACAAATAAAATCATCATCATCACACAGTAAGCACTCAATAAATATGATTGAACGAATGAATAAATGAATGGAGTTAGAAAGACCTGAGTTCTAATGCCAGTTCCCCGATTTGCCTGCTGTGTGACCTTGGGCAAGTCACTTCACTTTTCTTGGCCTCATTAAAATGGGAATGAAAGCTGTGAGCCCCATGTGGGACAGGGACTGTGTCCAACGTGGTTAGCTTGTATCTACCCCAGCACTTGGTACCGTGCCTGGTACATACTAAAGGCTTAACAAATGCCATAAAAAGAAACACTTAATACAGTGCCTGGCAGATAGTAAGCACTAAAAAATTCCATGTAAAAACCTTTAGTACAGTGCCTGGCACATAGTAAGCACTAACAAATTCAATAAAAAGCACTCAGAACAGCAGCTGGCACATAGTAAGTGCTTACCAAATGCCATAGAAAAATGTCATCATCAGTGGTATTTATCAAATGTCTGCAGTGTGCCAAGTACTGTACAAAATGCTTTAGAGAGTCCAATCGAACAGAGTTGGTAGACACACAATGAGCTGACAGGTCAGAGGAACTTGTTTTCAGTCCCTCTCACTCTCTCCCAAATTCCATTTTCTCCTCAGACCCTGTTGTGTCCTTCCTACCACTTCTCACCCCGTCTTGTCTGAGATGGTCTCCAGAGACCTCATTCAGGGCATCTGCTTTCTCTTCCAGACAGCAGTGGGACTCGTTGGGAGCACCTTCCTGCTCATGGTCCATGTCTTCCTACTCCATGAGCCCAAGTCCATGGACCTAGTCATCAACTACCTGGCCTTAGTACACATCATGATGCTCCTCACCAGGTTGGTCATAGTGACGGTATCAGCTCATGGTCTGCGGCAGCTCCAGACCGACGTCCGGTGTAAGTGGTTTGCATTTTTGTACCGCAGTTCACGTGGTGCCTCCATGGGCACCACCAGCCTCCTGAGCTCAATCCAGGCCATCACGGTGAGCCCCAGACACCCCTCTTGGGCCCGGCTCAAAGCCTTGATGTCCAGGCGCATCTTCCCAGCTTGCATCTCCATCTGGTTCATCAACCTTCTTGTGGAAGCCAACCTCCTCGTGAAGATGGTTTCATTCCCCAGTGCGACCAGCAGAGAGAACAGTTTCCATGACAACTATTGCATGTTGTCCAGGATCAGCACGCCCATCAGCTCTCTGCTCCAGGTGCTGTTCCTGACCCTTATGACAGCCCGTGACATCCTCTCCTCTCCACTGGGGCTCATGGGAAGCTCCAGTGTCTACATGGTCCTCCTCCTCCTACACCATGGCCAGAGGGTCTACCATCTCCATGGCCACTGCCCGATGCCCAGGACCTCACTGGAGACCCGGGCCACCCAAACCATCCTGCTCCTGGTGAGCTGTTTCGTAGTCTTTCATTCTGGAGACTTTGTCCTCTCCCTCTTCCTCGGGACAATGCTGAGAAACAATCTCTTCCTCTTGGTCATTTCACAGTTTGTGGTCAGTAGTTATGCCACCATCAGCCCCTTCGTGCTGCTCAACAGTCACTGCCAGGTCACCAAACTCCTGGATTCCTTTTTAGGGAAAAAAGACCCCATCCCTTAAAAGACTCCATTGCTGTGATGGAGAATTATCCCCTCCCTTGGGAAGTTTCAGCATGAAAGTGGAAATGAATGAAATATCCTGTCCAATTATTACCATAATAAGAATAATAATTATGGTATTTGTTAAGTTTTTACTATATATACCAGGCACTGTTCTAAGCTCTGGGATGGACACAAGTAAATCAGAATGGAGACAGTCCCTGTCAAATTTGGGGCTCACAGTCTCAATCCACATTTTACAGATGAGGTAACTGAGGCACAGAGAAGTGAAGTGAATTGCCCAAGGTCACACAGCAGACAAGTGGTGGAGCCGGGATTAAAACCCATGACCTTCTGACTCCCAGGTCCACTATTAATAGAGGAACATCGTGGCCTCATGACCCGGGGCAAGGGCCTTAAACTTTCTGTGCCTCAGTTTCCTCACCTGTAAAATAGGCCTCAATCCCTGTTCTCCCTCTTACTTAGATTGTGAGCTCTATTGGAGAAAGTCCAGGGCCAGGCATCAGGAGACAAGGGTTTTAATTTCAGCTCTGCCATTGGCCTGCTGCATGACCTCTGACAAGTCACACAACTCTCCTGGACCTCAGTTTCCTCAACTGTAAAATTGGAAGAATGTGCTCTGTGTCTACCTAGCTCACAGGGACGTTGGAAGGAGAATATGAGATCATGGATGCGTTTAGAAAAATTAAAAAGAAAAAGCAGCACTCTAATACCTGAAATGCACCTCTGGAACTGACATAGCAGCGGCAAGCATCTCAAACAGGAACAATTAATTAATTAAATCAATAATGTTCTTTTGTTAGCCCCATGCAACGATCGCAGCTCTGTATATACGCTGGGGTGAGTAATGGATTGTATTTTTTGAGCACTTACTATGTGCAGAGCACTGTACTGAGCACTTGGGAGAAGATAACACAACAATCACATTCTCTGCCCACAGCGAGCTTACAGTCTAGAGGAGAATACATAGACACTGAGTTTTGGACCTAGCTCTAGGCCCTCTAATCTTGTATCTAGAGTGTGGGGAAAGATGAGAAAACAAGCAGCCAGGGAAAGAGAGATTTCAGTGATGGAAAACTCTCTTTTCTGTAACCCCCAGCATGCGAGTGGGTTGGCCTCCTTCTCCCTCTCCCTCCTCATCTCAGTCCCCCTCCCAATCAGTCAATTGTATTTATTGAGTGCCTACTGTGTGTGGAGCCCTGTATCAAGCACTTGGGAGAGTACAACATACCAGAGTTGGTACACATGTTCCCGGCCCACAACAAGCTATCTCGAACGGGGAGACGTTAATAGAAATAAATTACAGATACATAAGGCTTTGAAGTGGGGGAGAGCAATTATCTGTCTGATATGAGGAGAGAGGATGTTCCAGGTCAGAGGTAGGATGTGGGCTATAGGTCGGTGGTGAGATAGACAAGATCGAGGTACAGTAGGAAGGTGAGCATTAGAGGAACGAAGTGTGCAGGCTGGGTTGTAGTAGGAGAGTAGCAAGGTGAGGTAGGAGAAGGCAAGGTGTTCGAGTGCTTTAAAGCAAATGGTGAGGAGTTTTTGTTTGATGCATAGGTGGTTGGACAAACACTGGAGTTTCTTGAGTGGGGATATGTGGTCTGAAGGTTTCTGAAGGAAAATGATCCGGGAAGCAGAATGGAGTATGGACTGCAGGCAGGTAGGTCAGCAAGGAGGCTGATTCAATAATCAAGGTGAGATGGGATAAGTGCTTGCATTAATGTGGAAGCAATTTGGATGAAAAGGAAGGGGCTGATGTTAAGATGTTGTGAAGGTGGGACTGACAAGATTTAATGATGGCTTGAATATGTGGGTGGAACAAGAGAGAGGAGTCAAGGATAATGCCAAGGTTATAGGATTGTGAGACAGGAAGGATGGTGGTGGTGTCAACAGTGATGGGAAAGTTATAGGGAGGACAGGATTTGGGTGGAGAGATAAAAAGTTCAGTTTTAGCCATATTAAGTTTGAGGTGATGGGAGGACATCCAAGTCGAGACGTCTTAAAGGCAGGAGGAAATGTGAGCCCACTGTTGGGTAGGGACCGTCTCTATATGTTGCCAACTTGTACTTCCCAAGCGCTTAGTACAGTGCTCTGCACACAGTAAGCGCTCAATAAATATGATTGAATGAATGAATGTAAGACTTCAGAGACGTAGAGAGATCAAAACTGGAGAGGTAGATTTGGGTGTCATCAGCATAGAGGTGGTAGTTGAAGCCGTATGAGTGAATGAGTTTTCCAAGGGGCTTGGTGTAGATGGAGAATAGAAGGGGACCCAGAACTGAATCTTGAGGGACAAAAACAGTAGGGGATTGGACGCAGAGGAAGATCCCGAAAAAAAAGACTGAGAATGAGCGCTCAGAGAGACAGAAAAAGAAGCAGGAGAGGACATTGTCAGTGAAGCCAAGGTTGGATAATGTTTCTAGGAGAAGAGGGTGGTCGACAGTGTCAAAGGCAGCTGTGAGTTTGAGGAGGAGTAGGTTGGAGTAAAGGCCATTGGATTTAGCAAGAAGGAGATCATTGGTGACCTTCGAGAAGGTGGTTTCTGTGGAGTGAAGGGGACAGAAGCCAGATTGGAGAGGGTCAAGGAGAGAATTGGAGGAGAGGAACTTGAGACAGTGGGTGGAGAGGGATCGCTCAAGGAGTTTGGAGATGAATGGTGGGAGGGACATAGGGCGATAACTGGAGGGAGCCATGGGGTCAAGGGAGGTTTTTATTTGGAAGGAGGAGATATGGGCATGTTTGAGAGCAA
Organism: Tachyglossus aculeatus; assembly: GCF_015852505.1. Classification (NCBI taxonomy): domain Eukaryota; kingdom Metazoa; phylum Chordata; class Mammalia; order Monotremata; family Tachyglossidae; genus Tachyglossus; species Tachyglossus aculeatus. The sequence continues at coordinate 15,797,341 of NC_052099.1, forward strand.
TGGGGAAGAAGCCACTGAAGAGTGAACAGTTGAAAATGGCAGGTAGGGAGGGAAGAAGGGAGGCCACACACTCCTACTATTCTTATGTTCCATTGGACTAACAGCAGGTCACTTATCACAGTGTTCTATACACAGTAGGTAATAAAATTCTCTGCACACCATTACACCCTGAATACTTTGCTCTGAACCTAGTAGGTAACTTGTTTCTACCCTAGTGCTTAGTACAGTGCCTTGCACAAAGGGAGCACCTACAAATACCATTATCCTTACTATTATTAACATTATTATTATTAATGATGATAGTAATAATGAAAAAATGATTTTATGAGTACAACCCATAACTCTGTCCTGGGCAGTTCATTCCTAAAGTGCGTCCTGTTCAGAGGACTCATGTAGCTATCTGGAATAGCTACAGCCAACGTCCCCACGACATCTGTCTAGTATGTGGAAGTCAAGAGGTTGGAAAAGTCCTGAAGTGGACACAGAATAATCAGGTCGGACACAGTCCTGTCTCACATGAAGCTCCAAGTCTAAGGGAGAGGGAGAACAGACCTTTAATCTCTATCTGATAGATGAGGAAACTGAGGACCAGAGAAGTAAAGCGATGTGCCCAAGATCTCCAGTCCTGATCTCTCTCCCTCTCTTCAGTCTTGTATTTCCCCCTGCTTTCAAGACCTCTCTACTTGGATGTCCTCCTGTCACCTCAAACTCAATACGTCTGAAACAGAACTTCTTATCTTCCCACCCAAACCCTGTCCACCCCATGACTTTCCCATGACTGTAGATAACACCATCATCCTTTCTCTCTCACAAGCATAATAACCTTGGTGTTATCCTTGAATCCTCTCATTCAACCCACATATTCAATCTATCACTAAATACTCTAGGTTCCACCTTCACAACATCATTAGAATCCACCCTTTCTTCTCCATCCAAACGGGTACTATGTTAATCCAAGCATTAATCCTATCCTGCCTTGATTACTGGATCAGCCTCCTCGCTTACCTCTGTCTCTGTCTCTCTCCACTCCAGTCCATACATTATTTGGCTGCCTGGAACATTTTCCTACAAAAATGTTCAGGCCATGATTCCCCACTCCTTAGGAATCTCCAGTGGTTGCCCATCCACCTCCGCATCCAATAGAAACTCCTCACCATTGGCCTCAAAGGACTCAACCACCTTGACCCCTTCTACCTCACCTCGCTACTCTCATGCCCATACACTTCGCTCCCCTAATGATAACCTTCTCACTGTACCTCGATCTCGTCTATCTAACCACTGACCTCTCGCCGATGTCCTGCCTCTGGTCTGAAATGCTGTCCCTCCTCCTAGCCAAAAGACAGTGACTCTCCCCTCCTTCAAAGCCTTGCAGAAGGCTCATCTCTTCCTAAAGGCCTTCCCTGACTAAGGTCTCCTTTCCACTTCTCCTACTCTATTTTGCATTGCCCTGACTTGCTCCCTTCATTCATCCCCCCTCACAGGTCCAAAGCACTTATGTACGGATCTGTAATTTATTTGTGGTAATGTCTGTCTCCCCTTCTAGACTATGCTTGTTGTGGGCAGGAAACGTGTCTCTATATTGTTCTATTGTACTCTCCCAAGTGTTTCATACAGTGCTCTGAACAAAGCAAGTGTTCAAAAATACGATTGAATGAATGAATGAAAGAATAACAACACCTAGTTGCAGTAATGGAGATCACACCTATCAAAACTGTGAGGAAACACTGGGGAGTCAGAGAGAAGTGCTCAAGGAATACACATCTCTTGGAGTTAATCTCTGAACTTCCAGGTACTCTTAAAGATTTCTATAACTTTCCCCACGCTTTAGGTGATATTATTTTCTCCACACTTATCTGATTCCCAGGAAAGAAGACTCTCAGCTGCTCCCTCCCTCGATGCCCCAGGTCTTCGATGCTCACTGTCAGAGCTGGGCCTAAGGGGGCCCAAAGGTTGGGGCCCACCTGCTCCTGGCGTCTTGTAACAGAAGGGCACCGGTGCTTTCTCTTTGTCTCCCAACTCTCTACAGCAGTGCCAGGTTCCTGACAGTGACAGGATAACAGCAGTTCTGCGGGGAGATGAGCTCCTGAAATCCTGTCTTGTAACTGAAGACCTGCCAGCCTCCTGCCTGGTTTCAGATCGCCAAACCAGGTCAGCTTTAGAAGTCTTCCTGGTAAGTGTATCCTTTTATTAGTGGTATCTGATAGAGAAGTAGCATGGTTTAGTGGAAAGAGCCCGAGTTTGGGAGTCATGGGTTCAAATCCCGGCTCTGCCACCAATTATCTATGTGACTTTGGGCAAGTTACTTGACTTCTCTGTGCCTCAATTACCTCATCTGTAAAATGGGGATTAAGACTGTGAGCCCCACATGTGACAACCTGATTTCCTTGTATCTTCCCCAGTGCTTAGAACAGTGCTTGGCACATAGTAAGCACTTAACAAATGCCATTATTATTATTTTCTCATCAACCAATCATATCTATTGAGCACTTACTGTGTGCAGAGCACTATATTCAGCACTTGGGAGAGTACTGCATATATAATAATATTATGATATTTGTTAAGCTCTTACTAGATACCAAGCATTGGATTAAGCACTGGGATAGACACAAGGTAGTCAGGTTAAACCCAGTCCCTGTCCCACACGGGGCTCAGTCTAAATAAGAGGGAGTAGGATTTAATCCCAATTTTACATAGGAGGAACCAGAGGCACAGAGATATGTGCCAGGCACTGTAATATGAACCGGGTCTGAGAAAAGATAATCAGATTGGCTCACAGTCTTAATACCCATTTTACAGATGAACTAACTGAGGAACAGAGAAGTTAAGTGACTTGCCCAAGGTTACACAGCAGTCATGTGGCAGAGGTGGGATTGGAATCCAGGCCTGTGCTCTAACCACTAGGAACACTGCTTCTCATGTGCTTTATTGCAGTTGGTTGATTTCAAGTGCTTAGCATAGTGCTCTGTAAACAGTAAGCATTCAGTAACTACCATTGATTGATTCCAAGTGCTTAGCACAATGCTCTGCATACAGTAAGTGCTCAGTAAATAGCATTGAGTGATTCCAAGCACATAGAGCCCTTAGTACAAGGCTCTGCACAGTAAACATTCAGTAACTACCACTGATTCATTGATACCAAATGCTTAGCATAGTGCTTTGCACATAGTAAGTGCTCAATAAATAGCACTGAGTGATTGCGGTTCTGTTCGGTGCGATCAGAAAGGAATGTCAGGGGCATGGGCTGATGATTGGGGGTCTGAACACAATATGGGGAGAACTGGGATCTTTTCCAAATAGAGTAGGAGGGAAACCATCACTTTTTCCCTCCTGCCCGCATCTCTTTTTCCCAAATCCCAGATCCTGGTAACATCAGCCTCCCATTCCCCCAAGACCCTCCCTAGACCGACCAGACTGAGCAGCCTGCAGTATGGACAATCTGTGTCAGCGATGCCTCCTGAAACCTCCAGCCAGTTGGCTGTCAGCTGAGATTGTGGTGGCGAAGGGACTGGGTTCATTTTTCTGAAACAAACAAAGAAACAAACAAACAAAAAAACCATTTAGTCCATGTTCTCCCATCCTCAAAAACCTCCATGGGTTGCCCATCCCCTTTCACCTCTCAAACAGAAACTCCTTACCATCAGCTTTTAAAGCATTCAGTTTCCTTGCCCCCTCCTATCTTACCTTGATGCTTTCCCACTACAACCCAGCCCACACACTTCTTACCCCTAATGCTCAACATTAACACTGTACTTCTTTCTCATAAATCAAGCCACTGACCCCATGCTCATCACCTTGTCTCCTGAACTCCTTATCTTCCCACCCAAACCCTGTCCTCCCCCTGACTTTCCCATCAGTGTAGATGGCACCACCATCCTTCCTGTCTCACAAGCCTATAACCTTGGCGTTATCCTTGACTCCTCCGTGTCATTCAACTCACATATTCATTCCATCACTAAATCCTGTTGGTCCCACCTGCATAACATCGCTAAAATCCATCCTTTCCTCTCCATTCAAACTATCATATTAATACAGTGTGAAGCAGCGTGACTCAGTGGAAAGAGCACCGGCTTTAGAGGCAGAGGTCATGGGTTCAAATCCCAGCTCCACCAAGTTTCAGCTGTGTGACTTTGGACAAGTCACTTCACTTCTCTGGGCCTCAGTTACCTCATCTGGAAAATGGGGATTAAGACTGTGAGCCCCCCGTGGGATAACCTGATCACCTTGCAACCTCCCCAGAGCTTAAAACAGTGCTTTGCACATAGTAAGCATTTAATAAATGTCATCATTATTATATAATTACTCATCCTATCCTGCCTGGATTACTACATCAGATTCCTTGCTGACCTCCCAGCCTCCTGTCTCTCCCCTCTCCAGTCCATACTTCACTTGGCTGCCGAGATCTTTTTTTCTACAAAAACGTTCAGGACATGTCATCCCACTCCTCAAGAAACTCCAATCGTTGCCCATCCACCTCGACATCAAAAGAAACTGCTCACCATTGGCTTTAAAGCACTCCACCACCTTGCCCCCTCCTACTTCAACTTGCTACTTTCCTTCTACAACCCAGCCCACACACTTCACTCCTCTAGTGCTAACCTTCTCACTGTGCTGTGCTCTCTCCCCTCTCTCACCACTGACCCCTTCACCCATGTCCTGTCTCTGGTCTAGAATGCCCTGCTTCTAAAATTTGACAGACAATTACTCTCCCCCACTTCAAAGCCTTATTGAAGTTACATACGCTCCAAGAGATCTTCCCAGACTAGGCTGCCTTTTCTTCTTCTCCCACCACCTTTTGTCTCACCCTGACTTGCTCCCCTTGTTCTTCCCCCACTCCCAGCCCCACAGCACTTATGTACATATCTGTAATTTATTTATGTATATTAATGTCTATTTCCCCCCTCTCGACAATGAACTCATTGTGGGCAGGGAATGTGTCTATTTATTGTTGTATTGTACTTTCCCAAGCACTTACTGCACACAGTTAGTAGTCAGTAAGTATGATTAAATGCCTAAATGAATGACTGACTTCCCTCTGGTATGGATCTCCTTCCCCCTTCATCAATCATATTTATTGGTTAATTTGTGCAGCTTACGGTACAAAGCACTTGGGAGAGGGTAATATAACAGATTTAGTAAACATGTTCCCTTCCCTCTCAGAGTCGCACCTGCAGAGTTTCCAGTACTCTACCAGTCTTGGCTATGGGAGGGAGAGTCAAGCAGAGACATACCCATTCTGTTCCTATCTTGGGCAGTAGCTAGCAAGAGGAAGGCAATCTACAACAAGTCAAAACTCACCTGTGCTGGGCAGCAGTGACATGGGAAGGAGTCGAGGGTGGAGACTCAAGTTTACTGCGCAGAACGAGACAATGGTAAACCTCTTCCATATTTTTATCAAGAAATCTCTATGGATACACTACCAGAACGATTGCAGATGAAGGTGGAGCGTTCTGGGTGAGATGTGTCGATGACATCGCTTTGGGTCAGAGAAGACTCGACAGCATTAGACAAACATGTGCCCTGTCCACACAAACATACAGTCTCGAGGGGGCAGCTACCTGAGAGCCCACCACTCTCTCCATCGTCAGAGCCTTATTCAAATGACATCTCCTTCAAAAGGTCTTCCCTGACTAAGCCCTCATTTCCCTTACTCCCTCACCCTTCTGTATCATATATCCACCTGGCTCTGTACCCTTAGTACCTACTATTCACACCACAGTACCTATCTCCATATTCATCATTTGTTTATATTTATATCTGTCCCCCACTCCAGACTGTGAGCTCCCTGTGGGCAGGGTATATGTCCACAGTACTAAACTCTCCTCTTGGCTCTGCACATAATAAGCACTCAATGAATGCCATTAATTGTACCCCTCACTGTACAGTGGTTTCCCAAGGAAAGGAGGTGTGTGTGTGTGTGTGTGTGTGTACATGTGTGTGTGTTTGTGTTTGTGTGTTCACTGTTCCTGTGGTCCATGAGGCTACTGGACCCATTGGAATTTCCTCCATATTCCACCTGTGAGGGACTAGGGGCAGCAGAGAAGTATTGATGTCCCGTCTTTAGCCAAAATTCACTTGGTTTCCAGGACCCCAATCCCAGCGCTCCCCCTCCAACTTTTTTTTAATGGTATTTGTTAAATGCTTATTATGTGTCTGGCACTGTACTAAGAAGTCAGGGCCCCCAGCATTCTCTCTGTACTCACCAAGCAGAACACTAATCAGTGGTGTTTATTAAGTGTTTACTGTGTGAACAGCACTGTAACAAGATGATCAGGTTGGACACAGTCTGAGCCACTCATGGGGCTCACCATCTTTATCCCCATTTTACAGATGAGGAAAGTGAGGCACGAAAGGTATAGTGACTGGCCCAATGTCACACAGCAGAAAAGTGGCAGAACTGGATTAGAAGCCATGTCCTCTGACTCCTGGGCCCAGGCTCTATCCACTAATAATAATTATGGTATTTGTTAAGTGCTTCATTAACTCATTCAATCGTATTTATTGAGAGCTTACTGTGTGCAGAGCACTGTACTAAACGCTTGGAAAGTACAATTTGGCAACAGAGACAATTCCTACCCAACAATGGGTTTATGGTCTAGAATGGGGGAAACAGACAACAAAACAAAACAAGTAGACAAGTGCTTAGTATGTGCCAGGCACTGTACTAAGTGCCGGGGTGGGTAAAAGCAAATCAGGTTGGATGCAGTCCCTGTGAACTCCTTTGAGCTCACAGTCTCAATCCTCATTTTACAGATGAGGTAACTGAGGCACAGAGAAGTGAAGTGACTTGCACAAGGACACACAGCAGATAAAGCTGGGATTAGGACCCATGATCTTCTGACTTCTGACATCTGTTTCTACATGCTGCTACACTACTTCTGGAATCACTGCCCAGTCCACACCCACCTGGAGCAGGGGCAGGGACTGGGCAAGGGCATTGCTAAGATGGAGGGGTCAGCAGCTTCTGTAGTGGCAGACAAATTCTTGATAGGAATGTCTTTCCTGTTATGACTGATTGCTATGGGGCCAAGAGCCAGGAAGCAGGTAAGTAGGAAAGATTCCTGTAGGGAATCCTGCATGGAGAAAGAGATTGCTTGGGATTGGGAGTAGGGGCAGACCTGCCTACCCCTGTGATGTCATGCTTTGGTACCTTTGGGAATCATACACCTGAGAGTCAGAGGCAGCATGGCCTAGTGGAAAGAGTCTGGGCCTGGGAGTCAGAAGGACTTGTAATCGAATCCCAGCTCTGTCACTTGTCTGCTGTGTGACCTTGGGCAAGTCACTTGATTGTGCCTCAATTGCCTCATCTGGGAAGCAGCATGACATAGTGGAGAGAGCACAGGTTTGGGAGTTAGAAGGATCTGAGTTCCAATTCCTGCTCCACCACTTATTTGCTGGGTGACCTTGGACAAGTCACTTCACTTCTCCATGTCTCAGTTCCCACATCAGTAAAATGGGGATTAAAGCTGTGAGTCCCAAGTGGGACAGGGGCTTTGTCCAACCTGATTAGCTTGTATTCATTCATTCATTTAATCGTATTTATTGAGCGCTTACTGTGTGCAGAGCACTGTACTAAGCGCTTGGGAAGTACAATTTGGCAACATATAGAGACAGTCCCTATCCAACAACGGGCTCACCTTCTAGTGTATGTACCCCAGAAATGAGAACCATGGTTAGGGATTGTCTCTATTTGTTGCCGAATTGTACTTTCAAAGTGCTTAGTACAATGCTCTGCACACAGTAAGTGCTCAATAAATGCAATTGAATGAATGAATGAATGAATGGGACATAGTAAGCACTTAGCAAAAACCGTTTATTTAAAAAAAAACTCAGTACAGTACCTGGCACATTGTAGGTTCTTAAATACCATGAAAAACCCAATGTCATTTATCCAGTGCTTACAGTGAGCAAAGCACTGCACTAAATGCTCGGGAGAGTACAATCCAACAGAGTTGGTAAAACCGATCTTTGCTGAAACGAGCTGACAGTCCAGAGAAACTGGTGGCCATTGTCTCCCTTAAACTTCCATTTTTCCCTCAAACCCTCTTGAGGGAAACCCTTCCCAGCTCTCCTCGCTCCATATCGTCTGAGATGGTCTCCAGGGACATCATCCAGGGCATCTGCAGCGGCACTGGTTGGGAACTCCCTCCTCCTCATGGTTCATGTCTTCCTGATCCCCCTGGGCCACGAGCCTAAGCCCACAGACTTAATTTTTACCCTCCTAGCCCTCATCCACACCGTGATGCTCCTCACCAGGGTGGTCACGGACACAGTGTCAGCCCTCTGCCTGTGACAGCTCCAGACCAACGTCGGGTGTAAATTGTTCGCATTTGTGTACCGCACTACACGTAGCTGTTGTCTTTGGTGTACTGTGCTACGCATGGAGGCTCCATGGACACCATCAGCCTCCAGGGTGTGTTTCAGGTCATCACCATTGGCCCTTGTCACCCCTCCGGGGCCTGGCTCAAAGCCCAGATGTCCAAGTGAGTCTTACTGGCCTGGTGTCACCATCTGGTTCATCAACCTGATGGTAGAGGTCAACCTCTTCGTGAAGATCATTTCATCTCCCAATGTGACCAGCAGAGAGAATAGGTTCCACGGCAACTGCTGTGTTGTGTTCTGGATCAGCACATCCATCAGTGCTCTGATCCAGGGGCTCTTCCTGACCCTGATGATGGTCCATGAAGTCCTCTCCCTGTGGTTCACGGGAAGCTCCAGTTGCTACCTGGTCCTCCTCCTCCTCTGGTCCTCCTCCTCCTCCTCCACCATAGCTGGTGGGTCCACCATCTTCACACCCACTGCCCAACCCCCAGGACCTCGCCAGAGACCCGGGCTACCCAAACCATCCTGTTCCTGGTGAACTGCTTCATGGCATTTTACTCTGGAGACTTTGTCCTTTCCCTCTTCCTTGGGACAACCCAGGGAAATGATGCCTTTCTCTTGGCAGTTTCAAACTCTGTGGTCAGTGGTTACCTGACCATCAGCCCTTTCGTGCTGCTCAACTGTGACCACCAGATCAACAAACTCCTGGGTTCATTTCTAGGGAAAAAAAGATCGCCATTCTTAAAAGGACTCCATTGCTGTGAAGAATTATCCCCTCTCTTGGGAAGAGGCTTAAACTTTCTGTGTCTCAGTTTCCTCATCTGTAAAATGGGGATGCAATACCTATGCTCCCTCCAACTTGAATTGTGAGCCCCATGTGGGACAGGGACCTTACCTGATCTGATTATGCCAGCACATAGAACAATGCTTGACAAAGTGCTTATTCAGTCATATTTATTTAGCCCTTGCAATGTGCAGAACACCGTCCTAAGCAGTTGGGAGAGTATGATACAACAGAATTAGCAGATATGTTCCCTTACAATAACAAGCTTACTGTGTATTGGGAAAATTAACAAATACTGCAATCATTACTATTATTGTTCAGTTATCTTTCAATCAATCAATGGGATTTATTGAGTGCTTACTGTGCGCAGAGCAGTGTACTAAGCATATGGGAGAATCTGACATAGCAAAATTGGTAGACAAATTCCCTGCCCTCAAGGAAGACTGACTGACTGAGTTAGCCCTGTCACTTTTCAAACCAATCAATTAATCTTATTTATGGAGCACTTACTGCTATCACTGAGTATTTAGCTGAGTATTATTAAATACTGAGTATTTAGCGCATTGGAGAGGATAACACAACAATATCACAGACACATTCCCTGCCCACAATGAGCTTACAGTGTAGAGGAGAATACACAGAACTCAGTGACAGATGGTTTTCCTTACTGAAACCCCCATCATAGGAGGGGGGCAGTCTCCCTCTCTCTCTCCCGTCCCCGCTCACTCTCCCTCCCAACCAATCATTCCTATTTATTGAGTGCTTACTGGGTGTCGAGCTCTGTACTAAGCACCTGGAAACGTGCTCCTCCCTCCACTCTCCCCTTGCTCACTGTGGGCAGGGGAGTGTCTGTTGACTCTGTGTCTGTGTCTGTTGACAGTATTGTACTCTCCCAAGCACTTAGTACAGTGATCTGCACACAGTAAGCACTCAATAAATACGACTGAATGGATATAAATGAATGAATGAATGAATTGAGTACAGCACAACAGAGTTGGTAGACATGTTCTGTGCCCACAACGACCTTACAGACTAGAGGGGGAGACAGAAATCAGTAGACATAAACCAATTACAGATATGTATATAAGTGCTTTCTGGTTCAGAGAGAGGGTGAATAAAGGGAGCAAATCCAGGTGCAAGGGTGACACAAAAGGGAGAGAGAAAAGAGGAAGTGAGTGTTTAGACTGGGAAGACCTCTTGGTGGGGATGTGTTTTCAATAAGGCCATGAAGCAGGGGGAGAGTGATTGTCTGGTTGGATGTAAAGAGGGAGAGAGTTCCAGACCACAGGCAGGGCATGGGCGAGAAGTTGGTGGCAAAATAGATGAGATCAAGGTACAGTGAGGAGGTTGGCATTAGAGGAGCAAACTGTTCAGGTTGGGTTGTAGAAAGGAAGCAGCAAGGGAAGGTAAGAGGGGACAAGGTGATTGAGTGTTTTAAAGCTGATGGTGAGTAGCGTCTGTTTGATGGAGAGGTGGATAGGCAACCACTGGAGGTTCTTGAGGAGTGAGGAAATATCAACCGAATGGTTATGTGGAAAAACGATCTGGGCAGCAGAAAGATGTGTGGACTGAAGTAGGGAGAGACAGAAGGCAGGGAGGTCAGTAAAGAGGCCAGTGCAGTAATGAGGGTGAAAAGACTCAGTGCCCAAGACTGAACTCTTTATCTACCCTCCAAAACCCTGCCCTCTACCTGACTTTCCCATCACTGGAGATGACACTACCATCCTTCCTGTCTCACAAGCCTGCAACCTTAGTGTCATCCGCGACTCGGCTCTCTCGTTCACCCCTCACATCCAATCTGTCACCAAAACTTGCTGGTCTCACCTCCGCAACATCACCAAGACCTGCCCTTTCCTCTCCATCAAAACCGCTACCTTGCTGGTTCAATCTCTCATCTTATCCCAACTGGATTACTGCATCAGCCTCCTCTCTGATCTCCCATCCTCCCGACTCTCCCCACTTCAGTCTATACTTCATGCTGCAGACCGGATCATCTCTGTGCAGAAACGCTCTGGGCATGTTACTCCCCTCCTCAAAGATCTCCAGTGGTTACCTATCAACCTTCAAATCAAGAAAAACTCCTCACTCTCGGCTTCAAGGCTCTCCAGCATCTTGCCCCCCACACCTCACCTCCTTTCTCTCCTTGTACAGCCCAGCCCACACACTCTGCTCCTCTGCTGCTAACCTCCTCACTGTGCCTCGTTCTTGCCTGTTCTGCTGTCGACCCCTGGCCCACGTCCTTCCCCTGGCCTGGAATGCCCTCCCTCCACACATCCACCAAACTAGCTCTCTTCCTCCCTTCAAAGTCCTACTGAGAGCTCACCTCCTCCAGGAGGCCTTCCCAGTCCGAGCCCCCTCTTTCCTCTCCTCCTCCCCTCCCCATCGCTACCCCCGCTCTACCCTCTTCCCCTCCCCACAGCACTTGTATATATTTGTACATATTTATTACTCTATTTTACTTGTACATATTTACTACTCTATTTTATTAATGCTGTGCATATAGCTATAATTCTATTCATTCTAACGGTTTCGACACCTGTCTACATATGTTCTTTTGTTGTCTGTCTCCCTCTTCTAGACTGTGAGCCCATTGTTGGGTAGGGACTGTCTCCATATGTTGCTGACTTGTACTTCCCAAGCGCTTAGTACAGTGCTTTGCACACAGTAAGTGCTCAAGAAATATGATGGAATGAAAGAATGAATGTCCTTCACTGGCAAGTATTCCTGGTACTTCCTAAATTGCCTCCTTTACCCAAAATTCATTTCACTTCATAACGTATTTCCCACTAAATTGTCAACCTTTTGAGGGCAGGAATTGTGTCTCTCTAATCTGTGGTACTCTCCCAAGTGCTTTGCATATTGCTCCACACACAGTAATCCCTCAGTAAATGCCATCGGTGGACAAATTAATGTGCTGTTGGAAAGAATAATAATCATGGCATTCGTTAAGGGCTACTCTGTGCCAAGCCCTGTACTAAGAACTGGAGCAGATACAAGAGAATCAGGTCCCACCTGGGGCTCACAGTCTAAGTAGGAGGGAGTACAAGTGTTAAATCCCCACTTTGCAGATGAGAGAACAGAGTCAGAGTCCCCTGAACAGAAAGAGCTCTCATTCCTAGAAGAATCACTGCCCTCAGGATATGCAAGTGAGTCCATCCAGCTAAGACGTTTTTACATCTGTCTCATCCCTTAAGGGAGACCTGGATCAGAAGAATTAGGAGCAGGTCATTGGTTGGGGTTGCGGGGGTGGGGTGCGTGGGGAGAAAATGCATCTCTCACCAGTTCAAGCCCAGAGGTTGCTCTGAAATTCCTTCCCTTGGCAACAAGCCAAATCGGTCCCTTGACTCCTTAGAGAAACAGAGTGGCCTAGTGGGTAGAGCATGGGCCTGAGAGTGAGATGTCCTGAGTCGTAATCCCTGCTCTGCCACTTATCCTCTATGTGACCAGGGCAAACCACTTCACTTCTCTGTGCCTCAGTTTCCTCATCTATCAAATAGTAATTAAGAATATGAGCCCATTATGGGACATGGACTGTGCCCAACCTGATGATCTTGGATTTACCCCTGTCAATGGTATCTTATGTAACTATGAAAATCATGATACATATACATATATATATGTACACATATGCACACACACACACACACACATACATATATATATATATATATATATATGTATATATACAGCGTGGCTTAGTGGAAAGAGCATGGGCTTAGGAGTCAGAGGTTGTGGGTTCTAATCCCTGTTCTGCCACTTGACAGCTGTGTGGCTTTGGGCAAGTAATTTAACTTCTCTGAGCCTCAGTTACCTCATCTGTAAAATGGGTATTGACTGTAAGCCCCACCTGGGTGTCACCCGTCGTCCGGAGACGGGTTCGTTCAGTGGTCAGCGAGGCAAGAGAAAGAGAGAGAGGCTGGGGATGGAAAGCCTGAGTTTTATATAAAATTTATTCCGCGAGGCGAATTGAATTTATGTAATTGTTTAGGCTCAATGGATTGAACTTCCCTTTCGGGAGGAATATAATCAATTAGCAATATTAGAGCTTCCCTACACGGGAGGAACACAATCATTTGTTAATCGCGCGTGGGTGAGGCGGCTAGCTCTCTCCCATGTGCACTTCCCTCTCGGGAAGAATCCACTTACTTTCCCACATGGGAAGAATTCATTACATTACCCGCCCACGCGGTGGGCGGCTAGCTCTCACAATGTGCTCTCCCTACATGGGAGAAATCCACTCATGATTCCCATCAACAGCAGGGTACCTGGGTCCCACCCACGAGACACTCACCCGTCCCGCGGCCCTTGCCTCAGTGTGTTGGCCTCAGTGTATAGAGTGGGCATCTGGCCTTCGGGGCAGGGAGAGACACGTGGGCTGCTGCTGCTTCTGCTGCTGCTGCTGCTGCTGCTACTGCGGCTGCTCCTGCTGCTGCGTGTCCTGTTGTTCTGACCCCGAAGGTCAGAGGCGACAGGTATTTATTGCCTGTGCCCCTAGGCCATTCCAGCTTCCGGCCTCAGTCTATCCAATCTCTGCCCTCCCCCTTCTTCCATACCTAATTTAATTGGCACGGGGGCGAGGGACACCTTCTGTATTCCCAGTTTGGGCTGTCAATCTAGCAGATTTGGTCGTGGGGGCGGTATCCCACCCTCACTTCCGAGTTCCACCTGCTGGCTCAGGTGGTCACGAGATAACTTTTGACCTTGAGATGGCCGGTACCCAAGGGTCACCTCGGGACACTGGGACAACCTGATTATTTTGTATCTATCCCAGTGCTTAGAACAGTGTTTGGCACATGTGCTTAGAACAGTACTTGGCACATAGTAAGTGCTTAACCAATTCCATTATTATTATTATACCAATATCACTAATCATATATACCAGTACATATAGTAGGCACTTAACAAGTACCATGATCATATATATCTTCATATATCATTGCCCTTCATGCAGTGATATATGATAGTGACATATAGTGACAGTGACATATTATTGATATATGAATATATATACAATATATCTGAATAAGTAGAGGGATAGATGAGATAGATCGATAGATAGATCGATCGATAGATAGAGAGGATTAGTGATGCTAACAAAGTAAAACGAGAGGAGAACAAACAGCAGATAAAAAATCTGGCATGAAATGAATTAGATGACACAGACAAAATTGCCAAATATCTGTCTGAACAGTCTTAGGCTGGGTAAGCAGAGAGGGGAGTAGAGATTCCTGCCCAGTTCTGAACCAGGAGAGGACAGTTTCAGAGACTCCCTGGTGACTGAGGACTTAGTCAGGGAAGTCCTCTTGGAGGAGATGTGCCTTCAATAAGGCTTTGAAAACAGGGAGAGTAATTGTCTGTCAGATAGGAAGAGGGAGAGCATTCCAGGGCAGAGGCAGGATGTGGATGAGAGGTCTACGGCAATGTGTAGGTTGACATTATCGGAGAAACGTGTGCAGGCTGAGTTGGACTAAAAGAGTAGTGAGGTGATGTAGGAGGGGGTAAGGAATTGAGTGCTTTAAAGCCGATGGTGTGGAGTTTCCGTTTGTTGCGGAGGTGCATGGGCAACCACTGGAGGTTCTTGAGGATGGGGGAAACGTGGATTGAACTTTTCGTAGGAAAACGATCTGGGCAGCAGAGTGCAGTATGGAGTTGAATGGAGAGAGGCAGGAGGTAGGGAGGTCAGCAAGGATTCTGATTTGATAATCAAGGGAGGATAAGGTGAGTGGCTGGTTTAACATGGTAGCAGTTTGGATGAACAGGAAAAGGTGGATTTTAATAACGGCAATTAATAATTATTATGGTATTTTTAAGTGCTTATTATGTGCCGGGAACTGTACTAAGCTCTGGGGTAGATAATCGGGTTGGACATACTTCCTATACCACATGGGGCTCACAGTTTTAATCCCCATTTTTTAGATGAGGGAACTGAGGCAAAGAGAAGTGAAGTGACTGCCCAAGGTTACAGAGCAGACAAGTGGCAGAGCCAGGATTAGAACCTGGATTAACAATGTTATATCCATAGCTCCACTGATGGATCAGTCAAATGACTGATTGATTGCTCTTGAAAGTGCTTAGTGCAGTACTCCCCACACAGTTACTGCTCAATAGATCCCACTGATGAGGAAGAATGTTCCAAGCTCTGATTGAAGTCACAGTCTACTACCCCTTTGTAGTGATTTCTATATCCTTTCTTGTCTTCCCCCATGCCCCCGAGTCCCAGGGAGGAAAGCCTGAATGCTCTGCCCGTTTCCCCCTTCCTCCTCCTTGCACAGACACCCCGCTCCGTGTGTAGCAAGAGCTGCCAGCCAGGATTCAGGAAAACAGCTCAGGAAGGGAAAGCCGCCTGCAACTAAGACTGCCTGCCCTGTGCCAAGGAAGAGATCAGCAGTCAGACTGGTAAAGTGTCAACGAAGAATTCTGCTTCCCAGTCAAACAGTGGGGAGCCGGGCAGGGCATTCCAGGAGAGTTTTCTGGGAGCAGGAAATAATAAGGATAACAACGACAATGATTGTGATACTTTGTCAAGTGTTTACTAGGTGTCTAGAGAAGTGGCATGGCCTAGTAGATAGAGCATGGGCCTGAATGTCAGAAGGACCTGGGTTCTAATCCTGAGCTCCTCTACTTGTCTACTTGGGCAGGTCCCTTCACTTCTCTTGGCCTCAGTTCCCTCATTTTCCAAATAGGGATTAAATACTCGTTCTCCCTCCCATTTAGATTGTGAGCCCCATTCGGGACCTAATGAGCTTGTAACTACCCCAGAGCTTAGCTCAGTGCTTGGCACCTTGTAACACTTTAACCAATACCACAATTATTCTTACCTGAGCCTCGGTATCCGACAAAGGCACCAAGATGCTTGGACAATGTTTTTTATGGTTTCTGTGAGTACTTACTATGTGACAGGTAGTGTATTAAGAGGTAGGGTAGACAGAAGCTAATCAGTTGGACACAGTCCATGTACCAAATGGGGCTCCCATTCTTCATCCCCATTTTGCAGATGAGGTTAACTGGGGTGAAGAGAAGTGAAGTGACTTGCACAAGTTCACAAAGCAGAAAACTGACAGAGATGCGTTTAGAACCCAGGTCCTTCTGACTCCCAGGCCCAGGCTCTGTACACTAGGCCAGGCTAGAGGTGGAGGGTGTGGGATGGTTGGGACCCCAGCCTCCTCTATCCTCTACCCTAATGCCCTAATGTCTCCTTGGGGTTGGACTCAGTCCTGATCCACAGCCTTTGCAACAGGGGAGGCTTCTCTCATTCCCCTGTCAATCAATCAACCTATGCTGTCAATTGAGCATCTATCGTGTGGGGAGCAGTGTAGTAAACAGTTGGGAGAATACAGTATGGCAGAGTGGATAGACACGTTTCCGTCATTTGAAAGCAGCTTCTCAATACTTGTGAGTCTCCTGGTTGCCCTTCTCTGCATTCCTTTGCACCTGTATTGTGAACTTCCCTTACCCAGGGAGCGGAACTTCATGTCTCAGCCCAGGTGAGATGGGAAATCCCATTTATCCCTTTCAGATATGGTGAAGTGAATGAAGTGTCCCCAAGATGAATTCCCAAATCCTCAAAGAGATCAGTGTATCCCAAAAGCGGTGGTCTTCCTTTCCTAGGAGAAGTCTTTGGGAATGGTTCGGCTATCCTTAGCCCTCTGTTTCTCTCTCCTCACCGCCCTGGTTTGGTGGGTATTAATCCACCACCGCAGCACCCCCATAGTGAAAGCTAACAACTGCAGTCTCAGTTACATACTCCTCACAGCCCTCCTTCTCTGCTTCCTGTCCTCCTTGACCTTCATCGGTCTCCCCGGCATGGCCACTTGCCTCCTCCGACAGATGGCCTTTGGAGTCGTCTTTTCCGTGGCCATTTCCTCTGTGTTGGCCAAGATGGTCAACGTGGTCCTAGCTTTCAGGGCAACTGGGTGCGGGAGCAGAATGAAGACATGGCTGGGGTCCAGGATGCCTTCCTCCATCGTTGGCATCCAGGATGCCTTCCTCCATCGTTGGCATCCAAGTGGGCATCTGCACGGTCTGGCTGGGGACCTCCCCTCCATTCCCTGACGTGGACTTGGCATCCGAGGCCGGGGTCATCATTGTCCAGTGTACTGAGGGCTCCACCACTGCCTTCTACTGCTTCCTGGGCTACATGGGGCTCCTGGCCCTGTTTAGCCTCACAGTGGCCTTTCAGACCCGGAAGCTGCCAGACAGCTTCTATGATGCCGAGTTCATCGCATTCAGCATGCCGGTGTTCTGCAGTGTCTGGGTCTCCTTCCTGCCCACCTACCTGAGCACCAAGGGGAAGGCCATGGTGACCAGGGAGGTCTTCTCCATCCTAGCTTCTGGCACGGGCTCCTCGGCTGCATCTCTGGGCCCAAGGTCTATGTGATCCTGCTGAGGCTGGACTGGACAGGAATACCAGAGGGCAGCTCCTGGGGTAGCAGGGGAATCCTTAAATCGGGCAAGGTCAAGCGAGTCTCCCGAGGTCAGGCTCGGGGAGATGGGCTCTCAATGACACGGGTTCTAATGCAGCCCTGTCTCACCTACACACGACTCCGCGGGAAACCCCTAGAGGGCACCATTTCACCTGAGGTGATATCCTGCTTTGCCTCCCAAATCCTCCACTTTCCTTCCTCCCCTTCAGCCCCCGACCTTACATCCATGGTCGCTCCCGAGGGCCTGAGTTCTGCTGAGCAGAAAGTCAGTCTCCATCCCCAGGAGGAGACCTAGGGCAGTGCCTCCAACAGGCAGAGGGAGAAAGAGGCAGATCCTGGCAGGTCTGCCCTTAGTCTGCAGGAGAGCCCTAGTTGGGTGGGATGGGGCACATCAGTCCTGAATCAGTCCCCACTCTTGGCCTCATCCTTCCAGCTCTTCCCACCTTCCTCGTTCAACCAATCAGTCAGTTCAACGATCATTGATTGAGCAGTTATGGTGTGCAAAGCACTTTACTAAGCAGCTGAAGGAGTATGATATAACAATATGACGGATACATTCCCTTCCCACAACGAGCTAATAGTCTAGAGGGGGAGGCAGAAATTCATTTAAATAAATCATGACTATGGACATAAGTTCTGTATGTCTCTCTTCTTTATACTCTCTCCACCCACTACTGCAGCCTGCAGTCCACTCCTCTCCGCTTCTTTACTGGGTTCCCCACTTCCCTCAGGCCCTGACCTGATCTATTAATCAATCAATCGTAAGGACTGTGCACTTGCTGTATTCAGAGCACAGTAGCGAGCACTTGGAAGTGGAGCTTCCTGTCCCAGTCCTCTCTTTCCCACAACTCCTAGCCAGAGCCCAGAGGTCCTAAGGCAAAGTTCCATCAATGCAAGCAGTGGGCATTGGACTCAGAACCCTGGGGCCGGGGCTGGGGTCCTAACTCCCCCCTCACTTCCCACTGGGGGAGCCCACACCATAAAAAGCAGTGTGACCTAATCAGAAGCATTGTGTTTCCAGCGGAAAGTGCACAGGCCTGGGAGCCACAAATTTGGGTTCTAATCCTGGCTCCACCCCTTGCCCATCATGTGAATTTGGGCAAGCCACTTAACTTCTTTGGGTCTCGTTTTCCTCACCTGTATTATGGGGATTAAGATTGTGAGCCCTAGATGGGACAGGGACTGGGCCCCACTGATGATCTTGTTTAAATCTCAGCCCTTAGAACAGTTTCTGAGACAGAGTAAGCACCTAGGAGCTACAAAGACAAAATAAAGAGAACCAGGGCCTATAGAGACACGTTTCCCCTCTGCCACATAGGTGCCTCCCTGCCTCAGTCTCCCCACCTTTCACAACCCTGGACACCGGGACCAGACTACATATCCACCGCCCCCTCCCTGGCTGCCTATTCTCCTGTTTCTGTGCCCTTGTGGAGCCCAGGTTTGTCGTGGCCCTTTTTCCCATGTAGTTTGTCCCTGAGACTCTGGATCTACCACCCGGCTGCCTTCCCTGGGTGAGCAAAGTCTGCCCTGGACCCCCTCATCCGGGACAGGGAGAACAGGGGGGTAGAAGGGCAGAGGACAACAATACCACGACTCTCCAGAACTTAAAAAAAGTCAGAAAATAAGTCATGTCATTTATTATCTTTTAGTTTGGTGGGGAAATCAGGGAGTGGTTGTCCTGGGATTGTGGGGAAGTGGAAGTTCCCTGTCAAAAAACTCAAAACTGAAGGTCCTCTAGACTCTAAGCTTATTCGGGACAGGGAATGTGTATACCTACTCTGTGGACTGTACTCGCCTGAGCACTGAGTACAGTGTTCTGCACAAATTAAGCGCTCACTAAATATGATTGATAGATTTTAGTTGAAGAGAAACTTAGCACTGAAGCAGAGAGAGGACAATTATTATTACATAATTTCTTAAGTGCTTACTTTGGCTCACTGTTCAAAGCACTGAGGAAGATGCAAGTTCATCAGGTTCAATGCAATCCTGTATCACAGTCTACATAGGAGGGAAAACAGGCTGTGAATCCCCATTTTACAGATGAGGAAACTGAAGCACAGAGAGGTGAAGTGACTTGTCCAAGGTCACACGGCAGGCATCTGGCAGAGTTGGGATTAGAGCCCAGGTCCTCAGAGTCCTAGGCTCCTGCTTTTTTTGACTAGGCCATGCTGCACCTCAGGGCAATCAAATCAGATAAGATTTAGTCGAATTTAATGAGTGCTGACCATGTCCAGAGCATTGAACTAAGCATTTGGGAAAGTGTAATACAGTACTACTGGACAATCTGGGGCAAAGATCATGTATATCTAACCTACTGTACTGTATTTCTCCAAGGGCTTAGTACAGTGCTTGATAAATGCTATTAATTGCATCCTTGAAAGATGTAAGCCAATAACGTCCTAGGTTCAGAGGATGTATCAATCCGAGGTATTTATTGAGCACTTCCCATATGCAGAGCACTGTTCACTGACCTCTTGGGAAAGTGCAATACAACAGAATTAATAGATACATTCCCTCCTCATAATGGGCTTACAGTCCAGAGGGGGAGATAGACGTTAATGTGAATAAATGTCTAGTGTCTAATTTAAAGATATGTACATGAATGCTGTGGGGCAGTGGGGTGGGCTGAATATTAAATGCTCAAAGTGTAATATTGGTCTACACACCAATAACAAGCGTGACAACTGATAATGTTCAGGAATCAGAGGACTTATCAGAGTGAGACTGGTCACTTCACTTGATAACCAGAGTGTCTAAGCTGATAATGTCTATGGATCACCAGAGGTACTGGGGTGTAGGACCGATCAAAACATCAATCCTTAATCTAATCCCTGTTCTACCACTTTTCAGTGGTGCGACCTTGGGTGGTTTACTTCACTGCTCTGTGCCTCAGTTACCTCATCCATAAAATGGGCATTCAGTACCTGCTGTTCCTCCCCTCTTGGACTGTGAGCCCCATGTGGAATATGGACCCTATCCAAACTGATTAGTTGGTCTGCCTCAGCACTTGATGAAGTGCCTGACACATAGTAAGCGTATAATAGATACCTTTAAAATATCACTGTGATCCAAAACTCGCAGACAGAAAGGGAGCAATAAGAATGGGGTTGGAACTGAAAACATGACTTAATACATGAGATGTGCCGAGGAAAGTTGAGGAGAGTAATGAGTTCAGAAGGTAGGAACTTTTTCAAGCCGGTTTCAGGCAGTTAGCATTATAGGCCCAAATAGAAAGAGCAATGTGGTCTGGTGGCTAGAGCACAGGCCTGGCAGTGAGAAGACCTAGGTACTAATCCATGCTCTTCCACGTCTATTGAATGACCTTGGGCAAGTCACTTCACTGTTCTGTGCCTCAGTTTCCTTATCTGTAAAATGGAGATTCAATGCCTTTTCTCCCTTAGTTTGAATGGGATCTCCGTGTGGGACAGGGACTTTGTCTGACCCATTAAACCTTTTCTGCTTACATCTCTGCCCCTGCTCTCTCTCCCTCCCTCCAGGCCCATGTCTCCTCCTGCCTTCAGGACATCTCCATCTGGATGTTTGCCTACCATCTAAAACTCAATATGTTCAAGACTGAACTCCTTATCTTCCCTCCCAAACCCTGCCCTCTCCCTGACTTTCCCATCACTGGAGATGGCACTACCATCCTTCCCATCTCACAAGCCCACAACTTTGGTGTCATCCTTGACTCCGCTTTCTCGTTCACCCCTCACATCCAATCCGTCAGCAAAACATGCCGGTCTCACCTCCACAACATCGCCAAGATACGCCCTTTCCTTTCCATCCAAACTGCTACCTTGCTGGTTCAATAGCTCATCTTATCCTGTCTGGATTACTGCATCAGACTCTGATCTCCCATCCTCCTGTCTCTCCCCATTTCAGTCTATACTTCACGCTGCTGCCCGGATCTTCTTTGTGCAGAAACGTTCTGGGCATATTACTCCCCTCCTCAAACATCTCCAGTCGCTGCCTGTCAACCTACGCATCAAACAAAAACTCCGTACTCTCGACTTCAAGGCTCTCCATCACCTCGCCCCCTCCTACCTCACCTACCTTCTCTCCTTCTACAGACCAGTCCGTACCCTCCACTCATCTGCCGCTAACCCCCTCACTGTACCTCATTCCCGCCATCAACCCATGGCCCATGTCCTCCCCCTGGCCTGGAATGCCCTCCCTCCACACATCCGCCAAGCTAGCTCTCTTCCTCCCTTCAAAGCCCTACTGAGAGCTCACCTCCTCCCACAGGCCTTCCCAGACAGAGCCCTCTTTTTCCTCTCCTCCTCCCCATCCCCCCTCCATACCTCCTTCCCCTCCCCACAGCACCTGTATATATTTTTGTACAGATTTATTACTCTATTTATTTTACTTGTACATATTTACTATTCTATTTATTTTGTTAATGATGTGCATTTAGCTTTAATTCTATTTATTCTGACGACTTGATACCTGTCCACATGTTTTGTTTTGTTGTCTGTCTCCCCCTTCCAGACTGAGAGCCCGTTTTTAGGTAGGGACCGTCTCTATACGTTGCCAACTTGTACTTCCCAAGCGCTTATTACAGTGCTCTGCACGCAGTAAGCACTCAATAAATATGATTGAATGAATGAAAGAAATTCACTGCTGAGAAGGTGAATCCCAATGTCGTGTGGCTGTTCACCAGAAGAGGATAATTCTCCTTTGTGTTCATTATAACACTGAGCATGATTGTCTGCTGCCCTTAGAGGAGGATATGGAGAGTGACCAGAACCACGACCCTCTTGGCTGCCCTCACCTCGGGCATCACACCAGGGGACCGTCCAGGCACGTGGAGGTGTTGGACCTACCGGTGGTGTCTGTGCAAGATGAACACCATGTAGCCACTGGCTCATGAGAACCACAAAGATGAAGCTGTGGAAGGAGAACACCACGGTGAAGAAAGAGTGATGGCCTCTTTGTCACTAACTTTAGTGCAATATTTGAGGTCCAATATAATGTGAACACTACTGCCGTTCTGAGGGAATGTTGTGTTCATCAGCGTATGGAACTCCCTCAGTATACTGAGGACTCAGGACAGGAGGCAGGAGTGGATGATGCCCCTGAGTAACCTGGCTTTGATCCAGGCCCTCCTGGGGGTCTCGAGGCTGATGATGACAGCCTGGAACATGCTCGGGAGGGAGGTCCTGCAGATAGTGAGGCCCCGGGTCACCTGGTACAGCTACATGAGGATTTTGCATCCGACATCATCCAGAAAGTTTATCAGGCCCCAAGCAACAGGGTCTCCATGAGATCAAAGGTGAGGAGGATGATGGTGTTGGCTAAGGCCAGCTGGGGAAGGACTAAAGCAGACGGGCTCAGTTTGTGAGTGGCAGAGACCATGTGGACATAAAATAAGAGGAGAAATACATTTACCAAGACACTGATGATGATCTGGGACAGAATCATGATCCCAAAAGAAAGCCAGGTAACATTCATTGTCTTGAAACGGGAGCTAGAATAAGAGAAGACTTCCTCCTGAGGAGCATCCTGGGAAGGAGGGAGGGAGAGAGAGAGAGAGAGAGAGAGAGAGAGAGAGAGAGAGAGAGAGAGAGAGAAAGAGAGAAAAGGAGAGAGACGTAGGAGGAGGGAGCACACGAGCACACTTTGCAATTTACAATTATTAAGTTTTTATGCCTTGTATCACTTCTCTCAAACCGTTTTTTAAATTGTATTTGTTAAACGTTTAATGTGTCAGACACCGGCCTAAACCAATGAGTTTGAAATGAAAGGTAATGAAGAAAATGATTCTGTTAAGGTCCAGAGTCTAGTGGACCCATCAATCAATCGGTGATATTTATGCATTTATTTATTCATTTCATTGGTATTTGTTATGTGCTTACTAAGTTCTAAGCCCTGGAGTAGAATCAAATCAATCAGGGAGGATAAAGCCCCCATCCCACATGCGGCTCAGAGTCTAAGGTGGAGGGAGAACTAGAAGCAGCATGGCTTAGTGAAAAGAGTTTGGGGCCGGAAGTTAGAGGACCTGGGTTCTAATTCTGGAGCCACCATTTATTTGCTGTATAAACTCGGGCAAGTCATTTCACTTCTCTGATCCTCAGTTACTTCATCTGTAAAATGGGGATTATTATTCTTAGTAATAATAATTATTATTCTTATTAACAGTAATACAGTAATGAAAATACAATAATAACAGTAATAATAATAATAATAATAATTGTACTTGTTAAGTGCTTATTGTGTGCCAAGCACTGTTTTATCTGGGGGGGATACAAGCAAATCAGGTTGGACACAGTCTCTGTCCCACGTGGTCTCACAGTCTCAATCCCCATTTTACAGATGAGGCAACTGAGGCACAGAGAAGTGAAGTGACTTGCCCAAGGTCACGCAGCATATAAATGACAGAGCCGGAATTAGAACCCATGACCTTATGACTCCCAGGCCCATGCTCTATCCACTACATCATTCATTCATTCATTCATTCAATCAGTCGTATTTATTGAGCACTTACTGTGTGCACTTGGAAAGTACAATTCAGCAACAAATAGAGACAATCCTTGTGCACAACAGGCTCATTGTCTAGAAGGGGGAGACAGACAGCAAAACGAAACAAGCAGACAGGCATCAATAGCATCAAAATAGATAAATAGAATCATAGAAATATACAAAATATACACATCATTAATAAAGCAAATAGAATAATAAATATGTACAAATATGCACAAGTGATTTGGAGAGGGGAAGGGGGTAGGGAAGAGGGAGGGAGACGGGGCGATGGGGAGGGAAGATGATCTGGGACAGAATCATGATCCCAAAAGAAAGCCAGGTAGCATTCATTGTCTTGAAATGGGAGCTAGAATAAGAGAAGACTTACTCCTGAGGAGCATCCTGGGAAGGAGGGAGAGAGAGAGAGAGAGAGAGAGAGAGAGAGAGAGAGAGAGAGAGAGAGAGAGAGAGAGAGAGAGAGAGAGAGAGAGAGAGAGAGAGAGAGAGAGAGAAAAGGAGAGAGATGTAGGAGGAGGGAGCACACGAGCACACTTTGCAATTTACAATTATTAAGTTTTTATGCCTTGTATCACTTCTCTCGAACCTACACTCACTCCCTTGGTGACCTCATTCGCTCCCACGGCTTCAACTATCATCTCTACGCTGATGACACCCAGATCTACATCTCTGCCCCTGCTCTTTCCCCCTCTCTCCAGGCTCGCATCTCCTCCTGCCTTCAGGACATCTCCATCTGGATGTCTGCCCGCAACCTAAAACTCAACATGTCCAAGACTGAACTCCATGTCTTCCCTCCCAAACCCTGCCCTCTCCCCGACTTTCCCATCTCTGTTGACGGTACTACCATCCTTCCCGTCTCACAAGCCCGCAACCTTGCTGTCATCCTCGACTCCACTCTCTCGTTCACCCCTCATATCCAAGCCATCACCAAAACCCACCGGTCTCAGCTCCTTAACATAGCCAAGATCCGCCCTTTCCCCTCCATCCAAACAGCTACCCTGCTCATTCAAGGTCTCATCCTGTCCCGTCTGGACTACTGCATCAGCCTTCTATCTGATCTCCCATCCTCGTGTCTCTCCCCACTTCAATCCATAATTCATGCTGCTGCTCGGATTGTCTTTGTCCAGAAACGCTCTGGGCGTGTTACTCCCCTCCTCAAAAATCTCCAGTGGCTACCAATCAATCTGCGCATCAGGCAGAAACTCCTCACCCTCGGCTTCAAGGCTCTCCATCACCTCGCCCCCTCCTACCTCACCTCCCTTCTCTCCTTCTACAGCCCATCCCGCACCCTCCGCTCCTCTGCCACTAATCTCTTCACCGTGTCTCGTTCTCTCCTTTCCCACCATCGACCCCCGGCCCACGTCATCCCCCGGGCCTGGAATGCCCTCCCTCTGCCCATCCACCAAGCTAGCTCTCTTCCTCCCTTCAAGGCACTACTGAGAGCTCACCTCCTCCAGGAGGCCTTCCCAGACTGAGCCCCTTCCTTCCTCTCCCCCTCCCTCTCTATCCCCCCGCCTTACCTCCTTCCCTTCCCCACAGCACCTGTATATATGTATATATGTTTGTACATATTTATTACTCTATTTATTTATCTTACTCGTACATATCTATTCTATTCTATTTATTTTATTTTGTTAGTATGTTTGGTTTTGTTCTCTGTCTTCCCCTTCTAGACTGTGAGCCCGCTGTTGGGTAGGGACTGTCTCTATGTGTTGTCGACTTGTAATTCCCAAGCGCTTAGTACAGTGCTCTGCACACAGTAAGCGCTCAATAAATGCAATTGATTGATTGATTGATTGAGGGAAGGAGGAGCAGAGGAAAAGGGGAGGTTCAGTCTAGGAAGGCCTTCTGGAGGAGGTGAGCTCACTGTAATAAGCCCTTGGAAAGTCCAATTCTGCAACAGAGACAATTAAGTGGCTCCGGGTGCATCCTTGGGGTTACTCCACGTTCTGTCTGGTCCCTGGCCAGGCAGGCCTCTTCCCTGCGGTCCCCTGCCCTGCCCTCTGCTCCCCCCGGAGGGGCGTAGGCACCTACGGGTTCTTGGTGCTGTGCACGATGTGTGGCTGGAAGTGGAAGTAGTGGAAGGACTGGGGGATGCTGGCCAGGTGGAGGTACTTGGGGCCATTGGTGTAGGCCTGGAGCTCAGGCCAGCAGCACGGCAGCTCTTGGCTACTCAGGCAGCACTTCACCTTTCCTCAGGCGGGGTCCAGCTCCAGGCTGGGATGCTGCAGCAGGAAGGCCCGAAGCTTGCCAGGCAGGGAGGGCTCGGCCATGGGTCTGGTTCGATGGTTCTTGAGCTGTCCTTGGGCCCGGCCCACATGGATGTCGGGGCTAAGTATGGTCACCCTGAAGTAGAAGCTCCCATGTTGCTTCTCTGTGAGTGCCATATGGGATAGGTACTGTGTCCAATATGATTAGCTCGCATCTATCCCAGCGCTTAGTACAGTGTCTGGCATATAGTAAGCCCTTACCAAATGCCACAGTCATTATTATTATCATTACTAGTCCAGGGTCTCTCAATTCCCGGGGTCAAGTTCTTTCCCCCAGATTGACAGCAGGGTTTGACTGAAGCCACTCTAATCAATTAACAAATACCTTTAAAAACACAGGTACTAAGTGCTTAGTGGGTGCAGAACACTGTGCTAAGTGTTTGGGAGAATACAATAGACTACAAGACAATAACATGTAAAAACAATAAATTACAAGTACCTTGTGGGAACGTGTCTGCTAATTCTGTTGTACTCTCCCATGTACTTAGTACACTGCTCAGTAAGCACTCAATAAATGCTATCGATTGAATGACTGATTTAGAGTTTAGAAACTTCAGATGGAAGGTGATGCAGTTTGCTCTAAAGGACTGAGGAAGAGGGAGATGGACGAGTGATAGAGAAATGTTCTGAGTTTCAGTTAAAGTCAGAAATTCCCTCTGAGCAGAGTAACTCTGAACCCTGGAATCCAATCGATGGACAGATGGCTCGATCCTACTTACCCATCTCTGACATTCCAGGCAATGAAAAGGGATCTTGCCTGCAGCCACTCTTGGGGAAAGCAAGACTGAGGCAGCCTTTTTCAGTGGCCTTCCTCCTTTCTTCCCTGTCTCACGGGGTGATTAAGATGTGTGTAGCTGAGTGGATCATTTAACATTTATTCCCTCTGACACGCTACTTTAGGACATATCTGGCTCCCTTCCCTGATCTCTAAATCCTTGGACTAGAATGAGCCTAGTAGTCTCCCCTCCATTATCTCTTTCTAACTGAACCCTGTGAGACAGCCCTGGAGAGATCTACCCATGTCAATTCCGAGTCCTGCAAGTTGAAAGGGGATTCCAACTCCATTCCAATGCCTAGCTCTGTCAGGAGGCAAGCCTATGCCTTTAATGCATGCTTGACTCTCTCTCTCTCTCTCTCTCTCTCTCTCTCTCTCCCTCCCTCCCTCTCTCTTTTATGGCGTTTGTTAAATGCTTACTAGGTGTCAGGCACTATACTAAATGTTGGGGTTACATACAAGCTAATCTAATTGGACACAGTCCCTGTCCCACATGGGGCTCACAGTCTTAATCCCTATTTTACAGATGAGGGAACTGATGCACAGAGGAGTTAAATGACTTGCCCAAGGTCACACAGCAGAATGAAGTGGAGCTGGGATGAGAACTCAGGTCCTCCTGAGTCCTAAGCCCTGTGTTTATCCACTAAGCCATGCTGTGCTTTAGGCAATGACCAATCAATCTGCACATCAGGCAGAAACTCCTCACCCTCGGCTTCAAGGCTCTCCATCACCTCGCCCCCTCCTACTTCACCTCCCTTCTCTCCTTCTACAGCCCAGCCCGCACCCTCCACTCCTCTGCCACTAATCTCCTCACCGTGCCTCGTTCTCGCCTGTCCCGCCATCGACCCCTGGCCCACGTCATCCCCCTGGCCTGGAATGCCCTCCCTCCACACATCCACCAAGCTAGCTCTCTTCCTCCCTTCAAGGCCCTACTGAGTGCTCACCTCTTCCAGGAGGCCTTCCCAGACTGAGCCCCTTCCTTCCTCTCCCCCTCGTCCCCCTCTCCATCCCCCCGATCTTACCTCCTTCCCTTCCCCACAGCACCTGTATATATGTGTATATGTTTGTACATATTTATTACTCTATTTATTTATTTATTTTACTTGTACATATCTATTCTATTTATTTTATTTTGTTAGTATGTTTGGTTCTGTTCTCTGTCTCCCCCTCTTGGACTGTGAGACCACTGTTGGGTAGGGACTGTCTCTATATGTTGCCAACTTGTACTTCCCAAGCGCTTAGTACAGTGCTCTGCACACAGTAAGAGCTCAATAAATACGATTGATTGATTGATTGGAATGCCCTCCCTCTGCCCATCCACCAAGCTAGCTCTCTTCCTCCCTTCAAGGCCCTACTGAGAGCTCACCTCCTCCAGGAGGCCTTCCCAGACTGAGCCCCCTCCTTCCTCTCCCCCTCCCTCTCCATCCCCCCGCCTTACCTCCTTCCCTTCCCCACAGCACCTGTATATATGTATATATGTTTGTACATATTTATTACTCTATTTATTCATTTTACTTGTACATATCTATTCTATTTATTTTATTTTGTTAATATGTTTGGTTTTGTTCACTGTCTCCTCCTTCTAGACTGTGAGCCCACTGTTGGGTAGGGACTGTCTCTATATGTTGCCAACTTGTACTTCCCAAGCGCTTAGTACAGTGCTCTGCACACAGTAAACGCTCAATAAATACGATTGATTGATTGATTGATTGATTGACCATCCTTCTTGTAGTTTGTATGTTAAGCCACATTCCGTTTCGAGTCGAAGTCACCTCTTGAGGGTGGAGCTATGGACAAGTCTTCCCTTTTGTGGTTTGTATGTTGTGCCATGCTACATGTCCAGATGAGGACACCTCTTGAGCATGGTGCTATAGGCTACAGTCCTTGATTTATGTGTCATGTTAAAGTCACTTATTGATGGTGGAGCTATGCGAGACCTTTGTCCTATTTTCTCTACTGCATTTGCTCTCACTCTCATAACAACCCCTTAGTATGCTTGTTAGCTGTTTATTTCTACCTTAGCCTATTTCCACCCCTCCTCACATACCTCTACCATTTCCCATCCTAGCCTAGCTTCCCTATCTTGTTTCATTGTCCATCACTCACTCAGTGAGTTAATCAATCACTTAATTGTATTAATTGACTTCTTACTGTGTGCTGAGCACTGTGGGAATAAGACAGAAGGTGACAAAGCAGGCAGGTGGGCACCTAGCAGAGGCCAGTGTCCTAATCAATTTGGGCATGGTTGTCATTGAACCTGAAGACTCAGTAACCTTGCCGTCCATCTTTCTCTATGGGAGAAACCAATCGTCGCCAGTGACTCCCATGTGACCGATCCCAGGGGGTGGGACCCAGCATTCCCTGGGCTAGAAGGGCCCATGACCGCAAGGAGAAGAAGGTTCTACGGCCATTTTAGAAGGGCCCATGACCGCATGGAAAAGAAGGTTCTACCGCCATTTTAGAGGCATTTCCCCACTATCATTCCCCTCAGGGTGGTCTTCATGTCTCAATTCCTCAGGCTATAGATGAGAAGGTTTAGGGTGGGGGGCACCATGGTGTAGCACATGAACACTAGTCGATCCAGGGTCGAGGGGGAATCAGAAACAGTCTTGAGATGAGCAAGGTACCATTTGCTACAAATAAAGTCAAGATGGTGGAGTGGAGCAGGCAGGTGGAGAAGACTTGGGCCCTGCCCTCAGTGAGCATCCTCAGCAGGTCCCAGAAGATGTGGACATAAGACACAAGGAGGGATACGAAGCATCTCGGAACCAAAGTGACACTCACTGCCAGAACACAGACCTCTGCCTGGGTCTCTCCCGGGGACAAGAGTTTGAGCAACTGACGGAGATCACAGAAGAGCTGGTGGATGACACGAGGACTACAGAAGTATTAGTAGAAAGTGACAGCCATATGCATCAGGGTGGAGAGTCCACTGATAAGTCAGGATGCGGCCACCATCTTCTTACAGGCCACCGGTCCATGATGATGTCATAGAGCAGGGGGCAGCAGGTGACCATGTAGTGGTCATAGGACATCGCCATGAGGAAGGCCAGGTCTGCAGGACCAATTATCATGAAGGAAAACACTTGCGAAATGCAGCCCAGGCAAGAGATGGATTGACCATTGCTCAGGGCATTAAAGATGGATTTGGGGACAGGGACAGAGATGAAGCAGAGGTTGAGGACAGATAGGCACCTGAGGAAGAAGTACATGGGGGTGTGGAGGTACCAGGTAGTGGGTGGTAATGACAATGATGAGGTCATTTGAGACCTCTTCTGAAAGATTCAAAGATAATAATACCAAGGTACTTGTCCAGGTTTTCCAAAAATTGCACAGCCAAACCAGATATGCTTCCTGGCACCATGGACATTACGGTCTCCAGTGTGTTGGTGGGACAAAGACTGCAACAATTGTCCTTCAGTTAATAAATCCTACACAAGATCTAAAATGGGATATTAGGAATGGCAGACTGGGAGTTCCCTGTTTGAATGACTGAGTCAAAAAGTAGAATTGTCAGAGTAGTGGTAGTAGTAGAATAATAGTACTAATAGTAGTATAAACTCATCCTCTAGATTGTAAACTCATTCTCTAGACTGTAAGCTCGTTGTGGGAGGGAATGTACCTGTTTATTGCCTTGTACTCTCCCAAGAACTTAGTACAGTGCTCTGCACACAGTATGTGCTCAATAAATATGATTGAATAGTAGTGGTATTAGTAATAGTAGTAGTAGTAGTAGTCGTTGCAGAGCAGTAGTTGTAGTAATAACAATGCTTGTTAAGTGCTTTCTATGTGCCAAGCACTGTTCTAAGCACTGGGGTAGATACAGGATATTTGGGTTGGACAAAGTCTCTGTCCCACATAGGGCTCATAGTCTTATTCTCCATTTTACAAATCAGGTAACTGAGGTACAGAGAAGTGAAGTGACTTAAACATGGTCACACAGCGGACAAGAGGTGGGGCAGAATTAGAACCCACATCATCTGACTCCCAAGCCCGTGCTCTCACCGCTAGGCCACGCTGCTTCCAGTAGTAGTAGTATTTATAAAGTGCATCCCGTGAAGAAAACTATGCTAACACTGGGTACACAGGTGAGATATGCAATCTAAAAATTAAAAAGTCTAGAACTTGAACTCTTCATTCCTCTGAAGCTCACCCTTTATCTGCACCTCCTTCTCAAAGCTCCTGGTTCCTGTTTCTCCTGCCTCGAACTCTCTTCCCACACAAATCTGCTCAGAGCCTTCCTTAAGTCACCCTTTTTAATGTTATTTGATAAGCATTTACCTTGTGTCAAACATCGTTCTAAATGTTGAGGGAGTTACAAGTTAATTATTTGTAGTAGGTTCTCTGACGAACAGGCTCATGCTCTCTCCACTAGGCCACCCTTATCTGTCCCCGACACTGGAGATTCTCCAGAGAGCACAAGAGTTTGTTGGCAAAGGGACACGCAGCCTGAGGACATTTTGTTGTTATGTGTTTGAAGAAGTGCCTGGCTCCTTTCAGAGACCTGGTTCCTCTGAGATCCCAGTGTCCTAGGCTCCTTCTGGATTCTTTACACATCATTGAATCAATGGTATTTATAGAGAGCTAAATATGTGGAGATTACTATACTAAGCATGTGGGAGAGTCCAATACAATAGACTAGGTAAACACGTTCCCTGCCCACAATGAATCCATGGAGTTTATTGAGTGCTTACTGTGTGCAGAGCACTGTATTAAGCACTGGGGAGAGTACAATATAACAGAGTTAGTAGGTCCGTTACATGCCCACAATCAATCCGTAGTATTTATCGAACCTTATGGCACTAAGCACCTGGGAGAATCCAGTACAACATAGTTGATAGACATGTTCCCTACACATTATCAACCAGCGATATTAATTGATTGCTTCTTGTGTGCTGAGCACAGTACTAAGCATTTGGGTGAGAACTATACAACAGAGTTGGTAGACACATTCCCTCCCCACAAGGAGTTTACGGTCTAGAGGAATTAGTCAATGAATGGTATTTATTGAAAGTTTACTCTGTGCAGAGCACTGTAGCAAATGTTCGGGAGAGTACATTGTAACAGAGTTGGGAGACACGTTTCCAACACTTGTTTGTCCAGTTGTCATGTGTATGCAGGTGCAGCAAACAAGGCCGTTATTTCTCAGTGATTGTGATCAAACCCTCTCTGGGAACAAGGCGGGGCCAGGAAAGAGATGAGGAAGAGGACTCTTAGGGCACTTATGCCTCCAAAAACGGAGACCATCAGGTGGAACCAGTAACTCTTGCATCAGGAAAAAGCACCCCTATAAATCTCCCCCGTCGTCCGGCCCCACTGCTGTCCTGGAGTGAGGACCGCCTCCATCCAGGTGCTGCACCACTGTGTGGAATGAATCCTCAGGGGAGCCTGAAACGCTGAACAGCTCTCTCATCTCAACCTGTCAGCCTCTGGATCAGCCTGTCCCTCCAGTGAGTAGTTTTTTCTTTGTGTTTTAGGGCTGTGGCCAGGAGGCCTAGTCTTCTGTGGACCACCCCATTCTTCCACTGGCCTTGGTATTTGTTGTGGAGGAGATCAACAAGGATCCCAGCCTGTTACCCAATATTTCTCTGGGCTTCCACCTCTTCAACATCCACTTCCTGGGGCCGATGGTGTCCAAGAGCTCCTTGGCTCTGATCTCGGGGAGATACAGGATGGTTCCCAACTACAGATATAAGGCAGAGCAGCAGGACAAACTGCTGACTGTCACAGGAGGAATGTCATCAACACTGTCCATGACTAGCTCTTGGCTTCTGGGACTTTATAAGCTCCCCCAAGTGAGGAATCCTGACGACAAGGGTGTCCAGTGCAGGATAGTCAACTGTCCCTGCACCTTAGAGAGAAATCATTCCAGTGGCTACTATCAGCATGGAGAAGTGGTGATCGGAGGACTCTTCTCTCTGGATGTGATTATGAGTCACTTTCGTTCCTTCGAGAACTTCATGGAACGGTCATTTTTCTTTTCCGAGTCCACAGAGGAAGTGTTTATGTTTCCCAGGATGTAGGACAGCAAGGATAGGAGGGGGAGGTGGCACCATTGGATGGGGGAGAAAGGACGGGCAGCCGGCACGAGTGCTGGGACACGGATAGCATTGACGTCTATGGGCAAGGACCAGGGAGCAGACTCCGGATACAGCTGTTCAGGGAACTTCCACCAGTCAGTGGTGTTTATTAAGGCCTTAATGTGTAGCAGAGCACTGAAATGAGCACTCGGAAGACTACGATGTAATTAAAGTAGTGGACACTTTCCCTGCCCTAAGCATTTAATACTAACCGCTTAGTTTAGTGCTCTGCAAACAGTAAGTCCTCAATAAATACCACTGATTGATTGATTGATTACTACGTGTAAGTGATGGAAGAATACAATATATCAGAGTTTGGGAAAGCATTCTGTTCCTGCAAGGACCTCATAGTCCAGAGGACTCAACGAGTCCAGAGAATTTGGTGGAGTCAAAAGGAGATTTCAGAACTATGAATTCTCTCCTTTGCTTTCTCCACTCCTCTAGACTGTAACCTAGTTGTGTGCAGGGAACACGTCTACCAACTCAATTGTATTGTTCTTTTCTGGGCACTTAGTACAATGTTCTGCACACAGTGAGTGCTCAATGATTATCACTGATTGGTTGATCCCTAAGTCAGTATCTATTGCTGTTATGTGATCTGTTGATATTCCTCCTGCTGCTTTCCCTGACTATATTTCCACCCAACTTCACTTTTTGCATCAGGCAGCCATGAGACCACACCCACAACCACTTCCATCTGGATTGGTATATATTGCCCTCTCTCAAGTGCTTAGTACAGTGCGCTGCACACAGAAAGTGCTCTGAGTGATTGACTCATCCAACTAGGAGTCTCCTTGTGGCTTTCCCTGAGAGAGATATGGGGAAGGTTTGAACTAACTTCCCACTTCGCCTGTAGTGCCAGGGGACTTTCTCCTTCCCATCCCTGTCTCACTGCCACTCAACAGTTCAACACCCTTTATTTTTTCCAATGGTATTTGTTAAGCTCTTCCAGGTGCCAGGCACTGTACGAAGCTCCGGGTAGATATGAGCCTATCTGGTTGGACATAGTCACTGTCCCACATGGGGCTCACAGTCTCCATCCCCATTTCACATATGAGATAACTGAGTCCCAGAGGTCCTCCAACTATGAGGCCTGAACTCTTTCCACTACACCCCGACATTTTAATGCTATCTCTCATCCTTCCCATTTACAGATACTTCGCCAAACACTACCAGCATCTCGTGGCCCTGGTGTTTGCTGTGGAGAAGATCAACAAGGACCCCACCCTGTTACCCAATATTTTTCTGGGCTTCCACCTTAACATACACTTCCTGGGGCCGATGGTGGCCGAGAGCTTCATGACTCTGCTCTCGGGGAGATACGGGGTGGTTTTCAACTACAGCTATGAGTCAGAGCATCAGGACAAACTGCTGACTGGCATAGAAGGGATGTCATCAATAGTGTCTATGACCGGCTCTTGGCTTCTGGGACTCTATAAGCTCCCCCAAGTGAGGAATCCTGACGACAAGGGGCAGACAAGCATTAGTGTGTTATTCTCATTGTTGTTGTTTCATTTTATTTGTTAAGCACTTACCATGTGCCAGCCACTGCACTGAGCACTATCACATGTACATTCTGAGGCCAGAAAGTTCCCTCAAGGAGTCAAAGTCAATGAAATGGACTGGTGTTTTTGCCCAGAATGGTATAGACAGTCTCCCTGAAGACTGTAAGCCCTTTGTTAGCACAAGCCTGTGTCCAGCTCTGTTGTACTCCTCCAAGAGTGCTGTGCAGGGCTCTACACCTAGTTAGCACACAGTAAATACCATGGATTGATCAATTGATTTGGGAACACGGGATAATGATGTCTGTCTGTCTGCATGCCCATTCCAGAATACCCTCTTCCTTGGCTCTGTCTCTTCCATAGATCCCCCATGGCCCTGACTGCCCCTCTCTCAGAGATAAGGCCCGGTTCTCATCTCTCTATCCGATTTCTGTTTGTTTCTCAGATCAGCCCTCAGTGATGTTCCGTCACATTAAACATTTTAATTGGGTCTGGATCGGCCTCCTGGTTACCAGTAACATTCGAGGAGAGATGTTTGCTACAGTCCTAACAGGGGAGATGGCCAAGAATGGCATCGGTGTGGCTTACATTAAAAGAGTTGACGAATTCTTTACTGAAAGTACACTCCAGACTGAGTGTGACCACAGACAAATTGATACATCGTCGGCAAA
Source organism: Tachyglossus aculeatus (assembly GCF_015852505.1). Taxonomy (NCBI): domain Eukaryota; kingdom Metazoa; phylum Chordata; class Mammalia; order Monotremata; family Tachyglossidae; genus Tachyglossus; species Tachyglossus aculeatus. The sequence continues at coordinate 15,832,642 of NC_052099.1, forward strand.
TGTGGTTGCTGCCTATGGAGATACATTCTCTTTACTGACAATTGTATATTGCATGGACAAAAGCCCTATTCTCAGGAAAGTCTGGGTCACCATATACGATGGGATTTGATAAACAATGCCCCTTTCAGAGATAACACCTGTTTCCAAGGCTCCTTGTCATTTTCAGTCCATAGGAAGGAGATTCCAGATTTCATTCATTCATTCATTCAATCGTATTTATTGAGCGCTTACTGTGTGGAGAGCACTGTTCTAAGCACTTGGGAAGTACAAGTTTGCAACATATAGAGACAGCCCCTACCCAACAGCGGGATCATAGTCTAGTAGATTTCGAACGGACCCTGAACCCTTGGAAAATCCACAGAATGTGTTTCTATGGTCTACCTGGCTGTGGGCCTTTGATTGTCCAGATCCACTTAGATCTGCTGCCCTGAGACGAAAACAGTACATTGGAGAATATACCCTTGGACTTCTGGGACATAAACCTATCTCTTCAGAGTTACAATGTGTGCAGCGCTGTGTACACCATAGCTCACGTCCTACCCCAAGAGACCTGTGCTGCGAAGGACATGGAGACATCGGGAGATGGACCAGGTCAGGTCTCTCATCCATGACAGGTAATTCTCCCCTCCCTCCATCCATTAGGCCACGCTGCTTCTTCCGTGACTTCAGTCGCTGATGTCTCCCTCTCTTTCCAGCTCCACTCGTCCCTGAAGAAAGCTGGGATCCACTCTGGTGTCGGTGAGCATGTCCATTTTGATGACCATAGCTGGGTGACCAGTAGGTTTGACATCCTGAACTATCAGATTTTACAGAACAGCAGCAAAGCCTATGTCAAAGTGGAAGAGTTCATGACCCTGGCCCCAACTGGCCAAGATTTCATCATCAGTGAGGTGAGGATAACGTGGGATGGGAGCTTTTCTCAGGTAAAGAAGGTGGGGTAGCAGGAGAAGGAGGAGAAAACGAAGGAGAAGGAGGAGGAGGATACGATCTGTATCTTCTGACAAACGGCCTTTTAATTGGTCCTCTCTGTGGCCGTTTCTGCCATATTGGCTAAGACCATCAGTATGGTCCTGGCCTTCAGGGACACCGGGCCTGGGGGGCAGAATGAGGCCATGCCTGGGGCTCAGGGCACCTTCCTCCACTGTCTGTGTCTGCTCCCTCGTCCAAGTGGGCATCTGTAAAGTTGGGCTGGGAACCTCCCCCTCATTCCCTATATGGACGTGGCACCTGAGGCCGGGATCATTGTCGTCCAGTGAAACGAGGGCTCTGCCATCACCTTCTAGTGTGTCCTGAGGTCATGGGGCTCCTGGCCCCGGTCAGCCTCATGGTGGCCTTCCTGGCCAGGAAACTGATGGACAATTTCAAAGAGGCCAATTCATGCTTATGTCCACTCCACCCTCAGTCCCTCAGCCCTTCTGTCAGTCAGTCAGTCAATTGTATTTACTGAGTACTTACTGCGTACAGAGCCCTATACTAAACCTTTGGAAGAGTATAATATAACATTAATTAATTCATTAATTCATTCATTTAATCATATTTATTGAGCGCTTACTGTGTGCAGAGCACTGTACTAAGCGCTTGGGAAGTACAAGTTGGCAACATATAGAGAGGGTCCCTACCCAAAAGCGGGCTCACAGTCTAGAAGGGGGAGACAGACAACAAGACAGAACATATTAACAAAATAAAATAAATAGAATAAATATGTACAAATAAAATAAATAAATAGAGTAATAAATGCGTACAAACATATATACATATATACAGGTGCTGTGGGGAGGGGAAGGAGGTAAAGCGGGGGGTGGAGAGTGGAGGAGGGGGAGAGGAAGGAGGGGCTCAGTCTGGGAAAGCCTCCTGGAGGAGGTGAGCTCTCAGTAGGGCTTTGAAGGGAGGAAGAGAGCTAGCTTGGTGGATATGCGGAGGGAGGGCAATCCAGGCCAGGGGGATGACGTGGGCCGGGGGTCGACGGCGGGACAGGTGAGAACGAGGCACAGTGAGGAAATTAGTGGCAGAGGAGAGGAGGGTGCGGGCTGGGCTGTAGAAGAAGAGAAGGGAGGCGAGGTAGGAGGGGGCGAGGTGATGGAGAGCCTTGAAGCCGAAGGTGAGGAGTTTTTGCCTGATAACAGGCAATATAACAGACACATTCCCATCCCACAGCATCCATATCCGTAACTGATTTTAATGTCTGTCTCCCCCTATGGCCTGGAAGCTCCTTGTGGACAGGGAATGGGTCTTTCAACTCTGTTATATTGTATCCTGTCCAGTGTTTGGTACAGTGCACTGCGCATAGTAAGCGCTCAGTAAATGCCACTGTTTGATTGGTTGATTGAGAAGGTGTCATTGGATGAGATCCCAGATTGTCATCTTGTACTCCAAGGCGGTAGGGCTGTAGAAATGGATGAAATGAAATCATGAGATTTCTTCCCTTTTGCCTTTAAAGCCCTCAATCGGCTCGCCCCTTCCTATCTGATCTGACTTATGTCCTTCTCCAGTCCAACCTGTACAGTCCACTGCTGTAGCATCAGTTTATGCACTGTACCTCGGCCTCATCAATCTCGCAGACTATCCCCACCCACACGCCCTCCCTCTAGCCTGGAACTTGTTCCCATTCCATATAAACCAGAACACCACTCTCCCTACATTTAAAGCCTTAATGAAGTCACATCTCCTCCTAGAAGCCTTCCATGATTAAGCTCTCTTTTCCCCAGCACACTCTTCCTTCTGCCATCTATGCAATTGGATCTGTGCCCTTTGTACATTTAATATTTGTCTTACAGCACTTTTGACATATCCATGCTTTATATATCAAAATTTATTTTTTATGTTATTACCTGTCTCTCCTTCAAGAAAGTAAGCAGCATGGCTCAGTGGAAAGGGCACGGGCTTTGGAGTCAGTGGTCATGAGTTCAAATCCTGGCTTGCCACTTGTCAGCTGTGTGACTTTGGGCAAGTCATTTCACTTCTCTGGGCCTCAGTTACCTCATCTGTAAAATGAGGATGAAGACTGTGAGCCCCCTGTGGGACAACCTGATCATCTTGTAACCTCCCCAGAGCTTAGAATAGTGCTTTGCACATAGTAAGCACTTAATAAATGCCAACATTATTATTGTGTGTAGGGAACATGTCCACCAACTCTGTTTCACTTTACACTCCCAAGCACCTAATACAGTGTTCTGCACACAGTAAGCACTCAATATATGGCTTTGATGGATTGATTGATTGATTGTTCTCTCACGTGTTCAAGACAGTATTCTGCACATGGTAACCACTTAATAAATCCTATTGACGGTGAAGACAGTTCTTATTGAACAGTCTGATTGAACTCATGGTCTCCTGCCCTCTGCAGAAACACATTGCCCTGGGATTTCTATATCGTTTCCTGTCTTCCCACTATGCCTCTGAGTCCCAGGGAGGACAGCCCCAATGTCCTGCCCATTTCCTTCTTCCCCTCCTGGCACAGATACCCTGCTCCATGTGTAGTGAGAGCTGCTGGCCAGGAGTCAGGAAAACAGCTCAGGAAGGGAAAGCCACCTGCTGCTAAGACTGTGTGCCCTGTGCCAAGGGAGATATCAGCAATCAGACCGGTATGTGTCCACCGAAAATCATGCTTCCCAGTCAAACAGCTGTGGGCCGGGCACGGCATTCTGGGAGAGCTTTCTGAGAGTGAGAAATAATAATGATAATAACAACAATGACTGTGATGTTTGTTAAGCGTTTTCTAGGTGTCTAGAGAAGCGACATGGCCTAGTGCATCAAAAGGCCCTGGATTCTAATTTCAGCTCTGCTACTTGTCTGTTTTTGACCTTGGACCAGTCACTTCACTTCTGTGTGCTTCATTTCCTTCTTCTGCAAAATGAGGATTCAATAACTATCCTCCTTCCTACTTATGCTGTTAGCTCCACTGCAGGCTTGATGATCTTTTAGCTACTCCAGCACCTAGTGCAGTGCTTGTCAAATAGTAAGCACTTAACAAATACTACAATTACTATTATCTGGGCCTCAGTCTCTGAAAGAGGTCCAAAATGTTTTGGAGGGATTTTTATGATTCCTGTTAAGTGGTTAGTAAGTGTGGGGCACTATGCTAAGCTCCAGGGTCGATATGAGCTAATAGGTTTGGCTGCAGTCCATATAAATAATAATAATAATAATACTTATGGTATTTGTTCATTGTGTACTCTGTGCCAGGAATTGTTCTAAGTTCTGGGGTGGATACAAGCAAATTGGATGGACACAGTCCCTGTCCCACTTTGGGCTCACAGTCTCAATTCCCATTTACAGATAACTGAAGCAAAGAGAATAGAAGTGAATTGTCCAACATTATACAGCAGACATGTGGCAGAACCAGGATAAGTTCTCATGACCTTCTGACTCCCAGGACCATGCTGTATCCAATAGGTCATGTGGCACTACATGGGCTCACAGTCTTCATCCCCATTTGACAAATGAGGTAGCTGAGTCAAAGGGAAGTGAAGTGACTTGCCTAAATTTACCCAGCAGGCAAGTGATGGAGCTGAGATTAGAACCCAGGTCCTTCTGACTCCCAGGCCCCGGATCCATCCACTAGGTGGGAGGCATAGGGCAGTTGGAACCCTCAGCCTCCTCTGTGCCCTATTGTCTCCTCAGAGTTGGATTATGTGCCTGGCCCATGGCCTTTGCAATTTGGGAGGCATCCCTCCTTCGTCTGTCATCAATCAATCAATCAGTTATTAAGTAAGCACCTACCATGTGCAGAGCACTGTTTTAAGTGTTTGAGAGAGTACACTACAGTAGAGCTGGTAGGTATTTTCCCGGCCCACAATCAACAAATCAATCAATCAACGGTATTGAGTGCTTACTGTGTGCAGAGCACTGTACTGAGTGCTTGGGAGAGTATGATATAATAGGTGGTAAGTACGTTCCCTGCCCTCAAAGAGCTTTAAGTCTAGAGCAGGAGACAGACATTAAAATAAATTATGGTTATGGACAGAAGGACTGTGGAGCTGAGTGGGGTGGAGTTGAATAAATGGTACAAGTCCCAGTGCTAAAATAACTGGGCAGACTGAACCAAACTTATCGTTTCAATCAATCAATTGTATTCATTGGGTGCTGACTATGTGCAGAGCACTGGACTAAGGCCATGGGAGAGTACGATACAACAGAGTTGGTAGACACATTCCAGTCCTTTCAGAGCAGCTTCTCGAACCATCTGAGTCTCCTGGTTGCTCTTCACTGCATTCCTTTGCACCTGTATTTTGAACTTCCCTCGCCCAGCGATCGGAACTTCATGTCTCGCCCAAGGTGAGGTGGGAAATCACATTTATTCCTTTCAGATATGGATCAATGCACCAGGTGCCCCAAAGATAAATTTCCAAAGTGTCAAAGAGATCAGGGTATCCTGAAAGCCATGGTCTTCCTTTCCTACGAGGAACCTTTGGGAATGGTTCTGGTGTCCTTAGTCCTCTGTTTTCTCTCCTCACCAACCTGGTTTTTGAGGTCTATATCCATCATCGGGATACCCCCCTAGTGAAAGCTAACAAACGCAGTCTCAGTTGCACTCTCCTCACGGCCCTCCTGCTCTGCTTCCTGTCCTCCTTGACTTTTATCAGTCGCCCCGGCCCGGCCACCTGCCTACTGCAACAGATGGCCTTTGGAATCACCTTCTCTGTCACCATTTCTGCCATGTTGGCCAAGACAGTCACCGTGATCCTGGCCTTCAGGGCCACCGGGCCCGGGAGCAGGGGCTGGGGCTCAGAGCACCTTCATTCATTCATTCATTCATTCATTCCATCGTATTTATTGAGTGCTTACTGTGTGCAGAGCACTGTACTAAGCGCTTGGGAAGTACAAGTTGGCAACATATAGAGATGGTCCCTACGCAACAGTGGGCCCACAGTCTAGAACAGGTCTAGAAGGATCAGAGGTCATGGGTTCAAATCCCAGCTCTGCCAATTTTCAGATGTGTGACTTTGGGCAAGTCACTTCACTTCTCTATGCCTCAGTTCCCTCATCTGTAAAATGGGGATTTAGACTGTGAGACCCCTGGGACAACCTGATCATTTGGAACCTCCCCAGCGCTTAGAACAGTGACTTGCACGTAGTAAGCGCTTAATAAATACCATTATTATTATTATTATTCACTTCTCTGTGCCTCGGTTAACCTCATCTGGAAAATGGGGATTGAGACCGTGAGCCCCACGGGGGACGTGGACTGTGTCCAACCTGATTAGCTTCTATCTACCCCAGTGCTTAGTAGAGTGTTTAGCACAGTCTAAGCCCTTAGCAAGTACCATAATTATTACTATTAGTATTAGGCCTTCTAGACTGTGAGGCCGTTGTTGGGTAGGACTGTATCTATTGCCGAATTGGACTTTCCAAGCGCTTATTCCAGTGCTCTGCACACAGGAAGTGCTCAATAAATACGATTGGATGAATGAAATGAATGAAATCTGACAGCCACGCACTTTCCCTCAGGCCACAGAGTCTGACCAGGGGCTGGAGAGGAGGCCAAGATGGCAGCTTTCTGGCCTGTCGGCTCTCCCTTTGGCGTCGCCCTGACTTGTTTCCTTTATTCATCGCCCCCCCCCCCCCAAACCTTCCAGCCCCACACCGCTTAGGTCCCCACATCTGTCATCTGGAAAGAACACGGGCTTTGGAGTCAGAGGTCATGGGTTCAAATCCCAGCTCCACCACTTGTCAGCTGTGTGACTTCCATTTTCTGTACCTGCTCCCTCGTCCAAGTGGGCATCTTCACAGTCTGGCTGGGAACCTCGCCTCCGTTCTCCAATGTGGGCATGGCATCCGAGGCCGGGATCATCGTCGTCCAGTGTAACGAGGGCTCTGCCACTACCTTCTACTGCATCCCGGACTACATGGGACTCCTGGCCCTGGTCAGCCTCACGGTGGCCTTCCTGGCCAGAAAGTTGCCAGACAGCTTCAACGAGGCCAGGTTCATTACATTCAGCATGCTGGTGTCCTGCAGCCTCTGGGTCTCTTTTCTGCCCACCTACCTGAGCACCAAAAGTAAGGCCATAGTGGCCGTGGAGGTATTCTCCATCCTGGTCTCCAGTGCCGGGATCCTTGGATGCAACTTCAGGCCCAAAGTCTACGTGATCCTGCTGAAGCCAGACAAGAACACCAGAGGGTGGCTCCTGGGGTGGCAGGGGAATCCTTAAACCGGGCATGATCAGATGAGATCCCCGAAGCCAAGCTTGGGGAGGTGGGCACTAAAACGTGAGGCAGTGCCTCTCCACCTACACGGGACTCCATGAGCAACCCCTAGAATGCAGTTTCACCTGAGGTGATTTCCTGCATCAGCTACCAAATCCTCCATGTTCCTACTTTCCCCTCGGCCTCCAATTTCCTGTTCGTGGTCAGTCACCAGGGCCTGAGCTCATTTGAGCTGAGCACCACTCTGCTTCCCCATGAGAAGGCTGAAGGCAGCGCCTCCCACAGGTGAAGGGAGAAAGAAGCAGACCCCTAAATGTCCAGCCTGTGTCTCCCGGAGAGCCCTAGTGGAGTGGGATAGGGCATAACAATCCTGAATAAGACCCACTCTGGGTCTTTGATTCTGTCCCTTCCAGGCCTGTCCTCTTCCCACCTCCCTCATCCAATCAATCAGTCAATCAATAGTATCTATTGAGCACTTATGGTGTGCAGAGCACTATACTAAGCACCTGGGAGAATATGATGTAGCAATATTAAAGGCACATTCCCTGCCCACAATGAGTTTACAGTCTAGTGGGGGGCCAATAAATTACCAATAAATTACAGCTTTGAAATTCCATTCCCACTCTCTTTCACTAGTTCATTTGGCCTTCCATTAGCCATAGATTGTAAACATCACTTCTCCCATTTCGTGTATCATCTTTGTCTCTTTCACCAAAGGAATGTGCCAAATTAAATTATTAGAGCAAGCATTCACTTGTATTTATTGAATGCTTACTCTGTGCAGAGCACTATACTAAGTGGTTGGGAAAGTACAATATAATAGACTTGGTAGAGGCAATACCTGCTCACAGGGAGTTTACAGCATTCAGGGGGAGATAGAAACTAAAATCAATTACAGATAGAAAATGTAATAGAGTATAAGGATATGTAGATGATTATTTTGGGACTGGAATGACTATCAAAGTGAATTGATTTTTTTCATAGATTTACATGTTATAAATTAGGATTTGTTCTAGAACCCATTGAAAAAGAATATAAAATTCCATTTTGACCCATGTTTTCTATGACTGACATTAAATGATCACTTAATCTTTGTTAAAATAGCTCACAATATGAGAAGTTCCATTACTGAGACGCAGCATGACCTCGTGGAAAGAGCATGGGCTTTGGAGTCAGAGGTCCTGGGTTCTAATCCTGACTCTGCCACCTTGTCTGCTGTGTAACCTTTGGCACACAAGATAATAATGACAACAATAATAATAATTATTATTATTATTGTTGTATTTGTAAGTGTTTACTTTGTGCCAGGCACTGTTCTAAGCTCTGGAGTGAATACAAGCAAATTGGATTGGACACAGTCCTTATCCCACATGGGGCTCATATTAGCCTCAATCACCATTTTACAGATAACTGAGGGCTGGAAAAGTGAAATAAGTTGCCTAACGTCACACAGCAGACACGTGGGAGAGCCGGGATTAGAATCCATGTCCTTCTGACTCCCAAAATCTGTGCTTTAGCCATTATGCCATGCTGTTTCTCACTTCACTTCTCTGGGCCTCAGTTTCCTCATCTGTGAAATGGAGATTTTTCAATGTGAGGTCATGTGGGAGATGGATTGTGTACAACCTGATTGGTTTGCTTGAACCCCAGCGCTTAGTGCAATGCCCGGCACGTAGTAATTGTTCAAGAAATATCATTAAAAAGAGAATGAGAGGGAATGGAGGGTTGGGAAGGTTAAGGTTAATATAACAATAATGGTATTCCCCAGGACCTTACTATATGCCAAGCTCTTTACTAAGCACTGGGACAGATACAAGATCATCAGATTGGACATAGTTTAAGTAGGAAGGAGGACAGGTATTGCATTCCCATTTTACAGATGAGGGAAATGAGGCACAGAGAAGTGAAGTGAGTTGCTCCAGGACACACAGCAGGCAAATAGTGGAGGCAGAATTAGAACTCATGTCCTCTGCCTCCCAGGCTCAGGCTCTTCACCAGGCCATGCTGCTTCACCCAAGGGGATCCCTCCATACTCCTATTACCCCAGAAAGAGAGAGGGTCATTTTGTCCCGGCAATCAATATGCCCGATAAAATCTTCCCTAGGGTGAACTTCATGTTGGGGAGAGACAGGAAGAGGCACAGACAGAGAAAGAAACAGAGGAAGAGGGTTGGGAGAGACAGAGGGAAATAGACTGAGAGATCGGGGAAGGATAGGGAGGTGGAGGAGACAAGCCAGAGGCAGATGGACAGGAAGACCAAGATATTAGGAAACAGAGATGGGCGATAGACTGTAAGCTCTCTGTGGATAGGGCAAGTGTCTACTCATTCTGTTACATTGTACTCTTCCAATTGCTTAGTACTCTGCACACAGTAAAGACTCGGTAAATATTAATAAATGAATAAATACCATTGATGATCCTTTTCTCCAACCTAAGCAAAATCACGACAGGATAGATGGTCAAAAGACCCTAGCCGAATGCACTTGGATATGAAACCTTTAACAGCTTGATACTCACTACACCCCCAGGCCCAAAGCACCTATATATACTAATCAATGAATCAACAGATCATGCAATTATATTTATTGAATGCTTACTGTACACAGAGCACTATACTAAGTGCTGAGGTAGATACAAGATAATAAGGTTGGGCACAATCCATGTCTTAATCTCCATTTTACAGATGAAGTAACTGAGGACCACAGATGTTTAGTGACATGTCTAAGGTCGTACAGCAGAAGAGTGGCAGAGGCAGGATTATAACCCAGGTCCTCTGACTCCCATCCTGTACTCTATCCATCAGGCCACGCAATTCCCGCTTCTGGCAGTTTGTATATACATATATATATATATATATGAACCGTGCTCAATGGTTAGAACAGTGTTTGGCACATAGTAAGCGCTTAACAATACCATTATTATTATTCATTCAATCGTATTTATTGAGCGCTTACTGCGTGAAGAGCATGTAAGCCCATGGAAGTTGATTTCGATTATGTTGCAACAGTCTCACCTTACCCTCATTTGCAGATCAATGAGACAACCAACTTTCTCACCTTCCTTCTCTCCTTTTCCATGCCCACTCTGATCCTCGGAGACTTCAACATCCACATGGGTGTCCCTGGTGACTCCTCTACTGCCCGCCTTCTATCTCTCCTTGACGTGCCAACCTCCTGCTCCACCCCACCTCGCCCACTCACCAACTTGGTCACAACCTCGACCTCATCATCTCCTACTGCTGCACTATCTCCACCCTCACCAACTCTGAAATCCCTCTCTCTGAACATAACCTTCTCACCTGCCTCCTCACTCACTCACCTCCCCTGTAAATCTATATACTACCTCACAGAGACCTCCAGTCTCTCAACCCCATCCATCTTTCTGAGTGCCTCACACCCCACCTCGCCTCCCTTTCCTCTATACCCAATCTTGATGACCAGATTACTGCTCTCAACTCTACCTTCTCTACTCAACTCAACTCGCTCGGTCCCCTTTCCCTTCGCTGCTCTCGCACCACTAATCTGCGGCCTTGGATCACTGCCACTGTCCACCTCCTTACGCTGGAGCTGCTGAGCGCTGCTGGCGAAAGTCTAAACACCAAGCCAACCTTGTTCACTTCAAGTTTATTCTTTCCTGCCTTTACTCTGCCCTCTCCTCTGCCAGGCAAACCTATTTCTCCTCCATTATTGACACCCATGCCCATCATCCCCTTCAGCTCTTCTGTACATTTAACTCCCTTCTCAGGCGCCCTGTTCCTCCCCCTCCTCCATCCCTCACCCCCAACTATATGGTCTCCTACTTCATTAATAAAATTAACTCCATTAGGTCTGAGCTTAGTAGGGGGTCTTGAACATTGTAAGTGTTTAACAAATACTATTTCTTTTAAAAAAGAGACTGTCACTTGCTATAAAAAGAAAACTGTTCTTTTACCACTGAAATATCAATTGAGATCCGTGATAATGATAATAATAATATTTGTAGTGCTTACTACATGTCATGCACTGTTCTAAGCATTGGAGAAGATGCAAGATAATCAGATTCCTATCCCACATAGGACTCACAATCTAAGTAGGTGGGAAAACAGGTATTGAATCCCCATTTTACAGATGAGGTAACTGAGGCACAGAGAAGTAAACTGACCTGTCCAAGACCACTCAGGACATAAGTAGTGGAGCTAGAATTAAAATCCAGGTTCTCTGACTCCCAAGCCCGTGCTCTTTTTATTAGGCCACGCTGATTCCCAAGAAGCAAAACAGGAAACTCCAGAGGACCTCAGTAATAATAAAAACAATAAGAAGAATTGTGGCATTTGTTAAGCTCTTACCATGCATCAAGCCCTGTACTAAACGCTGGGGTAGATAGAAGGTAATCAGGTTGGATATAGTCCCAGTCCCTTATGGGGCTCACAATCTTAATCTCCGTTTTATAGTTGAGGTAACTGAGATACAGAGAAGTTAAGTGACTTGACCAAGGTCACACAGCAGAGTGTTAGGGAGTAGGGATTAGAACCCACATTTCTCTGACTCCCAGGCCCAGGCCCTATTCCCTAGGACACACTGCTTCCCTTTCGACTCTCAGTGTTAATTCCTGAACCTGCAATCAACGAGACCCCTCTTTAAAGCCTCCAGGACCTCCCTGTTCTTCAGGCTGTAGATGAGGGAGTTCAGCACGGGTGTGAGGATAGCATAGAAGACTGAAACCATCTTGTCATAGTCGGTTGAGTAGTATGAACTGGGCCTCATGTAGATATAAATGGCGGCCCCATAGAAGAGGTCGACAATGCTGAGATGCGAGGAGCAGGTGGTGAAGGCCTTCTTCTTGGCTTCTACCGACCTCATATGGAGTATAATCCCCAGAATGAGGCCGTAAGAGCCCAGGATGATGGAGAAGGAGATTAGCAGCCTCAGGACACAGCAGACGTACATGTTGGACTCAAAGACCGTAGTGTCGTCGCAGGCCAAGCACACCAGAGCAGGGGTCTTGCTGAAAAAATAGTTGACTTCCTGGGCATGGCAGAAGCGGTAGCTCACGGTGACCCTCGCCGGCACCAACCCATCCATCACCCGGCGCGGCCCCTGCCACTTCCGGTAGGATCCTCATCTCAGAGCGCCGCCAGGAGTGCCGCCATAGGTGCCCGGGATCCCGATCCTGAGAGGCCAGCCCCCCATCAAACCGCGCGGCCCTGCTGCTCCCGGAAGGATCCTCTCCTCCAGAGGGCCGCCGCGAGGGCCGGAGCTCCCCCACCCTCCCTCCCTCCGGTCCCCGAGCAGCCTGCTACCTGGAGCTCATTTCCCGCAGCTGGGTTCCTGGCCGTCACCCGCCCTGACATCTGCATCCCTGCCCGAGGACACCGAGTCCACTGGGCTGGGCCCCCACCCCGACATCATCATAGACTCACCCTTAGAAGCCACCTCCACTCTGTCCAAGTAGCCAACTGGGATCGTGGGACATTGTGTACCCCTATTTCCATCCCCCCCCACCCCATAAGCGACCTTCATTGAGGAGCCCTCCCACTCCCCCCTTCCCGGTCCGGACCTGACTGATTCCCCCCCGCTCCCCTCCTCGGGGAAAAGGGCTCCTGGTATCACCGAGTTACTTTAACAACAACCCCATTCGCACCTAGTCAGCCCACCCATGCTATTTGGCTGTTCACTCCTTTCCCCAGGCATCTCCTCTGCCATGACACCGCTGAACAGTTCCGCCCTACCCCAGAACTGCCATCAATAGGACTCCATCCTTCACCACCACAGAGACATTTTTTGCCAAGAGCCCCGGGATTCTCCTTGCCATTAGCCTCTTTGATTTGATTTGACTGGCCCATGGACGATTCATCCTTTTGCTTTGGGCATCATCTGCCTATTTTATGGTCACTTCTGCATGTTAATTGTTAACTGTTCTCTGTGATGTCATCATCTTCTTATTTTATCCTTCCCGTCGAATGTTAATTGTTACAGGCTCTAAATGATGTCAATGCCTGCTTATTTTACTGTCATCACATGTTAATCGCTAACTGCTCTCTGTGATATCACCATCTGCTCATTTTTGCCATCACATATTAATTGTTAGCTGCTCTCTGTGATGTCATCATCTGCTTATCTCATTATCGCCATTGCATGTTAATTGTTAACTACTCTCTGTGATGTCATCACCTACTTATTTTATTTATGCTTCTGCATTATTGGTACTACATGTTAATTGTTAACTACCTGCTATGCAGTAATTTACTTTGCTGATCACCATGAACTATCAATTCCCCTTCTCCCAACTGCCCTTCCCATTCCTTACCTCCCCCTTCCCCTCTCCTACCCAGCTCTTTCCCTTTCTTTCCCTTACTCCCACCCCAACACCTCCGTCCTCCCCAGAATCCCTCTTTACCAGCATCAAGCCTCAACTTCTCCCTCCCAACCCCCTCGCTCCCCTCTTCCCTGCCCCCACCCCATTCCAGTTCTCCTTTCTCATCACCACCCCTCTTCCCCCTCTCCCCACCCAGGCCCCGCCACCTCATCCGAATCCAAACCCTCCCCACCACTCTCACCCTTCCCCCTCCCTCCCTCCCTCCACAGCTGCTGCCAAGTGTGGCCTTTGGAACCCCACTCCGTTATAGGTAAGATCCCTTTCATACTGGACCTACTCCTTTCCAGCTCTATCTTCCTCCTTGCCCTAACCGAAACATGGTTCACTCCAGATGACACGGTCTCTTCTGCTGCTCTCTCCACGGAGGCCTCTTCTTCTCCCACTCCCCCAAACTCACCGGAAAAGGAGGAGGTGTCGGTTTCCTTCTCGCTCCCCAATGTCACTTTCGCACTATCCCTCCTCCCCCTTCACTTTCCTTCCCCTCCTTTGAAGCTCACATTATTTGCGTCTACCACCCCCTCCAGATTCTTGTAGCCATCATCTACCGCTCCCCCCCAGGCCCCACCTCCAACTTCTTTAACGATTTTGACCCCTGTCTCACCTTCCTTCTCTCCTTTTCCATGCCCACTCTGATCCTGGGAGACCTCAATATCCACATGGATGTCCCTGGTGACTCATCTGCCACTGCCTTCTATCTCTCCTTGACGCTACCAACCTCTTGCTCCACCCCACCTCGCCCACTCACCAACTTGGTCACACCCTCTACCTCATCATCTCCTACCGCTGCACTATCTCCACCCTCACCAACTCTGAAATCCCTCTCTGTGATCATAGCCCTCTCACCTGCCTCCTCACTCACACTCCTCTCCCCTGTAAATCTATATTACTTCCTCACAGAGACCTCCGCTCTCTCGACCCCACCCATCTTTCAGAGTGCCTCACACCCCACCTCGCCCCCATCCTCCCAACCCAATCTTGATGACCAGATTACTGCTCTCAACTCCACCTTCTCTACTCAACTCAACTCGCTCGCTTCTCTTTCCCTTCCCTGCCCTCACACCACTAACCCACAGCCTTGGATCACTGCCACTGTCTGCCTCCTTCGCTCTTATGCTCGAGCTGCTGAACGCTGCTGGTGAAAGTCTAAACACCAGGCCAACCTTGTTCACTTCACGTTTATCTTTTCCTGCCTTAACTCTGCCCTCTCCTCTGCCAGGCAATACTATTTCTCCTCCCTTATTGACACCCATGCCCATCATCCCCGTCAGCTCTTCCATACATTTAACTCCCTTCCCAGGCACCCTGTTCCTCCCCCTCCTCCATCCCTCACCCCAAACGATCTGGCCTCCTACTTCATTAGTAAAATTAACTCCATCAGGTCTGAGCTCCCCAGTCACTCCTCCCCCTTCTCCACCCCCCCGCTCTAAACCCTCTCCAATACTTCCCAGCAGTATCTTCAGATGAGATCGCCTCCCTCTTCTCAAGTGCCACTCCATCCACCTGTGCACCCACCACTCATCTTATGAAATCTCTCGCACCTTCCCTCCTCCCCTCCTTAACTTCCATCTTCAACTGCTCACTCTCCACTGCTTCCTCCCCCTCTGCCTTCAAACATGCCCACATCTCCCCATCCCCCCAAAACCCTCACTTGACCCCACCCCACCTCCCCTTCTAGTTATCTAGTTATAGCAGTCTTCAACTGCTCACTCTCCACTGGTTCCTCCCCCTCTGCCTTCAAACATGCCCACATCTCCCCATCCCCCCAAAACGCTCTCTTGATCCCACCCCACCTCCCGTTCTAGTTATCGCCCTATCTCCCTATTTCCAAACTCCTAGAATGAGGCGTATACACTCGCTGGCGTCAAATAGGAATTTGACTATTCAACGTCAACTCTCTCCTTGACCCCCTCAAATCTGGCTTCCGTCCCCTACACTCCACCGAATCTGCCCTCTCAAAGGTCACCAATGACCGCCTTGTTGCCAGATCCAACGGCTCCTACTCTATCCGAATCCTCCACGACCTCTCAGCTGCCTTCGACACTGTGGACCACCCCCTTCTCCTCAACACGCTGTCCAACCTTGGCTTCTCAGACACCGTCCTCTCCTGATTCTCCTCTTATCTCTCCGGCCATTCATTCTCAGTTACCTTTTCGGGCTCCTCCTCCCCCTCCCATCCCCTGACTGTAGGGGTTCCTCAAGGGTCAGTTCTTGGTCCCCTTCTGTTCTCTATCTACACTCACACCCTTAGTGAACTCATTCGCTCCCATGGCTTCAACTATCACCTCTACGCTGGTGACACCCAAATCAACATCTCTGCCCCTGCTCTCTCTCTCTCCCTCCAGGATCGTGTCTCCTCCTGCCTTCAGGACATCTCCATCTGGATGTCTGCCCACCATCTAAAACTCAATATGTCCAAGACTGAACTCCTTATCTTCCCTCCCAAACCCTGCCCTCTCCCTGACTTTCCCATCACTGTAGACTGCACTATCATCCTTCCCGTCTCACAAGCCCACAACCATGGTGTCATCCTCGATTCTGCTCTCTCGTTCACCCCACACATCCAGTCCGTCAAGAAAACCTGCCGGTCTCACCTCCACAACAACGCCAAGATCTGTCCTTTCCTCTCCATCCAAACTGTTCCCTTGCTGGTTCAATCTCTCTTCCTATCCCGATTGGATTACTGTATCAGCCCCCTCTCTGATCTCCAATCCTCCTGTCTCTCCCGACTTCAGTCTATACTTCACTCTGCTGCCCGGATCATCTTTATGCAGAAACGCTCTGGGCATGTTACTCCCCTACTCAAAAATCTTCAGTGGTTGCCTGTCAACCTACGAATCAAGCAGACTCCTCACTCTCAGCTTCAAGGCTTTCCATTACCTCGCACCCTTCTACCTCACCTCCCTTCTCTCCTACAGTTCAGCCCGCACCCTCCGCTCCTCTTCTGCTAACCTCCTCACTGTACCTTGTTCTCGCCTGTCCGGCCAACGACCCGTGGCCCACGTCCTTCCCCTGTCATGATAATAAGAACAATAATAATATTGGCATTTGTTAAGCGTTTACTGTGTGCAAATCACTGTTCTAAACTCTGGGGAGGTTATAAGGTGATCAAGTTGTTCCACGGGTGGCTCACAGTCCTAATCCCCATTTTACAGATGAGGTAACTGAGGCACAGAGAAGTTAAGTGACTTGCCCAAAGTCACACAGCTGACAATTGGTGGAATGGGATTTGAACACATGACCTCTGACTCCAAAGCCCGTGCTCTTTCCACTGAGCCATGCCCTCCCTCCACACATCTGTCAAGCTACATCTCTTCCTCCCTTTAAAGCCCTACTGAGAGCTCACTTCCTCCAGGAGGCCTTCCCAGACTGAGCCCCCTTTATCCCCTCCTCCTCCCCATCCCCCCGGTCCTACATCCTTCCCCTCCCCACAGCACTTGTATATATATTTGTACAGATTTATTGCTCTGTTTTACTTGTACATATTTACTATTCTATTTATTTTGTTAATTATGTGCATATAGTTTTAATTATATTTGTTCTGACGATTTTGACACCTGTCTACATGTTTTGTTTTGTTGTCTGTCTCCCCCTTCTAGACTGTTGAGCCAATTTTTGGGTAGGGACCGTCTCTATATGTTGCCGACTTGTACTTTCCAAGCGCTTAGTACAGTGCTGTGCACACTGTAAGCGCTCAATAAATACGATTGAATGAATGAATGAATGAGTAAATCACCCCGAGCAACCAGGAGACCACCTCCAGGAGGAGGCGAAGCCTGGGGCTCATGAAAACGGTATAGCCTAAAGGGTGGCAAATGGCCAAGAACTGATTGTAGGCCATGGCGGCTAGCAAGAAACACTTGCTCTCTACCAGAGTGAGGAAAATGAAGATTTGGATGGCACATCCGTTGAGGGAGATGGAATTCCTATCATACCAGAAGTCGCCAGCCATTTGGGGAATGGTGGTGACGACCAGCATAAAGTCCATGAGCGAAAGCTGATCGAGCAGGAAGTATATGGGGGTGTGGAGGTGGAGATCTCTGTGTATCAGGAGAATTAGGGTTGCATTGCCCAACAACGAGGTGATGGAGGTCATCATAACCAAGGCAAAGAAGACTTGGTGAGCCCGGCTGTGGTTTAACAGCCTAAGAAGAACGAAGTCTGTACCCATTGTGTCGTTCTTCTTCTCCATGGCTCTGTCCCAGTGGGAAGTTATATCTGGAAAGAAACAAACCAACAATAAAAAAAATCAGTGGAAAACGAAGATTAGTAGCAGGGGAAGATGAGATTCCCGCTGTTGGGTAGGGACCGTCTCGATATGTTGCCAACTTGTACTTTCCAAGTGCTTAATACAGTGCTCTGCACACAGTAAGCGCTCAATAGATACGATTGAATGAATGAATGAGATTGAGTCCATTTGCTTCCTATTGGGAAGCTGAATCTTGAGAGCATAGAGAATCCAAAATTATAACATTTGTGGTATTTGCTAGGCACTTACCTTTTTTATGATTTTATTAAGTGCTCACTATGAAGTGCTCACTAGAGAAGCAGCGTGGCTCAGTGGAAAGAGCATGGGCTTTGGAATCAGAGGTCATGGGTTCAAATCCTGCCTCCACCAGTTGTCAGCTGTGTGACTTTGGACAAGTCACTTAGCTTCTCTGGGCTTCAGTTCCCTCTTCTGTAAAGTGGGGGTTAAGACTGTGAGCCCCCCGTGGGACAACCTGATCAACTTGTAACCTCTCCATCGCTTAGAACAGTGCTTTCCACATAGTAAGTGCTTATTAAATGCTGCTATTATTATTATTATTAGCCAGGAACTGTTCTAGGCACTGGGGTAGATACAAGCTAATCAGGGTGGACACAATCTATGTTCCACATGGGGCTCACAGCCTTCATCCCCAATTTACAGATGAGGGACTGCTCTACAGAGGAAGTAAAGGGACTTGCTCAAGGTCACACAGCAGACAGGTGGTGGAGCTGGGATTAGAAAACAGGTCTTTTGGACTCCCAGGTCTGGGCTCTACCCACTAGGCCAAGCGCTGGGATAGATACATACACCCAGATAGGACCTAGTTCCTGTCCCACGTGGGGTTTCCAAGAATTTAGTACAGTCCTCTGCAAACAGTAACTACTCAATAAATGCCATTTATTGATTGATTCACGATTTCAAGGGAGGGAGAATAGATATTCAATCTCCATCTTTACATACGATGAGACTGAGAAGCTGTGTGGCCTACTGAATGCAGCACAGGCCTGGGAGTCAGTCCTGGATCTGTCATTTGTCTGCAGTGTGACCTTGGGCAAGTTGCTTAACTTCTCTGTGCCTCAGTTCCCTCATTTGAAAAATGGGGATTAAGACTGTAAGCCCTATGTGGGACAGGGAAAGCGTCCAACTCAATTTGTTTGTATCTACTCCAACGTTTGATACAGTGCCTGGCACATAGTAAGCACCTAACAGATACCTCAAGCATCAGTATCATCATCATAGGGAAATGAAGTGACTTGCCCAGGGTCACATAGTAGACAAGTGGCAGAACCTGGGTTAGAACACAGAACCTATGTTCTGGCCAGTGGGTCACAAGGGTCTCAGGATACTCCGATGGGCAATTACGATAAGAATGAGAGTGATGCCATTGCTCCTCATGGCAGTGACATGGTCAGGGTGATCATTATCATAGTTAGCTATTATTATCATCGTATTTATTAAAGGGTTATTTATGGGCCAGGCACAGGGTAGCATTACAATTCTCAGAATGGGCATAATCCCTCAACTGGTCATTCAATCAATGGTATTCACTGAGCGCATACTATGGGCAGAGCACTCTACTAAATGCTTGGGAAATTGCAATAGAGTTAGTAGACATAAACCCTGCCTTCGTGGAGCTTACAGTCGAGTAGGGGAAATAGGCGGTAAAAGAAATTACAGAGGATAAGGATGAGAAACCGTGTGGTCTAGTGGATAGAACCCAGGCCTGGGAGTCAGAAGGACCTGGGTTCTAATCACAGCTCTGCCTTTTGTCTGTATGTCCTTGGGTAAGTCACCTGACTTCTCTGGGCCTCAGTTATTGCATCTGTAAAATGGGATTAAGACTGTGTGCCCCAAATGGGATGTGGACTGTATCTAACCTGATTAGCTTGGTTGAGACTAAGCACTTAGTATAGTGCTCTGCCAATAGTAAGTACTCAAAAATACCATTGATGGATTGATTAACAAATACCATAAAAATATAGTACATGGAACACAAATATGTACATAAGTGCTTTGGGGTGGGGTGAAATGCAGAAGGGAGGAAGAATAGGGTGAGAAGATGAGAAGTCAGTCAAGGAATGCTTACTGTAGGAGATACCTCAATAATACCACTCATAATTTTTAAAGTAATAATTATTAGATGATTTTAGTAGCGGGAGAGTAGTCTATATTTCACCGTGGGCTAAAGCTCTAGTGGGAATCAATCAATTAAACAGTAGTACTGATTGAACACTTACAGTGCACAGGGCACTGTAGTAACTGTTTGTGAAAATACACAAGAAAATGGTGTAATAAGAAGAATGATCATTGTGGCATTTGCATAGTGCTTATTATGTTCCAAGTGCTGTACTAAGGTTAATCAGGTCAGATATATTCCCTGTCCCAGATGGGGCTCAGAAATAAAGTTGGAGAGAGAACAGGTGTAACCTAGTGGTTAAAGCATAGGCCTGAGAGTCAGAAGAACCTGAGTTCTAATCCTGCCTATATCACTTGTCGGCTGTGTGATCTTGGGAAAGTCACTTAACCTTTCTGTGCCTCAGTTACCTCATCTGTAAAATGGGGATTGATTGAGAGCCCCATATGAGAAATGGACTGTGTCCAACCTAGTTAGCTCGTATCTACCGCAGTGCTCAGTACAGTGCCTGGCACAGAATAAATGCTTAACAAATACCATTTTAAAAAGTGGCAAAACAGGGATTAAAACCCAGGTTCTTCTGACTTCCAGGCCCATGCTCTATTCACTAGGCCAGGTTGGTCCTCCATGTGCCAAACACTCTACTAAGCACTGGGGTGGTGTGCCAAGGTGACCCAAGGCACCGGCCATCTTGAGGTCAAATGCCACCTCTGACACAATTCCTCTGGCCAGAGGGGAGCGGGGTGGAAGGATAGGTGTCCCTCACCTCCGTGCTGACCAAATAAGGTATGGAGGCAGGAAGGGGCGGAGATGGAGCAACAGAGGACAGAAACAGGAAGGGCCCACGCCACAGGTGATATAAATACCTGTGGCCTCTGACCTTCTGGGCAGAACATCGAGACGGGCACCAGCAGCAGGAGCAGCCGCAGCAGCAGCAGTAGCAGTGGCGGCCCACGTGTCTCTCTCCCTCTACCCAGAACGCCAGACGGCTGCTCTACAACCAGAACCAACACACTGAGGCAAGGGCTGCGGATTGGGTGAGTGTCTCGTGGGTGGAACCCAGGTATCCCGCTGCTGATGGGAATTATGAGTGGATTCCTCCCATGTAGGGAGAGCACATTGTGAGAGCTAGCCGCCCACCACGTGCGCGGGTAATGTAATGAATTCTTCCCATGTGGGAAAGTAAGTGGATTCTTCCCTAGTGGGAAGTGCATATGGGTGAGGGTTAACCAACTCACCCACGTGCGATTAACGGATGATTGTGTTCCTCCCGTGTAGGGAAGCTCTAATATTGCTCATTGATTATATTCCTCCCGAAAGGGAGGCTCAATTACAAGTGAATTCTCCCGGCGTGGGTGACCACGTGGCGGAGGCCGGCCGGCCGCCCGCCACGTGCGTGGGAAATCAGGTGAATTCCTCCCGTGTAGGGAAGCTCTAATATCGCTAATTAATTATATTCCTCCCGAAAGGGAAGCTCAATCCATTGCGCACTTCGCGGAATAAATTTTACATAAAACTTAGGCTTTCCGTCCCCGGCCTCTCTCTCTCTCTCTCTCGCCTCGCTGATCACTGAACGAACCCGTCCCCGGACGACGGGTGACATAAATGGCGACGAGGATGGTATCGGCGATAGGCGACAGAGAGCCGAGAGGGCTTTTTGAATTCCTCGCGGATCAGGGATGGAAAACCCCAAGATGGGACAGCCAATGGGTGCAGAATCACTGGGAGGACCCGGCCAATCTGGTGAGGGAATTTTGTGATTGGCGGGTGGCTACCCAAATCAGGAAAAGGAAAGGAAAGACCGCCCTCCTCGGTCTCCTAGCAACGGCGCTGCAGGCCGCCGCCCAGGACCGCCGGCGGTGGCGGCAGGAGCGGGCCGCCCTAAAGGCAAAACTAAAGGAAAGTGAGACGAAATGCCTCTTACTGCAGACAGCGGCCGAGGTAAAAATGCAGCAGGCGATACTTTTAGAGCAGAAATTGGCACCCCGGGTGGCTAAGGAGTTAGAAGCACAGAGGAAACTTCCCGTAACTGAGCAGGAGATCAAGCGGGTCATATACTCGGAGCTGGGTGGGAAGAATCCCTCTGGGGAGGAGAAGCGGGATCCCGATCCCTTACCGAAACTGGAACAGCCCCCTTCCCCGCGGGATTGGGAGCTGCCCCCGCAGAACTCTGAGGGGCAGCCCAAGCCCCTCTATCCTATTATCAAGGAAAAGTGGAATCCTGAGGGAAAGGTCACCACCCAAACTACTCACTTCACAGCCACTGAACTCAGGCAGCTCTCTAAGGAGTTTTCCCGGGACCCCGGGGAGCCGGTGATAGGCTGGCTGGCCAGGGTATGGAAGGGAGCGGTAGCCCAGGTGGACCTCAGCCCAGATGAAAGCAGCCGCCTCGAATTGGGCCCAGGGGTGGATGTGACCCACACTCACACTCCAGGTCGTACCCTCTGGACCCTCGCGGTACACTGGGCTCGGACAGTCCCCCGGAGTGAACAGGGAAGGGCCGGCACCCTCCCCTGGACCGACCCAGCTACATTAAACCAGCATCTCCTGGTGTTTGGAATTGAACAACTCCTGGATGAGAGGGAGAAAACTCAGGAACCAAGCCCCTGGTCCCTCACTGCCCAAGAGGGCCTACTTCGTGCAATAGTAATGGGTGCACCCCCAGGGCCGGAGCGCAGGCTGGCCCACCGTTTGAGGGATAGGGCCACTGGGGTACAAACCTGGAGCACTTTGGCCAACGTGGTCAACAGTGACTGGCCCCTATTCCAGTCCCCTAAGATGCCGATTACCCAGCGTGTAGCAGCCATGATTAGGAAAGGCCTGGGGTTCAGGAGGGCAAAGCCGGTTCCAACGAATAGCAAAAGGGATACCCACCGACCCCCACAGCGGGTCGGCTCAGGAAGGTTGGGCCCAGGAGAACGGGTGATCATATGGAGGGAGTTAAGAGAGCGGGTATTTCCTATGGACGAGCTGGATGGGCTGCCCACACAAATCCTGAAGCTGCTCACTCAGGAAGGTAGACCAACGGCCCCAACCACCACGGAGCAGGGAAATTAGAAGGGGGATCCGGCGGGCCCGGCCGTTGGGCGGCGGCCGCGGCCCTCTTGCAACCCGGGTGCCGCCCCGCCCCCCCCCGCCATATGACCGTCCCAGTAAATGATCGTCGGAAAGTCTTACCGGTAGACACCAGGGCCCGGGTATCTATGATGAGGAAGGATGTTTGGCAAGGAGGCCAACCATCAATTACAAGAAATTTGCAAGCTAAAGCATGGGGGTAGGAAACATAACCACTTTGCCTCCAGGGCGACAGCTATCAGATGGGAGATCAAAAGGGAATTCCTTTGAGGGAAGGCACCTCCCTCTAGCAAAGGGTTGCCTCCCTCCTAGTGAATGGCTGCCTTTCTCAGCCTAAGGCACTTCCCCATTGAAACTACAATGGCGGTCATTAGGAATGAATTGGGAGTGAACTTGCCATCGTTCTCCCAGCCTAGGAACAACTGGAGGGGTGGTGATTTAATCATATATGAAAGGCCATTGCCTTATATTTCTCTAACTTAGTAAACGGTAAAAGCAGATCAAATACAAAAGTCATCTTGATATATTTGAAATGATAAATGAATCTGACTGGGCAAACCTGTGCAGCTAATCCCAATGAGGGCTGCCCACTAACTTTGGTAGAGGCTTGGAGATCCTCCAAGACCTAGACCCTTCTCTTTTGCAGACATCACGCCTGGGAGAGGGGGAATGACGACACATCACTCTGTGAAACTGCTTGGCCTGCTCGTCACTTAACGTGTTAAAGATTAGAACACACAAAGTCCAGATTTAGTTGCTGCATATTACAAATTATATGTATTAGAACTGGGGTTTGTTCATCTTTGCTTGTTTAATTGGTTCAGATGGTCTTTAATATAAAATCTCCATGTTTCAGGGTTGACAATGCAAGTTCTGCATGCTGTCTCTGCTATAGCCTAGCTAATGGGCAAAAAGCAGCTGTATGTTATTCGGTATCATACATATGTACAGATCTGGATGTCTACTTTGTCTTTGCGATTGTTTCCTTTTAAGGGACTGAAAAGGTTTAGTCATATCCCAAGGATTTGGAAAGCAACAGAAGAATAATTGGAAAATTTGTTAAAATTGTTAGTAGTTTTTAAGAATGAGCTAAGAATAATTGTTTAATGTTATTAGGAAAAAGCTATTATTTCAAACTTTTATCAATCATATCTGGCTATATGATGCTCCTGGGTACTTCTCTGCCTCACAATTCTATGGTCAGGATTGCCTGACTTCCAGACAGGCCCAGCAAAGGAATCATCACTGAACTGCCTCCCAGAGAGCCTGTCTTCAGTCTTAGCCATGGTGTGACATCATCAGGGAAGGGAACCTATTTCTACCAGGCGACCTGTTCCTGTTTCAACATGACCGGTGCTTCTCACCCCCTCACTCCAGTGACTCTGAACAATTGGAAACGATGATCTCTGGCAGTGCACCATGCAGCTAATGAAGAGTCCCCACCACCAGAGGAGTTTTGTACTGGTTCTATGGACTCTTTAGACTTGAGGAGGGAAACTCACTATTCCAGGGGTTGCTGCTACTTTTGCTCCTGGCGGTGGGCTTAGTGGGAGGATGTTGGTTCTTGAGTTGTTGTTGCTCAGTCCTGTCCTCACAGGTGCGGCAAACACTACAGCCATCCCCGGGTCCTGCCTCTGTGCGCTACCTTAAGACCATCGTGGTCCACCAATCACCCTCCATACCTCCGGTCCACACACCTTGAGGGCTCCGCCCCATCACCCCTGGCCAGGGGATGGGCCCCGTCCTCTGCCCCAGCCCATGGACCCACTTCCCCGGCTTCCGTGGCCAGCCGAGGAAGGACATAGGTCCTTGAGGTTAAGGGAGGGACAGCGCTGGTGGGCACGGCCTCCAGCGCCACCCCCACCACCATGCACCCCGGAAGGGACGTAGGGCAGGTTGGGGTCAAGTGGGCACGTTTGGCGAGGGCCAAGGGGTGGTATGTGCCAAGGTGACCCAAGGCACCGGCCATCTTGAGGTCAAATGCCACCTCTGACGCAATTCCTCTGGCCAGAGGGGAGCAGGGCGGAAGGATAGGTGTCCCTCACCTCCATGCTGACCAAATAAGGTATGGAGGCAGGAAGGGGTGGAGATGGAGCAAGCAGAGGACGGAAACAGGAAGGGCCCACGCCACAGGTGATATAAATACCTGTGGCCTCTGACCTTCTGGGCAGAACATCGAGACGGGCACCAGCAGCAGGAGCAGCCGCAGCAGCAGCAGTAGCAGCGGCGGCCCACGTGTCTCTCTCCCTCTACCCAGAACGCCAGACGGCCGCTCTGCAACCAGAACCAACACACTGAGGCAAGGGCCGCGGGATGGGTGAGTGTCTCGTGGGTGGAACCCAGGTATCCCGCTGCTGATGGGAATTATGAATGGATTCCTCCCATGTAGGGAGAGCACATTGTGAGAGCTAGCCGCCCACCACGTGCGCGGGTAATGTAATGAATTCTTCCCATGTGGGAAAGTAAGTGGATTCTTCCCTAGTGGGAAGTGCATATGGGTGAGGGTTAACCAACTCACCCACGTGCGATTAACGGATGATTGTGTTCCTCCCGTGTAGGGAAGCTCTAATAATATTGCTCATTGATTATATTCCTCCTGAAAGGGAGGCTCAGTTACAAGTGAATTCTCCCGGCGTGGGTGACCACGTGGCGGAGGCCGGCCGGCCACCTGCCACGTGCGTGGGAAATCAGGTGAATTCCTCCCGTGTAGGGAAGCTCTAATATCGCTAATTAATTATATTCCTCCCGAAAGGGAAGCTCAATCCATTGCGCACTTCGCGGAATAAATTTTACATAAAACTTAGGCTTTCCATCCCCGGCCTCTCTCTCTCTCTCTCGCCTCGCCGATCACTGAACGAACCCGTCCCCGGTCGACGGGTGACAGGTGGATATAAGATAATCAAGTTACACATGAGGATCACAGTGTAAGTACTTCATAATCAATCAATCAATGGTATTTATTGAGGGCTTACTGTGTGCAGAACATTGAACTAAGCACTTGGGAGAGTACAATATAACAGAGGTAGTAGACACATTACCGGCCCACAAGGCGCTTGCTGATTTCCCTGACTCCTGTCTCTCCCACTCCAGTCCATACTTTGCTCTGCTGCCCACATACGTTTTCTGCAAAAACGTTCAGTCCATGTTTCCCAACTACTCAAGAACCTCCAGTGGTTGCCCATCGACCTCTGCATCGAAGAGAAACTCCTCACCATTGAATTTAAAGCACTCAACCACCCTGGACCCTCCTGCCTTACCTCTCTACTTTCCTACTACAACCCAGCCCACACATTTCACTCCTTTCATTCATTCATTCATTCATTCAATCATCATCATCATCATCATCATCAATCGTATTTATTGAGCACTTACTGTGTGCAGAGCACTGTACCAAGTGCTTGGGAAGTACAAGTTGGCAACATATAGAGAAGGTCCCTACTAAACAGTGGGTTCACAGTCTAGAAGGGGGAGACAGAAAACAAAACAAAACATATTAACAAAATAAAATAAATAGAATAAACATGTAAAAATGAAATAAGTAAATAGAGTAATAAATACGTACAAACATATACAGGTGCTGTGGGGAGGGGACAGAGGTAAGGCGGGGGTGATGGGGAGGGGGAAGAGGGGAAGAGGAAGGAGGGGGCTCAGTCTGGGAAGGCCTCCTGCAGGAGGTGAGCTCTCAGTAGGGCTCTAAAGGGAGGAAGAGAGCTAGCTTGGCAGATGTGCAGAGGGAGGGCATTCCAGGCCAGGAGGATGACATGGACCGGGGGTTGACAGCGGGACAGGTGAGAACGAGACACTGTGAGGAGATTAGCGTCAGAGGAGCGGAGGGTGTGGGATGGGCTGTAGAAGGCGAGAAGGGAGGTGAGGTAGGAGGGGACGAGGTGATGGAGAGCCTTGAAGCCGAGGGTGAGGAGTTTTTGCCTCTTGCATAGGTTGATTGGTAGCCACTGGAGATTTTTGAGGAGGGGAGTAACATGCCCAGAGCGTTTCTGCACAAAGACGATCCGGGCAGCGGCGTGAAGTATGGATTGAAGTGGGAAGAGACAGGAGGATGGGAGATCGGAGAGGAGGCTGATGCAGTAATCGAATCTGGATAAGATGAGCGATTGAACCAGCAAGGTAGCGGTTTGGATGGAGAGGAAAGGGCGGATCTTGGCAACGTTGCAGAGGTGAGACCGGCAGGTTTTGGTGACGGATTGGATGTGAGGGGTGAACGACAGAGCGGAGTCGGGGATGACACCAAGGTTGTGGGCTTGTGAGACGGGAAGGATGGTAGTGCCGTCAACAGTGATGGGAAAGTCAGGGAGAGGGCAGGGTTTGGGAGGGAAGACAAGGAGTTCAGTCTTGGACATGTTGAGTTTTAGATGGCGGGCAGACATCCAGATGGATATGTCCTGAAGGCAGGAGGAGATGCGAGCCTGGAGGGAGGGAGAGAGAACAGGGGCTTCAAAGCCTTATTAAAATTACAGCACCTCAAAGAGGCCTTCCCTAACTAAACCTTCATTGCCTCTTCTCCCACCCCCTTCTGCATCAGCCCTGCGCTTAGATATGCACTCTTTATTGACCCCTCCCTCAGCCCTACAGCATGTATGCGCATTTCCATAATTTATTTATTTATGTTTGTCTCCCCCTCTAGACTGTAAGCTCATTGTGGGCAGGAACATATCTACCAACTCTGTTATATTGTACTCTCCAAAGTGCTTAATACAGTGCTCTGTACACAGTAAGCACTGAATAAATATCATTGATTGATCCATTGAGAACACATAACTTATATATACATACATATATATGTATATATGTTTGTACGAATTTATTACTCTATTTTACTTGTACATATTTATTCTATTTATTTTATTCTGTTAATATGTTTTGTTTTGTTCTCTGTCTCCCCCTTCTAGACTGTGAGCCCACTGTTGGGTAGGGACCATCTCTATATGTTGCCAACTTGTATTTCCCAAGTGCTTAGTACAGTGCTCTGCACACAGTAAGCACTCAGTAAATGCGATTGAATGAATGAATAACTTATATAGGTGAGGAAATTGAGGCATTAGAGGAACTGAATAAGTTGCCCAAGATTACACAGCAAGCAAAGTGTTTGAGGCAGTGTTGGAATGAAAACCCAGGAATCCTGACTCCCAGTGCTCTGCTCTTTTCACTAGGCCAGGTTACTTCCCACCGAGGACATCAATGCACAGTTTCTATCTCTTTGCACAGAGAGAAATTGACCAACCTAATTTCCAAGAAACCATTGAGCCTGCTCAATGGTTTACTACATTTTTTAAAATGGTATTTGTTAAGTACTCATTGTGTGCCAGGCACTGAACTAAGCGCTGGGTAGATACAAGCTAATCTGGTTGAACACAGTCTCTGTTTCACATGGGACTCACTGTCTCAATCCCCATTTTAAAGATGAAGTAACAGGCACAGAGAAATTAAGTGAATTGCCTAAGGTCACACAGAAGACAAGCGGTGGAACTGCAATTAGACCTCAGGCACAGAGAAGTTAAATGAGTTGCCCAAGTTCACCCACAGACAGGTTGTGGGGCCAGAATTAAAATCCAGGTCCACTTCTTGTTTCATTGTTCTCTCATAAACACTAGGCAAGGAGACATGCATTTGGGGATGGAACTTTCTATCTCATTGCCAAATCACTATGCCACTTCAATACCATCTCCTTCCCTCCGTGAATCTTATTCATAGAAGCAGCGTGGGCTAGTGACAAGCACACAGGAATGGGCGTTAGAAAACCTGGGTTCTAATCCCACTTCTGCCACTTGCCTGCTGTGTAACCTTGGTCAAATTACTTAACTTCTCTGTGCCTCAGTTTCGTCCTCGGTAAAATGGAGATTAAATGCCTGTTTTTTCTTATTGTTGTTTTTTTTAATGTAACTTAGTAGAATTTAGTCACTATAGACAGCACTACCATCTTTCCAATCTCACAAATCCACAACCTTGGTATCATCCTTGACTCCACTCTCTCATTCAACCCACAAATAATTGAATTTATAATAATTGAATTGATTAATTGAAATCACCAAAACCTGCAGGGCAGGTCTCACCTCCACAACACCGCCAAGATCTGCTCTTTCCTCGCCATCCAAACTGCTACCTTGCTGGTTCAATCTTTCATCCTATCCCGACTGGATTACTGCATCAGCCTCCTTTCTGATCTCCCATCCTCCTGTCTCCTCCCGCTTCAGTCTATTCTTCACTCTGCTGCCCGGATTATCTTTGTACAGAAATGCTCTGGGCATGTCACTCCCCTCCTCAAAAATCTCCAGTGGTTGCCTATCAACCTTATAATCAAGCAAAAACTCCTGCCTCTCGGCTTCAAAGCTCTCCATCACCTCGGCCCCTCCTACCTCACCTCTCTTCTCTCCTTCTACAGCCCAGCCTGCACACCCTGCTCCTCTGTCGCTAACCTCCTCACTGTGCCTCGTTCTCACCTGTCCCGCCATCGACCCCTGTCCCATATCCTACCTCTGGCTTGGATTACCCTCCTTCCTCACATCTGCCAAGATACCTCTCTTCCTCCCTTCAAATCCCTACTGAGAGCTCACCTCCTCCAGGAGGCCTTCCAAAACTGAGCTCCCCCTTGTCCTCTCCTCCTCCTTGCCTCCCCATCACCCCCTCTCCATCCTCTGCCCTACCCCCTGCCCTTCCCCACAGCACTTGTGTATATTTGTACATATATTACTCTATTTTATTAATGATGTGTATAGAGCTATAATTATATTTATTTTTATGGTATTGACACCTGTCTCCTTGTTTTGTTTTGTTGTCTGTCTACCCCTTCTCGACTATGAGCCCGTTGTTAGGTAGGGATCATCCCCATATGTTGCCGATTTGTACTTCCCAAATGCTTAGTACAGTGCTCTGTACACACTAAGCACTCAATAAATATGATTGAATGAGTGAATGAATGACTGCTCCACCAGTCATCTGCTGTGTGACCTTGAACAAGTTACCTGACTTCTCTGGGCCTCAGTTACCTCATCTGTAAAATGGGGATTGAGAGTGTGAGCCCCATGTGGGACAAGGACTATGTCCAACCCGATTTGCTCGTGTCCACCCTAGTGCTTAGTACAGTGCCTGGCACATAGCGTTCAACAAATACCATTATTATTATTATTATTATTATTATTATTATTGTCAATCTACAGGGGGAGGCAGGAATTAAAATAAATTGCTGAAAGGGGAAATAGTAGATTATAAGGATATGGACATATGTGCTGTGGGACTGAGGTTAGTATGATGACAATAATAATAATAATGGTATTTATTAAGCATTTACTATGTGCAAAGCACTGTTCTAAGCGCTGGGGAGGTTACAAGGTGATCAGGGTGTCCCATGGGGGGCTCACAGTCAATCCCCATTTTACAGATGAGGTACCTGAGGCACAGAGAAGTTAAGTGACTTGCCCAAAGTCACACAGTTGACAAGTGGAGGAGTTGGGACTTGAACCCATGACCACTGACTCCAAAGCCCGTGCTCTTTCCACTGAGCCACGCTGCATCTCTCTAGTGAGCAAATGAGTTCTCCAAGGGGGTAGGTGCAGATAGAGAATAGAAAGGGAGCCAGAATCTGGTGTATGCCATCTCCCAGTGGAAGTTCAGCTAGACTATATAGAGGTGACTTTATTAAATGCCTCACTTGGCCAGTCTTGGGCTTACAACTCTCATGAGTCGATTCTTTTTTGCATTTAATTTAAATCGTTACTTCTGCAACATAAACCAACTCCCTGTTATGTTCACCAGAAAGATGGGAAAGAAGTAGTTAACGTTCTGTTCCCATCACTCTTTCATTCAAGCAAATATTCTTAAATAATTTAACTGCATCTCTTGAGCCCCATTTTTACAGCGTTTTAACTCTGTGGCTCTCCCCTAAGCTTCTTGAAATTTTCAACACAGCTGGAAATACTAGGACACATTTGTTCTCCAGTAAAGGTCTGTCCAAGGTTGCTTTAATGGCATGATGACCTCGAGGGGTTTTTCCGTCATTACTATCCAACTGTTTTCCTTGTCCCTGGCTTCTTATGTCCAGTTCTGACCAGTTCTGCATGTGGAAAATCCTTTCACACTTGCATTAGTGCAGTTTGGTAGCTTCCCTAAGTGTGTTGTTCTGCCCTTGTCCTAGCTGCAGTGCATTCAAGTGGTGTCCTTTTTTTTCCATTAGAGAAATGTCATTAAAGAAAAGTAAGGATGTAATGATATGCACTGTCATTTAAATACATCTCAGGCACAATTGATTGAATGCTAAAGGCAATGATATCAAATTGTTAAGAACTCGTCTACCTTAGAAGGTTCCCTTTTACTAACTTCAGTGGCAGCTCTCTTTCTACATCAAGGACAGAATTTGGGCTTTAATGAAGAGGGATGTTGACATTAATATAGATTATAATATAGATTATGAATATGTACTTTTAAAAGATTACAGAAAAGATGAATCAATCAATTGTATTTATTGAGTGCTTACTGTGTGCAGAGCACTGTACTAAGCGCTTGGGAAGTACAAGTTGGCAATATATAGAGATGGTCCCTACCCAACAGTGGGCTCACAGTCTAGAAGACTGTGAAGATTAACTCATGGAATACCAGTAAAAAAGCCTAAAGTAAAATTAAGGGTTTTATCATTTCTCATTTGAAACTATAAATTGAATGACTTCTTAAACTCTGCCATCCCTGGGTCTTAGTCTTTTCATCCCTTCTGCTAAGATGACTTTTAACTCATTTAGTATTTTCAGGGCTAAATTCAAAGTAATATTTAATTCGGTGGCCTAGGGGCAAGAGCAGCAGCCCGGGAGTTAGAGGACCTGAGCTCTAATCCCAAACCTGCCACTTACCTCCTGTGTGACCTGGGGCAAGTCACTTACTTCTCTGTGCCTAAGTTTCCTCACCTGTAAAATGGGGATTCAATATCTGTTTTCCATCCTATTCAGATTGTGAGCCCCTTGCAGGACAGTGACTATGTCCAAACTGATTATCTTGTATATACCTCAGCACGCAGTACAGTGCACGGCATTTAGTAGACACTTGACAAATATCACAATTATTATTATTACTTGGGTTTTGTTGTAAAATATGGTAAACTCTAATCAGTATTCATAAACCTTACAATGACAATGTGACAATGTGTCTGTTACCAATAGTATCATAGTGCATGTCTTCTCCAATGTTACCCTGAATCCCCTTTTTGCTCTTGATAATGATAATCATTATCATCATCATCAAAATCATCATCATGTTTTTATCTTTGTGACAAATACCACATTAAGCACTGGGGTGGATTCACGATCATCAGCCTCACAATCTAAGTAGGAGGGAGGACACGTATTGTATCTGTATTTTATAGATGAGAAAACCGAGGCACAGAGAACTTAAGTGACATACCCAAGGTCAAGGCAAGTAGTAGAGCCAGAATGAGAACCCACGTCATTCGATTCCTAGGCCCGGGCTCTTTCCACTAGACAGCACTGTTCCATGGGACTTAATGGGAGTGCTGTAAGCTGCTCTCTAGACTGTAAGTTCGTTGTAGGCAGGAAATGTGTCTGTTATATTGTTATACTGTACTCCCCTCACCTCTTAGTACAGTGCTCTGCACTCAATAAGTGTTCCATAAATGCAATTGATTAACTATCTTGTATCTACCCCAGTGCTTGACACATAGTAAGTGCTTAACAAATACCCTAATAATGAATACTGCTTGACTGGACTGGAATGGCATCACAAGAAGCTGATATCCACCTGTAAGCAATGTTCCTTCTCTCCCCCTACTCGTTCCAGTCAATCAATCCCCTGTACATATTGAACACTTACTGTGTGCAAAGCACTGTACAGAGTACACTGCCCTTTGCCCTCTCCCTGACTTTCCCATCTCTGTTGACGGCACTACCATCCTTCCCGTCTTACATGCCCGCAACCTTGGTGTCATCCTCGACTTCGCTCTTTCATTCACCCCTCACATCCAAGCCGTCACCAAAACCTGCCGGTCTCAGCTCCACAACACTGCCAAGATCCGCCCTTTCCTCTCCATCCATACTGCTACCCTGCTCATTCAAGCTCTCATCCTATCCCGTCTGGACTACTGCATCAGCCTTCTCTCCGATCTCCCATCCTCGTGTCTCTCCCCACTTCAATCCATACTTCATGCTGCTGCCAGGATTATCTTTGTCCAGAAACGCCCTGGGCATATTACTCCCCTCCTCCAAGATCTCCAGTGGCTACCAATCAATCTGCGCATCAGGCAGAAACTCCTCACCCTCGGCTTCAAGGCTCTCCATCACCTCACCCCCTCCTACCTTACCTCCCTTCTCTCCTTCTACAGCCCAGCCCGCACCCTCTGCTCCTCTGCTGCTAATCTCCTCACCGTACCTCGTTCTTGCCTGTCCCGCCATCGACCCCCGGCCCACGTCATCCCCCGGGCCTGGAATGCCCTCCCTCTGCCCATCCGCCAAGCTAGCTCTCTTCCTCCCTTCAAGGCCCTGCTGAGAGCTCACCTCCTCCAGGAGGCCTTCCCAGACTGAGCCCCTTCCTTCCTCTCCCCCTCGTCCCCCTCTCCATCCCCCTCATCTTACCTACTTCCCTTCCCCACAGCACCTGTATATATGTTTGTACATATTTATTACTCTATTTATTTATTTATTTATTTATTTTACTTGTACATATCCTATTTATTTTATTTTGTTGGTATGTTTGGTTTTGTTCTCTGTCTCCCCCGTTTAGACTGTGAGCCCACTGTTGGGTAGGGACTGTCTCTATATGTTGCCAATTTGTACTTCCCAAGCGCTTAGTACAGTGCTCTGCACACAGTAAGCGCTCAATAAATACGATTGATGATGATGAGTACAATGTAATAGAATTGGTACATTTGTTCCCTGGCCACAAGAAGCTTACAGTCTAGAGACTTTTCTTCTTTCATTCACAAAGGTGGACACGAACACATGGGCACATCTCTCCCAGAATGCCCCACTTCCATCTGCAATCATTCTGTTAGGGTATCTATTGAGTTTTATCTGTAAAAATACAGAAGAGTTATTCCATTGCCTTCTTCTGCAAGGAAACTTGAGTCTCCACCCTCAACTCTCTCCCATGCCTCTGCTGCCCAGCCCAGGTGAGTTTTGACATGTAGCAGATTGCCTTCCACTCGCTAGCCACTGCTCAAGTTAGGAATGGATTGGGTATCACTCTGCTTGACTTTCCCTCCCATTGTCAAGACTGGTAGAGTAGTGGAAACTCTCCAGGTGCGATCCTGAGAGGATTTTCACATCAGGGTTACCCATATTGGAAAGGTCTAAGCCGAAGTGTCAGACAAAGTTGATTCACCTGTACTGTACAGCATCAGCATGGGAAAGAGTCAAAGGCGGATCATCAAGTCATTGAAATCTTGATCAAAGATAATGACAGAGACTTAAGTTTTTACTGTGTGGAAGAAGGGAATGGTAAACCACTGCCATATATTTTTTTACCAAGAAAACTCTATGGATAGATATACCATAATGTCTACAGATTTGGCAAAAGATAGGATATTCTGGAAAAAAAATATAATAATAATGATGGTATTTGTTAAGCACTTACTATGTGCCAAGCACTGTTCTAAGCGCTGGGGTACATACAAGGTTGTCCCACATGGGGCTCACCGTATTAGTCCCCATTTTACAGATGAGGTAACTGAGGAACAGAGAAGTTAAGTGATTTACCCGAAGTCAAACAGCAAACAAGTGGCAAAGCCAGGAATCGAACCCACGACCTCTGACTCCCATGACCGGGCTCTTTCCACTAAGCCACGCTGCTTCTCTTATATGTCCATATGTCAATAGAGTCGCTATGGATCAGAAACGAAGGCATTTGGTGATAATGATGAAAATGGGCATTAAATACCAGTTCTCCTTCCCTGTTAGATTCTGGGCCTCATGTGAGATAGCAACTGAGTTTGCTCTTATCATTTTCTATCCACTCCACTGCTTAGAACAGTGCTTGGAAAATAGTAAGTGCTTTATAACTATGATCATTGGTATTATGGTGGGGGTCAAAGCTTAAGTTAGGCAGAGACCAGGCATCATGATTAGGAAGCAGCGTAGCGTACTGGAAGACTAGAGGCCTGGGAGTCAGAGGTTCTTTATTCAAATTCTGGCTCCACCACTTGTCTGCTGTGTACCTTGGGCAAGTCATTTATCTTCTCTGTGCTTCAGTTACCTTATCTGTAAAATGGAGATTTAATCCTACTCATTCCAACTTAGATTGCGAGCCCTATGAGGGGCAGGGACTGAGTCCAACCCAATTATCTTGTATCTGCTCCAGCGCTTAGTACAGTGCCTGGCACAGAGTAAGAGCTTAACAAGTACCATATTAAGGTGAAGAATCAATCAATCAATCGTATTTATTGAGTGCTTACTGTGTGCAGAGTACTGTACTAAGCACTTGGGAAGTACAAGTTGGCAACATATAGAGAGAGTCCCTACCCAACAGTGGGCCCACAGTCTAGAAGAGGGAGACAGAGAACTAAACCAAACATATTAACAAAATAAAATAAATAGAATAGATAAGTACAAGTAAAATAAATAAAGAGAGTAATAAATATGTACAAACATATATACATATATACAGGTGCTGTGGGGAAGGGAAGGAGGTAAGATGGGGGTGATGGAGAGGGAGAGAGGAAGGAGGGGGCTCAGTCTGGGAAGGCCTCCTGGAGAAGGTGAGCTCTCAGTAGGGTCTTGAAGGGAGGAAGAGAGCTAGCTTGATGGATGGACAGAGGGAGGGCATTGCAGGTCAGGGGGATGACGTGGGCCAGGGGTCGATGGCAGAACAGGCGAGAACGAGGCACGCTGAGGAGATTAGCGGCAGAGGAGCGGAGGATGCGGGATGGGCTGTAGAAGGAGAGAAGGGAGGTGAGGTAGGAGGGGGCGAGGTGATGGAAAGCCTTGAAGCCGAGGGTGAGGAGTTTCTGCCTGATGTGCAGATTGATTGGTAGCCATTGGAGATTTTTGAGGAGGGGAGTAACATGCCCAGAGCGTTTCTGGACAAAGACAATCCGGGCAGCAGCATGAAGTATGGATTGAAGTGGGGAGAGACACGAGGATGGGAGATCATAGAGAAGGCTGATGCAGTAGTCCAGACGGGATAGGATGAGAGCTTGAATGAGCAGTGTAGCAGTTTGGATGGAGAGGAAAGGGTGGATCTTGGCAATGTTGCGGAGCTGAGACTGGCAGGTTTTGGTGACGGCTTGGATGTGAGGGGTGAATGAGAGAGCGGAGTCGAGGATGACACCAAGGTTGCGGGCTTGTAAAACGGGAAGGATGGCAGTGCCGTCAACAGAGATGGGAAAGTCAGGGAGCGGGCAGGGTTTGGGAGGGAAGACAAGGAGTTCCGTCTTGGACATGTTGAGTTTTAGGTGGCGGGCAGACATCCAGATGGAGATGAAGAAGAGCTAATGCTGTCTCTCATGACTAAATGACTATGATTTAAGTGACTGAATGGTCACGTCTGTGTCCACCAAGTGTGGATACAGCAATTTACTTAAACGTAATTTACATTTACTGTGATTCAATCTCTCTGTGGGTAGGGAACATGTTTCCAACCTCTGTATTATCGTATTTTCCCAAGTGCTTAGTACAGTGTTCTGAACATAGTGAACACTCAATAAATCTATTGATTGAAGACCTTCTTGGCAAACTTTAATCACGATCTGAACAAGCCTACAATGATGTTTCCCTTATTAGATCACCCTGAATCAATGGATCATCAATAAACACTTCAGCATTTTCTTCTTCCTCTTAGGTTGGTTATATTAGAAGCAGTTTGCTGTAATGGAAAGAGCTCAGGTCTTGGAGTCAGAGGACCTGCGTTATAATTCCAGCTCTGTCTGCTGTGTGACCTTGGGAAAGTCTCTGCATTTAAATTCTCTACATCTCAATTTCCTCATCTGCTAAATGGGGATTCAATCCCTGTTCTCCTTTAGACTGAGACTGAGAGCCCGGTGTGAGAGAGGGACTGTATCCCACCTGAATATCTTGTATCTACCCCAACTCTTAAGTGCTTGACACACAGTAAGCCTCAACCAATATTATCATCATATTATCATTATTATCATTACTCTTTGTAGCCTAATGGAAAGAGCACTGGTAGTATATTGATTTCTTGATAGATCTCACCCTTGGAGAAAGCCTAAAGGGATATATTCACTTAGATGTTTGTGGTCCAGTGTCTCATTGTGCATCTCTTTTTCCACTGTTGTGCAGGTCCCTGGTCCTGAAGTCTTGGTGATGGGACCAGGGTTTATCAGTTTCCTCATCTGTAAAATGGCGATTACATACCTATCTTCCTTCTTACTTAAACTGGGAGCCTGAAGAGGGACAGGCTCAGTGTCCAACCCTGGACTTGATTATCTTGTATATACCTTCTAGACTGTGAGCCCGTTGTTGGTATGGACCGTCTCTATATGTTACCAATTTGTACTTCCCAAGTGCTTAATACATTGCTCTCCACACAGTAAGTGCTCAATAAATGCAATTGAATGAATGAATGAATACCCCAGCTCTTAGTACAGTGCTGGGTGCCTTATCAATCAATCAATTGTATTTCTTGAGCACTGACTATCTGCATAACACTGTACTAAGCGCATGGGAGAATGCAGTACAAAAGAATTAGCAGACACGTTCCCTGCCTATAACATGCTTACAGACTAGTAAGTGCATTAAAAAGATTGTAAGCTTGTTGTGGGCAGGGAATTTGTCTGTTATATTGCAAAAGTATACTCTCCAAGCACTTAGTACAGTACTCTACACACACTTAAGTGCTCAGTAAATATGAAAAAATAACAAATGCCCCCTTTATTGTCATCATCATAATCAACAACATCATCACTTGGGTTCTAATTCCCCCTCCACCACTTGTCTGGTAGGTGACCTTGGGCAAGTCACTTAACTTCTTTGTGACTCATTTCCATCATCTGCAAAATGGGGATTGAATACCTGTCTTCCCGCCTACTTAGACTGTGAGCTCCATGTGGGACTTCATTACCCTGAATCTATCCCAGTGCTTAGTATAGTGCTTGGCATATAGTAAGTGCTTAACAAAAACCACAATTATTATTATGTGGGAGAGGGGGAGGAGAGCAGAGCTCAACTAAACCTAACAAGAGAGAGTTAATTATACATTTACATTTATCCCTGCAGACTTTGTGAAGGTAAAAAAAGAACTAGGTGCCAATTTAGTCAGCTCAGATCTCAGCTGAGTTTTTCCTCTTCTTTGGTCAGTGTTGGGTCTCTGAGGCTACAGGAAAGAGGGAATTATCTGGTTTGGGTGAATTCTGGGACTGGACTTCTCAAGAAGCTGAAGAAGAGATTGATTCAAAGGTGGCATTTAGATCTTTGAAGAGCTATTCCTCAGAAGAACTCATCAGCTATTCTTTCTATCTCCATTGCACACAGACCAGGAGGAAATGTGTTTAAAAGCAGTGGGCAGAATTTGGGACAGGCTCCAGGAAGGAGGCTCTGAAGTTGTTTGGCACTAGAATAGGTCAATGATGGGATTACTTGGCAATAGCAGGAGGAATGCAGTGGTAGATATTGAGCATCTGTTGAGTGCAAAGCACTGGATTAAGTGCTTGGGAATGTACAAAAGAAAAAAACCAGCAAAACATGCCCAAACAGAACTCACACTCTGCTTGGGGAGGCAGGCATACAGGGTTATTTTCTAATAGTAGGAACAGCAGAAAAAGGTAGTAGAGAAGCATCCCAGGATAAAATATCAGAATAAATAATGAAATAAATCAATGGAACTTATTGACCGCTTACTGTGTTGTATTTGGCTGGTTGCTTGGTTGTTGATTTTTTATAATTTTTTTGTATTTGATAAGCACATATTATGTTCTGGGCACTGTTCTAAGTGCTGGGCTGGATACAAGCTAATCAGGTGGGACACAGTCCCTGTCCCACATGGGGCTCACAGTCTTAGTGCCTATTTTACAGATGAGGTGACTGAATGAGACTGAAGTGACTTGCCCAAGGTCACAGAGCAGACAGGTGGTAGAGTAGGAATTAGAACTCAGGTCCTTTCAAATCCCAGGTCTGTGCTCAACACACTAGGCCATGCAGATACTTTAATAACACCCTAGCTACTAAACACTTGGGACAGTACAACAAAATAGAGTTTGAAGATGCAATCCCTGCCCTTAAGGAGCTTACAGTCAAGGGGGGTGGGGAGGAGGCAGACATTAAAACAAATTAGAGATAAGGGAAACAGAAGAGTATGAAAATATGTAGATAAGTGCTTATGGGACTGGGGATGGGGTAACAAAATATCTAAGGAGTACAGACTAAGTGTATAAGTGACACAAAAGGGAGGGCGAACAGGGTGAGGAAATGACAGATTAATCAGGGAAGACTTCTTAGAAGAAATATAATTTTAGTAGGGCTTTGAAGGTAGGTCTCTCTGTTGGCTGTTGGATATAACGGGGGAGGGAGTTCCAAGGCAGAAGGAGGATGTGGACAAAGGGTTTGAAAGCAAGATATATGAGCTCAGAGTACAGTAATTAGGTTGGCATTAGAGGAGCAAAGTATGTGGGCTGGGCTGTAGTAGGAGATCAGCAAGAATAGGTAGAAGGAAGAGAGCTGATTGAGTGCCTGAAAGCCGATGTTGAGGAGTTTCTGTTTGTTGCAGAGGTAGATGGACATCCTCTGGAGATTTTTTGAGGAGTCAGGGGGTATAGATTGAATAGATTTTTCAGAAAAATGATCCAGGCAGCAGAGTGAAGTATGGACTGGAGTGGGAAGAAACAGGAGGCAGGAAGGTCAGCAAGGAGACTGATGCAGTAGTCAGGGTCAGAAATGATAAGTGCTTGGATCAGGATGGTAACAGTTTTGGGTGGAGAGGAAAGGACAGACTGGTGACAGAGTGAATGTGTGGGCTGAATGAGAGAAGTGAGTAGAGGATAATGACAAGGTAAGCGCTCAGTAAATATGCTTGAATGAGAGCTATGGGTTCATGAGACAAGGAGGTCGGTGGCATTGTCTACAGTGATTGGAAAGTCAGAGAGAGGACAACGTTTGCATGGGAAAACGAGAAGTTCCACTGGGGACAAGTTTGAGGTGTTGGTGGGACATACAAGCAGAGATGTCATGAAGGAAGAAAGGTATGCAAGAACGAAGAGGAGTGATGTCAGAGCTGGAGAAGTATTTGGGAATCATCT
The DNA here is from genome assembly GCF_015852505.1 of Tachyglossus aculeatus. Lineage (NCBI taxonomy): Eukaryota > Metazoa > Chordata > Mammalia > Monotremata > Tachyglossidae > Tachyglossus > Tachyglossus aculeatus. Next base: position 15,872,791 of record NC_052099.1, read on the forward strand.
GGATAGAGATGAAAGTTGAAGCCATTGGAGTGAATTAGTTCTCTAAGAGAGTTGGCAGAGTTGGAGAATAGAAGGGGTAAGTCACTTAACTGCTCGGTGCCTCAGTTTCCTTATTTCTAAAATATTATTTAGATATGTGCTCTTCCTCTGTCTTAGATTGTGGGGTAAGGACTCTGGATGATCTGAGTGCTGGTTACCTTGGATAAGGGCTCGCAGGGAGATGGTTTTTAGAAATGGCTTTGTTTTTAAAGAGGACCTTCCTGAAGTTCATCCCTATTGAGGGGTGTGGAGGTGATGGAAAACACAAGGGGAGAACAAGCTTTCAGTGGACACTCTTTCAAGAGGCCTCCTTTGATTAAGCCCTCATTTCCACCTCTCTGATTCCCTTCTGAATGGCCCTTGCATTAGGATTTGGACTCTTTATTTACCTTTCACTCAATCCTATGGCACCTATGTCCCTATCCATAATTTATTTATTTATGTATTTATTTATTTATTTATAATAAGTCTGTTTCCCCCTTTAGAATGTAAGCTCACTGTGAGCAAGGAATGTGTCTACCAATTCTGTTATATTGTATTCTCCCAAGCTCTCAGTGCACAGTAAATTCACAGTAAATGCACAGTAAGGGCTCAATAAATACTCTTGATTAATTGATTGATTGATTGGTATTTGTTGAGTGCTTACAATGTGTCAAGCACCATTCTTGATAGAATGATAGAAGATAATCAGGTTGGGCACAGTGCCTGTCCCACTTGGGGCTCACATAAGTAGGTGGGAGAACAGGTATTTAATCCCCATTTTACAGTTGAGGAACTGAGGCTCAGAAAAATTGAGTGACTTGTCCAAGGTTACACAGCAAGCAATTGGCAAAGCCAAGATTAGAACCCAAGGTCTCTGACTCCCAAGCCAGTGTACTTTCCTCTAGGTCATTGCCGCTTCCAATGTACTTGGTATACTTCCACTATCCGGCACAGAGGTGGCCCCACCATCCTTACGTCCAGTGTTTAATTTTAAGGGCTTACCCTCAATCAAACAAACTATCGATCAATGGAATATATTAAATGCTTACTGTGTGCTGAGCACTGTACTAAGAGTTTGGGAAGGAACAATACAAGAGAGGAGGTAAACACTTTCCCTGCCAATAAGGAGCTCACAGTCTAGGGGGGAGATAGACATTAAGATAAATTACCAGTGGGGGAATGGGAGAACATAGAGGTTTGTACTTCAGTGCCATGGGGCTGGGAATGTGACGAAGGAATGTGTTTTGCTTAAGAGATGAACATACTAATAGCTAGAAGATCAAAGAGGGGTATGAGAGGGTAAAACAGTTAGTTTGGCTGAGTGGAAAAAGCAGAGGATTGAGAAACAGAAAACCTGAGTCTTAATCTCTGTTCCACCACTTTCCTGTTGTATGATCTTGGGTAAGTCACTTCACTTTTCTCATCTGAAAACTGGGGATTCAATAACTGTTCACGAAAAGCACTGGTCACAAAAAGCCCTGACTACCTTCTTCTCATACATAATAGTGGTCTATCTCTTCTATCTCTTCAAGTACCATCTTCCAAAATCCTACCACACTCTGTCTCAGGACCAGGGAGTGTCATTTTCTACACCAAACTCACTCTCATGCTCAACCCTCGTATCTGCAGCCTCCGATACTGAGAGGTTGTCACAGCCCTCACGAAAGTTCTGGGGAGATGAGGATTTCCAATGGGGCTCTCTTTGTTCATGAGGCAAAGACAAATGCAGATGGATTTTTTTTGTTTTTTGAGACTCCATTTTATTTTAATGGTGTTTGTTAAGTGCTTACTACGTGAAAGGCACTCTACTAAGCACTGGATCAGCACAAGCTAATCAGGTTGGACACAGCCCATGTCCCACTTGAAGGTCAGTCATAATACCCATTTTACAAATACAGTAATTGAGGCCCAGAGAAATTAAGTGACTTGCCCATGGTCACACAGCAGACAAGTGGCAGAGCTGGAATTAGAACCCAGGTCCTTCTGAATCCCAGGCCTATGCTCGATCCACTAGGCCACACTTCTTGGTTGAAGCAGGAAGGCTGTAGATGAGACATGAAGAAGAACTTCAGAGTTAAATGATTTTCGATCTTATTGAGATCCCTTATCCCTCTCCACACTTGACTCTTCACTTTAGGTACGTGACTTTCTATGATCCAAAAAATTGTGGGATTTCACACTAGGTCTGTAAGAGGTGTTTTAATTAATCAGTCCAGAAAGAAAGGGTGCCAGAGGAATGTTCGTGACAGTAGTAGAAAGAGCATTAATTTATCATCGACTGAGTGCAATGCAAGGTACCAAGCACGTGGGATGTATAAAGAAAAGTAGTAGCAGGTTCCCTACCCCAAAGGAGCTTACACTTTAATGGGGAAAACAGGCATAAAAATAGTTGGTTTGTTTTTTCATGGTATCTAAGTTTTTAGTATGTGCCCAAGGTCACACAACAGACAAGTGGCAGAGCCAGGATTAGACACTTGGTCCTATGACTCCCAGGCCCATGGTCTTTTTACCAAGCCACTCTCCTTCCCTACATATAGAATGACCAAAGCAAATATACCACTAAATAAATGTGTGCACAGACCTGGGAGTAGGAGGACCTGTGTTCTATTTCCAACTCTGCCACTTACCTGCTGGGTAAGCTTGGGCAATTCACTTTACCTCTCTGTGTCTCAGTTCCCTCATCTGCAAAATGAGGATTCAGTAACCGTTCTTCCTCGTATACAGAATGTAAGCACCATGTGAAACCTGATTATCTTGTTTCTATCCCAGTGCTTAGTACAATGTTGGCACATAGTATGTGTTTAACAGATACCATCATCATTATTACTTGGACAGATATTCATCCCACCCTCACCCACACAGCATTTATGTACATATTTTAAGTTATACATTATAAAGTATATATTTCTATTAATGTCTGTCATCCCCTCTGGACTGAAAGCTCATTGTGGTGAGGCAATGTGTCTGTTAACTCTGTTATATTGTACTCATTCATTCATTCATTCATTGAATCGTATTTATTGAGCGTTTACTGTGTGCAGAGCACTGTACTAAGCGCTTGGGAACTACAAGTTGGCAACATATAGAGACTGTCCCTACCCAACAACAGGCTCACAGTCTAGAAGGGGGAGACAGACAACAAAAGAAAACATGTGGTCAGGTGTCAAGTCATCAGAATAAATAGAAGTAAAGCTAGATGCACATCATTGACAAAATAAATAGAATAGTACATATGTACAAGTAATTATGTACTCTCCCAAGTGCTTAGTATAGTGCTCTGTACATAGTAAGCAATCAATAAATACCATTGATTGATTGATTGAATGATTAGTGTCCATAGTGATAGCAGTAGTAGTAGAAGTAGTAGTAATGGCCATACTGATAATAGGAATAGTAGTAGTTGTAGTGAAGCAGCGTGGCTCAGTGGAAAGAGCCCGGGCTTGGGAGTCAGAGGTCATGGGTTCTAATCCTGGCCCTGCCACTTATCAGCTTTGTGACTTTGGGCAAGTTACTTAACTTCTCCGTGCCTCAGTTACCTCACCTGGAAAATGGGGATTAAGACTGTGAGCCCCATGTGGGACAACCTGATTACCTTGTAACTACCCCAGCACTTAGAACAATGCTTGGCACATAGTAAGCGCTTAACAAATACCAAAATTATTATTATTAGTAGTAGTAGTAGAGTGGCCACTGTAATGATAATAGTGGTAGTAATAATAGTAGTAGAGTTAGTAAGAGTAGTGGCCATAGTAATAGTTGTTGTCTTATGCTGTTGAGTCGCATCTGAACGATAAGGATGCCACGGACACATCTTTCCCAGAAAGCCCATCTTCCAGCTGCAATTGTTTGGGCAGTGTATCCATAGAGTTTTCTTGGTAAAAATATTGAAGTGGTGTACCATTGTATGCTTACATGAATTAAACCTGAGTCTCCACCCTCGACTCTCTCCCATGCTGCTGTTGTCCAGAAAAGGTGAGTTTTGATTTGTAGCAGATTGCCTTCCACTCTCAAGCCACTGCCCAAGCTAGAAATGGAATGGGTAGGTCTCTGTTTGACTCTCCCTCCCATAGCCGGGGCCGGTAGAGGACTGAAAACTCTCCAGGCATGACCCTGAGAGGGTATAGTAATAGTAGTAGTATCAGTAATAGTAGTATTTGTAGTCAAAATAATCAAATCATTATAGTAGTAATAGTAGTAGTAGTTCTAATAGTAGTAGTAGCAGTTCTAATCCCGGCTCCACCACTTATTAGTTGTGTGACTTTGGGCTCATCTGTAAAATGGGGATTAAGACTGTGAGCCCCATGAGGGACCACCTGATTACCTTGTATCTACCCCAGCACTTAGAACAGTGCTTGGCACATAGTAAGCATTTAACAAATACCACCATTAGTAGTAGTAGTAGTAGTAGTAGTAGTAGTAGTAGTAGTAGTAGTAGTAGTAGAGGCAGTCCTTGGATTTATAAAATCCCTGAAAACTGTGCCTTCATTTGAAACATAAATTGAAACCGATTTTTGCCAGAGGACCAATGTTATGAAAGAGGAACTGGTTCCTGAATCAAGGTAAGATTCCCTACTTTGGGCAAGTACTTGAGGTTCTTGAGTAGAAGGGAATATGGCCTGAACATTTTTGTAAAAAAATGGGTCTGACGTTACTGTCTGGTATTTACCCCAACATTTAGTACAGTGCCTGGCACATAGTAAGTGCTCAACAAATACAAATAAAACAAGCAAACAAAGTCAAAATCTCAAGTTGAGGTCCGTCTGTAAAGACATTTATTAAGCACTTACATTGTGCTGAGTCCTGTACAAAGCGCTGGGGTGAAAACAATAAATGGAACTGTTGTTGGGAGGCCTTCCCAGACTGAGCCCCCTCCTTCCTCTCCCTCTCCTCCCCCTCTCCACCCCCCGCCTTACCTCCTTCCCTTCCCCACAGCACCTGTATATATGTATATATGTTTGTACGTATTTATTACTGTATTTATTTATTTATTTTACTTGTACATTTTTATTCTACTTATTTTATTTTGTTAATATGTTTTGTTTTGTTCTCTGTCTCCCCCTTCTAGACTGTGAGCCCACTATTGGGTAGGGACCGTCTCTATATGTCGCCAACCTGTACTTCCCAAGCGCTTAGTACAGTGCTCTGCACACAGTAAGCACTCAATAAATACGATTGAATGAATGAATGCATGAATGAATGAATGAATGAACCAGGCCATGTACAAAAAGGGATCCATAGACAACTTTGCTGTTTCTATTTTACCTACTAGATTATAAACTCCTTCAAGTCAGGCACTTTGTTAACTAACTTGATTATGTTCTCTCAAGTTCTTCATGCTGTGCACTGCACAGAGTAAATGCTCTCTAAAGACTATTGATTGATGGACTATAACCCTGTGGGCAGTGATTGTGTCTACCAATTCTGTTACATATACTCCCCCAAAGCCTGAGTACAGTGCTCTGCACACAGTAAGTGCTCAATCAATGCATTTGACATGTAGATGAGGGACTGAAAGAAGACTAGTAGATTCTAGGCAAGGTCCAGAAAATGGGAGTACTTAAAATGCAAAAATAAAATTTAAGGCACTCTTCTCAAAAACATTCATAAGGAATCCAAAACCCTCTGAATTTATGAGATGTGTCTATCTGACTTATTGGGAATGTGAAATTTAGACCCATTGTCTGAATGGTGACCTCTTGGTTCTCTTGGGGAGAATTTTGTTTATTTTCTTCAGGGAATTCATATTTCCCTGAAGGGGAGAAAAAAAGAATAGAGCAATTAAATTGGGGAATTTATCCATGATCATCTTTATCTTCCAAACAAGACTTTGAGTTGTTTTAGTATTTTGGGCTAATTATCTAAACTCTCCCCAATAGACCATATAGTGTTAAGAACAAACTCAGTCTTTCAGGTAAATATCGGAGGAATTGATTGTGTAAAGAATTTTAAGTTCTAATCTCCTCTGCTTTAATTGCTATTCAGCAGCTGGAGTCCCAGGAGAATGGAACAGAGAGAATTTATAGCCCTTCAGCGGAAACGTTTCCAATCCCTGAGCAGAGTCTGCTTCTGTCCAGATCCAAGCCCAGTTTAATTGCTGTCCAAGGTATATGCTTGGTCACCCCTCAGTGAAGCTTGTTTTGGGGAATACTGCCTTCCATTTCAGCATAGAGCTTCACATTTCTGGAGAAGTGAGAACGGGGGGCCCAACTAGAATGCTTCTTCCTGAACCTTGTGGCATCTGCACTCTAAGGTTACTATCTACCGGCAAGAGGGAATAAGGAGGTAGGATCTTTGCATACAGATAGACATTTCAGATGGAAGGGTGGAATGTTACAGAAAGGACTTAAAATGCAGTAGGAATTAGATGGGCCAGACCTTGAAGTGCATTTACCAACTTGTTGAGCAATGACAGAATAAGAATAGTAAGAGTTGTCATTATTATAACAGGAGAGGCTGGAGATTGGAAGGAAAGCAATGGTGTAATAATCAATCCATCCATATTATTTATTGAGTGTTTACTCTCGGTGGAACATGGTACTAAGGGCTTGGGAGCATCTAGTAATATTGGCAGGTACGATATCTACCCACCAAGAGTTTACAATCTAGTGAGCCTCTGGACTCACTGTGGCTCAGGAAAACATCTACCAATTCTGTTAAATTGTACTCTCCCAAGCACTTAATCCACTGCTCTGAACACAGTAAGCCTTCAATAAATACCATTGACTGATTGATTGGAGGGAGCTGTGAAAATGAATTTCAGGTAGGGAGATGCAATAGAGGGATATATAAATAAATCCTCGGTGGAAGGGAATGAATATAATCAACGTGCTTAGGTGATACCGAATGGTTAAAGTGGCAGTGGGGAGAAAACAGGGTGAGGAGATATACATTAATCAGGGAAGGCTTCCTGGAGATGTGACTTTAGCAGGATTTTGAAGTGGGACAACGGTAGCCATCCAGTTGTGAAGGGTGTGGGAATTCCAGGCAGGGCAGTGGGTGTGAGCAAGAGGTCAGTGATGAGAGAGAAGAGAACGTGGTAGATTGACTGGGTTTAGAGGACTGATGTATGTGAGCTGGGTTGTAGTGGGATAATAGGGAGGATAAATAGGGGAAGAGAGCTAATTGAATGCTTTAAGGGCAATAAAATCAATCAATCATATTTATTGAGCACTTTCTGTGTGCAGAGCACTACACTGAGAATTTATGAGAGTACAATTCAGTAGAGTTGGCAGATGCATTCCCTGCCCCCGATGACCTTACAATTTAGAGGACGAGACATTAATGGGCAATCAAAACGCTAAGAAGTGCAATAAACATAGTATGTACACTATTCTCCATCTCCACCATGGAAAGATCATGAATAATTTTGCAATTGGATAAGATGCGAAGAATTCTCCAGCCTGGAGATTTGGAAGAATTCATCTGGGCTGCGGAATCTCAGAACTCTGTAAGTATAGGGCAGAGCCTCACCAGAGTGGATAGAAGCAATGGGACTCAGAAGCTATGATTCCTTGCTTCTCACCCAAGGAATCATTAATGTGATAATGCCATGGGATTCATCCCAGCCTAGTGGACAGAGCCCAGGCCAGGGAGTCAGAGGACATGGGTTCTAATCCCGGCTCTATAACTTGTCTGCTGGGTGACCTTGGGTAAATCACTTCACTTCTCTGGACCTCAGTTCCCTCATCTGTACAATGGGGATTAAGACTGTGAGCCCCATGTGGAACACGGACTGTATCCAACCTGATTATCTTGTACCTACCTCATTACTTAGTACAGTGTCTGGCATAAAGGAAGCCCTGAACAAATACCACAAAAAAATGCTTTACTTGGGAATTCTTAACCTGCATCAGAAGCCCGGCAATTAATCAAAAAGGGCTTTCTGTAGAATGTGACATGGAAATTAGGGGCATATCGCCCTAGAAAATGGAAAGTATTCATGCCCCCAAATAGGGGAGAATTGAGCACATTTAACGTAGCCTATGCTCACTCTTTAGATGGATGAGTCCATATGATCCCTGTTTTACCAGAAGTAGAGGGAGGAAAACTGAGACTGAGGCACTAGTGGAAAATCACACAGTATTGCAGAAATAAAGCTAGCAGGCAGTGTGGCCTAGTGGAATGAGCAGTCAATCAGTCAATCGTATTTATTGAGCGCTTACTGTGTGCACAGTACCACACTAAGCACTTGGGAGAGTGCAATATAAAAATATGACAGACACATTCCCTGCCCACAACAAGCTTACAGTCTAGATGGCACATATAAAGGAGATTCAAACTCACAAAATTGGGTAAAGGAGCTTTTGCCAAAATAGTACTTTAACAGTTTGAGCTAAGTACTATGTACATAACTGGAAGTCAGGAAATTAAGGGTGCAACCCGAAACGGGCATTATTCTGCTCTTTGATAAGTCACATTTCTGTTCCTTCATTTCCAGACCTGCAAAATGGGGATTAATTAATTAATTAATTCATTCATATTTATTGAGCACTTAACGTATGCAGAGTAATGTACTAAGCTCTTGGGAAGTACAAGGTGGCAACATCTAGCGACGGTCCCTACCCAACAACGGGCTCACAGTTTAGAAGGGGGAGACAGACAAACAAAACATATTAACAAAATAAAATGAATAGAATAGTAAACATGTACAAGCAAAACAAATAGGGTAATAAATCTGTACAAACAAATATACAGGTGCTGTGGAGAGGGGAAGAAGGTACGGCGGGGGGATGAGGAGGGGGAGAGGAAGGAGGGGGCTAAGTCTGGGAAGGCCTCCTGGAGGAAGTGAGCTCCCAGTAGGGCTTTGAAGGGAGGAAGAGAGCTAGCTTGGCAGATGTTTGGAGGGAGGGCATTCCAGACCAAGGGGAGGACATGGGCCGGGGGTCGACGGCAGAACAGGCGAGAATGAGGTACAGTGAGGAGGTTAGCCGCAGAGGAGCCAAGGGTGCGGGCTGAACTGTAAGAGAGAAGGGAGGTGAGGTAGGAAGTTGCAAGGTAATGGAGAGTCTTGAAGCTGAGAGTGAGGATTCTGCTTGATTCGTAGGTTGACAGGCAACCACTGAAGATTTTTGAGTAGGGGAGTAACATGCCCAGAGCGTTTTTGCACAGAGATGATCCGGGCAGCAGAGTGAAGTATAGACTGAAGTCAGGAGAGACAGGAGGATTGGAGATTGAGATTGAGATTGGGATTGGGATTGAGAGAGGGGGCTGATACAGTAATTCAGTCGGGATAGGAAGAGAGATTGAACCAGCAAGGTAGCGGTTTGGATGGAGAGAAAAGGGCAGATCTTGGCGATGTTGTGGAGGTGATCGCCAGATGGAGATGTCCTGAAGTCAGGAGGAGACACGATCCTGGAGGGAGGGAGAAAGAACAGGGGAAGAGATGTAGATTTGGGTGTCACCAGCGTAGGGATGATAGTCGAAGCTGTGGGAGCGAATGAGTTCACCAAGGGAGTGAGTGAACAGAAGGGGACCAAGAACTGACCCTTGAGGAACCCCTAGAGTAAGGGGGTGGGAGGGGGAGGAGGAGCCCGCAAAAGAGACTGAGAATGAACGGCCGGAGAGATAAGAGGAGAACCAGGAGAGGACAAAGTCTGTGAAGCCAAGGTTAGATAGCGTTTTGAGGAGAAGTGGTCCACAGTGGTCACAGTGTCGAAGGCAGCTGAGAGGCCGAGGAGGATTAGGATAGAGTAGGAGCCGTTCAAATTGGCAAGCAGGAGGGCATTGCTGACCTTTAATAGAGCAGTTTAGGTGGAGTGTAGGGGATAGAAGCCAGATTGGAGGGGGTCAAGGAGGGAGCTGACGTTGAGGAATTCGAGGCAGCGGGTGTAGACGACTCGTTCAAGGAGTTTGGAAAGTAATGGTAGGAAGGAGATAGGGCGATAACTAGAAGGCTAGGCAGGGTCAAGAGAGGGTCTTTTTAGGATGGGGGAGACGTGGCCATGTTTGAAGGCAGAGGGGAAGGAACCAGTGGAGAGTGAGCAGTTGAAGATGGAAGTTAACGAGGGGAGGAGGGACGAGGTGAGAGATTTCATAAGATGAGAGGGAATGGGGTCAGAAGCACAGGTGGCCGGAGTAGCACTTGAGAGGAGGGAGGAGATCTCATCTGAGGATACTGCTGGGAAGGATGGGAGAGTAGCAGAGCTCCTATCCCGACTTTATTACTGCATCAGTCTCCTCTCTGATTTCCCATCCTATGTCTCTCCCCACTTTAGTCTATACTTCACGCTGCTGCCTGATTCATTTTTGTGCAGAAACGCTCTGGGCATGTTATTCCCCTCCTCAAAAGTCTCCAGTGGTTGCCAGTCAACCTACGCATCAAGCAAAAACACCTCATTCTCGGCTTCAAGGCTCTCCATCACCTCGCCCCCTCCTACCTCACATCCCTTCTCTCCTTCTACAGCCCAGCCCGCACCCTCGGCTCCTCTGCTGCTAACCTCCTCACTGTACGTCATTCTCGCCTGTCCTGCCGTCGACCCCCACCCCACGTCCTCCCCCTGGCCTGGAATGCCCTCCGTCCAGAAATCTGCCTAGCTAGCTCTCTTCCTCCCTTCAAATCCCTACTGAGAGCTCACCTCCTCTAAGAGGCCTTCCCAGACTGAGCCCCCTTTTTCCTCTCCTCCTCCCCATCCCCCCTCCCTACCTCCTTCCCCTCCCCACAGCACCTGTATATATGTTTGTGCAGATATATTGCTCTATTTATTTTACTTGTACATATTTACTATTCTATTTATTTTGTTAATGATATGCACCTTCTAGACTGTGAGCCCACTGTTGGGTGGGGACCGTCTCTATATGTTGCCAACTTTTACTTCCCAAGCGCTTAGTACAGTGCTCTGCACACAGTAAGCGCTCAATAAATACGACTGATTGAATGAATGAATGAATAAATGAATGAATGAATGGAGGGTCCAGGTTCCTTCTCAACCTATCCTCATTTTCCTAGGTGAATCAAGGAAAACTGGAACAATGAAGAAGTGGAACGAATCTTCGAGGACAGAGTTCTTCTTAGTTGGGTTGTTTGCCCACCTCCCTCATCCGGGGCTGCTTGTCTCCACCCTTTCGATAGTTTATCTGCTGGCCCTGGCCGGCAACAGCCTCATGATCCTCCTCATCCGGATGGACTCCCGCCTCCATACCCCTATGTACCTCTTCCTCAGCCAGCTCTCCCTAATGGACCTGCTCCTCACCTCAGTCGTGGTCCCCAAGGTGCTCATCGACTACCTCCTGAACACCAATACGATCACCCCCGTGGGCTGTGGGGTCCAGATGTTCCTCGTGATGGCCCTTGGAGGAGGCGAAGGTCTCCTCTTGGGTTTCATGTCCTATGACCGCCACATCGCCATCTGCCACCCTCTCCGCTACCCTCTCCTGATGCCTCGGGACAAGTGCCGGAGGATGGGAATCGGGGCATGCGTGGGGGCTGCCGCGGTTTCTCTCTTTAATACCGTCCTCACCATGTGTTTGCCTTACTGCGGACCCCGGAAAGTCCACCACTTTCTCTGCGAAATGCCGGCCCTGCTCAAGCTGGCCTGTGTCGACGTGTCCATCTATGAGCCGGCTGTCTTTGTCATCTGCAGCATCGTGAGCCTCATCCCTTTCTTACTTATTCTGGCCTCCTATGCCCACATCCTGCTCACCGTCCTGCAGAAGCCCTCGACAGGAGGATGGAGGAAGGTGGCCATCACCTGCTCCTCCCACCTCCTCGTGGTCCACTTGTACTATGGGGCGGCCATGTTGATGTACATCCGGCCCAGCTCCCAGCATTCCCCAGAGGAAGATAACATCCTGGCGGTGTTCTATACGGTCTTCACCCCCATGCTGAACCCTCTCATCTACAGTCTCCGGAATAAAGAGGTCACCGGGGCCCTGAAGAAGCTCTTCCAAGAATTTTGGGCCTAGAGGAAGACCCCCCATAGACATAGTGTCAAATATCTGAATCCTCCTGGGGTCTTCTCTGGATCACTGGAGTTGGAGGACACATTCAGTTGTATTTTCTGAGCACTTACTGTGTGCAGAACACTGTACTAAACTTGGTAGTATATAATATAACAATAAGCAGACACATTACAATCTACTCATCAATAGTCTCATCCAAGAATGGTGGACTTTAATCAATTGATCAGTGGTATTTATTGAGCACTTACTATGTGCAAAGCACTGTATCAATCCATTAATGTTATTTAGAGATTTAAAGGTCTTCCTGTGTGCAGGGCACTGTATCAATCCATCAAACACTTGTATTTATCGAGCACTTACTATGTGCAGAGCATTGTACTAAGCAGTTTGGACAGTATAATATAACTATAACAGAGTTTATAAACACATTCCCTGTCCACAACAACCTAATAGTCTGAGAATTCAAAGCCTCCAAGAGTTTCTTCCGTCCTCTGGTGTCATCATCATCATCATAATTGTGGTATTTTTTAAGTGCTTACTAGGAGACAAGCACTGTTCTAAGTGCTGGTGTAGATACAAGATAACCAGGTCAGGTCCAATCCCTGTCCCACATGGACTCACAATCTAAGTGGGAATGAATCCCTGAAGATTCATTCCATTTCTCTGTGGCTCGGTTTTCCTTGATTTAGCTAGGAAAATGAAGATAGGTTGAGAACTGATCTGGAGCCAAGGGAACCGGAACAGTAAAACATCTTCATTCATATAAAGTCCTCATGTTTTTCATTGGTGTTTGATAGCACTTGCTACTAGCCATGAAACTGAAATTTGAGGTTTGTCAAGGCGGGAAGTCAGCACCAATTATAAGGTGTTGACTGAGTTCAGTGCCTTATCAATCAGTCAATCAATGGCATTTATTGAGTGCTTACTGCATGCACTGTACTAAACTCCTCATTTAATATTATTATGTTATGCTTTGTGTTACTCTAACGGTAGTTTACAGAGTTGTCATTTGCATTCTGCAGTAATATTAATTATGTTATGCTTTGTGTTACTCTAACGGTAGTTTACAGAGTTGTCATTTGCATTCTGCAGTAATAATAATTTTACATTATCATTATTAATCCAGATCAATCAATCAATCAATCAATGGCATTTATTGAGCACTGACAGTGTGCAGAGCACTGCTCTAAGAGCTTGGGAGAGTACACTACAACAGAATTAGCAGACACTTTCCCTGCCATAATGAGTTTGCAGTCTAGAGGGATCCTTACCTGCAGCTTTATATGGAGCCAAACACATTTAAATCAACGTTTATCCTCTTTCTCCCTCCATCTAGGACCCTGGAATGTGTCTGACAAGTGCTTAATACGGCCCTCTGCCCATAGGTAGTGCTCAATAGATACCACTGAATGATTGGCCTGATTATCTTGTATCTACCCCAGCAATCGATACAGTGCTAGGCTCATAGTAGGCACTTAATGACCACCACAGTTATTATTATTATTATTATTATTATTATTATTATTATCATCTGGTTTAATGGAGGGTCATGCAGGTGATAAACAGTTTGGAGAATGTGGACAATACCTAACAGTTTTGGGATGGATTTAGACTGAAACTTAACTTTATTTAGTTTTCCAAATTTCTTCCATTGAAAACAGGCTGTACAAACAAGGTTGTTCTAATAAACTCTGGAAACATCCTGATTTGTGCTCTTTTATTTCTCCTGTCTTCTTCTGAACCTCTATGTCCATCCTCAGGCCTGTCTCTATAAACTCTTCACACCCTCTAGACTGTAAGTTCGTTGAGGACAGTGAATGTGTCTGTTTATTGTTATATTGTACTCTCCCAAATGCTTTGTACAGTACTCTGTACACAGTAAGTGCTCAATAAATGTGATTGAATGAACGAAAGAATGAATCCAGCTGACTCAAAACCTATCAATCTACAGAGGGAGTTTCAACTGCGATCCACAGAACTAATGTGGCGTAGTGGAAAGAGCATGGATCTGGGAGTCAGAGGACTTAGGTTCTGTTCCTGGCTTTACCACTTGTCAGCTGCATAATCTTATGTAAGTCACTTCACTTCTCTGTGACTCAGTTCCCTCATCTGAAATATGGGGATGCAATGCCTGTTCTTCAGCCTACTTAAAGTGTGAACTCCCTGTGGGACCTGATTATTTTGTGTCTACTCCACTTCCTAATACAGTGCTTGACACAGAGTAAGCACTTACCAAATGACATTAGTATTAGTATTATTCTGCTTCTCATGTAAATTAAAAGTCTTGGACAACAAGGGGGTGATTGAGGTTGATTAGCACTGCTGCCTCTCAGTAATGAGGAAATAATTGAAAAATGAAAACTTAAGGTTAGAATGTGCTGATAAGAAGGGTGGTCTACCCACTGGTGGCCTCATATAATCAATCAATCCATCAAATTTAGTGGGTGCTTATTATGTGCAGAGCACTGTACTATGTGCTTGGGAGAGCACAATACAACAAAACTAGCAGAAACATTCCCTACCCCACACAAGACGGGGAAACAGGAATTAATAGGACTAAATAAGTAATTTATGAAATAAAATTTAAATCTATGTACATAAGTGCTGTGGGGTTGGGGATATGACTAGATAGATTGTGGACACTACCTGGAAGAAAGCACCTGGATTAGATGAACACCGAAGGTGATCAATAAATACCATTGGTTGCCAGATGATGTCACTGGTGATGTTATCACTCAAATCTCTCCTACCATTCCTTCCAACGCTCCTTGAGCCAGTTGTCTGCACCCGCTTCTCAAATTCCTCCACAGAACCTGCCCTCTCATAGGTCACAGATGATCTCCTTCTTGCCAAACCCAATGGCCTCTATTCCATCCTAATCCTCCTCGACCTCTCAACTGTTTTTGACACTGTGGACTACCCCCTTCTGGAAGTGTCATCCAAACTTGGCTTCACTAACACTGCCCTCTTCTGGTACTCCTCATCTCTCTGGCTGTTCATTCTCAGTCTCCTCTCTTAGCTTCTCCTCTGCCTCCCACCCCCTAACAGTGGGGGTCCCTCTAGGTTCAGTTCTGAGTCCCCTTCTATTCTCCATCTACATTCACTCCCTTGGAGAACTCATTTGCTCCTATGGCTTCAATTATCCCCCCTATATGGATGATATCCAAATCTACATCTCCAGCCCTGATCTCTCTCCCTCTTGGCAGTCCCTCTCCTGCTTTCGAAACATCTCTACATGAATGTCCTCCTGCAACCTCAAGCTTAAAAGTCCAAACAAGAACTCCTTATCTTTCCACTCAAATCCTGTCCTTCCCATTATTTTCCCATCACTGTAGATGGCACCACAATCCTTCCTGCCTCACGAGCCCGTAAACTTGGCATTATCCTTGACGCCTGTCTCTCATTCGACCCACATATTCAATCCATCACTAAATCCTGTCAGTCCCACCTTCACAACATCAATAAAATCCACCCATTTCAATCCAGGCTCTACCACATTTCTGTTGTGTGACTTTGGGGAGGTCTCTTCACTCCTCTGTGTCTCAGTGACCTCATTTGTAAAATGGGGATTAAGACTGTGAGCCCCATGTGGGACAGGGACTTTGTCTGACCTGACTACCTCGTATCTACCCATGTACTTATAACAGTGCTAGGCACATAGTGTTTAACAAGTACCACGATTATCAGTAAAGAGAGATGTTGGTATTGGGAGCTCCAAGATAGAGAGGAAGATGCTGTCTCCCCCATTCTAGACTGCGAGCCCGTTGTGAGCAGCGATTGTCTCTGTTGCTAAATTGTACTTTCCAAGTGATTAGTGCAGTGCTCTGCACACAGTAAGCGCTCAATAAATATGATTGAATGAATAAATAAATGAATGAAATGGGTGTGTTCTCTTCAGTAGTCTCTCAGCACGCAGGCAACTGGGGCTACTCTGTTCTCAATTAATCAACCAATGAATGGTATTTATTGAGTGCTTACTGTGTGCAGAGCACTGTATTAAGTACTTGGGAAAGAAAAAGCTGGGTCTGTTTATTATTTTATTGTACTTTTCCAAGTACGATTGAATGAATGAATGAATAAATGAATAAAGTTGGCAGATACATTCCCTGCCCACAGAGAACATACAGTCTAGAGGAATTAGTCAATCAATCCTTGGTATGAATTGAATGCTTGCCGTTTTTTCAATCGTATTTCATTCAATTATATTTATTGAGCACTTCCCATGTGCAAAGTGCTGTACTAAGCACTCAGCAGAGTACAATAGAAGCAGCGTGGCTTAGTGGAAAGAGCCCGGGCTTGGGAGTCAGAGGTCATAGGTTCTAATCCCGACTCCACAACTTGTCAGCTGTGTGACCTTGGGCAAGTCACTTTACTTATCCATGCCTTAGTTACTTCATCTGTAAAATGGGGATGAAGACTGTGAGCCCCACGTGGGACAACCCAATGACCTTGTATCTACCCAAGAGCTTAGAACAGTGTTCGGAACATAGCAAGTGCTTAACAAATGCCAACATTATTATTATTATTATTATTATTATTATTATTACAGTATAACTTTAAACAGACACATCCCTGCCCACAACAAGCTTACAGTCTAGAGACTATGTGCAGTCTAGACAGTCTAGACTGTCTGGAGACTAGAGCCTGCACAGAGAGCACTGTACTAAGTGCTTAGGAGAGTCAACACACCAGAGTGGGCCGAAAGCTTTGCTGCCCACAAGGAGCTCACGTTCCATCATCATCATCATCAATCGTATTTATTGAGCGCTTACTATATGCAGAGCACTGTACTAAGCGCTTGGGAAGTACAAATTGGCAACATATAGAGACAGTCCCTACCCAACAGTGGGCTCACAGTCTAAAAGGGGGAGACAGAGAACAAAACCAAACATACTAACAAAATAAAATAAATAGAATAGATATGTACAAATAAAATAAATAAATAAATAGAGTAATAAATATGTACAAACATATATACATATATACAGGTGCTGTGGGGAAGGGAAGGAGGTAAGACGGGGGGATGGAGAGGGGGACGAGGGGGAGAGGAAGGAAGGGGCTCAGTCTGGGAAGGTCTCCTTCCAGAAACAGTGTGGCCTACTGGAGTCTGGGCCTGGGAGTCAGAAAGACCTGGCTTCTAATCCTGGCTCCGGGACATGTCTGCTGTGTGACATTGAGCAAGTCACTTCACTTCTCTCTACCTTAGTTCCCTCATCTAGAAAATGGGGATTAAGACTGTGAGCCCTATATGGGACAGGGTCTGTGTCCAACCCAACTACCTTATATCTACCCCAGTGCTTAGAACAGTGCCTGGCTCATAGTAAGTGCTTAACAAATACGATCATTATTATTCATAAATATCCTGAGCGTTCCCAAGTTCAGATCAGTTCTTCCTATTGCAAGCTGAGGAGGTTCCTCAGGGCCCTTTTTACCTCTCTGTTCTTCAGGGTGTAGATGAGGGGGTTGAGGAGAAGAGTCACGATGTTGTAGAAGACTGTCGGGAACTTGTTCCACTCCTGAGACCCGCCCTTTTTACCTCTCTGTTCTTCAGGGTGTAGATGAGGGGGTTGAGGAGAAGAGTCAGGATGTTGTAGAAAACCGTCGGGAACTTGTTCCACTCCTGAGACCCGTCACAGCTGGGCTGCATGTAGATGTAGGTGATTTACCATAGAAAAGGGACACTGCTGTCAGGTGGGATCCACAGGTGTGGGCTGCCTTTCGCTGCCAGGTGATCGATCCAATGCCCACTACTGTGTGGGCAATGGAGCCATAGGAGATGAGGATGAAGACCAAGAGAGCCAGCAGTTTGCCCAAGGCTAGGAGGAAGATGTTTCCCTCTACAGCGGAGGTGTCCATGCAGGCCAGAAGGATCAGGTGGGACTCAGGAAGTGGTCCACCTCATGGCACCTGTAATTTGTGGCACCCACTAGGAGTTGGCCAGTTCACCCACCCACACCATGGAAACCAGGCCCAGGCAAAGGCACGGGTATATGATGGCCGGGTAACTCATTCATTCATTCAATCGTATTTATTGAGTGCTTACTGTGTGCAGAGCACTGTACTAAGCGCTTGGTAAGTACAAGTTGGCAACATATAGAGACCGTCCCTACCCAACAGTGGGCTCACAGTTTAGAAGGGGGAGACAGATAACAGAACAAAACATATTAACACAATAAAATAAATAGAATAAATATGTACAAATAAAATAAATAAGTAAATAGAGGAATAAATACATACAAACATATATACAGGTGCTGTGGGGAGGGGAAGGAGGTACGGTGGGAGGGATGGAGAGGGGGAGGAGGGGGAGAGGAAGGAGGGGGCTCAGTCTGGAAAGGCCTCCTGGAGGAGGTGAGCTCTCAGTAGGGCCTTGGCTATCAGTAGGGCCTTGAAGCAAGAGGGTAATGCAAGAGGTGGTACACGGTGGCAAAGCTATCGTATGCCATGATGGCCAAGAGGAGTCAGTCCACCCCTTCGAGACTCAGGAACAGGAAGAGCTGCAGTGTGCAGCCTGAGTAGCTGATGGTCTTGTCCAGATCCCGCAGGTTGAAGAGAAGCTGAGGAATAATAATAATAATGATGACGGCATTTATTAAGTGCTTACTATGTTCAAAGCACTGTTCTAAGCGCTGGGAAGGTTACAAGGTGATCAGGTTGTCCCATGGGGGGCTCACAGTCTTCATCCTCATTTTACAGATGAGGGAACCGAGGCCCAGAGAAGTGAACTGTAAATCCGTATTACTCCCTCACAGAGATCTCCGCTCTCTGGACCCCACCCATCTTTCGGAGCGCCTCACACCCCACCTCGCCACCCTCTCCTCTCTACCCAGTCTTGATGATCAGATTACTGCTCTCAACTCTACCCTTTCTACTCAGCTAGACTCACTCGCTCCCCTTTCCCTTCGCCGCTCTCGCACCACTAACACACAGCCCTGGATCACTGCCACTGTCCGCCTCCTTCGCTCTTATGCTCGAGCTGCCGAACGCTGCTGGCGAAAGTCTAAACACCATGCCAACCTCGTTCACTTCAAGTTTATCCTTTCCTGCCTTAACTCAGCCCTCTCTTATGCCAGACAAAACTATTTCTCCTCCCTTATTGACACCCATGCCCATCACCCCCGCCAGCTCTTCCGTACATTCAACTCCCTTCTCAGGCCCCTGGTTCCTCCCCCTCCTCCTTCCCTCACCCCCAACGATCTGGCCTCCTACTTCATTAACAAAATTAAATCCATCAGGTCCGACCTCCCCAAAGTCTCTTCCCCCCTTTCTCCAACCCCCCGGCTCTCAACACTCTCTGCTACTCTCCCATCCTTCCCAGCGGTATCCTCAGAGGAACTCTCCTCCCTCTTCTCAAGTGCTACTCCGGCCACCTGTGCTTCTGACCCCATTCCCTCTCATCTTATGAAATCTCTCGCTCCATCCCTTCTCCCCTCCTTAACTTCCATCTTCAACCACTCACTCTCCACTGGTTCCTTCCCCTCCGCCTTCAAACATGCCCATGTCTCTCCCATCCTAAAAAAACCCTCTCTTGACCCCACCTCACCTTCTAGTTATCGTCCCATATCCCTCCTACCATTCCTTTCCAAACTCCTTGAACGAGTTGTCTACACGCGCTGCCTAGAATTCCTCAACAACAACTCTCTCCTCGACCCCCTCCAGTCTGGCTTCCGTCCCCTTCATTCCACGGAAACTGCCCTCTCAAAGGTCACCAATGACCTCCTGCTTGCCAAATCCAACGGTTCATATTCTGTCCTAATCCTCCTCGACCTCTCAGCTGCCTTTGACACTGTGGACCACCCCCTTCTCCTCAACACGCTATCTGACCTTGGCTTCACAGACTCTGTCCTCTCCTGGTTCTCCTCTTATCTCTCCGGTCGTTCTTTCTCAGTCTCTTTTGCAGGCTCCTCCTCCCCCTCCCATCCTCTTACTGTGGGGGTTCCCCAAGGTTCAGTGTTTGGTCCCCTTCTGTTCTCAATCTACACTCACTCCCTTGGTGACCTCATTCGCTCCCACGGCTTCAACTATCATCTCTACGCTGATGACACCCAGATCTACATCTCTGCCCCTGCTCTCTCCCCCTCCCTCCAGGCTCGCATCTCCTCCTGCCTTCAGGACGTCTCCATCTGGATGTCCGCCTGCCACCTAAAGCTCAGCATGTCGAAGACTGAGCTCCTTGTCTTCCCTCCCAAACCTTGTCCTCTCCCTGACTTTCCCATCTCTGTTGACGGCACTACCATCCTTCCCGTCTCACAAGCCCGCAACCTTGGTGTCATCCTCGACTCCGCTCTCTCATTCACCCCTCACATCCAAGCCGTCACCAAAACCTGCCGGTCTCAGCTCCACAACATTGCCAAGATCCGCCCTTTCCTCTCCATCCAAACCGCTACCCTGCTCATTCAAGCTCTCATCCTATCCCGTCTGGACTACTGCACCAGCCTTCTCTCTGATCTCCCATCCTCGTGTCTCTCTCCACTTCAATCCATACTTCATGCTGCTGCCCGGATTATCTTTGTCCAGAAACGCTCTGGGCATATTACTCCCCTCCTCAAAAATCTCCAGTGGCTACCAATCAATCTGCGCATCAGGCAGAAACTCCTCACCCTCGGCTTCAAGGCTCTCCATCACCTCGCCCCCCTCCTACCTCACCTCCCTTCTCTCCTTCTACAGCCCAGTCCGCACCCTCCGCTCCTCCACCGCTAATCTCCTCACTGTACCTCCCTCTTGCCTGTCCCGCCATCGACCCCCGGCCCACGTCATCCCCCGGGCCTGCAATGCCCTCCCTCTGCCCCTCCGCCAAGCTAGCTCTCTTCCTCCCTTCAAGGCCCTGCTGAGAGCTCACCTCCTCCAGGAGGCCTTCCCAGACTGAGCCCCTTCCTTCCTCTCCCCCTCGTCCCCCTCTCCATCCCCCCATCTTACCTCCTTCCCTTCCCCACAGCACCTGTATATATGTATATATGGTTGTACATATTTATTACTCTATTTATTTACTTATTTATTTATTTTACTTGTACATTTCTATCCTATTTATTTTATTTTGTTGGTATGTTTGGTTCTGTTCTCTGTCTCCCCCTTTTAGACTGTGAGCCCACTGTTGGGTAGGGACTGTCTCTATGTGTTGCCAATTTGTACTTCCCAAGCGCTTAGTACAGTGCTCTGCACATAGTAAGCGCTCAATAAATACGATTGATTGATTGATTGATTGAAGTGGCTTGCCCAAAGTCACACAGCTGACAATTGGCGGAGCCGGGATTTGAACCCGTGACCTCTGACTCCAATGCCCGGGCTCTTTCCACTGAGCCACGCTGCTTCTCCGAGGAATGGAGCTGGTGGTGAAGCAGAGGTCCAGGAAGGAAAGGTTAGTCAGGAAGAAGTTCATGGTCAGGCGGAGCCGGGGGTCCATCCAGGACACCAGGATAATGGCCGCATTGCCCACCAGGGTCAGGACGTAAGCCATCAAGATGATAATAATAATAATAGCATTTGTTAAGCGCTTACTATGTGCAAAGCAATTTAGAGGACCCGCTTGAGCCGGGGCCAGTCAGAGGAGCCCAGCAGGATGAAGAGAAGTCTTCTTGGCTACTGCTGTTAGGGGTGGCCATCACCTTCACATCATCCGGGGAGCTAGGGTACCGGCAACCAGGAATAAGTCTTCCCTTCATTAGAGGTTCCTAGGGTCAGGACTGGGAAGTAGGCAGGGGCAGAACAGAAAAGATGTGTGTGTTGGATCCCACTGTTAGCCCCGAGTGGGACAGGGATTGTGTCCAACCCAATTAACTTGTATCCCCCCTAGTGCTTATGACTGTGCTGAATGCATAATAGTAATAATAATGATGGCATTTGTTAAGTGCTTACTATGTGCCGAGCACTGTTCTAAGCGCTAGGGTAGACACAAGGTAATTAGGTTGTGCCACTTGGGGCTCACAGTCTTCATCCTCATTTTACAGATGAGGTAGCTGAGGCAAAGAGAAGTGAAATGACTTGCCCAAATTCACCCAGCAGGCAAGTGGTGAAGCTGATATTAGAACCCAGGTCCTCCTGACTTCCAGCCCCCGGCTCCATCGGCTAGGCCAGGCTGGAGGTGGGAGGCATGAAGCAGTTGGGATCTCCAGCCTCCTTTGTGTCCCAGTGTCTCCTCAGGGTTGGATTCTGTGCCTGGTCCACAGCATTTCGGGAGGGTTCCTTCATTCCCCTGTCATCAATCAATTAATCAATAAATAGTAGTAAGTAAGCAACTACCATGTGCAGAGCACTATTCTAAGTGCTTGGGAGAGTAGACAACAATAGAGTTGTTAGCTATGTTCCCAGCCCACAATCAATCAATTATCAACGATATTAAGTGAGCACTTACTTTGTGCAGAGCACTGTACTGAGGGCTTGGGATAGTATGATATAATAGTTGGTAGATACATTCCCTGTCTTCAAGGAGCTTAAATTCTAGAGAGGGAGTCAGGCATTGAAATAAATTGTGGTTATGGCCAGAAGGACTATGGTGCTGAGCAGGGTCGAGGGGAATATATGGTACTAATCCAAGTGCTCAAGTAACTGGGCAGACTGAACCAATTTTATCATTCCAGTCAATCCAGTATTTATTGGGCACTGACTGTGTGCAGAGCACTGGACTAAGGCCTTGGGAGAGTAGTATACAACAGACTTGGTAGACACATTCCAGTCTTTTGAAAGCAGTTTCTCCATCCATCTGAGTCTCTTTGTTGCCAAGTGGGCATCTGCATTTTCTGGGTGGGGACCTCCCCTCCGTTCACCGACTTAGACACGGTATCCGAGGCCGGGATCATCGTCGTCCAGTGCAACGAGGGTTCAGCCACCGCCTTCTACTGCATCCTGGGTTACATGGGGCTCCTGGCCCTCGTCAACCTCATGGTGGCCTTCCTGGTCAGGAAGCTGTTGGACAGCTTCAACAATTCCAAGTTCATCACATTCAGCATGCTGATGGTCTGCAGCGTCTGGGTCTCCTTCCTGCCCACCTCCCTGAGCACCAGGGGCAAGGCCTCAGTGGTTGTGGACGTCTTCTCCATCCTAGACTCTGGCACCGGGTTCCTCGGCTGAATCTTTGGGCATCTATATGATCCTGCTGAGGCCAGACAGGATGACCAGAGGGCGGCTCCTGAGGTGGCAGGGGAATCCTTAATTTGGGCACGATTAGGTAAGACCTCCGGGGTCAAACTGTGGGTTTTGGGCACACTAGGGCGAGAGTCTGGGTGCAGCTCATCTGCACTGACACATGATGCCAGGGGCATCCCCCAGAGGGCACTGTTTTGAGTGAGTTGATTTCCCGCATCAGCTCCCAAATCATCCATGTTCCTTCTTTTCCCTTGGCCCACAGACTACTTTCCGTGGTCAGTCCTGAGCTCATTTGAGCAGAACACCAATCTCCTTCCCCAGGAGAAGGCCAAGGGCAGTGCATCCGGCAGGTGGAGGGAGAAAGAGGCCTATCGCTAAAGGTCTGCCCAGTATCTCTGACAAAACCCTAGTTGGGTGGGAGGGGGAATATCAATCCTGAGTCAGTCCCCAGACTGGCCCCTGATCCTGTCCCTTTCACCTCTGCCCCCTTCCCACCTCCCTCATCCAATCAATCAGTCAATCAATAGTATTTATTGAGCACTTAAGGTGTGCAGAGTACTGTACTAAGAGCCTTGGAGAGTATGATATAACAATATAACGGACATATTCCTTGCCCCCCACGAGGTTAGTCTAGAAAGGGAGACAGACATTGATTAAAACCAATAAATTAAGGCTATGAAATTCCACTCACTCTCTTTCACTAGTCCATTTGGCTTTCCATTAGCCATAGGTTGTAAACATCGCTTCTTCGATTCCATGTCTCATCTTTATCTCTTTCACTGAAGGAATGTGCCAAATTAAAATATTAGAACAATCATACACTAGTATTTATTGAATGCTTACTATGTGCAGACACTGTACTAAATGATTGGGAAAGTACAATATAATAGAGTTGGTGGGTGCAATACCCGTTCACAGGGAGTTTACAGCATTCATGGGGAAATAGAAATTAGGATCAATTACAGATAGAGAATGTAGTAGAGTACAAAGATATGTACATAATTGTTGTGGAGCTAGGAAGAGTTTCAAAGTGAGTAGATTTTCTCTTCTATTTACATGTTATAAAGTAGCATTTGTTCCAGAACACACGGAGAAAGAATATGAAATTCCATTTTGTGCTATGTTCTCTAATAATGAATGGTATTAAACTATTGGTTAATCTTTGTTCAAATGGCTCACATTATGAGGAGTTCCATTGTTGAGACGCAGCACGACCTTGTGGAAAGAGCACGTGCCTGGGAGTCAAAGATCCTGGGTTCTAATCCTGACTCTGCCACTTGTCTGCTGGGTGACCTTGAGCAAGTAACTTTACTTCTCTGGGCCTCATTTACCTCATCTGTGAAAAGGAGATTTTAACTGTGAGACCTTGTGAAGCAGTGTTCTTAAGTGGGAGGAGCACGGGCTTGGGAGTCAGAGGTCATGGGTTCTAATCCCAGCTTCCTCAAATGTCAGCTGTACGACTTTGGGCAAGTCACTTAACTTCTCTGGGCCTCAGTTATCTCATTAATGGAGATTAAGACTGTTAACCCCATGTGGGACAACCTGATTACCTTGTATCTACCCCAGATCTTAGAACAGTGCTTGGCACATAGTAAGTGCTTAGCAAATACCATTATTATTATTATTATTATTATTACTATTATGTGAGACATGGATTGTGGCAAACCCAATTAGGTCATGTCTACCCTAGAACTTAGTACAGTGCCCAGCAAATAGTAAGTGTTCAAGAAATACCATTTAAAAATGAATGAGAGGAAATAGAGGGTTGGGAAAGGTTGAGGGAGGAAGGCCTATAGGAAAGCTCTGATCTGTAGACCAGTGAGACTAGAGTTCTCCATTAATATAACAATAGTGGTATTAGCTAAGACCTTACTATATGCCAAGCTCTTTACTAAGCACTGGGGTAGATACAAGATCATCAAAGGACACAGTCCCTGTCCCACACCGGGCTCACAGTCTAAGTAGGAGGGAGGACAGGTATTGCATCCCCACGTTGCAGATGAGAGAACTAAGGCACAGAGAAGTGAAGTGAGTTGCCCAAGGACACACAGCAGGCAAGTAGCGGAGGCAGAATTAGACCTCAGGTCCTCTGCCTCCCGGGCTCAGGCTCTTCACCAGGCCACACTATTTCCCTCAAGTGAATCCCTCCACATTCCTATTACCCTGGCAAGAGAGAGTGTCTGTTCATTCCGGAAATGAAGTTGCCGGAGAAAATCTTCCACAGGGCGGCCTTCAGGTGGGGAGAGATAGGAAGAGGCACAGACAGAAAAAAAAGTGGCAGAGGGATGTGGGAGATGGGGGGAAATAGACTGAGAGACAGGGAAGGAGGGGGAGGCAGGGGAGAAAAGCCAGAGGCAGAGGGACCGGAAGACAAAGAGATGAGGAAACAGAGATGGGAGAGATGGACAGTAATGCCTTAGTACAGTACTCTGCACACAGTAAGGGTTCAGTAAATACTATTGAATGAATGAATGCCATTGAAGATCCTTCTCTGCAATCTGCGGAAAATCACAAGGACAGAATAGATGGTCAAAAGACCCAAGCCGAATGTGTTTAGTTCTGAAACCTTTAATAACTTGATATTCACACAATCCCCGGGCCCATAGTACATATATACACGAATAAATCAATCATTCCAGTGTATTTATTGTTATTTACTGTGTACAGAGCACTGTACTGCGTGCTGTGGTACACACAAGATAATCAGGTTGGGAGCACTCTATTTCCCACATGGGGCTCATATCTTAATTTCCATTTTCCAGATGAAGTAACTGGGGACCGCAGAAGTTCAGTGACATGCCTAAGGTCACACAGAAGACAGGTGGCAGAGCCCGGATAAGAACCCAGGTCCTCTAACTCCCAGCCCTGCATTTTATCCAATGTCACACCATTTCTACTTCTGCCTTACATGCATATAGGTAATCCCACTATAGTTTTACTTTATATTGCAACATTCTCCCCTCTCCCGCATTTGCTGATCAATAAGACACCATGCAATAAATCAGAAAACAGCTATTGAAAGCAAAACCATATTCCATTCTATGTGAGCACTTCCCCTCCCAGTATCTTCTCCAGAGCAGCCATCATGTCACTGCTCCTAGGCTGTAGATAAGGGGGTTCAGTGCGGGGGTCACCACCCTGTGGAACACAGACACCAGCAGGTCTTGAAAAGAGGGAGAGTCGGAGGGTGGTTTTGGTTAATCGAAGGAACCGGTGGAGAGGAAGAAGGTCACGACAATGAGATGGGGCAGACAGGTGGAGAAGGCTTTGGACCGGCTCTCTGAGGACCGCATCTTCAGCACAAATGAGAAGATGCAGACGTAAGAGATGGTCATGGAAATGAAACAGACAAGGGCAAGACATGTAATGAGGCCTGAAACGCTCATCTCCACCATGATCCAATCAGAGCCAGTCAAAACAAGTAAAGAGAGATTTCCCTCATCATTGTCAAAGGTCGGGGCAAGAATATTGGAGATATGTAGAACAGTAATGGAATATGACTGATTCCATACTGATGGATCAGTCAACTGACTAAGGGGTCAGTCAGGTGGACTAACTGCTATTCATTGGCCAACTACCAGTGGATCTTGAAAGTAATTGCGGCATCAGTGAGGGCTATGTTTCATGGAGATTTATGATTTGTCTTGGCTAAAGAACAGGGAGCTGGGCTGGAAGAGAAGGCTGAAAGGGGGAAAAATCTCACCCGGGTAGCTGTTGAGAGACCCAAGCAGCTTTCCTGAGTCTGATAAGTTTCGAGTTCTCAGTCACTTCTTCTTAGAGAAGCAGCATAGTCCAATGTAAAGAACCTGGGCCTGGGAGTCAGATGATCTGAATTCTAAGCCTGACTCCTCCACTTGTCTGCTGTGTGATCTTGGGCAAGTCACTTCACTTCTCGGTGCTTCAGTTCTCTCATCTGCCAAATGAAGTTTCAATACCTGCTATCCCTCCTACTTAGACTGTGAGCCCCATGTGGGACCTGATTATCTTGCATCTCCCGCAGTATTTAGTATAGAGATCCACTCATAATACCACAATTTTATTTAGTAGCACAAAAGGCAATTATAATCATAATTGTGATATTTGGTAAGTGATTCCTAAGTGCCAAGTACTGTTCTAAGCCCCGGGGTAGTTACAAGGTGATCAGGTTCTACACAGTCCCTGTTCCACATGGGGCTCACAGTCTTAATCCCCATTTTACAGATGAGGTAACTGAGGCACAGAGAAGTTAGGTGACTTGCCCATGGTTATACAGCGGAAAGAGGTGGAGCCAGGATTAGACCACACAACCTTTGATTCCCCGGCCCATGCTCTTTTCACTAGGCCATGCTGCTTCTTGGAAGAGTCCAGTACAACAGAATTGTTAGACACGTTCCCTGCCCACAGTGAGTCTACAGTCTAAAGGACTAATGGATGAGCAAACATTTCCTACTTGTTGGACCTTGTCCCACCTAACATCCTTCCCAGACTGGCTTTCAGCTCTCTGTTCCTGAAGCTGTAGATGATGGGGTTCGTGGCTGGAGGCACTATGGAATAGAACACGGAAAGAAACAAATCCAACCCTGAAGGACCATTGGAATTCGGATTTAGAAAGGCAAAGGCTCCCGTGGAGAGGAAAAGAGTGACGACGACCAGGTGGGGTAAGCAGGTAGAGAAGGCTTTGGACTGGCCCTCCACCGTCGGTATCTTCAGCACGACAGAGAAGATACGGATGTAAGAAACGATGATGGAAACAAAGCAGAACAGAGCGACGCCTGTAGTGAAGGTTGCAACTTCGACTTCTCTAAGGATCACAGTGGAGTCAGCGTGGGCCAGGAGGAGGGGAGCATCACAGAAGAAATGATGGATCACATTTGATCCACAGAAGGGCTTGGAGAAGGTGGCAGCCATGTGCATGAGGCCAGAGAGGCCCCCGCTGAGCCAGGAGGTGGCTGCCATCTTACCACATGCTCCTCTGTTCATGATGGCCTCGTAGTGCAAGGGGTGGCAGATAGCGGCATAGCGGTCGTGGGACATTACAGTGAGCAAGATAATTTCAGTGGATGCCAAAGATATGAAGAATAAGACTTGTAAAACACATCCCAGGAAAGAGATGGATCTGTTGTTGGTCAGGGAGTTGACAACGGACTTGGGGACGGTGACGGAGATGAAGCAGAGATCGATGAGGGCCAGGTTCCTGAGGAAGAAGTACATGGGGGTGTGGAGGTGCTGGTCGAGGGTGGTGACGGTGACGATGAGGAGATTCCCCATCAGGGCCGCCAGGTAGACAAGGAGGAACAGTGCTGCGTGGACCAGCTGCAGCTCCCGGACCTCTGAGAACCCCAGCAGGAGGAATTCTGTCACCATGGTGATGTTGGACATTCCTTCTACAGCCAAGCTGTGGGCACCCTGGGGAATAATAGCTTTGAAAATGAGAGTGAAAAGGCAATGCTTTTCCAAAACAGTTCTGGAGCTATTGGAAGACTGAAGAAAATAAGAAGAATGTTTATTCCCTCTCAGAGAACACTTCATTTGTCATGATAGTGATAATAATAATTGTGGTATTTGTAAATGCTTACTCTTTGCCAGGCACATTACTATGTGCTAGGGTAGATAAAAGATAATCAGGTCCCACACAGGGCTCACAGTCCAAGTAGGAAGGAGAACAGGTTTTTAATCCCCATTTTGCAGATGAGGGAACTGAGGCTCAGAGAAGTTGAGTGACTTGGCAAAGCTAGCCCAGCAGACAAGTGGTGAAGCCAGGAATAGAAACCAGATCTCCTGACCCCCAGGTCCGGGTTCTTTCCACTAGACCACGCTGCTTCTCTCATGTCCTGTTTCCTCTAAAGTGAAAGCTTCTTGTGGGCAGGGAAAATATCTACCAACTCTGTTGTTTTTTCCTTTTCCAAGCAGTAAGTGCTCAATAAATACCGTTGATTGGTTGTACATCCAATCATTGATTTTTATTGCGCTAGGTCTAAATATGTTTATGTCACTCTTGTCAATTGTCTTATGTTGTCGAGTCATCTCCGACCCATAACGACGTCATAGACACACTCTTGATGACCAGATTACTGCTCTCAACTCCACCCTCTCTTCTCAACTCAGCTAGCTCACTCCTCTTTCCCTTCGCTGCTCTCACACCAACCCACAGCCTTGGATCACTGCCACTGTCTGCCTCCTTGGCTCTTCTGCTCGAGTTGCTGAACGCTGCTGGCAAAACTCTAAACACCAAGCCATTCTTGTTCACTTTAAATTTATCCTTTCCTGCCTTAAGTCTGCCCTCTCCTCTGCCAGGCAAAAGCATTTTTCCTCCCTTATTGACACCCATGCCCATCATCTCCATAAGCTGTTCTGTATATTTAACTCCCTCCTCAAGCCCCCTGTTCCACTCCCTCCTCCATCCCTCACCCCCAAAGATTTGGCCTCCTCCTTCATTAATAAAATTAACTCCATCAGGTCTGAGCTCCCCAAAGTTACTCCTCCCCCTTGTCCATCCCTCCCGCTCTCGACTCTCTCCGCTACTCTCCCATCCTTCCCAGCAGTATATTCAGATGAGATGTCCTTCCTACTCTCAAGTGCTACTCCATCCACCTGTGCTTCAGACCCCATTCCCTCCCATCTTATGAAAACTCTCGCCCCTTCCCTCCTCCTCTCCTTAACTTCCATCCTCAACTGCTCACTCTCCACTGGTTCCTTCTCCTCTGCCTTCAAACATGCCCACGTCTCCCCCATCCTAAGAAACCCTCTCTTGATCCTACTACCCCTTATAGTTATCGCCCTATCTCCCTCGTACCCTTCCTTTCCAAACTCCTAGAACTAGTCATCTACACTCGCTGCACTCGAATTCCTCAACCCCAACTCTCTCCTAGGTCCCCTCCAAACTGGCTTCCGTTTTCTACACTCCACCAAGGCTGCCCTCTCAAAGGTCACCAATGACCTTCTTCTTGCCAAATCCAATGGCTCCTACTGCATCCTAAACCTCCTCGACCTCTCAGCTGCCTTTGACACTGTGGACCACCCCCTTCTTCTCAACACGCTATCCAACCTTGGATTCACAGACCCCGTCCTCTCCTGGCTCTCCTCATCTCTCCGGCCATTCATTCTCAGTCTCCTTTGCGGGCTACTCCTGCCCCTCCCATCCCTTTACTGTAGGGGTTCCTCAAGGGTCAGTTCTCGGTCCCCTTCTGTTCTCTATCTACACTCACTCCCTTGGTGAACTCATTCGCTCCCACAGCTTCGACTACCATCCCTACGCTGATGATACCCAAATCTACATCCCTGCCCCTGCTTTCTCTCCCTCCCTCCAGGCTCGTATCTCCTCCTGCCTTCAGAACATCTCCATCTGGATATCTGCCCGCTATCTAAAACTCAATATGTCGAAGACTGAGCTTCTTCTCTTCTCTCCCAATCCCTGACCTCTCCCTAACATTCCCGTCACTGTAGAGGCCATTACCACCCTTTCTGTCTCACAAGCCCGCAACCTTGGTGTCATCCTTGACTCCGTAGTCTCATTCACCCCACACATCCAGTCCGGCACCAAAACCTGTCGTTCTCACCTCCACAACATCTCCAAGATCCGCCCTTTCCTCTCCATCCAAACCGCTACCTTGCTGGTTCAATCTCTCACCCCGTCTCAACTGGATTACTGCGTCAGTCTCCTCTCTGATCTCCCATCATCATCATCATCATCAATCGCATTTATTGAGCGCTTACTATGTGCAGAGCACTGTACTAAGCGCTTGGGAATTACAAATTGGCAACATATAGAGACAGTCCCTACCCAACAGTGGGCTCACAGTCTAAAAGGGGGAGACAGAGAACAAAACCAAACATACTAACAAAATAAAATAAATAGAATAGATATGTACAAGTAAAATAAATAAATAAATAGAGTAATAAATATGTACAAACATATATACATATATACAGGTGCTGTGGGGAAGGGAAGGAGGTAAGATGGGGGGATGGAGAGGGGGACGAGGGGGAGAGGAAGGAAGGGGCTCAGTCTGGGAAGGCCTCCTGGAGGAGGTGACATCCTCCTGGATGTCCCCACTTCATTCTGTACTTCACTCCGCTGCCCGGATTATCTTTGTACAGAAATGTCTGGGCAGGTCACTGCCCAACTAAAAAATCTCCAGTGGTTGCCTGTCAACATACAGATCAAGTAAAACTTCTCACTCTCAGCTTCAAGGCTCTCCATCACCTCACCCCTCCTACCTCACCTCTCCTCTCTCCTTCTACAGCCCAGCCCGCATCCTCCACTCCTCTGCCACTAACCTCCTCACTGAGCCTCATTCTTGCCTGTCCTGCCATCAGCCCCTGGCTCACGTCCTTACCCTGGCCTGGAATGCCCTCCCTCCACAGATCTATCAAGCTAGCTCTCTTCCTCCCTTCAAAGCCTTACTGGGAGCTCACTTCCTCCAGGAGGCCTTCCCAGACTGAGTCCCCCTTTTCCTCTCCTCCTCCCCATCCCCCCCGCCCTACCTCCTTCCTCTCCCTCCAGCACTTGTAAATATTTGTACAGATTTATTACTATATTTATTTTACTTGTACATATTTACTACTCTATTTTGTTAATGATGTGCATATAGCTACAACTGTATTTATTCTGATGGTTTTGATACCTGCCTACATGTATTGTTTTGTTGTCTGTCTCCCCGTTCTAGACTGTGAGACCGTTGGTAGGTAGGGACCGTCTCTATATGTTGCCGACTTGTACTTCCCATGCGCTTAGTACAGTGGTCTGCACACAGTAAGCGCTCAATTAATGTGTTTGATTGAATGAATGAATGAATGAATCATTCCCCGAATGCCCCAACTCCATCTGCATTCATTCTGGTAGTATATCCATAGATTTTTCTCAGTAAGTGGTTTATCATTACCTCTTCCCATGCAGTTAACTTGAATCTCCATGCTCTACTCTCTCCCAAGCTGCTGCTGCCCAGCATAGGTAAGTTTTGACTTGTAGCAGATTGCCTTCCACTCACATGCTACTGCCCAAGCTAGGGATGGATTTGGTATGCCTCTGCTTGACTCTCCCTCCCGTAGTTGAGAGCGGTAGAGTACTGGAAACTCTCCAGGTGTGACCCTGAAACGGTCTTAAGGGTTTAAGAATTTTATGGGCAGATAGCACGTTCAACCTTTCATTCAATGATATTTATTGAGCATATGATATGCACAGAGCACTATGCTAAGCGCTTGAGAGAATACAACAGAGTTGGGAGACATATTCCCTGCCCCCAGTGAGTTTACAGTCCATATGCATGCATTGTAGAGAACAATCCTTTTGCTTTTCATTTGCTGTGAAACTGAAAACGAATATGAGCATGAACCTCAAAGACTACCCAGAATAGGTCAGATGAGTAGAGATAAAGAATTGTAGTATTTCTTAAGCACTTACTATTTGTCAAGCACTCTTTTAAACTCTGGGGAGGATACAAGGTAATCAAGTCAGATGTAGTCCCTGTTCCACATGGGTTTCACAGACTAAGTAGGATGGAAAACAGGTATTGAATCCCCACTTTGAAAATGAGGGAACTGAGGCACAGAGATGTGAAGTGACTTGCCCAAGGTCACACAGCAGGCATATGGATCATAACCTCTGGCTCCTTGGCCCGTGCTCTTTCCATTAAGCCATGCTGCTCCTCGAAACTCCTGAAGTTCCTAGGAAACTCACGGAGAGTCTTGTAGCACAAAGTGTCCTCCCTGGCACAAAGAATTCTGAGCATGTCTGTTAGGGTCCCGAACTAGTAAAACAAATAAACATTGAATATCAGCTTTTAGTTCTCCCAGAGGGACCCAGTAATTACACATTCACTTTTATTTTCTTCTGTCTGCTAAAGAGGGTGAAGCAACTTCACCCACTCTGCTTCCTACCATACTTGTCATTTGAACTAGGCTAACACCTAGTTCAGCGATGAGAAGCAGCATGGCCTAAAGGGTCCCGGGAACCAAAGAACCTGGATTCTACTCCCAGCACAACCACTTGTCTACTGGGTGACCTTGGACAAGTCATTTAACTTCTCTGTGCCTCAGTTCCCTTACCTGCAAAATGGATGTTTAATACGTGTTCTCCCACCTACTTAGGCTGTGAGCATTATGTGGAAAGGGAATGTGTCCAACCTGATTTTTTATCTGCCTTGGGATTTAGCATAGTGCTTAGCACATAGTAAATACTTAATACCATTCTTAAAAATGCTAAGGCAGAACATCAGCCTTGAAGACCCTTCAGCATAGCAAGTCTCCCTTCCTATAGGGACAAGCCAAAGAAGAGTAGCAACAACTAACCTCCTGCCCTACAGAATTTCTCAGTGCATAATAATGATAAAAATTAGGGTATCAGTTAAGTGTTTACTGTGTGTCAAGCATTTAGATATAAGTTAATCAGGTCAAACACAGTCCCTGTCCCACATGGGCTCACGGTCTAAATAGGTGGGAGGACAAGCATGGAATCTCCATTTTGCAGCTGAGGAAACTGAGGCACAGAGACGTTTAAGGACTAGTCCAAGGTCACACAGCGATAAGTGCGGGAGCCAGAAAGAGAACTCAGGTCCTCTGACTCCCAAGTCTGGACTTTCCACTAAGCCATGCTTCTTCCACTATCCTAAAGAGGTCCATTCATTCATTCATTCATTCAGTTGCATTTATTGAGCACGTACTGAGAACTTAGAGAAGCAGTGTGGCTTGGTGGAAAGAGCCCAGGCTTGGGAGTCAGAGGACGTGGGTACTAATCCAGGCTCTGCCACTCGTCTGCTGTGTGACCTAGGGCAAACCACTTGACATCTCTGTGCCTCAGGTACCTCATCTGTAAAATGGGGATTAAGATTGTGAGCCCCACATGAGGCAACCTGATCACCTTGTATCTACCCCAGTGCTTAGAACAGTGTTTGGCACATAGTAAGTGCTTAACAAATACCATAATAATCATTATTTATTATTATTACTGTGCACAAAGCATTGTACTAAGTGCTTGGGAAAGTGCAATACAACAATAAGCAGAGACATTCCCAGCCCACAGTGAGCTCACAGTCTAGCGTGGGGGAGATAGACATCAAAACAAATAAATCAAATTACAGATATGTACGTAAGTGGCTTGGGGTTGGGAGGGGGAAGAACGAACGACTAAATATAATTACAGATATGTACATAAGTGCTGTGGAACTGGGAGGGTGGAAGAGCAAAGGGACCAGGTCACGGCGACGCTGAAGAGGGTGGAAGATGAGGAAAAGTGGGCCTCATTCGGGAAAGCCTCTTGGAGGATATGTGCCTTCAGTAAGGCTTTGAAGCGGGTTAGACTGGCTGTCAGATTTGACAAAGGAGGGCGTCGCAGGCCAGAGGCAGGACGTGGGCTACGGGGCGGCAGTGAAACAGGAGAGATGGAGGCACAGTGAGAAGGTTAGCACTAGAGGAGCAAAATGTGCGGGCTGGGTTGTAGAAGGAGAAAAGCGAGGTGAGGTAGGAGGGGGTGAGGTGACTGAGTGCTTTAAAGCCAATGGAGAGGAGTTTTTGTTTGATGTGGAGGTGAATGGGCAACCACTGGAGTTTTTTGAGGAGCAGGGTGACGTGTCCTGAATGTTTTTATAGAAAAATGATCCGGGCAGCAGAATGAAGTATGGACTGGAGTAGGGAAAGACAAGAGGCTGGGAGGTCAGCAAGGAGGCTGATATAGTAATCCAAGCGGGATACGATTCCACATTTCTATTGTTCCCCAAATCCTCTAGTTGCTACATCTGGTGGAGGTGATATGGCTTAATGGAAAGACCACTGGCATGGGAGTCAAAGGACCTGTGTTTTAATCCCAGTTCCTCCACGTATCTGCTCTATGACTTAGGGCAACTCATTTCACTTCTCTGTGTCTCAGTTAACTCATCTGTGAAATAGGGATAAGACTGTGAGACCATGCGGGACATGGACTGTTTCCAATGCAGCGTGGCTCAGTGGAAAAGACCCTGGGCTATGGAGGCAGAGATCATGGGTTTAAATCCAGGCTCTGCCAATTGTCAGCTGTGTGACTTTGGGCAAGTCACTTAACTTCTGTGGGCCTCAGTGACCTCATCTGTAAAATGGGGATGAAGACTGTGAGCCCTCCGTGGGACAACCTGATCACCTTGTAACCTCCCCAGCGCTAAGAACAGTGCTTTGCACATACTAAGCGCTTAATAAAATGCCATTATCATTATTATTATTATTATTATTATTATTATTATTATTATTATTATTATTATTATTGCCCCAGTCCTTAGTACAGTGTCTGTAAGCTATAAATAAAGACCACTGATCGATTGATTAACAAAATGCTAAAAAAATTAAAATCCAGAGACGTAAATCTGGGCTGGATGAGCAATTGTCTGACCCGGTGATGGCACTTCTTATAGACTCATGTCTCCCCTCACCTTCATCCTTGAATTTGAAAGACTCTCTGGACCACATCGTAACCAAACAAATAATCAGGAAATTTCCTATTTTGCTCCCCACCTGTCTGCACATCATCAGGCTCCAACTGGAAACAGGAAGTGGTGACCTAACCTGACAGGACATGCTGACGCCTACAGCTCTAAGAAACGAGTAGCAGTGGTGAATTGGAATCTTTTTCTAACCCCCTTATACCTTTCTGGGTACCAAGATCTTCAACTCACATGTCTCTTCCAATCCTTTTGCCCCGGTGATCCCATCATCACTGAGATAGCCGGTGAAGAGGTTGGAAAATACAGTTGATTTGAAGCCGTGGGCGCTGGGAGGATGAAAATCACTGGGAATGGAGTGGGGCCTTCTCCATCCTTTTGCTACAGTGGAAACACTTCGAAGACCTGGACGACTGGGCCAGGCTACAGATGAACCCAGTTGTTTTGTCTTTGAAGATCGCCACGGGTGAAGACTTCAGTGGCTGAGGACCATACTTCTTACCTGGTGTTTCTGGAGACTTTAATCCCAGGGTTCCAAGGAAGTAGCCCTAGGGATGGACTTGGGTTTTCAGAATCTAATTAATCCCACTGGAAAAGACAGTGGGATTGGCCTTTCTGGGAACCTGGGTTCAGGGAAGGATAAAGATAAGAGATACGAAAGGGAAGGATGGAGATAGGGAGAGTTAAGAGATGTCATGAGCTTAGAGCCCAGAATTGTTCAATTAATCAACCAATGATATTTATTGAGTGCTTACTATGTGAAGAGAACTGTACTACGTGTTTGGGAGAGTATGGGAAGCAGCGTGGCGTAGTGGATAGAGCACAAGCCTGGGAGGTAGAAGGTCATGGGTTCTAATCCCAGCTCTGCCACTTCTCGGCTGTGTGGCCTTGGGCAAGTCACTTCACTTCTCTGTGCCTCAGTTACCTCATCTGTGAAATGGGGATTAAGACTGTGAGCCCTAAGTGGGACAGGGACTGTGTCCAACCTGATTTGCTTGTATCCTCCCCAGCGCTTAGTACAGTGCCTGGCACCCAGTAAGCACTTAAACAAATTCCATAATTGTTAATTGTTATCATTATTATTATTATTAAAATGCCACAGAATCTGCAGACATGTCATCTGCCCTTAAAGGCTACAATCCAGAGGTGGGAGACAAGACAGACATTAACATCAATAAATAATTTCTGATATATCATTTAAAGATATGTACATAAGTTCTGTGGGGTTGAGGGTGGGGCAAATATCAAATGTCCAAAGGTAACATATCATTCAATCGTATTTCATTGTCATATTTATTGAGCACTTATGGTGTGCAGAACAGTGTACTAAGCGCTTATATCCAAGTGCATAGGGGAAGCAGAAGGCAGAGGGAGCTGGGGAAAAGAGGGCTTAATTGAGGAAGGCCTCTGAAAACCCAAGAGGCTCAATTAAGCAGCAAAGCATAGTCAGGAGATGAGAAGTTAAGATAGTAAATAGCTTACCTAGCATTTCCTCAGCCCTTTGATTCCTTCCCATCCTCCCTGCCAAGCTGGAAAGATCAGGGTCTCTCAGTCTACTGTTAAGTAAATAGCTCACCTCTTCCAGGAGGCCTTCCCAGACTAAGCTCCCCTTCTCTTCTGCTCCTCCTCCCCTCTCCATTGCCCTGACATTGCTGCCCCACAGCACTTGTGTATATATGTACCTATTTACTATACTATTTTTTTGATTAATGATATGTATATATCTATAATTCTATTCATTTATATT
Organism: Tachyglossus aculeatus; assembly: GCF_015852505.1. Lineage (NCBI taxonomy): Eukaryota > Metazoa > Chordata > Mammalia > Monotremata > Tachyglossidae > Tachyglossus > Tachyglossus aculeatus. The sequence continues at coordinate 15,909,916 of NC_052099.1, forward strand.
GATGCTATTGATGCCTGTTTACTTGTTTTGATGTCTGTCTCCCCCCTTCTAGACTGTGAGCCCATTGTTGGGAAGTGATTGTCTCTATCACTAAATTGTACTTTCTAATCGCTTAGTACAGTACTCTGCACCTGGTAAGCACTCAATAAATACGATTCAATGAATGATGAAGTGGGTGCCAATCTGGACTGAGGACCTCTGCCATTAGCAAACTGTCATCTATCTGAGTGTAATAATAATGGTAATAATGGTTTTGGTTAAGTGTTTACTGCGTGTCAAGCACTGTACTAAGTGCAGGGGGTAGATACAAACTAATCCAGTCCCACATGGGGCTCATGATTTAAGAAATCATAATAGTGATAAGAACGATTTTAACAATAATAATAATAGTTTTGCAAGCACTTACCAGGTGTCAAGCACTAGACTACACACTGGGGTAGATACAAAGTAATCAGGTCCCACATGGGGGTCATATGCTGAAGTACAAGGAGAGCAGCCTAACTCGGGCAACGGTAGTGGAGATTGATCGATATTTCTGCCCCACAGATTCATCCTGGAGGTTGATTAACTAATTAATTAATTAATTAATTAATTAATTAATTAATCGTGGTATTTGTTGAGCGGTTGCAATATGACAAGTACTGCTTAAGCACTGGGGTAGATACAAGGCAACCAAAGCTTAGTGGTTAGAGCCTGGAAGTCATAAGGACCTGGTTTCTAATCCTGGCTCCGGCACTTGTTTGCTATGTGACCTTTGGCAAGTCACTTCTCTGGGATTCAGTTCCCTCATCTGTAAAATGGGGATTAAGACTGTGAGCCCCATGAGGGACAGGGACTGTGTCCAAACTGATTAGTTTGTATCTACCCCAGCGCTTAGTACAGTGCCTGGCACATACTAAACTGGCATCAATCTGAGAGTAATAATAACAATAATGATGGTTTTGGCTAAGTGTTCATTGTGTGTCAAGTACTGTACTAAGTGCTGGGGTAGATAAAAACTTACCAGGTCCCACAAGGGGCTCATGGTTTAAGTAATAATAATGATGATTAGAACGATTTTAACAACAATAATAATAATAGTTACTTAAGCACTAGGTGTTGAGCACTATAATGTGTACTGTGGTATCTAATAATCAGGTCCCACATGGGGGTCACAGCCGAAGTACAAGGAGAACAGCCTAACTCATGCAAGGGTTGTGGAGATTGAGTGATATTTCTGCCCCATAGAATGGTCCTGGAGGTTGATTAACTAATTCATTAATTAATTGAGGTATTTGTTGAGTGGTTGCAATGTGACAAAGTACTGCTTAAGCACTGGGGTAGATACAAGACAACCGAAGCTTAATGGTTAGAGCCTGGGAGTCATAAGGACCTAGTTTCTAATCCTGGCTCCGCCAATTGTCTGCTATGTGACCTTCGGCAAGTCAATTCTCTGGGATTCAGTTCCCTCATCTGTAAAATGGGGATTAAGACTGTGAGCCCCATGAGGGACAGGGACTGTGTCCAAACTGATTAGTTTGTATCTACCCCAGCGCTTAGTACAGTGCCTGACACATACTAAACAGGCATCAATCTGAGAGTAATAATAACAATAATAATGGTTTTGGTTAAGTGTTCATTGTGTGTCAAGTACTGTACTAAGTGCTGGGGTAGATAAAAACTAATCAGGTCTCACATGGGGCTCATGGTTTAAGTAATAATAATGATGATAAGAACGATTTTAACAATGATAATAATAGTTATTTAAACACTAGGCGTCGAGCACTATAATGTGCACTGTGGTATCTAATAATCAGGTTCCACATGGGGGTCACAGCCGAAGTACAAGGAGAGCAGCCTAACTCAGGCAAGGGTTGTGGAGATTGAGCGATATTTCTGCCCCATAGAATGGTCCTGGAGGTTGATTAACTAATTAATTAATTAATTGAGGTATTTGCTGAGCACTTCCAATGTGACAAGTACTGTTTAAGCACTGGGGTAGATACAAGGTAACCATGTTGGACACAGTTCCTGTCCCACATGGGGTTTTCAGTCTTAACTCTGACCCCATCCCATCTCACCTTATCAAAGCACTTTGCCCCCTCCCTTCTTCCCTCTCTGACCACCATCTTCAACTGTTCACTTTCCAGTGGCTTTTTCCCTATTGTTGTCAAGCAGAATCTTCTCTTCCCTGTTCTTTTGAAAAGCCCACCCTTGACCCCACGGCTCCCTCCAGTTATTGTCCCATCTCAATTCTACCACTCCTCTCCAAACTCTTTGAGGGATTTGTTTGCACCTGCTATCTCCACTTCCTTTTCTCCAATCCTCCCCTTGATCTCCTCCAATCTGGCTTACGCCCCCTTCTTCTTGTGAAACCAATGCCCCTTCTTCTTGCGAAATCTGATGGCCTCTACTTTATCTTAATCCTCCTAAACCTCTCAGCTCCTATTAATACTGTGTACCACCCCCTTTTCCTTGAAACTTTATCCAACCTTGGCTTCACTGAGAAGAGGTTAGGTGGGTCTCAGTGTGAACATCAAGCTAAAGAAATGATGAAGAAAGAAGTGTTGGGCTGGATTTCGTATCATTGATCTCCGATAACTTCTCTAGACGGTAAGCTTGTTGTGGGCAGGGAACTCTGTTGTATTGGTACTCTCCCAAGATCTTAGTATAGTTCTCTGCACTCAGTAAGGGCTCAATAAATAATAATAATAATAATAATAATAATAATAATAATGGCATTTATTGAGCGCTTACTATGCGCAAAGCACTGTTCTGAGCGCTGGGGAGGTTACAAGGTGATCAGGGTGTCCCACAGGGGGCTCACAGTCTTAATCCCCATTTTACAGGTGAGGGAGCTGAGGCCCAGAGAAGTGAAGTGATTTGCCCAAAGTCACACAGCTGACAAGTGGTGGAGCCGGGATTTGAACCCACGACCTCTGACTCCAAAGCCCGGGCTCTTTCCACTGAGCCACGCTGCTTCGTTCAATCAATCATTGATTGATTGATTCATGTTGAAAGGAAGAGGAGGCATTTTGCTGGGTAAATGTTATAGCAAGCCCATGATAGGATAAAATCAGTTTTACAATTAATAGCAATTTTATAATCCTTTGAAAATTTATAATTAATGAACTGAGGGGCAGCAATCAGTTTAGTGCCCACAAGTGGCAACACGGTAAGCCGGCCCTATGTCTCCTTGGAGCCCCGGTGAGATCACCTCAAGTCTAAAGCCCCTTCCCCAAGTACTCCACATCCAACAGTATACCTGAGGGGTCAGCCCCCACATTCAGCTCCAAAATAGCAGCGTGGCTTAGTGGTAAGATCCCAGGAGTCAGAAGGACCTGGATTCCAATCCCAGCTCCACCACTTGTCTGCTGTGTGACTTTGGGAAAGTCACATCTCTGGGATTCAGTTTCCTCATCTGTAAAATGGGGATTAAGACAGTGAGCCCCGTGAGGGACAGGGACCGTGCCCAACCTAGTTACCTCACATCTACCCCAGCTCTTAGTACAGTGCCTGGCATATAGTAAGTGCTTGACAAATACCACTGCAAACAAACAGTTCAATCCCTTCGCTTCCCCTCCAAAGGGACCCCAACCAGCAGTGAACCAAAACATTTGTATTCCATAGACAGGGATCAGAGGTGGGTTTCGATGAGTCAGCTTCTGAGCCTTGTGCTAATAATGATAATAGTAATTATGGTATTTGTTAAGTGCTTACTATGTGCCAAGTGCCACCTTCACCTACCCATGTTTTTGGCCAGATGTGAAGGGACTGATATTTGTCTGTGATATGGTAGTATCGACAGCTGGTCAATCCAAGTTCAGACAGTCAAAAATCAACTCTCAAGATCAGGGTAGATATTGTATTGTTTCTAGCTGCTAATAACCTGTAAAAGAGCTTTGATTATTTCTTTTATTCAACTCATTCCCAAGATCTGCAGGGCTTGTCCGTGTCCCAACTCTTCTGGAACGTGTCTGATAAGTCAATTAACCTCGTTGCATTGTGCAGAAAGCTCCAGGATCACAGAGTCTCAGATTGAGGGGCAACATGGAGGCAATCATCATCAGAGATGTCCCAGGCAGGGTGTCAGAGCAAATAATGCTCATAGACAAACTCACTGAACCCCCACATACTAACCAACTCCAGAGGGAGAGCAGTGATGAGGAAAACTGTTTGATAAATGCTTGCCTCCTCCTTTTTCTGCCAGAGTCAGAGTGTCAGAGAGCTGAACCCTTCATCTGTGGAGGAAATGGAGGCAGTTGAGTAGGACGGAGTTATCTTTCAATCTAGCGACGTTGGGGTTACAGGGACAGGAGGCTGGAAGGGGAAGTTTCCCCCTGAGACGGAACCTGCTGGGCCTGGGGTGTGTTTGGGAACAGATGGACATAGGAAGGATGGAAACTAGCCAGGGACTTGTGTATCCGACCCATGGTTGGCTTGGAGGGGTCAAGAGATCCTAGTTCTTTCCCATCGCCACCCCTCTTCTCCCTCTCCCCGCCCAGGCCCCCGCCAACTCATCCCAATCCAAACCCTCCCCACCCCTCACATCCTTCCCCTTCCCTCCCCTCCCTCCACAGCTGCTGCCAAGTGTGGCCTTTGGAACCCCCGCTCCATTACGGGGAACCTCCCTTTCATCCTGGACCTATTCCTTTCCAGCTCTCTACTCCTCCTCACCCTAACTGAAACATGGCTCTCTCCGGAAGACACGGTCTCTTCTGCTGCTCTCTCCAGTGGAGGCCGCTTCTTATCCTGCTCCCCCAGACTCACCAGAAAAGGAGGAGGTGTCGGTTTCCTTCATGCTCCCCAATGTCGCTTTCACATTATCCCTCCTCCCCCTTCCCTTTCCTTCCCTTCCTTTGAAGCCCACATTATTAGCCTCTACCACCCTCTCCAGATTCTTGTAGCCATCATCTACCGCCCCCTCCCCCGGCTCCACCTCCAACGTCTTTAACGATTTTGACCCCTGTCTCACCTTCCTTCTCTCCTTTTCCATGCCCACTCTGATCCTTGGAGACTTCAACATTCACATGGATGTCCCAGGTGACTCCTCTGCCACCCACTTTCTATCTCTCCTTGATGCTGCCAACCACCTGCTCCACCCCACCTTGCCCACTCACCAACTTGGTCACACCCTCGACCTCATCATCTCCTACGGCTGCACTATCTCCACCCTCACCAACTCTGAAATACCTCTCTCTGATCATAACCTTCTCAACTGCCTCCTCACTCACAGTCCTCTCCCCTGTAAATCTGTATTACTACCTCACAGAGACCTCCACTCTCTCGACCCTATCCATCTTTTTGACCGGCTCACAGCCCACCTCGCCTCCCTTTCCTCTCTACCCAATCTTGATGACCAGATTACTGCTTTCAACTCTACCTTCTCTACTCAGCTCAACTTGCTTGCTCCCCTTTCCCTTCACCGCTCTCATACCACTAACCCACAGCCCTGGATCACTGCCACTGTCTGTCTCCTTCGCTCTTATGCTCGAGCTGCTCAACGCTGCTGGTGAAAGTCTAAACACCAAGCTAACCTTGTTCACTTCAAGGTAATCCTTTCCTGCCTTAACTCTGCCCTCCCCTCTGCCAGGCAAAAGTATTTTTCCTCCCTTATTGCCCCCGATGCCCGTCATCCCCATCAGCTCTTCCGTACATTTAACTCCCTTCTCAGGCCCCCTGTTTCTCCCCCTCCTCCATCCCTCACCCCCAACGATCTGGCCTCCTACTTCATTAGTAAAATTAACTCCATCAGGCCTGAGCTCCCCCAAGTCACTCCTTCCCCTTCTCCAACACCCCTGCTCTCAACCCTCTCTGCTACTCTCCCATCCTTCCCAGCAGTATCTTCAGATGAGATCTCCTCCCTCCTCTCAAGTGCTACTCCAGCCACCTGTGCTTCTGACCCCATTCCCTCTCATCTTATGAAATCTCTCGCCCCTTCCCTCCTCCCCTCCTTAACTTCCATATTCAACCGCTCACTCTACACTGGTTCCTTCCCCTCTGCCTTCAAACATGCCCATGTCCCCCCCATCCTAAAAAAACCCTCTCTTTTCCCCACCTCCCCTTCTAGTTATAGCCCTATCTCCCTCCTACCATTCCTTTCCAAACTTCTTGAACGTGTTCTTCCTTCCCCCTTTTTCCTCTCCTCCTCCCCATCCCCCCGCCCTACCTCCTTTCCCTCCCCACAGCACCTGTATATATGTTTGTACAGATTTATTACTCTATTTATTTTACTTGTACATATTTATTCTTCTATTTACTGTGTCAATGATGTGCATCTAGCTTTATTTCTATTTATTCTGATGACTTGACACCTGTCCGCATGTTTTGTTTTGCTATCTGTCTCCCCCTTCTAGACTGTGAGCCCGTTGTGGGGTAGGGACTGTCTCTATATGTTGCCAACTTGTACTTCCCAAGCGCTTGGTACAGTGCTCTACACACAGTAAGCACTCAATAAATACTATTGAATGAATGAAGGAATGAAAGAAGGAAGAGGATGGGGGATGAAATAGGAGGATTTAGGTCAAGCACAAGAATGCCCCAGCTCCCTGTTCAAATGAATTCCTGGGTAACCCTTTATTGGAAAGAGCACAAGACTGCGAGTCAGCAGACTGGAGTTTTCCACTCAGTTCCAACGCTTGCATACTGGGTGACCTTGGCAAAGTAACTTAACCTCTCTATGCTTCACTTTCCTTATCTGTAAAATGAGGGTAAAATACGTGTTCTCCCTCCCCCTTAGACTGTGAGCCTCATGTGGCACTTTGTTCTACCTGATTATCTTGAATCTATCCCAGCATTTAGCAGAGTGTTTGGCACCTGAGTTATTAGCCAACACCACGATTATGATTATTATTATCAATGAGGCAGAGTTAACTGAGAGAGTGATTTAAATATTCTCATCCCAAATCACCTCCATTGGCATGCTAACTTCCTTCTCCACTTAATTCATCCATTCATTCATTCAGCCGTATTTATTGAGCATTTACTGTGTGCAGAGCACTGTACTAAGCACTTGGGAGAGTACAATATAACAATCAGTGGACACATTCCCTGCAAATAACGATCTTACAGTCTGGGGGCAGAGGAGGCGACAGACATTAATATAAATAAATAAATTACAGATATGTACATAGCTGCCATCTTTTGTTAGCTCTTCCTCTTCCACCTCAGTCCTATGGCAGAATACATTCGTCTGGGCTCCCCTGATTATTGACATAAGAACATTCCTCTGCTACATCTTTTTTATGGTATTTGTTAAGCACTTACTATGTGCCAGATGCTGTACTAAGTACTGGGGTCAACAAAAGATAATCAGTTTGGACCCATCTAATGTTCCTCATGGGGCTCAAAGTCTAGCAGGGAAGGAGAACAGATATAGAATCCCCACATTACAGATGAGGTAACTGAGGTACAGAGAAGTGAAATGAGTTGCCCAAAGTCCCACAGCAGACAGATGGTGGAGCTGGGATAAGAACTTAGGGCCTCTTACTCCTAGGCATGTGATCTATCCATTAAGCCACATTGCTTCTTTTTAAACTAGTCACGCTCCACTCTCACAAAGGCACCTATTCAAGAATGAGGATCTCCCACCATCTCCAGAAAATGACCCCTCAGACAGTGGGTCCTGGGGCCTGAAGAATCAGTGTCATTGTCAGTACTGATCCCCATGATTAGCCTTGAAAGACTAAGAAAAACATCATTGTCTAGTGGATAGAGCACTGACCTAGGAGTCAGAGATTCTGAGTTCTAATCCTAACTCTGCCACTTGTCTGTTGTGTGACCTTAGGAAAGTCACTTTACTTCTCTGGGCCTCAGTTACCTCATCTGTTAAAAGGAGATTTTGACTGTGAGACCATGTGGGACATGGATTGTGTCCACCCCGATTAGCTCGTGTTTACCCCAGTGCTTAGTACAGTGCCCACCACATAGCAAGTGTTCAATAAATACCATTAAAAAAATTAGAGGGAATGGAGGGTTGGGGAAGATTGAGGGAGGAAGGCCCATAGGAAAGCTCTGATCTGTAGACCAGTGAGACTAGAGTTCTCCATCAATATAATAATAGTGGTATTAGCTAAGACCTTACTATGTGCCAAGTTCTTTACTAAGCACTGGAGTAGATACAAGATCATCAGAGAGGACACAGTCCCTGTCCCACACCGAGCTTACAGTCTAAGGAGGAGGGAGGACCGGTATTACCGCTCTTTCCTCAGAGCGCGCCACCATAGACGCCCGAGATTCCGTTCCCGAGAGGCCCGCCCGCCCCCCGGCCATCACACCGCGTGGCCCCCGCTGCTCTAGGAATGATCCTCTCCTCAGAGCGCTACCATAGACGCCCGGGACTCCGTTCCTGAGAGGCCCGGCCGCCATAACACCGCGTGGCCCCCGCTGCTCCGGGAAGGATCCTCTCCTCAGAGCGCCAAAGAGGCCCGCCATAGACGCCAGGGACTCCGTTCCCGAGAGGCCCGCCGGCCATCACACCGTGTGGCCCCCGCTGCTCCCGGAAGGATCCTCTCCTCAGCACGCCGCCATAGACGCCCGGTACTCCGTTTCCGAGAGGCCCGACCGCCATCACACCGCGTGGCCCCCGCATCTCCCGGAAGGATCCTCTCCTCAGAGCGCCGCCACAGACGCCCGGGACTCCGTTCCAGAGAGGCCCGCCCGCCTGCCATCATAACGCGCGGCTTTGCTGCTCCCGGAAGGATCCTCTCCTCAGAGCGAGGCCATAGACGCCCGGGACTCCGTTCCCGAGAGGCCCGCCCCCCCGCCATCACACCGCGTGGCCCCCGCTGCTCCAGGAATGATCCTCTCCTCAGAGCGCCCCATAGACGCCCGGGACTCCGTTCCTGAGAGGCCCACCCGCCCGCCACCACACGGCATGGACCCCGCTGCTCCCGGAAGGATTCTCTCCTCAGAGCGCCAGAGAGGCCCGCCATAGACGCCCGGAACTCCGTTCCCGAGAGGCCCGCCCGCCCGCCCGCCATCACACCGCGTGGCCCCTGCTGCTCCCGGAAGGCTCCTCTCCTCCGAGCGCCGCCATAGACGCTCCCTGCTTCCACCCCCACCCACGTAAGCGACCTTCCTTATGGTGTCCCCCAACCCCGCTTCCCGGTCCGGTCCGCCATAGACGCCATAGACTCCCCCCCACCCCGGGAAAAAGGCCCTTGTTATCACCAAGTTACATTAACGACACCCTCATTCGCACCTACTCAGCTTTCCTGTCCCGCCATCGATCCCCGGCCCACGTCCTCCCCCGGGCCTGGAATGCCTTCCCTCTGCCCATCTGCCAAGTTAGCTCTCTTCCTCCCTTCAAGGCCCTACTGAGAGCTCACTTCCTCCAGGAGGCCTTCCCAGACTGAGCCCCTTCCTTCCTCTCCCCCTCGTCCCCCTCTCCATAACCCGCATCTTACCTCCTTCCCTTCCCCACAGCACCTGTATATATGTATATATGTTTGTACATATTTATTACTCATTTATTTATTTTACTTGTACCTATCTATTCTATTTTATTTTGTTAATATGTTTGCTTTTGTTCTCTGTCTCCCCCTTCTAGACTGTGAGCCCACTGTTGGGTAGGGACTGTCTCCATATGTTGCCAGCTTGTACTTCCCAAGCGCTTAGTACAGTGCTCTTCACACAGTAAGCACTCAATAAATATGATTGATTGATTGATTGATTATTACATCCCCATTTTGCAGATGAGAGAACTGAGGCACAGAGAAGTGGAGTTGCCCAAGGACACACAACAGGGAAGTAGCAGAGACATAATTAGACCTCAGGTCCTCTCCAGGAAATGACTCTCAGACTGTGGATCCTGGGGCCTGAAGAATCAGTGTCGTTGTCAGTAATGATTCCCATAATTAGCCTTGAAATACTAAGAGAAACATCATTGCCTAGTGGATAGAGCCGCTATCCACTGGGAGTCTGAAAGACCTAGATTCTAGTCCTGACCCTGCCACTTGTCTGCTATGTGACCTTGGGCAATTCACTTTACTTCTCTAGGCCTCAGTTCCCTGTTCTATAAAATGGGGATTAAGACTTTGAGCCCCATGTGGGACAGGGACTGTGCCCAACCTGATTATCTTGTATCTCCCCCAGCACTTAGTACAGTGCCTGACACATTCATTCACTCATTCAATCATGTTTATTGTGTGCTTGCCGTGTGCAGAGCACTGTACTAAATGCTTGGAAAGTACAATTCAGCTACGAATAGGGACAATCCCCAACCAAATAACAAATACCACTAAAAAAGGGCATAAGGCACAGACTGTGTTGATCAGGTCATTTCATCAGAGATGTTGAGCATCAAACACATTGCTATAGGAACAAGTTGGAAAAGTTCCAAAACCAAATTGAAGTCTGCGTGAAATGAGTTGGATTTTCATTGGATTTAAATTTTGGTAGAAGATGACCTTCTCGTTACAAATCCTCTGAGGAAAAGCCTAGTTCAGCTGTTGGCCCAGCCTGGTAGCACACCGCAATTAAATTTGGGAATATGGACATTATTAGCCTTTAATGCACTCAAGTTGTCTTGAGCACTGAAGCCTTTGTCAACCAATTGATCAATAATTGGAATTCTTGAGGGCTTTCTCTATGCAGAGCAGTGTATTAAGCCCTAGGAAAAGAAACGTATAGTTAGTAGACAGGATTCTTGCCATCAAGTAGCTTACAATCTATCTGGGGAGACAGGCACTAGAGGCTAACAATATTTTATATCTCAGTTGATCAGCAGGTCCCACAAGTATACAATCCAAACCCAGAGCCACCTTCATCGCTGAGCCCCAACTAGTGTTTTCCATCTTTTTTTCGTAGAATTGGGGAAAAACGACGGGATTAGGTCAGGAGCATTAAGATACAAAGTATGTACATTTCTCTTCTTCTTTTGACCACCGTCAAATTTAAGGGGTGTATGTATGTTTTTACATCTCAGTGACACTATAGGGCACCCTCTCTCATTGTCTCTCTTTCTCTGTCTCTCTCATTCTCACATTAAGTCACTCTCTCTCCCAAAGTTGCCTTGCTGGAGGTCCTCTCTAATTCTGCCTGAGAATTTGGGTGAATGGACACTACCTTTGGGATTGCGATTCTGATACCGGTTCTCACTGGGATATCAGCGAATATATTCATCTTCTTGTTTTATACCCACAAGACCTATGCCAGTCTCCAGCTGAGTTCCTTTGACTTCATCCTAGCTCAACTGGCCTTAGCCCATAGAATCATTTTTCTCACGGGGGAAGTCCTAAATTCTCTGGAAATTTGGAGCCTGGGGAATTTCCTAGATGACGTCGGTTGCTAGATGGTCGTGTACTTCTAGTGAGTGGCCCACAGCCTGTCCATCTGCAACACGTGCCTCCTGAGCGTCGACCAGGCCATCACCATCAGCTCCGGAACCCCCCGATGGGCTAGGCCGAAGATGAAATTATCCAAATTTGTCCTCTCCTCCTGTCTCTTCCTCTGGATCTTCACTCTCCTCTTAGGTTTTGGTGCACTGATGTTTGTGGCAGGTCCCCGGAATGACTCCAGGGTTTGCATTGCGCTGGATTTTGAATATTGCCCTGAGGTCCCTGTCAGTGAGGCAACCAACCTGATAAATGCGAGTTGTGCTCTGTGCCTGGGATCTGTTCTTCGTGGCATTCATGAGTGTGGCCAGTGGCCAAATGGTGTTTGTCCTGCATAGACATCACTGGCAGATCCGGCCCCTCCACATGCCTTGACGGTCCCCCGTGATGATGCCTGAGGTCAGGGCAGCCAAGAGGGTCATTGTCCTGGTAGTGTTCTATGTCCTGCTGTATGGACGACAGACCATCGTGATCAGTGTTTTGCTAAACAGAAAAGAAAATTCTGCATGGCTGGTGAATAGTCATGTGGCTTTTTTGATTACCTTCTCAGCCGTGAGTCCATTCCTGATGATTTCCAGTGACCAGAGAATAAGGACACTGGAAAAGGAAATCTCCTCTTTCGAACGAGGATCCCTAGGGAAGTTACGTGCTTTCTCATTAGGTCTAGTGGAGGATTAGAGGGAGGCACATGGTCAGAATCATCTCTCTGCCAGGCCCAGGGCCTCCCAGTCAGACAGCCAACAAATGACACGTCCGGCTCCCTGAAACTTTCCATTGCCTCAATTTATGTGACAGACTCAATGGCAAATGGCAAGAGCAGATTACGGAGAATAAATTTCTAGATCACAGTCAGTCTCCTAGCCTCATACTATGCTCATCTTAACGCAACTCCAATGAAGAGGAGACGTGAGGAGATCATTCGAGAGTCAGCAGGAGATACAAACAGCTGCTCTCTGGAGAGCTGAAATTGGAAAATCAAAACCAAGGAGGGCAGAGGAAGTATTTCAAGGCCATAGTAAGATAAAGGATGAGAGGCATCATGGCCTAATGGATAGACCATGGTCCTGTGAATCAGAAGGAACTGGGTTCTAATCCTGCTCTGTTGCTTGTCTGCTGTGTGAACCTGGTCAAGTCACCTAACTTCTTTGGGCCTCAGTTGCCTCATCTGTAACACTGTGAGCCATGAGACATGGACTGAATTTAATTACCTACCCCAGCACTTAGTATAGTGCCTGGCACATAGTAAGCACTTTTCGATTACCATAAAAAACAGTAAAGCCTCAGACAAGTCTACATCCCAGCTCAAAACTGGAAGTCAGTTGTTGCGAAGAGACCAACATAGCACATTGCAATCAAGAAAGGAATGGCCCTTTTCAATCTAAAGCTCCATAAAGAGTGAGAGACAATGCAAATATTAAGTGGAACAAAACAAGGGGAGCAGCATGGTCTAGTGGATAGAGCACTGGCTTGGACGTCAGAAGGACCTGGGTTCTAGTCCCGGCTCTGCCACTTTTCAGCTGTGTGGCCTTGGACATGTCACATACTTTCTCTGGGTCTTAGTTCCCTCATCTTTAAAATTAGAATTAAATCCTACTTCCTCCTCCTCAGAATATGAGACCCATATGGGACAGGTACTGTGTTCCACCTGATTAGATTGCTTCTACCTTGGCACAGTGCTTGACATATAGTAAGCATTCAATAAATATCATTTAAAAAATAGAGGACAGCCTTTTTGTGTGCACAGTACCACCAAAACTGTCAGTCCTACATGCATTTATAGGTGAATTTAACTCTCAGTGGTTTCTTCTTCTTCCTCGTTTTCTCTCCTTCTTTTCCTTCTCCTCCTCCTCCTCCTCCCTCTTCTTCTTCTTCTTCTCCTTCTTCTTCTTCTTCTTCTTCTTCTTCTTCTTCTTCTTCTTCTTCTTCTTCTTCTTCTTCTTCTTCTTCTTTCTTCTTCTTCTTCTTCTTCTTCTTCTTCTTCTTCTTCTTCCCCTCCTCCTCCTCCTCCTCCTCCTCTTACTCCACCTTCTCCTCCTCTTACTCCACCTTCTTCTCCTCCTCCTTCTCTTACTCCACCTTCTCCTCCTCCTCCTCTTACTCCTCCTCTTCCTCCTCCTCCTGCTCCTCCTCCTTCTTCTTCTTCTCCTCCTCCTCCTCCTACTCCACTTTCTCCTCCTCCTCCTCCTCCTCCTCCTCCTCCTCCTCCTTCTTCTTCTTCTTCTTCTTCTTCTTCTCTTTCCCCAGGACGCAGGCAGCAGGACTGTTTCGTTGAGCCCTGGGGGCTTCACTAAGCAGTCAATCAATCGAATTTATGGAGCGCTTACTGTGTGTAGGGCACTGTACTAAGCGCTTGAGAGAGTGCAATGTAACAATGAACAGACACATTCCTTACCCTCAATGAGCTTACAGTCCAGAGGGGGAGACACACATTAATATAAATAAATTAATAACAGATCTGGTCATATGTTCTATGGGGCTGGGAAGGGGGATGAATAAAGGGAGCAAATACGGGTGACACAGAAAGGAATGGGAGAAGAGGAAAGGAGGGTTTAGTCAGGGAAGCCCTCTTGGAGGGGATGTGCCTTCAATAAGTCTTTGAATGTGGGGAAGAGTAATTGTTTGTCGGGTGTGGGGCAGGAGGGCGTTCCACTCTCCTGCAGTGCAAACCTTCAGAATCATGGAATAGAGGTGGTGAATTACAGGTTCAGTTGTGACATAGGCTAGCGGGAACCCTCGAGATCAACCCTACTTTGAACATACAAAACTGAGGCTCTGACTGCTCAATATCAGAAATGACAAAAACAGATAACAGAAAGCTTTGTGGGTGGAGGTAAGGGAGACCCTGATAGTTCGCCACCATCCTCTTGGAGCAGACATGATTGGCTTTTGTTTCATTTGAACCTATCTACTACCTAAAGTAGTATCCCCATTCCCACCCCACCTTGGGATTTGGCGAAAATGTTTCAGGGAGGCATTGTGGGCTAGTGGTTAGAGCATTGGAAAAGAGGCAAGACCCAAGGTTGAGTACCACTGGCCTACTGTGTGATTTGACCAAGCCTTGGGCCTTGGGCTCCTCATCTGTGAAATGGAGATAAGATATCTTCTTCATCATCATCAGTGGTATTTATTGAGGGCATACTAAGCGCTTGGGAGAATACAATACAACAAAGTTGGCAAATGTGTTCTCTGCCCAAAACAATTTTACAGTCTAGAGGGGGACACAGACATTAATGTAAATAAGTAACATATATATCCAAGTGGTTTGGGGTGGATACCAAAAGCCTAAAGGGTACAGATCCAAATGCATGGATGATGCAGAAGGGAGGAGTCAGAGTAACAAGGGCTCAAAGTGGGGGAAGGCCTCTTGGAGGATAGTGTGACTTTAGTAAGATTTTGAAGGTGGAGAGAATGGAAGTCTGGCACAAATGGGGGGTGGAGGGAGTTCCAGGCCAGAGGGAGGATATTGGAAATTGGTCAGCAGAGAGATTAGATGAGATCATGGCACAGGGAATAAACTGCTGCTAGAGAAGAGAAGTGTATGGGCTGGGCTGTAGTTGGAGATCAGGGAGATGAGGTAGGTAGGGCCAGCTGATGGAGCACTTTTAAGATGATGGAAAGAATTTTCTGTTTGATGTGGAAGTATGTGGGCAACCACCGGAAGTTCTTGAAGAGTGGAGAGACATCGTCTGAAAGGTTTTTTGAGAAACATGATCCATGCTGCAGAGTGAAGTATGGACTGGAGATGGGAGAGACAAGAGTTCCCGGAGCTCGGGGAGGCTGCTGCAGTAGTCAAAGCTGGATAGGATAAGTGCTTGGATCAGTGTAGTAGCAGTTTGGACGGAAAGGAATGGGAGGATTTTAGCAATACTGTGAAGGTAGAACTGACAGGATTGAATATGTGGGTTGTATGAGTGGGATGAATCAAGGGAAATGCCAAGGTAACTGGATTGTGTATTCGAGAAGATTTTCTTCAGTGACGGAAATGGGGAAAAGGGGAGGAAGACACGATTTGTGTGGAAAGATGAGGAGTTCTGTTTGTACATGTTTAGTTTGAGGTGTCAGCAGGGTGTCCAGGTAGAGATGTTCTGAAGGCAGGAGGAAATGGGGAGATAGGGGTGAAGTCAGGAATGGATATATAGATGTAGCAATGGTAGTTGAAGCTGTGGGAGTAAGTAAGTTCTCCAAGGGAGTGGGTAGATGGAGAATAGAAGGGGACTGAGAACTGAGCGTTGAGGGACCCCCACTGTGAGAGGATTGGAGACAGAGGAGGTCAGATTGAAAAAGAGACTGGGAAGGGGCAACCAGAGAGATAGGAGGAGAACCAGGAGAGGACAGTGTCAGTGTATATAAGTGCTGTAGGGCCAAGTGAGGGGTGAATAAAGGAATAAAGGAAGCAAATCCAAGTACAAGGGCAATGCAGAAGGGAGTGGGAGAAGAGGAAATGAGGGCTAAATCAGAGAAGGCTTCATGGAAGACATGTGCCTTCATTAAAGCTTCGAAGGTGGGGAAAGTAATTGTCTGTCAGATGGGAAGAAGGAGACCATTCCAGGACAGAGGCAGGGTGTGGGTGAGAGGCTGGCAGTGAAATAGATAAAATCAAGGTACGGTGAGAAGGTTGGGGTTAGAGGAGCAGAGTGCACAGGCTCGGTTGTAGTAGAACAGTGAGATAAGATGGGAGGGGGGAAGGTGATTCAGCGCTTTGGAACTGATGAAAAGGAGTTTCTGTTTGATGCAGAGTGGATAGGCAACCACTAGAGCTTCTTGAGAAGTGGGGAAACATAGACTGACGCCTCTGTAGAAAAATGAGCAAAGTATGGAACGGGGTGGGGAGACACGGGAGACTGAGAGGTCATTAAGGAAGCTCACTCGAACAATCAATTGTATTAAGAGCATGGAAGAGCACAATATAACAGAGGCATAGACACCTTCCTTGCCCACAAAACGCTTACAGTCTAGAGGAGGAAACAGACCCTGAAACAAAAGATATATTATGGAGATATACATAAGTGCTGAGGGGCTGAGGAAGGGATGATTAAGAGTGCAAATCCAAGCACGAGGGCTGACGAAGAAGGGGATATGAGAATAGGAAATCAAGGCTCAGTTGGGAAAAGCCTCTTGGAGGGGATGGGATTTAAATAACCTATTCCTACTCCCCCCTCTCAGGGTCGCACCTGGAGAGTTTCCAATACTCTACCAGTCTTGACTATGGGAGGGAGAGTCAGGCAGAGGCATATCCATTCCATTCCTAGCTTAGGCAGTGACTAGTGAGTGAAAGGCGATCTGCTACAAGTCTAAACTCATTTGTGCTGGGCAGCAGCGGCATGAGAGAGAGTCGAGGGAGGAGACCCAAGTTTACTGTTCGGAAGGGGCAATGGTAAACCACTTTCATATTTTTACAAAGAAAGCTCTATGGATACACTATCAGAACGATTGCAGATAGAGGTATGGTGTTGTGTGAGAGATGTGTCCATGGCTTTGCCACAGGTCAGAGATGACTTGACAGTATAATGACAAGACAATTCCTACTCCCACCGAGACAGAATCTTTCCAAATTCTGTGTGTTTTCCATACACAGATTACACAGGCACTTCTGGTTATGAGATGGTAAATGGGGTTTACTTAGTAAAATGTTTTAGCATTTAACAGCAGTGACAGTTACTTGTTGTGAAGTATTGATCTGGGCCTTAAGGAACCCTTAGCATTTAGCATAGAAGATACCAAAAAGAGAACAGTGCATTGGAGGAAGATAATTTTAAATGAAGAGGGTGATATCTACCCATCTGTAATCTAGAGCTAACTTAACTACCTCCTAATTTATGTAACGTAATTACCCCCTGACTTATCCTAGTAGAAAGAGCACACCCCTAGGAATCAGAGGACACAGGTTCTGTTGCCAGCTCTGCCACTTTTCTGCTGTGTGACCTTGGGTGAGTCACTTCACTTCTCTGTTACAGATGACTTGCCCAAGTCACTCATAAACATAAACAGAATGTTTGTTATTTATCAGGGAAAGCTCTGTTAGGAGACTGTCTGTGTTCCAGGAATTCATTGTTCATGATCTGGTCTTGCCATCTGCCATTGAGTCTGGCCTGTAAGTGAAGGTGACGGAAGGGCTCAGGGAGCTGGACGTGCCATCTGTTGGCTGTTTCACAGCGGGGCACCAACCACAGAGGTGATTCTGACCGTATGGGTCAAGTCTGAGCCTTCCCAGCTTGCAGGTGCCTCCCCCTTATCTTCCCGGGAACACCATGGGAAAGAATGTAGCTTCCCTAGGGATCCTTGTTGAAAAGAGGAGAGTCCCTTTTCCAAAGGGTTCCAATTCTCTGGTCACTGGAAATTATCAGGAACGGACTCAGGGCTGAGATAGTGAGTAAAAAAGCCACATGGCTATTCACCAGCCACGGAGAATTCTCTTTCCTGTTTAGCGAAACACTGAATATGATGGTCTGTTGTCCATTCAGCAAGACATAGAACACTACCAGGACGACGACCATCTTGGCCGCCCGGACTTCGGGCATCAGCCCAGGGGACGGTCCAAGCATATGGAGGTGTCAGACCTGCCGGTGGTGTCTGTGCAGGATGGATACCATATAGTTGCTGGCTGTACTCATCGCAACCTCAAAGAACAGATCTCAGGTACTGAGCACAAGGCATTAATCTGATTGGTTGCCTCACTGACAGGAACCTCTGTGCAATATTTAAAATCCAGCGTGATTTGAACACCAGAGCCATTCCGGGGACCTGTCATGAACATTGGTGCACCAAAATCTAAGAAGAGATTGAAGATCCAGTTAAGGAGACAGGAGGAGAGGACGAACATAGATAACTTTGCCTTAAGTCCTACACACCTGGGGGTCCCGGGGCTGATGGCATTGGTCTGGTAGAGGCAGGTGCTGCAGACCGACAGGCCACGGGGCACTAGATAGAAGTACACGACCATTTTGCATCAGAAATCATCTAGGAAATTTCCCAGGCTCTAAACTTCCAGAGCATTTAGGACTCCCTCAGTGAGAAGAACGATGGTGTTGGCCAAGGTCAGGTGAGCAAGGATG
The DNA here is from genome assembly GCF_015852505.1 of Tachyglossus aculeatus. Classification (NCBI taxonomy): domain Eukaryota; kingdom Metazoa; phylum Chordata; class Mammalia; order Monotremata; family Tachyglossidae; genus Tachyglossus; species Tachyglossus aculeatus. Next base: position 15,928,283 of record NC_052099.1, read on the forward strand.
ATGTCAGAGGAGCTCAGCTGGTGGCCGCCACGGATCTCATATACATAAAACAGAAAGAGGAATCCATTTGCTGAAATCTCAATGCCAACCTGTGTCAGGATCGCAATCCCGAAGATGATGTCCATTCACCCAAATTTTCAAGTGGAATTAGAGAAGACTTCCTGCAGGGCAACTTGGGAAAGAGAGTGACCTGCAGTGAGAATGAGAGGGAAAGAGAGAAAGAGAAAGAGAGAGGACCCTACAGTGCCAATGAGACCTAAAAACATATTTGCACCCCTTAAATTTGACTGGTGGTGAAAAGAAATGTAGATACTCTTTAATTCTTTGGACATTGGACATTTGCCCCACCCCAATCCCACAACACTTATGTACATATCTTTAATTTGTAAGTTGTAAATTACCTATTTATTCAGTGTCCCCCTCTAGACTGTAAGCTCGTTTCAGGCAGTGAACCTGTCTACTAATTCTGTTGTACTCTCCCAAATGCTTAATACAGTGTTCTACACATAGTGAGCACTCATTGATTGATTGATTGATCATTTCTTAATGCTTCTGACATAATCCCGTCATTATTCCCCAATTCTGCCAAGAAGAGATGGAAAATACTAGTTTTGGGCTCAGCAATGAAGGCAGCTTTGTGATAGGATTGCTTCTTTCTGGGAGCTTTCTGATTGTTCCAGAGGTATTAATTCCACTAGGCAAGCAGTGTTACCGTGTGTAAAGAGCATGGACCTGGTAATCAGAGTTCTAAACTCCACTTCACCACTTGCCTGCTCTGTGACATTGGGCAAATAATAATAATAATAATGATGGCATTTATTAAGTGCTTACTATGTGCAAAGCACTGTTCTAAGCGCTGGCGAGGATACAAGGTGATCAGCTTGTCCCACGGGGGGCTTACAGTCTTAATCCCCATTTTACAGATGAGGTAACTGAGGCACAGAGAAGTTAAATGACTTCCCCATAGTCACACAGCTGACAATTGGCGGAGCCAGGATTTTAACCCATGACCTCTGACTCTAAAGCCCGGGCTCTTTCCACTGAGCCACGCTGCTTCTCACTTAACTTCTGTGTGCCTATGTTCCCTCCTCTGCAAAATCTGGATTCAATACCTGTTGTACCTCCTATTTAGATGGCAAGCCCCATGTGGGCTATGATTATCTGGTGTGAGCCCCAGAACTCAGTAAAGTGCTTTGGGACTCAGTAAGTGCTTAGGAAATAGCACAATTATAAATTGTTGCCAGCTGCAAGTGTCTCTCCCCAGTGGATTGTAAGCTCCTTGAGGTTGTAGAGGAGTTGCTTCTTTTTGAATAAAGCAGCTGGTGGGACAGGAGTTACTTTTTTGCATAAAGCCTTGTGAAAATCAGGATACCAAGAAACAGATTCGTGTATGATGACTGTTTTAGCCCAGTAGTAGTAGTAAATAGCTATCTTTATGTGGAAGCAATGTAGAAAGCTAGGTGGTTTTTCCCTTTACCAAGTAATTGAGCATCAGACCTTCAGCCAGTCAGGCATATTTACTGATCATTTACTGTATGCAGAGCATAGTACCAAACACAAGGGGGAGTACAATATTATTATTATAATTATTATTAGTATCATTACAATGTAACACTAAACAATAAACCCTCATTCTTCAGTGCACAGTGGAGGGACTATGGACAGAGATTGGGTCAACCAACTCAGTTATATTATAGTCTCCCAATTGCTTAGTACACAACTCTGCAAACAGTGAGAACTCAACAAATACCATTAATTAATTAACAGAAAGAAAACCTCAGTAATGAGACCATCCTTTGACATCCCCACTTCCTGTCTCTCCCCCATTCAGCCCATGCTTCACTCAACAACCCAGATCATTTTTCTACAAATCTGTTCACTCCATGTCTCCCTACTCCTCAAGAACTTCCAAAGCCTTACTAACTTCACATCTCCTCCAAGAGGTCTTCCCTGATTAAGGCCTAATTTCCTCTCACCCCACTCCCTTCTGCATCAGCCTTGTACTTGTATTTGCACCCTTTATTCATTCCACCTTCAGCCCCACAGCACTCATCTCCATATCTACAATTTATTTATTTCTATTAAAGTCTGTCTCCCCTTCTAGACTCTAAGCTCAATGTGGGCAAGAAGCATGTCTGCCAACTCTAATATACTGTACTCTCCCATGCACTTACACACACTGCTCTGCGCACAACAAGCACTCAATAAATGCAACTGACTGATTGATTTTCAGCTATAAAGAAAAGTCAGATACTGCTGTTGACTCATTTTGGGCTTTGTCTGAATCTTGATATAAGGTTAGCCTGACACTCTGAGATTCAAAAAGATGCACTAGACATCCTGATTTGATTCTTTTTTTTTACTTTTTAAAGGTATCTGTTAAGCGCTGATTATGTGCCAGGCACTGTACAAAGGTAGATACAAGGTTGTGAGGTTGGACACAGTCTCTGTCCCGCATGGGCAGTTTTAATCCGCACTTTACAGATGAGGGAACAGAGGCACAGAGAAGTGAAGTGACCTTGGGATCACGCAGCAGACATTTGAAGGAGCCAGGATACAGACTCCTGCTCTATCACTAGGCCAAGCTGCTTCTCAGCTAGATTCCTTGCTGGCTTATCCTTTACAGTAAGTGCTCAAAAAATATGATAGATAGATCGACTGATTGATTGCAATTGCCTCCTAGCATTCACCAAGGATGGAGCATTGTCTGAGTCTTTGGTTCACCATGTCCATAAAACTTACCTCTGCCCTCCTTATTTTTAGTGTACCAATTTCATCACCTGTTCGGGAAATCCCCTGTCGTTTGTGTCCATTCTACCCTTTGACTTTGTCTCTCCCATCTTTTCCCATCTTGAAAACCTACCAGTAAAACTTGTTTATTCAAGTGGACCAGAAGTTTGACACCCACCTCCGAACCCCTGCCCTCTTCATTCAGTCCAGTGATTAACTTTTCACGTTCTTCCCCATTACTGAAAAGAGGCATAGCATAGCATGGCATAATGGAGACAGCATAGGCCTGGAAGTCAGAGGGATGTGAGTTCTAATTATAGCTCTGCTGTGTGACTTTGGGCAAGTCATTTCACTTCTCTGTGCATCAGTTCCCTCATCTGTAAAATGGGGATTAAGACTGTGAGCCCCACATGGGACATGAACTGTGACCAACCCGATTAGCTTGTATCGATCTCAGTAATTAGTACAGTGCTTAGCACATAGCGCTTAACAAAACCATTAAAAAATTGGTTGAAATTCAACCTGTCTCCTTGCTGACTGGATTCTATTCTTAGAGGCCTACGGGGCCTCCCTCCCCGATTTAGGTTGAGAGACTCAGGTCCTTCCTGGGCTGGTTAGACACTAAATCAGAACATAAGACCTGGAACAGGCCGACCTCTTTTTCCCAGTTCCTCATCCCACAATTCCATCACCTTCTTGGGCTAAAAAGGATAAATCCCACGAGGGATTGAGAGTCAGATGTCCAGGAAGGAACAGAGACCGGAGCCAGCAAAATCCACTGTGTCCCATGAGTCATGTCCAGTTCCCCATCAGAGTGAACCCTGAGAACATAAGCAACAATGCAGCTGTCTTTCGAGAGCGCACTTTTTAAAATGGTATTTCTTAAGTGCTTACTTTGTGCCCGGCACTGTATTAAGCATGGGGGTAGATACAAAGTAATCAAGTTGATCACAGTCCATGTCTTACATGGGGCTCACAGTCTTCATCCCCATTTTAAAAATGAGGGAACTGAGGCCCAGAGAAGTGAAGTGACTGGCCCAAGGTCACGCAAGAGACAGGTGGAGGAGCTAGGATTAGAATCCAGATACTTCTGACTCCCAGGCCAGTGCTCTAGACAGGCCACGCTGCTCATTCTGTTTGGGATGGGACAATTTACCATCTGCCCTTCTTCGAGCTTCAGAACTCCCAACGTAAGGGTGAGAAAAGGGAAAAAATGTAGAATTCCCTGCTGGAAAGTAAATGTTCCCTTCTGCGCACAGTAAGCACTCAATAAATACTATTCATTGATTTCTTAATACATTGCTCTGCACACAGAAAGCATTCAGAAACAGTGTGGGCAAATAGATGAGAAGCAGCATGAGCATGGTCAGTGGATAGATCACTTGCCTGGGAGTCAGAAGGACCTGGGTTCTAATCCTGAATCTGCCACTTGTCTGGTGTGTGACAAGACAAGTCACTTCCATACTCTGTGCCTTAGTTACCTCATCTGTAAAGTGAGGATTAAGACTGTGAGTGGCATATGGGACTTTGACTGTGTCCAGCCTAAATAACCTTCACCTACCCCAGCGCTTAGTGCAGAGCCCGGCACAAAGTAAATTCTTAATAAATACCATGAAAAGTCATCGATTGACTGATTGATTGATTAATGTCTGCTTGCCCCTCTAGACTGTGAGCTCCTTGTGGGCAGGGAACCTGTCTACCAACTCTTTTATATGCCACTTTCCCAATCACATGGCAAAGTGCTCTGCACACAGTAAATGCTCAATCAGTACCATGACTTGAGTGACTGATGCACTCTCCCCTTCCAGCAGCCTGTCCTGTTCCGAGGGCCCCTCCCTCAGACCCCGGCTCCTCATCCCACCCCTGTCACGATCTCATCCCTCGGCTCTGGGATGAGTAAGATCACCGTGTTCGACCAGCCCAGGTTCTGGGGGCTCAGCGAAGAGTTCATTCATTCATTCATTCATTCATTTAATCATTCATTCGTATTTATTGAGCGCTTACTGTGTGCAGAGCATTGTACTAAGCGCTTGGGAAGCACAAGCTGGCAACATATAGAGCCAGTCCCTGTGAAGAGTTCACCTGAGACATCACGGACTTGTGGGATGTTTACTTCGACAGGATCATCTCCTCCCTGAATGTGGCCTGTCAGCCCTGACTGGCTTTTGACCACATGGCCTTCGGGGACAGCATCCTGGCTTTCGAGGAGGGGGAGTAGAGCATCGTCCGCCTGGACGAGCAGATCTCCTCCTTCCAGCTGGTGAGGGAAGACTTGGAGAATCCCCAGATCACACTCTACGAAGACATCAAGCTCCTCGTTCCTCTGCTGCCCATCAAGATGGAATGGAAGCCAATGTCTCCTACAAGGACTTCGGGAAGGTGTCCTGTCACTCCGTCAGGAGAGGCATCTGGCTCCTGTGCTTCAAGGAAGAGAGGGGAGGGGGCTACTCTGTGTCCCGGGCGGGGGACAAGTGTGCAGCGCCCTCTCCCATGTGGAATGTAGAAGTGCCCCAACTATGCCTCAGTGCTGTTCTGGAAACCACGGCTCCAGTGTGTGTGGCCCCTGATGCCCAGCTGGCCTGAGATCACCACCAAGATCTTGTGGGAGAAGAGTCAGGTGGAGAGGGCGAGGAGTCACGTCGTGGATGGGGTGGTGGGATCCAACTTCACCGATAATAATAATAATAATAATAATGGTATTTCATAAGCGCTTTCTGTGTGCCAAGCACTGAGCATTGTTCTAAGCACCGATGTGACACAGATGTACACCAGCACCTTCATCAAAGAGCTGGAGGTCTGCACCACCATGTCTTCAACTTCGAGGACTCTGGGGAACTCACGGTGGGCACCCGGTTCACTGTCAAGGTGGAGACCTCGCTGACCATGACTGTGGAGGTCGGGAAGACCCAGAAAGTCACGACCAAGATCAAGGTACAGGTGGCTTTCCTAGTCACCATCCCTCCCCGTGAGGAGCTGACAGTCCAGGTGCTCAAGAAGGAGGTCAACGTCTGGGCCCCGGTGAAGCTGACTCAACCGGAATGGGAAGTTAAGCACCACATAAGGGGTGTACTGGTGGATGTCCAGGCACTGCATCCAGACTGCATTCAAGGAAAAATAGCTGGTACCGTCTGGGCCTGAGGCCCCCAGACCCATCCTCCCATCCTGGAAGCTGCTGTCCTCCCTCTGAAGGTGGAAGAGGAGAAGGCCAAGGAGGGTCCCGCTGGTCACCGGCCCCAACCCCAGCCTAGATGCAGATCGGTCATTCCCTCATGCCCTCTGGAGAGAGAGGGCTTTCCAGGCTTCCAATTCCTAAGTTCCAGCACCTGTCTCTTTGGCCTGGGAGAAGATCAATGTCCCTGCAAGACCTCCTAGGGATATGTGGGTTCCACTCACCGATAAAGCTGCTGGAGTGATGTCCCAAGTTGACCCTGGGGTACCGGCCATCTCTAGGTCAAATGCTGTCTCGTGGTCACCTGAGACAAAAGGCGAAACTCAAAAGTGAGGGAAGGGTACCGCCCCCACAATCAAAACTGCTAAATTGACAGCCCAGGGCGGGAATGCAGAAGGTGTCCCTTGCCCCCGTGCCAATCAAATTAGGTATGGGGGGGAGGGCAGAGATTGGATAAACTGAGGCCGGAAGCTGGAATGGCCTAGAAGCACAGGTGATAAATACCTGCAGCTTCTGGCCCTCTGTGCAGAGGATCGGGACCTGCAGCAGATGGCTGCAGGTCACCTCTGACCAGAGCGTGAGAAGCCCGCTCTGCCTGCACCAAGTGAGGAGCCATGGTATGGGTGAGGGTCCCATCCCACTGGAAACTCGTGGGGTTGGAAGCCAAGTACTTCGCCATGAGTATGTAACACATGAATGGATTCCTCCCAAGTGGAAACTACTCGTGGGTGGGAGTTAGGGGCTTCCCACGGGAGTGTAAATCAAGTGGATTCCTCCCGAGTGGGAAGTGCACATAGGTGGGAGCTAGCCGCCCCACTGCATGCAAACAAACTGTAAGGGAATTCCGCCTGGGTGGGACCTGGGGGTTCTGCCATGTGCGACTAACGTATGAGTGTGTTCCTCCCGTTGGGGAAGCTTCTAATATTACTAATTAATTGCAAAGGAAGTGCAATTCATTTCACCTAAACAATGAAATAATTCAATTCACCCCGTGGAATAAATTTTATATAAAACTCAGGCTTTCCGTCCCCAGCTTCTCTCTCTCTCTCTCTCTCTCTCTCTCTCTCTCTCTCTCTCGCCGCATCGATTACCAAATGAACCCGTCCCTGGACGATGGGTGACAGGTGTCTCCTTCACTCTGAGAATTGTTTTCCTAGGGGACTCACCCTTGTCTCCAGTTTGGCCTGTCCATGCGGAGGGGTGGGGGTCACTCGGGAATAGCATCTGGTTGTTCTAAATAACAAAAATGATTGTGACATTTGTTAAGCACTTACTACGTTCCAGGCACTGTACTAAATCCTGGGGTAGACACAGTATAACCGACTTGGACACAGTCCATGTCCCACATGGGGCTCCTAGTCTTCATCTCCATTTTTCAGATGACAGAACTGAGGATCAGAGAAGTGAAGTGACTGCCCAAGGTCAAAGAGCAGACAAGTGGCAGAGCTGGGAAGGGAACCCAGGTCCTTCTGACTCCCAGGGCTGTGCTCTATTTACTAGACCATGCAGCTTCTCATACAATGGATATTCCTTGCCGTGAGAACCTCTTTCTGCTCTAGGCCAGAAACTAAGACCACCAGCATCGGTGGGAAGTAGGAGAAGAATCAACCAGTCAATCAATCAATGGTGTTTATTGAGTACTTCCTGTGTACAGAGGGCTATTCTAAGCTCTTGGGAGAGTACAACAGAGTTGGTAAACTTGTTCCCTGCCCCCAAAGAATTTACAATCTAGAGGATCTTTAGTTTAAATTTATTTGACAGGGACCCTCCACTTCCCCACATTCCCATGACAACCACTCCCCAATCTCCCTGCCAAAAGAGAAGATTATTCTCAAAAGATGTGACTTCTTTTCTTCCTTTCTTTAAACTCTGGAGAGCCATCGTATGGCTGTTTTCTTACCCTCCTCATTTCTCCCCTCCTACTTCCCCGTACGTGGGTGAGGGGGTCTGGGGTGGACTCTCCTCACCTGGAGAAGGTAGTCGGGTGGTGGACTGGGGGGTATCAGGAGCACATAGCGTGGGAACCAGGGCCACGACCAACCCGGGCTCCTCACCAGCACAGAAACAGTGGAATCGGTATCCAGGGATGGGGGAGGCAGAGATGCAATTTGCCCTCAATTGCTGGGGCTGGAAGAAGCTGGGACACTGAGGCTGGAGGACATCTATGGGGCAGAGAGGACCGTGCATTTGTTTCCCTGCCCTGGCTCCTTTTAATTTTGTCATGGTATCTGTTAAGAGCTTGCTATGTTTCAGGAGATGTTCTAAGGGCTAGGGTTGACACTAGATCATCAGGTGGGACCGAGTCCCTGTTCCACATAGGGCTCACAATCTTAATCTCCATTTTACAGGTGAAAGAACTGAGACTCAGAGAAAGGAAGTGACTTGACCGAGTTCACTCCACAGGCAAGTGGTGGAGCTGGAACTAGAAACCAGTTTTTCTCATTCCCAGGCCCGTGCTCGTTCCACTAGACAACACTGCTTCTGATTAAGCCACACTGCTTCTCATTACATGGGCTCCCACAGTAGGGAGTGAGTGGGGAGCCAGGACCCCAACCTCTCCTTCAGAGTACTGAGACCAGAGTCCACTTCCCCTATACGGCCCTAGGGCCTTTGAGCTCTGGCTGGGAGGTGCGGGAAAGGGAGGACTAAGACAGGACGCTCATTTTGAGCAGGGAGCATGTCTACCAACTCTGTTACATTACACTCTCCCAGGTGGTTATTTCAGGGATCTGCACATAGTAAGTCTCAATAAATACGGTGGATCGATTCATTGATCAAGCCAGGAAGAGGGGAAGGAAGTGAGGAACCCAGGGAAGCAGTGGAGAGGAGTGAGCTACAAACTGGAGTAGTAAGTGTTGGGGTGCAAAAAAAAGCATAAATGAGGTGGGAAACGTGCAGAGCTGGGAGGGATGGGATCAGAGACCCAGAGTGGGGACAGATTCAGGATTCATGTTCCCTATCCCATTCAATTAGGGACCTCCCGGAGACCCAGGGCAGACCTGAAGGGATCTGTCTCTTTCTCCCTCTGCCTGAGGGAGGTGCTGCTCTTGGCCTCCTCCTGGTGATGGAGACAGGCTTTCTGCTTGATCAAGGTCAGGCCCTCCGGACTGATGAAAGACAGGTGGTCGGAGGCTGAGAAGATGGAAGGAACAAGACGAGATTGGGAGCCGTTACTGGAAATAACCTCACACAAAACAGTGCCCTTTGGGGGATGCCCGTCACGTCATGTGTCAGTGGAGAGGGGCTGTATGCGAACTCTCACCTTCGAGTGTCCACCTACCCAAGCCTGGCCCTGGTGGTCTTGCCTCTCCCCCTCGTCCCCCTCTCCATCCCCCCATCTTACCTCCTTCCCTTCCCCACAGCACCTGTATATATGTATATATGTTTGTACATATTTATTACTCTTTTTATTTATTTATTTTACTTGTCCATATCTATTCTATTTATTTTATTTTGTTAGTATGTTTGGTTTTGTTCTCTGTCTCCCCCTTTTAGACTGTGAGCCCACTGTTGGGTAGGGACTGTCTCTATATGTTGCCAACTTGTACTTCCCAAGCGCTTAGTACAGTGCTTTACACACAGTAAGCGCTCAATAAATACGATTGATGATGATGATGATGATGACTTTGCCCTATTTAATGATTCTCCTGTCTCCCCAGTAGCTGCCGTTTGGTGTTCCTGTCTGGCCTCAGCATGATCACGTAGACCTTGGGGCCAAAGATGCAGCCAATGAGTCCGGTGCTGGAGGTCAGGATGGAGAAGACCTCCACGGCCACCATGGCTTTGCCCTTGGTGCTCAGGTAGGTGGGCAGGAAGGAGACCCAGACACTGCAGTACACCAGCATGCTGAACGTGATGAACTTGGCCTCATTGAAACTGTCCGGCAGCTTCCGGGCCAGAAAAGGCCACTGTGAGGCTGACCAGGGCTAGGAGCCCCATGTAGCCCAGGACGCAATAGAAGGCGGTGGAGGAGCCCTCGTTGCACTGGATGACGATGACCCCGGCCTCGGACGCCAGATCTGCAGCGGGGAACGGCGGGGAGGTCCCCAGCCAGACCATACAGATGACGACTTGGACGAGGGAGCAGATGCAGACGATGGAGGAAGGCGCCCTGGGTCCCAGCCAAGTCCTCATTCTGCTTCCCGGCCCGATGGCCCTGAAAGCCAGGACCACGGTGACCGTCTTGGCCAACACGGCAGAAATGGCAACAGAGAAGATGACTCCGAAGGCCATCTGTCGCAGGATGCAGGTGGATTGGCTGGGTTGGCCAATGAAGGTCAAGGAGGACAGGAAGCAGAGCAGGAGGGCCATGAGGAGGGTGTAATTGAGACTGCGGTTGTTAGCTTTCACTATGGGGGTATCTCGATGATGGATAAAGACTCCCAAAACCAGAGCGGTGAGCAGAGAGAAACAGAGGGCTAAGGACACCAGAACCATTCCCAAAGGTTCCTCGTAGGAAAGGAAGACCACAGCTTTTGGGATACACTGATCTCTTTGAGGATTTGGAAATTCATCTTGGGGGCACTTGATGATCCATTCAGATCCATATCTGAAAGGAATAAATGGAATTTCACACCTCATTTGGGTCAAGGCGTGACATTCCAGTCCCAGGATAAGGGGCGCTCATGATACAGTTGCAAAAAAATACATAGAAGAGCAACCAGGAAAATCAGATAAATGGAGAAGCTGCTTTCAAGTGATTGGAACGTGTCTTCCAACTCTGCTGTATGGTACTGTAACAAACACTTAGTACAGTGCTCTACACGTCCACAAAGGAAGTGCTCCAATAAATTCATTCATTCAATCGCATTTATTGAGCGCTTACTGTGTGCAGAGCACTGTACTAAGCACTTGGGAAGTACAAGCTGGCCACATAAGTTGGCAACATAAATAAATACAACTGATAGGTCGATCAATGTCTGTCTCCACCTATATACTCGAAGCTCATCGTGGGCAAAGAAGCATGATGGTCGGCAGACACCTACCGGTCTGATTGCTCATCTTTCTCTTGGCACAGGGCACGCAGTCATAGCAACAGGAGGCTTTCCCTTCCCTAGCTGTTTTCCTGAACCCCGGCCGGCAGCTCTCACTACACACGGAGTCGAGGGTCTATGCGAAGAGTGGAAAAGGGAAACGGGCAGGGCATTAAGGCTTTCCTCCTTGGGAATCAGGGGCATGGGAGAAGACAGGAAATGATGTAGAAATCTCAGGACAACGTTTTACTCCCTTCAGAAGGGCAGGAGACAGTGAGTACAATCAGGGCTCAGAACAGTCTTGATCATCAATGGTATTTACTGGGAGTTCACTGTACGCAGAGCACTTTACTAAGCAATTGGGAGAGTAATCAATCAATCGATGGTATTTATTGAGCACTTACTGTGTGCAGAGCTATGCATTAAGCTCACGGGAGAGTACAATACAGCAGAGTTGATACACACATTCCCTTCTAGACTGTAAGCCTGGTGTGAGCGGTAATTATTTTCTTTTTATTGCTGAATTGTACTTTCCAAGTTCTTAGTACAGTGCTCTGCATACAGTAAGAGCTCAATAAATACGACTGAATGAATGAATGAATGAGTGAATGAATTCCTGGGCCAAATTCCTAGTTTACAGCCTAAAGGGGAAGACAGGCATTAATATAAGGAAATAATTCATAATATTCATCATAATAATTCATAATATATGATGTGTAGGCATGTACCTAAGTGCTGTGGGGTGAATACCAGAGGCCCAGGGGACACAGATTCAAGTACATAGATGATGCAGAAGGAAGAGGGGGCTGGGGAATAGAGGGCTTAATCAGGGAAGACCTCTTGGAGGAAATGTGACCTTAATAAGACTTTGAAGGTGGCGAGAGTGGTGAACTGGTGTATATCGAGCAGAGGGAGTTCCAGGACAGAGTAAGGATATGGGATAGGGGTTGGTGGTGAGATAGACCAGATTGAGACACAATGAGTAAGCTGAGGGCTAGAGGAGTGAAGTGTCCAGGCTGGGCTGTAGTAGGAGATCAGTGAGGTGAGGTAATAATAATAATAATGATGGCATTTGTTAAGTACTTACTATGTGCCAAGCACTGTTCTAAGCACTGGGGTAGATACAGGGTTTCAGGTTGTCCCACCTGGGGCTCACCGTCTTAATCCCCATGGTAACTGAGGCACAGAGAAGTGAAGTGACTTGCCCAAAGTTACACAGATGACAAGTGGCAGAGCAGGGGTTAGAACCCATGACCTCTGACTAGACCCATGAGCCCGTGCTCATTCCACTAAGCCACGCTGCTTCTCTAGGTAGGAGGGTGAGAGCTGATTGAGTGCTTTAAAGTCATTGGGAAGGAGTTTCATCATTTCATTTCATCCATTTGTACAGCCCTACTGGCTTCTGGTCCAAGATAACAAACTGAGATCTCAACCAATAATCCCTCCTAAATCAATCAATTAATCGAAGGCGTTTATTGAGCGCTTACTGAGTACAGAACACTGTACTAAACACTTGGAAGGATGCATTAAAACAGAGTAGGTAGACATGTTCCCTGCCCACTAAGATCCTCCAGGCCAGAGAGGAGACATACATTTTAATTAATTATTGATGTGGACAGGAGGACTGTGGGACTGAAGGCATGGTGGACACCAGCACGTATTGGCCTTGTTGAAACTGTTCAGCAGGTTCCTGGCCGGGAAGTTCACCGTGAGGCAGACCAGGGCCAGGAGCCCTAAGTAGCCTAGAATACAGTAGAAGGTGGTGGCAGAGCCCTTGTTGCACTGGACAGTGGTAACCCTGGCCTCGGATGCCCCATCCAAGTTGGGAAACGGGGTGGAGGTTCCCAGCCAGACCATACAGGTGATGGAGGTGATGGAGGGAGAGACGTGCCTTGGGACCCAACCACGGCCTCATTCTGCTCCCTGGCCCAGTGGCCCCGAAAGCCATGACCACGGTAACAGTTGCGGCCAACACGGCAGAAATGACCGCAAAGAAGAAGGCTCGGGATATCGTTTGTCGTGGGATGCAGTTTTTCCCCCTATCCTCCTCTTCCTCCTCTTCCTTCTCTTCCTCCTGCTCCCCATCTTTCTTTACCTGAGAAAATCACGGGTCCCACGTCATCCTCTCCTAATTGTGAAATCTTGTCCAGCTGGGGCCAGGGGCATGAATTCTCCCACTTTGTTGTAGACTTTGGTGCCGTTCTGTAAAATCTGATAGTTCAGGATGTCAAAAGGTACTGGTCGCCCAGATGCGGTCATCCAAATGGACCTGCTCACCTGCACCAGTGTGGATCCGAGCATTCTTCAGGGACGAGTGGAGCTGGAGGGAAAGGGAGATAAGAGCAACTCAAGTCACCGAAGAAGCAGCGAGACCTAGTGGATAGAAAGAGTGGAGAATTACCTGCCATGGACGAGGGACCTGACTTGGTCCATCTCCCGATGTCTCCATGTCCTTCACAGCCCAGATTTCTTGGTGGAGGGTGCGAGCTATGGCATACACAGCACGGTATATGCTGTAACTTTGGGGAGACATGTTCATGTCCCAGAAGCCCAAGGGCCTGCTCTCCAACGTACCATTTTTGTCACACAGTCCCAAGGAATCAAGTCTTTCCGGATCTTCTACGAGTGGACGGTCAAAGGCCCACCGCCAGAATGATGGCAGAAGCATGTTCTGTGGATATTTCCGAGGGTTCAGGGTCCGTTCAAAATCCCAGAAACCCGGAATCTCCTTCCTATGGACTGAAAATGACAGGGAGCCTTGGAAATAGGTGTTATTTCTGATATAGGAATTTGTTGTAAAATCCCAATCAGATGTGGTGACCCAAACCTTACCAAGAGCAGGAAAGTTATGCAGATTAAAAATAAATGACAGTAAAGAGTATCTATCTCCATAGGCAGCGATCACATTTGCTGACGATGTAATAATTTGTTTGTAGTGGAAGTCAAAGCTGTATATATTTTTGGTAAAGCATTCAGGAATTTTTTCAATATAAGTCACACAGATGCCATTGTTGGCCATCTCCTCTGTTAGGACAGTAGCGAACATCTCCCCACGAATGTCATTCGTGACCAGGAGGCCGACCCAGAACCAGTGAAAATGTTTCATGAGACGTATCATCCCTGAGGGCAGATCTGGGGAATGCTCAGAGATCTGATAGACAGATGGGAACTGGGCCTTATCTCTGAGAATGGGGTCATCATGGCCATAGCAGATCTACATGGGAGACAGAGTAGGGGAAGAGGGGACTATTGAGAGGATATAGATATCATCATTCCGTGTTCCCAAATCGATCAATCAATCCATGGTACTTACTGAGCACTTGCTAGGCTTAGAGCCCTGTCCTAAGCACTTGGGAGGGTACAGCATAACAGTGGTTGACAGTCTCCCTGCAATCAAGGAACTTACAGTCTAGAAGGGGTCTGCCTTTCTTCTTCTGCTCAGACACAAGTCCTTTTCATTGACTTTGGCTCCCTCAACATCTCCTTGTCTGGAATTTCCCATCTGGTGTGGGGAATCAGAAAAAGGGGAATCCTTGGTGGGATGCATTGTATTAGGCACTTGGAAAGAGGAGCTGCATGGCCTAGTGGAAAGATCGTGTGCCTAGGAGCTAGAGGACCTGGGTTCTATTTCCAGCTCTGCCACTTGTCTGCAAAGCGAGCTTGGGAAGTCACTTCACTTCCCCTTATGTAAGCTGGGGATCCAGTACCTATTCATTCATTCACTTATTCAATCGCATTTATTGAGCGCTTACTGTGTGCACAGCATTGTACTAAGCGCTTAGAAAGTACAATACGGCAACAGATAGAGGCAGTCCCTACCCAACAACGGGCTCACAGTCTAGAAGGGGGAGACAAACAACAAAACACAGACAACAAAACAAGGCAAGTAGACAGATGTCAATACCATCAAAATAGATAAATAGAATTATTGATACACACACACACACACACACACACACACACACACACACACACACACACACATATATATATATGCCTGTTCTCCCTCCTTTTTAGACTGGGAGGGAGCCTGATGAGTGACAGGAACTGTGTTTCACCTGATCATCTTGTGTACTCCGCAGTGCTTGAACAGTGCTTGATACACAGTAAGCGCTTAACTAGGACCATAATTATCAAGAAAATGGCACATTCCCTGCCCTTGCACTGCAACAATGGAGGAAAAGCAGAAGTACAACTCAAATGTTCCAAGTAAATAATTCAGTGCAGCTATATCCATCCATGAGTGCTGAGAATGGTTATAAATACATTCAGAACCGCTTGAGTGGGCTGGGTAGATGATGTGAATCAGGGGGCTGGCAAATCAACCTGAGAAGGAATGTTGGAAGAGGTGAGATTTTAGGAGAGATCTGAATGTGGGAAGTGTTGTAGTAGGATGTGGGGAGGAAGGAGTTCCTAACTGAGCCATACAGCATGGCCTAGCGGAAAGTACAGGGGCCTGGGAATCAGAGGCCCTGGGTTATAATCCAGTCTCTGCCACATGTCTGCTGTGTGACTTTGTGCAAATAATTTCACTTTTCTGCATTCCCTCTTCTGTAAAATGGGGATTAAGACTCTGAGCCCCATGTGGAAAGTGGACTGTGTATCCACCTGTGCCCGGCACATAGTAAGCCTTAACCAGTACCATTAAAAGCAACAACAACAACAACAACAACAACAACAACAACAACAACAGCAACAACAGCAACAACAGCAACAACAAACTAATGCTGGCCTGCCCTTTGTCATCGGGATTCCTTACCTGGGGGAGTTTATAGAGGCCCAGCACCCAGGATATAATCCTGGATACACCTGGTGACATCCCTCCTATGACAGCCAGCAGTTTGTCCCCCCACTCCTGCTCACAGCTGTAGTTGGGAACCATCACAGTTCTTCCCGAGAGTAGAGTCATGGAATTCTCAGCCCTGATCATCTCCAGGAAGTGGACGTTGAAGAGGTGGAAGCCCAGGGAAATATTGGGTAACAGACTGGGGTCCTTGTTGATCTCTTCCACAGCAAACACCAGGGCCAGGAGATGCTGGTAATGTTTGGTGAAGTATCTGAATGGGAAGGATGGGAGAAGGCACAGAAACACTGGGGTGTGGTGGAAAGAGCTCAGGCCTGGGAGTCAGAAGGACCTGGTTTAATGATGGCATTTATTAAGTGCTTACTATATGCGATGCACTGCTCTAAGCGCTGAGGAGGTTACAAGGTGATCAGATTGTTCCACGGGGGGCTCACAGTCTTAATCCCCATTTTACATATGAGGCACCTGAGGCACGGAGAAGTTAACTGACTTGCCAAAGTCACACAGCTGACAATTGGCAGAGCCAGGATTTGAACCCATGACCTCTGACTCCACAGCCCGTGCTCTTTCCACTGAGCCACGCTGCTTCTCTAATCCTGCCACCTTCACTTGCCTGCCGTGTGACCCTAGACTAGTCACTTCATTTCTCTGAGCCTCAGTTCCTGCAACTGTGAACTGGAAATAAGACTTTGATCCCCGTGTGGGACAGGGACTATGTCCAACCTGTATCTACCTCAATGCTTAGAACCCTGCCTGGCATATAATAAGCACTTAGCAAATGGCATTAAAAAATCAAAGGGTGTTGAATTGTCAAGTGGCAGTGGCACAGGAACAGAGGAGAAAGCCGCCAGTCGTTGTGAGGAAGGTGGGAAGTGAGTCAAAACATTCCCTATATCTCTGGTAGGGAATGCTGAAGTGAAACTGTGAACTAATCTAGCACGGATCCATAACTGAATGAGGATTTACCATGTGCTGGTAGAGCACTGTCCTAACAACTTGGGAATGGCAATACAACAGTCCTGATTGAAGAGGCTATGAGAGCTGTCTAGGGTCTGTGAACAGTCTAGGGATCATGGGAAGCAGCGTGGCTCAATGGAAAGAGCCTGGGCTTTGGCGACAGAGGTCATGGGTTCGAATCCTGGCTTTGCCAAGTGTCAGCTGTGTGACTTTGGGCAAGTCACTTAACTTCTCTGTGCCTCAGTTACCTCATCTGTAAAATGGGGATTGACTGTGAGCCCCCTATGGTACAACCTGATCACCTTGTTACCTCCCCAGCGCTTAGAACAGTGGTTTGCACATAGTAAGCGCTTAATAAATGCCATTATTGTTATTGTTATTGTTGTTGTCTGGTACAAAAAGTGACCTTGGGAGGAAACGCAATCAGGGAAAACAGCAAGAGGAAGATCAACTGAATACACAACAGCAGTAGATACTGATCCATGGATTAATCTCAATCAGTGATGCTCATTGAGCACCTACTGTGTGCAGAGCACTGTACTGTCCTCAAGGTTGCAGTCTAGAGGAGCAGAGAACGTGAAGGAGATAATTCACAATTTAGAAATCTTCTGATCAGAAGACATTATCTGGACTCTTTGAGTCCTCTAGTTCTCCCTGAAAGCAGGGAATGTACCTGCCAACTCTGTGATATTGTACTTACAGAAGCACTTAGTACAGTATTTTGAACATGGTAATCAATCAATCAGTGGAATTTATTGAATGCATACTGTATGCAGAGCACTGAACTAAGGGTTCAGGGGAGGGATCATGTCTACCACCTCTGTTATATTGTAATCTCACAAGTGTTTCGTACATTGCTCTGCACACAGTAGCTCCTTGTTTGAAGGAAAAGTGTCTACCAACTCTGTTGTAGTGTGTTTTTTCAAGTGCTTAATACAGTGCTCTGATCACAGTAAGCACTCAGTAAACACCACTGATAGATTGATTTCAGCATCCTGAAGAGCTACATTCATGCTCTGCTCCTCCATCTTTGCCTGTAGATGTCAATACCGCCTGTGGCCTAGCATTCATTCATTCGACTGTATTTATTGAACATTTATTATGTGCACAGCACTGTACTAAGCACTTGGGAGAGAATGATACAACAGACACATTCCCTGCCTACAACACGATCACAATCTAGTGGGGGAAACAGACATTAATATAAATAAATGAATAGCTAGCACTTTTGCCCACTTCCCTTCCATTCTCCCCCATCCAATGAGGCCACATACCCCTCCATTCCTGTGCGTCCTACACCCCAGGAAACACAAATACTTACTCTGTGTGCTCAGGAAAGAAAAGCGGCTGTTCCATGAAGTTATTGAGGAAATCTAAATGACACTGAATCAAATCAAGAGAGAGGAGTCCTCCGATCACCACATCTCCATCCTGGTAGTAGCCTCTAGAATTATTTGTCTCCAAGGTGCAGGGGCGGTTGACCATTCTGCACTGGACACCACAGATCTGGGAGAATAGGCTGGTCCACAGAAGACTAAGCCTCATGGCCACAGCCCTAAAACACAAAGAGAAAACTACTCACTGGAGGGACAGGCTGATCCAGAGGCTGACAGGTTGAGATGAGAGCGCTGTTCAGTGTTTCAGGCTCCCCTGATGATTCATTCCACACAGTGGTGCAGTGCCTGGATGGAGATGGTCCTCACTCCAGGATGGCAGAGGGAGTAGATGAAGGGGGATATTTATAGGGGTGTTTTGCCTGATGCAAGAGTTACTGGTTCCACCTGATGATCTTTGTTTTCGGTAGTCTAAGTGACCTGATACTCTTCCTCCCCTTTCCTGGCCCCCATGTCGTTCCCAGAGAGGGTTTGATCACAATCACTGAGAAATAACAGCCTTGTTTGTTGCACCTGCATACTCATAATAGCTTGACAAACAAATGTTGGAAACGTGTCTTCCAACTCTGTTTTACTGTACTCTTCTGAGCGCTTAGTACAGTGCTCTGCACTCAGTAAGTGTTCAATAAATGCCATTGATTCTTCTATTATTCACTGATTCAATTGAATTTATTGAGCACTTACTGTGTGCAGAGCACTGTACTAAGCAATTGGGAAAGTACAATACCACAATAAATAGACACTTTTTCTGCCCACAATGAGCTTACCATATAGACAGGGGGACACAGACATTAATATAAATAAATGAAATTAAAGATATGTACATAGGTACTGTGGGGCTGAGAGGGGGCAAGAAAAAAGGGAACAAGTCAGGGCTATGCAGAAGGGAGTAAGAGATGAGGAAAGGTGGGGCTTAGTCTGCGGAGGCGTCTTGGAAGAGAAGTGCCTTCAATAAGACTTTGAAGGGCATAGAATAATTGTCAGATTTGAGGAGGGAGGGCATTCCAGGCCAGAGGCAGGACGTGGGCTAGGTGTCAGCAGCGAGACAGGTGAGATCGAGACACAGTAAGGAGGTTAGTGGCAAAGGAGCAGAGTGTGTGGGCTGGGTTGTAGGAGAGAAGTGAGGTGAAGTTACGAAGTGAAGGACGAGGCAAGGTGGTGGAGTGCTTTAAAGTCAAGGATGAGGAGTTTTTGTTTGACATGGAGGTATATGGGCAACCACTGGAGATTTTTGGAGGAGGGATGTGACCTGCCCTGGATGATTTTGAAGCAGCGTGGCTCAGTGGAAAAAGCACGGGCTTTGAAGTCAGAGGTCATTGGTTCAAATCCCGGCTCCACCACTTAGCTGTGTGACCCTGGGCAAGTAACTTAATTTCTCTGTGCCTCAGTTACCTCATCTGTAAAATGGGGATTAAGACTGTGAGCCCCACGTGGGACAACCTGATCACCTTGTAAACGCCCCAGCGCTTAGAACAGTGCTTTGCACATAGTAAAGCGCTTAATAAATATCATTATTATTATTATTAATATTATTATTTTGTAGAAAAATGATTTGGGAAACAGAGTGAAGTATGGACTAGAGTGGGGAGAGACAGGAGGTTGGTAGGTCAGCAAGGAGGCTGATGCGGTAACCCAGGTAGGATAGGATGAGTATTAACATGGCAGCAGATTGGATGGAGAGGAAAGGGAGGATTTTAGCGATGTTGTGGAGGTGGGACTGACAAGATTTGGTGATAGATTAAATATGTGGGTTGAATGAGAGAGAGCAGTCCAGGATAATACCAAGGTTACAGGCTTGTGAGACAGGAAGGGTGGTGGTGCCATCTACAGTCATGGGAAAGTCAGGGGGAGGAAAGGGTTTGGGTGGGAAGATAAGGAGCTCTGTTTTGGTCATGTTAAGTTTGAGGTGATGGGAGGACATCCAAGTAGAGATGTCTTGAAGGTCTTGAAGGCAGGAGAAGATCCTCTGGTTGACTGATTAACTGTGCTGCTTGCCTGTTGTGTGATCTTGGGCTCATCACTTCTCTGGGCCTCAGTTTCCTCATCTGTAAAATGGGGATAAAACATCTGTTCTTCTTCCCCAGACTGGGAGCTCCACGTGGGACAGGGACTGTATCAGACATTATCCTGTGTCCACTCTAGAACCTTTCCTCAGAGAGTAAAACCCAGCCTCTTGACTTCCACATTCTAAGCAGACATGCTGGGTATAAAAATGATAATAAGAATGGTATTTGTTAAGTGCTCACTATGTGCCAGGCACTATACTAAGTACTGGGATTGATACAAGAAAATCAAATTGGACACAGTCCCTGTACCATGTGGAGCTCAATCCAAATTTTACTGATGAGGTAACTGAGTCACAGAGAATTGAAGTGACTTGCTGAAGGTCACGCAGCAGACAAGTGGCAGAGCTGGGATTAGAGCCCATGATCTTCTGACTCCCAGGCCCATGCTGTATCCACCATGCCCTGCTCCATAGTATTCCAGTTGAACATTCATTCATTTGATCATATTTATTGAGTGCTTACTGTGCATAGCACTGTACTAAGCACTTGGGACAATGAGAATGAGTCCACTGAATAGGAACGACTTTAGGAATGAACTCCCCAGAGTAGAGTTATGGGTTGTACTCAATATAATTATTAATCATTGTTATTATTATCATCATCATTATCATTTGTATTTGTAACAAGCTTACCATCTGCCACACACTGCACTAAGTTCTGGGGTAGAGGTAAGTTAATCAGATTGGACACAGTCCCTGCCCCTCAAGGGGCTCATAGTCTTAATCCCCATTTTACAGATGAGGTAACTGAGGCAAGAGAAGTTAAGAGACTTTCAAGGTCACACAGCAGACAAGTGGCAGAGCCTGTAATAAAACCTTGGTCCTTCTGACTCCCAGGCCCATGCTGTATACATTAGGCCACACTGCTTCTTAATTACACTTATCATTATTATATTTGTTCAGTGCTTACTTTGTCAAGCACTGTTCCAAGTTTGGAGTAGATAGAAATTAATCAGGCCAGGCACGCTCCCTGTCCCACATGGGAATCACATTCTAACTAGGAGGGAGAACAAGCATTGAACTTCCATTTTACAGATGAGGAAACTGAAGAACAGGGAAGTGATGTGACTTGCCCAAAGTCACACAAAAGACGGGGTGGATCCAGGATTAGAACCTAGATCTTCTGACTCCCAGGCCTATGCTCTAGCCAGTAGGCCACACTGCTCTCTCCCTTTGTGCCTGCAGGGCCAGCACTATGAGACCAGGTAGAGAGAGATCCTACTTCCTGAACTCATTGCTCTCTTCATCTTTCCTCAACCTACCTCATCTATGAATCAATCGTTTCAGTTCCACTCCCAGTCTCCCCACCCCCTGTTTTTCCGAGAGTTTTGCATTCCCAGTAATTTTTTTTTTTAAATATGATATACGATTTTAAGCGCTGTTAAGCGCTTATTATGTATCAGGCACTTTACTAAGCACTGGGCCAGAAACAAGCTTGTCAGGTTGGACAAGGCCCGTATCCCACAAGGAGCTCACAGTCTGAGGGGGAGGGAGAATGGGGAGTCAGTCAGCCAGTCAATCAATCGTATTTATTGAGCATTTACTATGTGCAGAGCACACACTTGGGAGAGTACACTATAACAGTAAAACAGACACATTCCCTGTACAAAATGAGCCAACAGCCTAGAGGAGGTGTTCCAAGGTGACCCCGGGGTACCCACCATCTCAAGGTCAAATGCTATCTCATGACCACCCATGCCAATCAAATTAGGTATGGAGGAGGACAGAAGCCAGCAGCTGGAATGGCCTAGGAGTGCAGGAGATAAATACCTGCAGCTTCTGACCTTCTGAGCAGTGGATCGAGACTTGCAACAGCCGACTGTGTGTCACCTCTGCCCAGAGCGTGGGATGCCTGCTATGCCTGCACCAAGTGAGGAGCCATGGGATGAGTGAATGTCTTGTTCCACTGAATGCTCGTGGGGATGGAAGCTAGATCAAGATGGTAAGGAGTTTCTGTGTGATGCGGAGATGGATGGGCAACCACTGGATGTTCTTGAGGAATGGGGAAAACATGGCCTGAGCATTTTTGTGGAAAAATGATCCAGGCAGCAGAGTGAAGTATAGGCTGAAGTGGGAAGAGACAGGAGGCAGGGAGGTCAGCAAGGAGGCTGATGCAATAATGATACTAATAATACTTGTTAAGTGCTTGCTACATTCCAGGCACTGTGCTAAGTGCTGGAGTAGATACAACCAGATTAGGTTGTACACAATCCCTGTCCCACATAGGGCTCACAGTCTTAGTCCACATTTTACAGATGAGGTAACTGTGGTACAGATAAATTAAGTGACTTGCCCAAGGCCATGCAGCAGACATGTCGTGGAGCCAGGATTAGAACCCTTGACCTTCTGACTCCTAGTCTCCTGGCATCCACTATGCCATTCTGCAGTGCAATAATCAAGTCAGGATAGGATAAATGATTAGATTAGCACGGATTAGATTAGATTAGCATGGTAGACGATTAGATGGAGAGGAAAGGGCAGATTTTAGCCATGTCATAAACTAGCAGGATCTAGTGATGGATTGATTATGTGCATTGAATGGGAGAGAGAAATCAAGGAGGCTGATACGCATATCAAGGTGGGATAGGAAAAGTACTTGGATTATTTTATTAAGGTATGGCATCCCCATGTTACAGATGAGATAACTGAGGCACAGAGAAGTGAATCAACTCACCCAAAGTCACACCGTAGACAAGTGGCAGAGCAGGGATTAGAACCCAGGTCATCTGACTCTCAGATCCGAGCTTTTTCTGCTAGGCCACGCTGATTCTCACTGTCACAGCTTGGCAAGGGTCCAACTGAGACTTGGCACCGGTAATGATGTTTGTTCAGGGAGATGCTTCCCATTTCTGATGACGGGCCTCAGGGCTACAATTTCTAGTTTTCCTTGACAACAGCATTAATTCTGTACCTTGGGATTTTGCGGCTCCTCCTGATTGGTGGAGGAGATAGATTTGGGGTCAGCCACTGGGGGCCATAATTAAAAGTTGGCCAAGTCCTGATGCAAGAATCCCTGGCTTTAATAAGGGGGGAGGGGTCCCCCTTGGTACTGGCCATGTGGGCACCCTTGGTTTCTGCTCACTCCCCTCCCTTCCTCCCTCAGTCCACGTTCATTCCTCTGAGCAGAGCTAACTCCCATTCCTAGAAGAATCGCTGCTTTCAGGATATGCACCTGCATCCTCCCGGCTAAGACATTTTTCATTCTCTGTCTCATCCCTTCTGTGATTTCTGGGTCAGCAAAGTTAAGAGCAGGACATTGTTTGGGGTTGTGGGGGTGGGGTGTGGAGGGAGAGAGGCATCTCTGGCAAGTTCAGGTCCAGAGGAATGCTCTGAAACCCTTGGCAAACAGTCTCATTGGTTCCGTGACTCTGTAGAGAAGACGTGTGGCCTAATGGATAGAGCACGTGCCTGAGAGTCGGAGTCTAATCCCGGCTCTACCACCTGTCTGCTGTGTGACCTTGGGCAAATCACTTCACTTTTCTATGCCTCAATTACCTCATCTGTCAAGACTGTGAGCCCCATGCGGAACATGGATGGTGTCCAACCTGATGAGTTTAGTACCCATCCCAGCGCTTAGTACTTTGGCATATAGTAAACACTTCACAAATATCATTAAAAACTCCTGCTGTCAGTGGTGTCTTATTGGACTCTGAAGGACAATGACATATATTTATTCATCCATTCAATCGTATTTATTAAGCCCTTACTGTATGCAGAGCACCGTAGTAAGTGCTTGGGAAGTACAAGTCGGCAACATATAGAGACGGTCCCTACCCAACAACGGGCTCACTGTCTCATATATCACTAATCATATATACACCTATTCATGTATATATACATATATATCATTGTCCTTCATATACTGATATATGCTGGTGACATAGTGACAGTGATATATATATATATATATATATATATATATGTAGCTATAGATATAGATATGTATGTATGTATGTATATATTTGTACATATGTGTAAGCGCTAAATAAATACGATTGAATACATAGATAGAATCCATCTAAATATGTATAGAGATATGTATAGAGATAGGTAGATATGACTTGTGATGCTAGTGGCTTTAAAGCACTCAATCACCTTGCCCCCTCCTACCTCACCTCTCTTCTCTCCTACTAAAGCCCCGCCCACACATTTCACTCCTCTAACACTAAGATCAGTCTCGCCTATATTGCAGCCAATCTCTCTCCCACATCCTGCCTCAGGCCTGGAACACTTTCCCTCCTCATATCTTAGAGAAGCAGCGTGGTTTAGTGGAAAGAGCCCGGGCATGGGAGTCAGAGGTAACAGGTTCTAATCCCAGCTCTGCCGCTTGTCAGCTGTGTGACTTTGGACAAGTTACTTTACTTCTCTGGCCCTCAATTACCTCATCTGTAAATTATGGATGAAGTCTGTGAGACATACGTGGGACACCCTGAGTACCTTGTATCTACCCCAACCCTTAGAACAGTGCTTTGCACAGATTAAGCACTGAACAAATGCGATAATTAGTATATCTGACGATGACTCTCCCCCCGCCCCCGTTCAAAGCATTACTGATGACACATCTCTTCTGAGAGGCCTTCCCTACCTATGCCCTCTATTCCTTCTCTCTTCCTAACTCCTGACTCCTTTCTGTGTCACCTTGATTTGGCCCCTGTATTCATCCCCCTTCCCAGCACCACAGCACTTGTCTTTCTTTATTGCAGAATTGTACTTTTCAAGCACTTAGTATAGTGCTCCGCACACAGTAAGCACTCAGTAAGAAAGGGAGTGTGGCTCAGTGGAAAGAGCACGGGATTTGGAGTCAGAGGTTATGGGTTCAAATCCTGGCTCTGCCAATTGTCAGCTGTGTGACTTTGGGAAAGTCACTTCACTTCTCTGTGCCTCAGTTACCTCATCTGTAAAATGGGGATTCAGAATGTGAGCACCCTGTGGGACTACCGGATCACCTTGTAAACTCCCCAGCGCTTAGAAAAGTGCTTTGCACATAGTAAGCACTTAATAAATGCCATTATTATTATTAAATACGATTGAATTAATGAATGAATAAATGAATATCTGCAATTTATTCATGTACATTAATATCTGTCTCCTCCTCTGGACTGTATGCTCACTGTGGGCAGGGAATGTATCTGTTTATTGTCATTTTATACTCTCTCAAGCGCTTAGTACTATGCTTTGCACACAGTGAGCCCTCAATAAATACATGTGACTGACTGACTTACTGACTACCAACTCTGTGGTACTGTCCTCTCCCAAGCACTTAGTACAGTGCTTTGCACATGGTAAGTGCTCAATCATTTCAGTTGATCACCTTGTAACCTCCCCAGCGCTTAGAACAGTGCTTTGCACATAGTAAGCGCTTAATAAATGCCATTATTATTACTATTACTATTGATTGATCAAGGAAGGGCCCGACAGATGTGGGGAACCCAGAACAAAAGCAGAGAGAAATGGGCTGTAGGATGTAGTAGTTGGTGGGGGTTGTGCAAAGGAGAGGGACATAAAGCACTCAAGAATGTAGCCACAATTCATTTATTTAAATTAGTGTCTGTCTCTCCCTCTAGACTATAACCTCATTGCGGCCAGGGAATGTGTCCATTAGACAGTTACATCATACTCTCCCAGGAGCTTAGTACAGTGTTCTGCACACTGGTAGTGCTTAATAAATAGGATTGATTGATTGGATGAGGGAGGTGGGAAGAGGGTCGAGCTGGAAGGGACAGAATCAGAGGTCCAGAGTGGGGACTAACTCAGGATTGATATTCCTCATCCCACTCAACTAGGGCTCTCCCGGAGACCCAGGATGTACCTGCAGGGGTCTGCCTCTTTCTCCCTCCACCTGCGGGAGGTTCTACCCTCGGCTTTCTTCTGGAGATGGAGAATGGCATTCTTCTAAAATGAGCTCAGGCCCTCGTGACCCATCATGGATGGGAGGTCGGAGGCTGAGGGGAAGGAAGGAACATGGAGGATTTGGGAGGCAAGGCAGGATATCACCTCAGATGAAATGTTGCCTTCTAGGGGGCGTCCACGGAATTGCATGTTGGTAGGGAGGGGCTGCAATCGAACCCTCGTCTTTGAGTGCTCACCTCCCCAAGACTGCCCCGGGGGTCTCTCCAGATCGTGCCCCGTTTAAGGATTTCCCTGCTCTCCTAGGAGCCACCCCCTGGTGTTCCTGTCCGGCCTCAGCAGGATCACCTAGACCTTGGGCCCGAAGATGCAGCCGAGGAGCCCGGTGCTGGAGGTCGGGATGGAGAAGACCTCCACGGCCACCATGGCCCTGACCTTGGTTCTCAGGTAGGTCGGCAGGAAGGAGACTCAGACACTGCAGAACATCAGCATGCTGAACATGTTAAACTTGGCCTTGTTGAAGTGGGCAGGGAACATGTCTACCTACTGTGTTTTATTGTACTCTACCAAGTGCTTAGTATAGTGTTCTATTCGGCATTCATTTATTCATTCATTCAATCATATCAATTGAGCGCTTACTGTGTGCAGAGCACTGTACTAAGCGCTTGGAAAATACAGCAACAAATAGAGACAATCCCTACCCAACAACGGGCTCACAGTCTAGCAGCTTCTGGGCCAGAAAGGAGACCGAGAGGCTGACCGGGGCCAGGAGTCCCATGTGGCCCAGGACATAGAAGGCGGTGGCAGAACCCTTGTTGCACTGAATGACGATAACCCTGCCCTTTGGATGCTATGTCCACGTCGGGGAATGGGAGGGGTGGTCCCCAGCCAGACCGTGCATATGCCCACTCGGCCAAGGGAGCAGATGCAGAAGATGGAGGAAGGTAACCTGAGCCCCAGCCATGTCCTCATTCTGCTCCCTGGCCTGATGACCCTGAAAGATAGGACCACAGTGATGGTCTCAGCCTGCACGACTTAAATGGCAACAGAGAGGGCAAATCCAAAGGCCATTTGTCACAGAATGACGGTCATCTCCTCCTCCTCTTCGTGTTCCTCCTCCTTCTTCATTACCTGAGAAAATAGCCTATCCCACGTTATCCTGTCTTTACTAATGGTAAAATCGTGGCCATCTGGGGCCAGGGGCCTGAACTCTCCCACTTTGTTGTGGACTTTGGTGCCGTTCTGTAAAATCTGATACTTCAGGATGTCAAACTTACTGGTCACCCAGCAGTGATCATACAAATGGACCTGCTCAGTTGCACTGGCGTGGACCCCAATGTACTTCAGTGATGAGTGGAACTTGAAAGAGAGGAGGACACCAGTGACTGGTGTCACAGAAGAAGGAGTATGGCCTTGTAGATAGAGGGAGGGGAGAATTACCTGCCATGGACGAGGGACCCAACTTGATCCATCTCCTGACATCTCTGTGTCCTTAGCAGACAATATCTCTTGGTGGAGGGCATGAACTATGACATACACAGTTGGGAGTCAGGATTCCTGGGCTATCATTCCTGCCTCCAACACTTTGTCTGCTGTGTAATCTGAGGTAACCTACTTAGCTTCTCTATGCCTCAGGTTTCTCATCTATAAAAATAAGGATAAGATACATGTTCTCAATCAATCAGTCAAACATATTTATCATGCGCTTAATGTGGACAGAGCACTGTACTAAGTGCTTGTGAGAGTACAATGTAACAGAGGTGATAGAAATGTTCCCTGCCCACAACGAGACTACAGTCTAGAGGGGGAGGCAAAAATTAAAATAAATGAATTATGGAAATGTACATAAGTGCTGTGAGGCTGAGGGAGAAGTGAATAACGGGTGCAAATCCAACTGCAAGGCTGATGCAGAAGGAAGTAGGAGAAGAGGAAATGAGGGCTTAGTCAGGGAAGGCCGCTCGGAGATGTAATTTTAATAAGGCTTTGAAGGTAGGAGGAGTGATCATCTGTCAGATATGAAGTGGGAGGGTGCTCCAGGTCAAAGGCAGGATCTGGGCAAGAATTTGGAAGTGAGATAGACGGGATCGAGGTACAGTGAGTAGAGAAGTGAAATGAGTGGGCTGGGCTGTAGTAGGAGAGCAGTGAGGTAAGGGTGGAGGGTGGAAGTGGATTGAGTGCTTTAAAATCAATGGTGAGGAGTTTCTCTTTGATGTGGTGGTGGATGGGCAACCACTGGAGGTTCTTGTGGAGGTTCCTGGATGTACAACCACTGGAGGAAACATGGACTCAGTGTTTTTGTAGAAAAATTATCTGGGCAGCAGAGCGAAGTATGGACTGGAGTGGGGAGAGACAGGGTACTGAGATGTCATCAAGGAGGCTGATGTAGTAATCCAGGTGGGATAGGATGAGTAATTGTATTAACATAGTAGCGGTTTGGACAGAGAGGAAAGGGTGCACTTTAGCGATGTTGTGAAGGTGGGGCTGACAGGATTGGGTGATGGTTTGAATATGTGGTCGAATGAAAGAGAGGAATCATGGATAACACCAAGCTTGCAGGCTTGTGAGACAAAAAGGATGGTGGTATCGTCCACAGTGGTGGGAAAGTGTTCTTTTTATGGCATTTGTTAAGTGCTTACTATGTACCAGGCACTGTACTGGGGTACAGTGCTGGGGTAGATACAAGTTAAACAGGTTGAACACAGTCCCTATCCCACATGAAGCTCACAGCTTTAATCCCCATTTTACAGATGGGGGAACTGAGGCCTGGAGAAGTGAAGGTACTTGCCCAAGGTCACACAGCAAACAAATGGCAGAGTGCATTCTGACTCCATTCATTCATTTAGTTTTATTTATTGACTGCTTATTTTGTGTAGAGCACTGGAATAAGCTCTTGGGAGAGTACAATATAACAATATAACCAACACATTCCCTGTCCATATTGAGCTTACAGTCTAGAGGGGGAGGCAGACATAAATATGAATAAATAAATTACAGCTATGAACGTAAGTGCTGTGCGACATGGGACTGAGGAAATTCCACTGTGACCAGTAACCCCATTTCCACCCCCTTGCCCTCTCCGCCCACCCAGCCATACTCCTCCTTTTCTTAGGAAAGCACTGAATAGTGAGGCGACATTCAGTGGTGTTTGATGTGCACTTACTGTGTGCAGAGAACTGTACTAAGGTCTTGGGACAGTACAAAAGTTATTTATCCTTTGAAGGTATTTACTGAGTGCTTATTGTGTGCAGAGCACTGTACTAAGCACTTAGGAGAATTCAGTACCATAGGGTAGACATGTTCTCTGCCCACATTGAGCTCACAGTCTAGGGTAGGGGACAGACATTGATATAAGTAAACTGTGGATGTAGACATTAGTGCTGCAGGGTGAATATCAAGGTCTTAAGGTACACATCCAAGGGCAGAGATATATGATGCAGAAGGGCAAGGGAGTAGAGAAAAAGAGGGCTCTTTCTCTTTTCAAGTCAGGGAAGGCCTCTTGGAGGAGATGTGATTTGAATAAGGCTAGGAGTTGGGGAGAGTTATGGCCTGGTACATATTCTCCCCCTCGAAATCATATGCTCCTGTGGGCAGGGAACATCATTTCTGTTATATTGTACTCTCCCAAGCGCCTAGAACAGTGCTCTGCATGTAGTAAGCACTCAGTAAATACTATTGACTGATGAAGGAGGAGGGAGGTCCAGGCCAGAGGGAGGTCGTGGGCAGGAAGTCAGTGGCTAGATATATGAGAATGAGGTACAGTGAATAGGTTGGCATTAGAGGAGCACATTGTGTGGACTGGGTTACAGTAGGAGGGCAGTGAGGTAAGGGAGGAGAGGCCAAGGTGATTGAATTCTTCAAAGCTGATGGCAAGGAGTGATGGGGAGATAGATTGGTTAACCTCTGGAGGTTTTTGAGGGATGGGAGGACATTCATTCATTCAATCGTATTTATTGAGCGCTTACTGTGTGCAGAGCACTGTACTAAGCGCTTGGGAAGTATAAGTTGGCAACATATAGAGACGGTCCCTACCCAACAGCGGGCTCACAGTCTAGAAGGGAGGGACAGACAACAAAACAAAACATGTAGACGGGTGTCAAAAATCGTCAGAACAAATAGAATTAAAGCTATATGCACATCATTAACAAAATAAATAGAATAGAGCAGCGTGGAATAGGAAGCAGCGTGGCTCAGTGGAAAGAGCACGGGCTCTGGAGTCAAAGGTCATGGGTTCAAATCCTAGCTCTGCCACTTGTCAGCTGTGTGACATTGGGCAAGTCACCTCACCTCTCTGCACCTCAGTTCCCTCATCTGCACAATGGGCATGAAGACTGTGAGCCCCTCGTGGGACAACCTGATTGCCTTCTATCTACCCCAGTGCTTAGAACAGTGCTTTGCACATAGTAAGCGCTTAACAAATGCCAACATTATTATTATTATTAGAGCACTGTACTAAGCTCTTCGGAAGAGTATAACAATAAGTGGGGAAGCAGCATGACACAATGAATAGAGCCTGGGCTTCGGAGTCAAAAGGTCATGAGTTCTAATTTCAGCTCTGCCACTTGTCTGATGTGTGGCCTTGGGCAAGTCACTTCATTTCTCCGTGCCTCAGTTCTCTCACCTGTAAAATGGGGATCGAGACAGTGAGCCCCACCTGGGACAGGGACTCTATCCAATCTGATTTGCTTATATCCACCCCAGTTCTTAGTATAGTGCCTGGCACACAGTAAGCACTTAAAAAATACCATTAAAAATCTCGACATGGAATGAATGGGTTTTCAGAAAAATGATCCCAGCCCCTTCTCCACCACAATCTCAGGTCAACTGAAAGCCAAATGGTATCGGCACTGAGACAGATTGTCCCAAATGCGGGCAGCTTGGCCCGGGCTATCTGGGGAGTATGTGGAGGGTGGGCAGCACGGAGTGGGTGACCGATCTTTGCAGGATCTGGGATGTGGGAAAAAGAGATGGGGGCAGTGGGAAGAAAGAGATGGTTTCCCTCCTCCTCTATTGGAAAAAGATCCGAGTTCTCCCCTTGTTGTGTTCAGAGCCCCAGTCATCGGCCTATGCCCCGACATTCCCTTCTGATCTCACAGAACAGAGCTCCAATCATGCAGTGCCATTTATTGAGCACGTACTGTCTGCAGAGCACTATACTAAGCATTTGGATTCAATTAATAAATCAGTGGTAGTTACTGAATGTTTACTGTGTGCAGAGCACTGTACTAAGCCCTTGGAATCAATTAATGACATTTATTGAGCAATACATGTACAGAGCACTGTACTAAGTGCTTGGAATCAATCGGTGGTAGTTACTGACTACTTACTTTGTGCAGAGCATCATGCTAAGCACTTGGAATCAATCAATTGGCGTCAAGTGCTTGGGGAGCAGCCTGACTGCCTAGTGGATAAAACACAGACCTGGGACTCAAAAGGACATGGAATCTAATCCTGGCTCTGCCACTCGTCTGCTGTTTGACCTCAGGCAAGTCACTTCATTTCTCTGGGCCTCAGGTAACCTCTTCTGTAAAATTGGGATAGAAGATTGTGAGCCCCATGTGGGACAGGGACTGTGTTCAATGTAATTAAATTGTATTTACTGCAGGTCTTAGTACTGTGGTGGCCACATAGTGACCCCTTAGCAAATATCATTAAAAGAATGGAAGTTCCCCTCCTTAAGTGTTTTCACCTGCAGTAGCCTGGGCATCACCAGCAGGAAAGGGAAAATGTTTATGTTTTACTCTTCCAAACACTTCGTAGAGTGCTCTGCACAGTCTGAGCTTAATAAGTACCGTTGATTGATTGATTGAGAGGTCAATATTCTGTATTCATGGCTGCATAACAGCCTTCACATGTCGACGAAAAGCTTCCCCTATAGTGGAAAATATATCCAGGGTCTCAGATATGTCCCAAAACCCAAACTACTTAATCCAGATCTCTGTTTCTTCTCTCCCTTTCTGCCTTCCAGGTGTTGCCGTCTGCCTCCACGCATCCGGCACAATGGGGAGACGGGCACGCGCAATGGAAGAGCACAGGCCAGGCGATTCTCAAGGTGGACAAGGAGACTGTTTATTGGGGTAAGCAGCAAGACTTTTATATCTTTCAGTCACATTCTGTATTTTTCCATGTTCCTGTGTTTATAGCTAACACAACAATTCTGTAACCTTCAAGGCCAGTAACAAATAACACCCATCTATGCAAGGCCGTAGGGCCGATAACAAGTAACTCTTGCCTGTACAAGGCTGTGATAACAGAGACCAGCCTTTTGGCCACAGCTCTCCTCTCAGTTCCTTGTAGGTCTTCCTGTGAGCACGGAAGGCCGGGGGGCCTGGCTTACTACTTAGGCCCAGTAATTGATGGGCCAGATGTTAGGTCTGCCACAAGTCCCCCCTTTTTGTTTTTGAAACAATTGCAAAGCATGGAGTTGAGTAAGAAGCGGGTGAAGGAAGACAGATAGCCATCAGGCAAGGCAGGGCAGGCAAAACAGGGCCAAGATCAACAAAATAATATATGGGAGACTATGAAGCAGCATTGAGAGCCAATTAAAAGGATTAACCGCCTCAAGGAGAGAAATGATCGTTGAAGCAATATCGGCAGGAATGGCAAAGGGAGGGGTATGTTGCATAGCATCGGAGAGTAAGGCAAGGTATGACAAATCAAGGGAGACATTCGAAGAATGCCAGGCTCCTTGGAGCCGATTTCGGATCACGGACCACGAAAACCCGGGAAATGTGGCATTTTAATAATATGGGGTCACACAGATATGAGGGTAACGATAATCACAACGTTGAAAAGAAAGTTGAGTGCGCAGAGCATCAACCTCATTTCCTAATTCTATAAGATAATGCTGTAGAAGAGAGAGGCGAGCGGTAAAGTCTTTATCTAATCGTAACTGTGTTTGCAGAGCATCAGAAACATTTCTTGCAAGGGAATTAACAAAGGAGGCCTGTATTATTTCAGTATGCAGTGTAATAGAGGATAAGGTGGTAGCAATAATAAGGGATGCCAAAGCGATAAACCCAGTAATTAACAATCCAACAAACCGACGATGTCGCCGTTTTGGAATACGAAAATGATCAGCTAGCATCTGCAGGGCAGAATCCGCAGGGGACTCAGCCCAAGGGTGGGATAATGAGGTGGGTAGTATAGCATGATGAGGTTGTTCTACTATAAGAATAGTAGCAGTGGCATCATGGGCGGATATACATTGGGTAAGTCTACAATTATCACATGTAATATTCCAGAGGGAAAGGAAGGGGATAATGGATGGGTAGCCAACGACGGAGGCTTGCGGTGGCAATATACATGCTCTTATTTGCCGTTTTTCCGTATGGACTGGGATAGAATCGAAAGGGACCTGTAATCGAGCAAAAGCAAGTGTGATTGGACCCAAAGCAGCAAAAGCCCGCCAAAGGTGTAGGTACAAAAGGGAGGAAGTCCCTGCACGAGGGGAACCTAAAGCCTGGAAAGTACCCATGGGCAAGGACCCAAGATAACCATGCAAAGGGGATGAATAAGTAAGGTTATCATGTCTGTCCCAATTCAATAGCGTGGCTGGGAATACGTGGGAGGATAAATGAATAACCGTGGGAAAAGGTTGTCGACACGTTTGCCAAATAGGCAAAACAGACTCTGAAGGTGGCCAAGACGAACTGGCAAACACACAAGAAGGAAGTTCGGGTGCTGGGGGTGAGGTTCCCAGACGATGGGTTACAGCAGTCAAATGGGTAATCCCACACTACACCGAAAGGGGCTGGGGTTCACACAATTCTCTTTCCTGAGCCCACGTGATTAGGGGGAGTAGAGACAGACACGGACTTGGGGCTGTGGATGCAGAAAAACATACGGGAGTACTAGTTGCAAGGAGGGAGACATTGACAAATGCCTCTTCCCCGGTCCTTCCCATGGAATCGCATCCCCCCCAACAAGATCAGAAGCATTAGTGAGAATATCTCCCACCGGGTCCTGCCACGTAACGGGCTGCACCCACGGAGGGTACGGAACAAAAGTCCAATAGTCCTCAGTAATCACAACAGTGGAAAAGGTGAGGATCAGGAAGGCAATCTTCATTTTTTAGGAACTTTGCCGCTGGTCCTCTAAAGGAAGAGTCACGAGGTCTGTACCCTGGTTCTCCGTCAGCTCCTGAAGTATGCAGGGTGAGGGAGGAAGTGCTGTAGAAAGGACGCGGCGTATGTTCTTTGTAGGTATCCAGATCGGGCGGTCCTCAGTTTTGAGCCGGCCGCCCGGGAAGATACACCACCGGCATCGCTTGCAGTAGCTGTACGTCCTCTCGGCGCAATGCCTCCTGCCGGCAGCCCGAAAGGCAGGCTGCACCGTAGCAGCCACAGCATAAACATACGGCGGCGCAGCAGACAAAGGGGGAGCAAGGGGGGGAGGGGGAACGATCGACGAACGGGATACCGCCTGCAGGTACTGGGTCTGCAAGAGGTCCTTTGCTGTGGGCACGGCAGCAGCCGTCGTTGTAAGAGGGGCCAAAGGCGGGTATAAATCAGATCCCTCCTTCGGGTCCGCAGTCCCAGAGTCAGAAGGATCGCCAGAGTCATTATGATCCTGGTCCCGATACAAGGCCTCGGGATCCGGAACAGTAGCGTACACCGGCTCCAATTCTTCTGTTGGTGACAAAACTTCAAAGGACAGGGGGTCCTCCTGATCACTCCCTGCCCCCATGTCGCGCGCCACCGGCGCCTCCTGTAACACCCGTTCAGCGGGATGCAGCGCCCGCAGCGCCATAAAAACAGTTTTTCATGTAATCAGTACCCCTTTGGGTAGGGGCTGGGCACGAGTCTGTAGCTCCCTGTAAGTCCCTGTAAGCATCTCGAAAGTGATTTGAACTGGAGGTCGGGCGCGATCATTGCAACGCGCTTGCTCCGCGCACAAATCAAAAAATTCGGCCTTCCAAAGCAAATAGTCTCCGCCATCCAGGACAGTCTTGGCTAAGGTTTGCCAATCATACGGGCAAAGGATTGAGGAAGCAATACTTTCTATGAGTGCCAGCACATAAGGAGCCGTGGGTCCATATGTCGCAGCACCCTGTTTCACTTCTTTTAATAATTTGAAATTCAAGAGTTCGTGGGTACGTATTTACTGACCAGGATTAGCAGGGTCAGGTTGCTCCATCACAGGGAAACCCATCAACAGTTCAATAGGTATCTCCTCTCCCCCTTTCATAGCAGCCCCCATCGCTCATTGCAGAGGTGTTTGCGCCAGTTTCGGGACCCATGGAGGGGGTTGTGGAGGTGGTGGTGCGGAAGGAGCTGGCTCAGTGAAAGGATTCCACTTTCCTTTCGGCCATTGCTCGGGATTAGAGTCTATCAATGCAGATTCAGGCGGGGGAGGCAAAGGGAGGTCCGGACGAATCATAGCTTCGTCCGGACCGGAGGCTACATCTATCCCCGCCAACTTTTCTTTTAAGGGGACTTTATGTTCGGGAGTAAGGCAAATCTTTAATACATTCCATATGGAGAATGCAACAATAGGAAACGCCTGGGGTCTTTCTTCTCGTAGTCTGGAACTCATCTTCCTTCCCACTATTTCCCCTCGTTCGAAATCCACTATTCCTTCTTTTGGAAACCAAGGGCAGCATTTTTCCACGCATTCCAAAAATTGTTCAATCTGGGTAGTGGTTATAATTAGCCCTCGCTCCTTCACTACATCTTTTAACAACTGAATATAGTGATCCCGGGAGCGGAATTGAATCTGTCCCATTTTCTTCCCTGCAGTAAGCCTGGTGTTTGAAAACGAAAGTAAACTTAAATGCCCTCACCTTTTCCGTTCTTTGGTAAGTCACTGCGCAGTGGTGAGTTGTTCCGTGAGGGTTGCCGTGCTGAGTCCCTGTTCGGGCGCCATCTGTTACTGTCTGCCTCCACGCCTCAGGCACAGCGGGGAGACGGGCACACACAGTGGAAGAACACAGGCCAGGCGATTCTCAAGGTGGACAAGGAGACTGTTTATTGGGTTAAGCAGCAAGACTTTTATATCTTTCAGTCACATTCTGTATTTTTACATGTTCCTGTGTTTATAGCTAACACAGCAGTTCTGTAACCTTCAAGGCCCGTAACAAATAACACCCGTCTATGCAAGGCCGTAGGGCCGATAACAAGTAACTCTTGCCTGTACAAGGCTGTGATAACAGAGACCAGCCTTTTGGCCACAGCTCTCCTCTCAGTTCCTTGTAGGTCTTCCTGTGAGCACGGAAGGCTGGGGGGCCTGGCTTACTACTTAGGCCCAGTAATTGATGGGCCAGATGTTAGGTCTGCCACATCCAGGTTTGAACCAGAAGGAGAAATAGTGTGGCCTAGTGGAGAGAGGACAGGACTGGGAGTCATAAGACCTGTTCTAATCCCAAATCTGCCACTGGCATTCTGTATGCGTGTCATCTACACTCACTGCCTCGAATTCCTCCCTAGACCCCCTCCAATCTGGTTTCTGTCCCCTCCACTCCACTGAAATCTCCCTCTCAAAGGTCAACAATGACCTCCTTCTTGCCAAACCCAATGGTTCCTACTCCACCCTAATCCCCCTCGACCTCTCAGATGCTTTTGACACGGTCGACCATACCCTTCTCCTCAAAACATTATCCAACCTTAGCTTCACTGAATCCATCCTCTCCTGATTCTCTTCTCATCTCTCTGGACCTTCATTCTCAGTCTCCTTCAAGGGGCTCCCCCTTCCTCTCCCATTTCCTAACTGTAGGGGTTCTTGGTCCCCTTCTGTTGTCCATCTATACTCACTCCCTGGGTGAACTCATTCACTCCCACAGTTTCAACTGTCATCTCTATGCAGATGGTACCCAAATCTATATCTCCTCCCCTGTTCTCTCTCCCTCCCTCCAGGCTTGCATCTGCTCCTGTCTTCTCCACCTGGATGCCCTCCTGCCAACTAAAACTCAGCAGTTAATACAGTGCTCTGCACACAGTAAACGCTCAATAATTATGACTGAATGAACTGAAACTCAACATGACCAAGACGGAGCTCCTTATCTTCCCTCCCAAACCCTGTCCTCTACCAGTGTCCTCATCACTGTGGATGGCACTACCATCATTCACGTCTCACAAGCCCACAACCTTGTTGTCATCCTTGACTCTGCTCTCTCATTCACCTCACAGTCCATCACCAAAACCTGCCGGTCTCACCTTTGCAACATCACCAAAATCTGCCCTTTCCCCTCCATACAAACTCTACCGCATTAGTACAATCACACATCTTATCCCGACTGGATTACTACATCATTACTGATGTCCCATCCTCCTGTCTCTCCCCACTTCAGCCTATAGTTCACTCTTCTGCCCGCATTACCTTTCTACAAGAAACGTTCTGGGCAAGTCACCCCCCTCCTCAAAATTCTCCAGTGGTTGCCTATCAACCTCCTTATCAAGCAAAAATCTCCTCACTATTGGCTTCAAAGCTCTCCATCACCTTGCCCCCTCCTATCTCACCTCCCTCTTTCCTTCTACATCCCAGCCTGCACACTCCACTCCTCTGGTGCTAACATTCTACTTTGCCTCGTTCTCACCTGTCCTGCTGTAGATCTCTGGCCCACATCCTACATCTGGCCTGGAATGCCCTCCCTCCCCAAATCAGCTAAACAATCACACTTCCCCCTTCAAAACCCTGCTGAAGGCTCACGTCCTCCAGGAGGCTTTCCCAGACTAAGCCCCCTTTTTCCTCTGCTCTCCCCCATTGCCCCAACTCGCTCCTCTTTCTCTACCCCCCTCCCCACCCCACAGCACTTGTGTATATATGTATATATTTATAATTCTATTCATTTATATTAATAATGTGTATATATCTATAATTCTATTTTTATATTGATGTTATTGATGCCTGTTTACTTGTTTTGATATCCATCTCCCCCCTTCTAGACTGTGAGCCCATTGTGGGCAGGGATTGTCTTTGTTGCTGAATTGTACTTTCCAAGTGCTTAGTACAGTGCTCTGCAAACAGTAAGTGCTCAATAAATACGATATGTATATATGTTTGTGCATATTTATTACTCTATTTATTTATTTATTTATCTTACTTGTACATATCTATTCTATTCATTTTATTTTGTTAGCATGTTTGGTTTTGTTCTCTGTCTCCCCCTTCTAGACTGTGAGCCCGCTGTTGGGTAGGGACTGTCTCTATGTGTTGCCGACTTGTACTTCCCAAGCGCTTAGTACAGTGCTCTGCACACAGTAAGCGCTCAATAAATACGATTGATTGATTGATTGATTGAATGAATAACTGCTTAGATTAACGTAGTAGCAGTTTGGATGGAGAGGAAAGGGTGGATTTTAGCAATGCTGTGAAGGTGGAACCAACAGGATTTAGTGATGGATTGAATATGCGGTTTGGATATGTGAGCAGTGAGTTTTATGAGAGAAAGAAGTCAAGGATAACCCCAAGGTTATGGCCTTGTGAGACAGGAAGGATGGTGGTGTCATCTACAGTGATGGGAAAGTCAGGGGGAGGACAGGATTTGGGTGGGAAAATAAGAAGTTCTGTTTTAGCCATATGACGTTTGAGGTGACAGGAAGACATCCAAGTAGAGATGTCTTGAAGGCAGAAGGAAATGTGAGATTAAAGCAAGGGAGAGAAATCAGCGCTGGAGATCTTGGGTACATCACTTCATTTCTCTGGGCCTCAGTTTCTTCATCTGTCAAATGGGATTTAAATATCTGTTCTCCCTCTCCCTTACACTGGGAGATCCATGTGTGACAGGGACTGTGTCTGACCTGATTATGTTGTGTCCATTCCAGGGTCTTCCTCAGAGAGTAAACCCCAGACTCTTAACTTCCACATTCTAGACAGACATAATGGAGACATTGAATGGAGCTATTTTAGATGAGCCATGGGAATGATTCTACTGAGCGAGACTCACTTTAGGAATTAATCAGTTGTATTTATTGAGCGCTTTCTGTGTACAGAGCATTGCACTCAGTGCTTGGGAGAGTACAGTACAACCCTCTCAAACCCTTCCCTCTCCCTGAATTTCCCATCACTGTAGACGGCACTACCATCCTTCCCGTCTCACAAGCCACAACTTTGGTGTCATCCTCGATTCCGCTCTCCCGTTTACCCCTCACATCCAATTCATCAACAAAACCTACCAGTCTCACCTCCACAAGATCGCCAAGATCCGCCCTTTCCTCTCCACCCTAACCGCTACCTTGCTGGTTCAATCCCTCATCCTATCCCGACTGGATTACTGCATCAGCCTCTTCTCTGATCTCCCATCCTCCTGTCTCTCCCCGCTTCAGTCTATACTTCACGCTGCTGCCCGGATCATCTTTGTGCAGAAATGCTCTGGGCATGTTACTACCCTCCTCAAAAATCTCTAATGGCTACCAGTCAACCTACACATCAAGCAAAAACTCCACACTCTCGGCTTCAAGGCTCTCCATCACTTCGCCCCCTCCTACCTCACCTCCCTTCTCTCCTTCTACATCCCAGCCTGCACCCTCTGCTCCTCTGCCGCTAACCTCCTCACTGTGCCTCGTCTCGCCTGTCCCGCTGTCGACCCCTGGCCCACGTTCTCCCCCTGCCCTGGAATGCCCTCCCTCCACATATCCGCCAACGTGGCTCTCTTCCCCCCTTCAAAGTCCTACTGCGAGCTCACCTCCTCCAGGAGGCCTTCCCAGGCTGAGCCCCCATTTTCTCTCCTCCCTACCTCGTTCCCCTCCCCACAGCACATGTATATATGTTTGTACAGATTTATTACTCTATTTTACTTGTACATATTTACTAGTCTATTCATTTTATTTATTATCATTTATTTATTTTTTTATGGTGTGCATCTAGCTTTATTCTGATGATGTGACACCTGTCCACATGTTTTGTTTTGTTGTTTGTCTTCCCCTTCTAGAGTGTGAGCCAGTTGTTGGGGAGGGACCGTCTCTAAATGTTGCCAACTTGTACTTCCCAAGCGCTTAGTACAGTGCTCTGCACACAGTAAGAGCTCAATAAATGCGATTGAATGAATGAATGAATGAACAGAGTTGGTAGACATGTTCCCTGCCCAGAGTGAGCTTATAGTCTTGAGGATTTTTAGTTTAGAGTCCTTTGACAGTCTGCTTCCCCTCACTCCCAGAACAACCATTCCCTGATTTCCCCATAAAAATTAAAGATCATTCATTCATTCATTCATTCACAGTTCTCTGCACACATTAAGCGCTCAATGAATACGATCGAATGAATGAAATTTGAGTACTTACTCTGTATAGAACACTGTACTAAGCACTTGGGAAAGTACAGTAGAGTTGGCGGACGCAATGCCTGCCCGCAAGGGGAGTACCTGTCCACTGAGGAAGACAGACATTACAGATGGGGAAATAGTAAGTAGGTGTACATAAGTGTTCCAGCACTTAGAACAGTGCTCGGCATATAGTAAGTGCTTAACAAGCGCTTAATTAATGATGTTACTTATTTTCTTCCTTTCTTTAAGCTCTGGAGAGCCATATTATGGCTATTTTCATGCCCTCTGCTCTGACCACGACCAACCCGGGATGCCCACAGGCAGTCAGGGAGAGGGGGCGAAAGATACACGGTCTGTGCCCGATGGCTGGGGTTGGGAGAGGCTGGGAGACTGAGGCCAGGGTGCACCTATGGAGCAGAGGGGACCGTGTATCTCCCAGCCCTGGCTCTCTTTATTTTGTCATTCATTCATTCATTCAATCAATCATATTTATTGAGCACTTACTGTGCGCAGAGCACTGTACTAAAAGCTTGGAGAGTACAATACAGAAATACAGAGAGACAATCCCTGCCCACAACAGGCTCTCAGTCTATAGGGGGTATCAGGGAATCAGGGGGATACACTCAGGGTATCTGTAGGTGCTTACTCTGGGTCAGAAACTACTCTAATGGTTGTATTTGATAGAAGATCATCAGAGGGACCCGTTCCCAGTTCCACATAGGGCTCACAGTCTTACTCCCCATTTTACAGATGAGGAAAGTGAGACCCAGAGAATTGAAATGGCTTGTCCAAGCTTACATGACAGGCAAGAGGTGGAGTGGGATTAGAACCAAGGTCTTCTGGATTCCAGGCCTGTGCAGTTTCCACTAGACCACACTGCTTCTGGTTATGACACATTGTTTCTCATGGCGTGGGCTCCCAAGGTGGGGAGTGAAGGGGGGAGTCAGTACAGCACACAGTAAGTGCTCAGTCATTACTATTGATTGACTGTTTGATCAGGGCAGGGCACGAGGGAAGTGGGAACACAGTAAAGAAGCAGAGAGGAGTGGGCTGCAGGGTGCATTAATTGGTGGGATAGTGCAAAGGAGAGGGACATACAGACCTTATGTACATACCCATAATTTATTTATTGAAATTAATGTCTATCTCTCCCTCTAGACTATAAGCAGGGAATGTATCTGTTATATTGTTACATCATACTCTCCCAGGCGCTTAGTACAGTGCTCTGCACATCATAAATGGTTAATAAATGTGACAGATTGATTGGTGGAATGGGGAAGTTGGGAAGAGGGTAAAGCTAAAAGGGACAGGCCCAGAGGCCCAAAGCAGGGAAAGATTCAGGATTGACATGTCCCATTCTACTTGACTAGGACTTTTCCGAAGAACCAGGGCAACCTTGCGAGAGGCACCGCACTCGGTCTCCTCCTGGGGAGGGAGATTGTTGCTCCTCTCGACCGAGCTCAGGCCCTTATGACTGACCAAGGAAAGGAGGTCAGGGGCTGAAGGAAAAGAAAGAACATGGAGGTTTGGGGAGCCAATGTGGGAAATCACCTCAGGCAAAACGGTACTCTCTGGGGGACATCTGTGGCATCACGTGTCAGTGGGGAGGGGCTGCATCTGAATCCTCGCTTTTGAGTGCCCACCGCCCTGCTCCAGCCCCTGAGGTCTCACCTGACTACGTCTGGTTTGAGGATTGCCTTTCTGCCCCAGGATCCACCCTCTGGTGTTCCCATCCGGCCTCAAAAGGATCATGTAAACCTTGGGCCCAAAGATGCAGCCGAGGAGCCCGATGCCAGAGACCAGGATGGATAATACCTCTACGGCCACCATGGCCTTGCCCTTGGTGCTCAGGTAGTTGGGCAGGAAGGAAGCCCAGATTCTGCAGGACATCAGCATGCTGAATGTGATGAACTTGGCCTCGTCGAAGCTGTTCGGCAGCTACTGGGCCAGGAAGGCCATCGTGAGGCTGATCAGGACCAGGAGCCCCATTTAGCCTAGGATGCAGTAGAAGGCAGTGGTGGAACCCTCGTTGCACTGGAAGGATGATGACGCCAGCCTTGGACACCATGCCCAGGACAGGGAACCGGGGGGAGATACCCAGCCAGACCACACAGATGCACACCTGAATGAGGGAGTAGACACAGATGATGGAGGCAGGCACCCTGGGCACCAGCCACGTCCTTATTTTGCTCCCCGGCCCGGTGGTCCTGAAGGCCTGGACCATGGTGACTGTCTTGGCCAATAGTGTGGAAATGGCCATGGAGAAGATGACTCCGAAGGCCGTCTGTTGCAGGAGGCAGGTGGCCGGGCCTAGGCGGCTGACAAAGATTAAGGAGGACAGGAAGCAGAGCAGGAGGGCCGTGAGAAGGGAGTAACTGAGACTGCAGTTGTTAGCTTTCACTACGGGGGTGTCCCGGTAGTGGATAAAGACCCCCAAAACCAGAATGGTGAGGAGAAAGAAACAAAGGGCTAAGGACACTAAAACTATTCCCAAAGGCTCCTCGTAGGAAAGGAAGACCTTTTGGGTTATACGGATCTCTCTGAGGATTTGGTAATTCATCTTTGGCGCACTTGATGCATTGATCCATATTTGAAAGGAATAAATTGAATTTCACACCTCAACTGATATGAGGTATGAAGTTCTGGTATTCACAGTACAGGTGCAAATGCAGAGAAGAAAAATCAGGATAGTTAGTTGGACGGAGAAGCTGCTTTCAAATGACTGGAACGTGTCTACCAACTCGGCTGTATTGTACTCTCCCAAGTGTTTATCATTACTCAGCACCTGTAAGGTGCTTATTAATAGCTCTGATCGATTGATTGATTGACAGGGGAATGAGGGAAGTCTCCCAATTGCAAAGGCTGTGGGCCAGGCAGACGCCCAACCCTGAGGAGACAATAGGGCACCAAAAAGGCTGGGTGTCCCAACTGCCCCACGTCCCCCACCTTCAGCCTGGCCTAGTGGACAGAGCCGCAATGTGGAGTCAGAAGGACCTGGGTTCTAAGCCCAGCCCTGCCACTTTTCTGCTTTGTGAGCCTGGGCAAGTACTTCACTTCTCTTTGCTTCAGTTACCTCATCTGTAAAATGGGTATGAACACTGTGAGCCCCATTTGGGACATGGGCTGTGTCCAACCTGATTAGCTTGTATCTACCTATGGGCTTAATAGAGTACCCGGCAAATAGTAAGCACTCAACGGAAACCATAAAAAAATCCTCCTAGCATCATGGAGCCTCAGCCAGACACTAAGATTCAGGTAAGAATAATTGTGTGACTGCCTAAGTGCTTACTATGTGCCAAACAATATACGAAGCTCTGGGGTAGATACAAAATCATCAGGTCCCAAATGGGGCTCACAGTCTAAGTGGGAGGGAGAACAGGTATCTAATCCCCATATGGAAGATGAGGGAACTGAGGCCCAGAGAAGTGAAGGGACTTAACCGAGGTCACACAGTAGACAAGTAGAGGAGTAAGGATTTGAACCCAGGTCCTTCTGATGCTCAGGCCTGTCCTCTATCCACCAGGCCCTGCTGCTTCTTTGGACATCTAGCGAATGCATAACAAATATCACAATAATTCACATATCACATAATTTCAAATGTCACAACAATATCACACTCATTTTTGTTATCATTACTACTTCTCACTCTCAGAAAGCTCTCCTGGAATGTCCTGCCCGACCCACCGCTGTTTGACTGGGAACATGATTCTCGGCTGACACCTACCTGTCTGATTGCTTATCTCGCCCTTTGCACAGGGCATGCATTCGTAGCAACAGACGGCTTTCCCTTCCCAAGCTGTTCTCTTGAATCCTGGCTTGCACCTCTTACAGGTGGAGTGGGGTGTCTGCGTGAGGAGGGGAAGAAGGAAATAGGCAGGGCATTGAGGCTATCCTTCCTGGGACTCGGGGGCACGGGGAGGGGAAGAGAGGAAATAATATAGAAATACCAGGGCAACGTTTTACTCCATTCACAGGGGCAGGAGACAGTGAGTTCAATCAGAGCTCAGAACAGTCTTCCTCACCACAGTGGGATCTATTGAGCAGCTACTGTGTGCAGAGTACTGCACTAGGCACTTTAAAGAACAATCAATCAAACGATTGATCCACCAACGGAGTGATAGATTTAACATCGCTAAAATCTGCCCTTTCCTGTCCATCCGAATTGCTACCTCGTTAAACCAAGGACTCACCCTACCTTGATAACCGATTCAGCCTCATTGCTGCCCTCCTTTCCTCCTGTCTCTCCCTAACGCCAGTCCATACTTCACTCTGTTGCCCGGATCATTTTTCTATAAAAAGTGGTTCAGTCCATGTTTCCCCACTCCTCCGGAAACTCTAGTGGTTGCCCATTCACTTCTGCATCAAACAGAAACTCCTTACCATTGACCTCAAAGCACTCAATCACCTTGCCTCCTCCTATGTCATGTTGCTACTCTCCTACTACAACTACTACTACAACCCAGCCCGCACACTTGGCTCTTCCTGCTTACTGTAACTCGATCTCATCTACCTTGCCACTGACCTCTCGCCCATGTCCCACCTCTGGCCTGGAATGCTCTTCCTCCTTATGTCCGACAGATAATGACTCTTCCCTCTCGT
Organism: Tachyglossus aculeatus; assembly: GCF_015852505.1. Classification (NCBI taxonomy): domain Eukaryota; kingdom Metazoa; phylum Chordata; class Mammalia; order Monotremata; family Tachyglossidae; genus Tachyglossus; species Tachyglossus aculeatus. Next base: position 15,973,015 of record NC_052099.1, read on the forward strand.
TCAAAGCCTTGTTGAAGGCACATCTCCATAAGGCCTTCCCTGAAAAACCCTCTTTTTCTTTGCGTCAAATCCCTTCTGCATCACCCTGACTTGCTCCCTTTATTCATCACCCCATCCCGGCACCACAGCCCTTATGTACATGTCTGTAGTTGATTTTTTAAAATGTCTGTCTCTCCCTCTAGACTGCAGGCAGGGAATGGGTGTGTTGTACTCTTACGTTATGTTCTTCCGAGTGCCTAGTACAGCACTCTGCACACAGTAAGCACTCAAATACAAATGATTGACCGACTGGTCAGTGACGTTTACTGAGCACTTACTGTGTGGAGAGCATTTAAGTGCTCGGGAGAGTAAAGAGACAACAGAGTTGGTGAACACATTCCCTGCTCACAACGAGCTTACATTCTTAAGGAGAAGACAGGCATTACCAGAAAAATTCAATTTCTCATACAGAATGCATAGATATGTCCATAAATGCTGTGGGACGAATATCTGTCTCCTCCACTCCCCAGAAACTGCCCTCTGAAAGGTCACCAATGATCTCCTTCTTGCCAAATCCAACAGCCTCATGTCCATCCTAATCTTTCTCGACCTCTCAGGTTCCCTCGACACTGTCGACCACCCCCTTCTCCTGGAAACATTATCCAACCTTGGCTTCACTGGCACTGTCCTCTCCTCGTTTTCCTCTTACCTATCTGGCCATTCATTCTCAGTCTCCTTCACGGGTTCCTTCTCTGCCTCTCGCCCCCTAACTTTGGGAGTCCATCAAGGCTCAGTTCTGGGTCCCCTTCTATTCTCCATCTACACCCACTGCCTTAGAGAACTCATCTGCCCCCACGGCTTCAACTACCACCTCTATACAGATTATTCCCAAATCTATATCTCCAGCCCTGATCGCTCCCCCTCTCTGTAGTCTCACGTTTCCTCTTGCCTTTAAGACATCTCTACTTGGATGTCCTCCTGTCATTTCAAGCTTAACATGTCCAAAACTGAACTCATCTTCCCATCCAAACCCTGTCCACCTCCTGACATTTCCATCACATAGAGAAGCATTGTGGCTCATGGAAAGAGCCCGGGCTTGGGAGTCAGAGGTCATGTGTTCTAATACTGGCTCCACCACTTGTCAGCTGTGTGACCTTGGGCAAGCCAATTCACCTCTCTGTGCATCGGCTAACTCATCTGTAAAATGGGGATTAAGACAGTGAGCCCCACGTGGGACAACCTGATCACCTTGTAACCCCCCAGAGTTTAGAACAGTGCTTCGCACATAGTAAGTGCTTAACAAATACCATTATTAGTCATTCATTCATTCAATCGTATTTATTGAGTGCTTACTGTGTGCAGAGCACTGTACTAAGCGCTTGGGAAGTACAATTTGGCAACATATAGAGAGGTTCCCAACCCAACAGCGGGCTCACAGTCTAGAAGGGGGAGACAGACAACAAAACAAAACATATTAACAAAAGTAATAGAATAAATATGTACAAATAAAATAAATAAATAGAGTAATAAATACGTACAAACATATATACATATATACAGGTGCTGTGGGGAGGGGAAGGAGGTAAGGTAGGGGGATGGGAAGGGGGAGGAGGGGGAGAGGAAGGAGGGGTGCTAAGTCTGGGAAGGCCTCCTGGAGGAGGTGAGCTCTCTGTAGGGCTTTGAAGGGAGGAAGAGAGCTAGCTTGGCGGATGCGTGGAGGGAGGGCATTCCAGGCCAGGGAGATGACGTGGGCCGGGGGTCGACGGCGGGACAGGCGAGAACGAGGCACAGTGAGGAGATTAGCGGCAGAGGAGCAGAGGGTGCAGGCTGGGCTGTAGAAGAAGAGAAGGGAGGGGAGGTAGGAGGGGGCGAGGTAATGGAGGGTCTTGAAGCCGAGGATGAGGAGTTTTTGCCTGATGCCTAGGTTGATTGGTAGCCACTGGAGATTTTTGAGGAGGGGAGTAACACGCCCAGAGCGTTTCTGCACAAAGACGATCTGGGCAGCGGCGTGAAGTATGGATTGAAGTGGGGAGAGACAGGAGGATGGGAGATGAGAGAGGAGGTTGATGCAGTAATCCAGTCGGGATAGGATGAGAAATTGAACAAGCAGGGTAATGGTTTGGATGGAGAGGAAAGGGCAGATCTTGGCAATGTTGCGGAGGTGAGACCAGCAGGTTTTGGTGATGGATTGGATGTGAGGGGTGAATGAGAGAGCGGAGTCGAGGATGACACCAAGGTTGCGGGCTTGTGAGACGGGAAAATGGTAGTGCTGTCAACAGTGATGGGAAATTCAGGGAGAGGGCAGGGTTTGGGTGCGAAGATAAGGAGTTCAGTCTTGGACATGTTGAGTTTTAGATGGTGGGCAGACATCCAGATGGAGATGTCCTGAAGGCAGGAGGAGATGCGAGCCTGGAGGGAGAGAGAGAGAGCAGGGGCAGAGATGTAGATTTGGGTGTCATCAGCGTAGAGATGATGGTTGAAGCCGTAGGAGCGAATGAGTTCACCAAGGGAGTGAGTGTAGATAGAGAACAGAATATAGATAGAGAATATCACTCTAGATGACATCACCATCCTTCCTGTCTCACAAGCCCTTAACCTTGGTGTTATCTTGGACTCCTCTCTTTCATTCAACCCATATTGTCCATCCACCACTAAATCCTGTTGGTCCCATCTTCACAACATTGCTAAAATCAGTCCTTTCCTCTCCATCCAAACTGCTACCACTTTAATACATTCACTCATCCTTTCCTGCCTGGAATACTACATCAGCTTCCTCGCTGACTTCCCAGCCTCCGAGCTCTCCCCATTCCAGTCAATACTTGTGCTGCCTGAATCACTTTTCAACAAAAACGCTCAAGACATGTTTCTCCACTCCTCAGGAAACTCCGTGCTTGCCCAGCCACCTCCACATCAAACAAAAACTACTCACCATTGGCTTTAAAGCACTCCATTACCTTGTCCCCTCCTACCTCACCTGGCTATTCTCCTACTACAACCCAGCCCACACACTTCACTCCTCTAATTCTAACCTTCTCACTGTACCTTGTTCTCATCAATCTCACCACCAGCCCCTCACCCACATCCTGCCTCTGGCCTGGAATGCCCTCACTCCTTAAATCTGACAGACAATTATTTGCCCCCCTTCAAAGCCTTATTGAAGGCACATCTCTTCCAAGAGGCTTTCCCTGACTAAGCTCCCCTTTATTCTTCTCCCTCTCCCTTCTTTGTTGCCCTGATTTGGTCACTTTGTTCATCCTTTCTCCCAGCCCCACAGCATATCTGTAATTTATTTATTTATTTTAATGTCTGTCCCCCATCTTCTTGACTGTAAGCTCGTTGTGGGCAGAGAATGTGTCTATTAATTGTTGTATTGTACTCTCCCAAGCACTTAGTACAGTGCTCTGCACACAGTCTGTGTCAATCAATACAATTGAATGAATGAATGAATGAATATCAAATGCCCAAAGGTCACAGATCCAAATGAATAGACAGTGCAGAAGGAAGAGGGCACTGGGGAAAAGACGGTTTAATCAGGGAAGGCTTCGTGGAGGAAAGATGACATTAATGAGGTTTGAGGTGGTGGAGATAATAGTAGTCTGGCATATATGGAAAGGCAGGGAGATCCAGACCAGAGGGAGGTTGTGGTATGGGGTACGCAGTGAAATAGATGAGATTCAGGCACAGTGAGTAAGCTGTTGACAGAGGAGCAGAGTGTGCAGGCTGGGCCGTAGTAGAAGATCAGTGAGGACAGGTAGGAGGGGATGAGCTGATTGAGTGCTTTCAAGGCAATGGGAAGGAGTCTTGTCATTTCATTTCATCCATTTGTACAGCCCTACTGGCTTCTGGCCCAAGATAATAATCTGGGATCTCATCCAATAATGCCTCCTCAATCAACCAATCAATCAAAGCTTTTATTGAGCTCTTACTGTATGCCGAGCACTATACTGAACACTTGGGAGGGTACAATAGAACAGAATTAAAGCTCCTTATGGGCAGGTAATGTGTCTGTTTATTGTTATAGTGTATTGTGCCAAGCGCTTAGTACAGTGCTCTGCACATAGTAAACACTGAATAAGTATGATTTAATGAATAAATGAAGACATGCTCCAGCCAGTAAGGAGCTTCCAGGTCAGAGGGGAGGATAGACACTAAAATAAATTATGGATATTGGCAGAAGGGCTGAGAGACTGAAGGTGGGTTGGACACCAGCATGGATAGACTTCGTTGAGGCTGTCTGGCTGCTTCCTGGCCAGGAAGTACACCAGGAGGCTGACTGGGTCCAGGAACCCCAGATAGCCCAAGTCAAAATAGAAGGTGATTGCAAAGCCCTCATTGCACTGGACAATGATAAACCTGACCTCGGTTGCCACACACACGCCTAGGAATGTGGGACAGAGTCCCAGCCAGACCATGCAGTTGCCCACTTGGAGGAGGGAGCATACACAAACATGTCCTCATTCTGCTCTCCGGTCTAGTGGCTCTGAAGGCCAGGACCATGGTGACAGTCTTGGCAACATGGCAGAAATGGCCACGAAAAAAGCGACTCCAGAAGCAATTTGTAGCAGAATGCAGATCTTCCCACTCTCCTCCTTTTTGTCCTGTTCGTCATTCTCCTCCCCCTCCTTCTCCACCTCCCGCTCCTCCCCCTTCTCCTTCTTCCTTCATTACCTGAGAAAACAGTCCATCCCACATCATCTTCTCCTCACTGATGGTGAAATTCTGGCCAGCTTGGGCCAAGGGCATGAACTCTTCCACTTGGACTTAGACTTTGGTGCTGTTCTGTAAAATCCAATAGTTCAGGATGTCAAACCTACTGGCTGCCCAGCTGGGGTCATCCAAATTCAATTGGTCACCTGAGCCGGTATGGACCCGAGCGTCCTTCAGGGACGAGTGGAGCTAGAGGGAGAAGTCACCAAAGAAGCAGTGTTGCCTAGTGGCTAGATCCCGGGCCTCAGCATCAAAAGGACCTGTGTTCTCATCCCGGCTCTGCCTTTTGTCTGCTGGGTGACCTTGGGCAAGTCACTTCACTTCTCTGGTCCAAAGGGGATTAAGACTGGGAGCCCCATGTGGGATGTGGTTTGGGTCCAACTTGATTAGCTTGTATGTTCTCCAGCACCTAGAACTGTACTAGGCATATAGTTACTTAACAAACAATAATGATAATGATAATAATAACGATAATAATAATAATTTTGGTATTTTCTAAGCACTCATGTGCCAGGCACTGTACTAAGAACTCGGGTGGACACAAGAAAATCGAGTTGGACATAGTCCTTGTCCCATGTGGGGCTCACAGTCTCAATCCTCATTCTACAGGTGAGGTAACTGATGCACAGAGACTTGAAGTGATTTACTCAAAGTCACACTGCAGACAAGTGTCGGAGCCGGAATCAGAAGCCATGATTCCCAGACCCGTGCTGTATCCACTAAATCTTACTGCTTCTATAAATTTAAATTAAATTAAATATTATTTAAGACAAAAAAGTCAAGCATCCTCTGACCGTGAGATGGCCATGCTCAGCCCAACCCACGCAGACAATAACCAGGAACCAGGGGCCACGAGTGAACAAGAGCCTCCTTAAACTGAGATTCAGTGAGGGAGAAAGGGGAGAATTACCTGCCATGGATGAGGAAACTGACTTGGTACATCTCCCAAAGTCTCCATGCCCTTTGCTGCCCAGATTTCGTGGTGGAGGGTGTGAGCTATGATGTAAACAGCACTGTACACACTGTAACTCTAGGCAGAAACAGGTTCTTGTCCCATAGGGCGAAGGGCCTGCTCTCCAATGTATCATTTAAATCACACGTTCTCAGGAAATCAAGCCTCTCCGGATCTGGACAATCAAAGGTCCACCGCCAGAAAGACTATAGAAATGTGTCCTGTGGATATTTGTGAGGGTACAGGAGCCATTCAAAATCCCTGAAACCCGTAATTCATTCATTCATTCATGCAATCGTATTTATTGAGCGCTTACTGTGTGCAGAGCACTGTACTAAGCGCTTGGGAAGTAAAAGTTGGCAACATATAAAGACGGTCCCTACCCAACAGCGGGCTCACAGTCTAGAAGGGGGAGACAGACAACAAAACAAAACAGATTAACAAAATAAAATAAATAAATAAATAAATGGTGTAATGAATACGTACAAACATATATACATATATACAGGTGCTATGGGGAGGGGAAGGAGGTAAGGCGGGGGGGGGGATGGGGAAGGGGAGGGATCTTCTTCCTGTGGCCTGAAAATGACAAGGAGCCTTGGAAAAAGGTGTTATTTCTCAGAATGGAATTTGTTGTAAAACCCCAATCGGAGGTAGTGACCCAGACTTTGCCGAGAATGGGGCATACAATATACAGTTGTATATATGTGATATGTATCCTCATAAGCAGCAACCACCTTAGCCGATGATGTAATTCTTTGACTGTGGTTACAATAAGAGGCAAGTGCACCTTCAGCAAAGTATTGGTCGACCCTTTTGACATAAAACACATAGACACCATTCTTGGCCATCTCATCCGTTAGGACCATGGTGAATATCTGCCCTTTAATGTCACCGGTGACCAGGAGACCGATCCAGACCCAGTGAAAATGCTGCATGAGACGGATCATTCCTGAGGGTAGATCTCGGGAACACGCAGGGATCTGATAGAAAGATGGGAACCGGGCCTTATCTCTGAGAGTGGGGTCAGCTGGACCATAGCAGATCTACACAGAAGACAGAGCAGGGGAAAGTGTGGCCTCTGGAACCCCCGCTCCATTTTAAGTAAGATCCCTTTCATCCTGGACCTATTCCTTTCCAACTCTGTACTCCTCCTCGCCCTAACTGAAACATGGCTGTCTCCAGACAACACGGTCTCTTCTGCAGCTCTCTCCAGTGGAGGCCTCTTCTTCTCCCACTCCCCTAGTCTCACCGGAAAAGAGGAGGTGTCGGTTTCCTTCTCGCCCCCCAATGTCGCTTTTGCACTATCCCTCTTCCCCCTTCCCATTCCTTCACTTCCTTTGAAGCCCACATTATTCGCCTCTACCACCCCCTCCAGATTCTTGTAGCCATTATCTACCGCCCTCTCGACCCCACTTCCAACTTCTTTAACGACTTTGACCCCTTTCTCACCTTTCTTCTCTCCTTCTCCATGCCCACTCTGATCCTCGGAGACTTCAACATCCACATGGATATCCCTGATGGCTCCTCTGCCGCCCGCCTTCTATCTCTCCTCGACGCTGCCAACCTCTCTCTCCACCCCACCTCACCCACTCACCAACTTGATCATACCCTCGACCTCATCATCTCCTATCGCTGCACTGTGTCCACTATCACCAACTCTGAAATCCCTCTCTCTGATCATAATATTCTCACCTGCCTCCTCACTCACACTCCTTTCCCCTGTAAATCCATATTACTCCCTCACAGAGATCTCCGCTCTCTTGACCCCATCCTTCTTTCGGAGCGCCTCACACCCCACCTCGCCGCCCTCTCTTCTCTACCCAGTCTTGATGATCAGATTACTGCTCTCAACTCTACCCTTTCTACTCAGCTAGACTCACTCGCTCCCCTTTCCCTTCGACGCTCTCGTACCACTAACCCACAGCCCTGGATCACAGCCACTGTCCGCCTCCTTCGCTCTTATGCTTGAGCTGCCGAACGCTGCTGGCGAAAGTCTAAACACCGTGCCAACCTCGTTCACTTCAAGTTTATCCTTTCCTGCCTTAACTCAGCCCTCTCCTCTGCCAGACAAAACTATTTCTCCTCCCTTATTGATACCCATGCCCATCGCCCCCGCCAGGTCTTCCGTACATTCAACTCCCTTCTCAGGCCCCCGGTTCCTCCCCTCCTCCTTCCCTCACCCCCAACGATCTGGCCTCCTACTTCATTGACAAAATTAAATCCATCAGATCCGACCTCCCCAAAGTCACTTCCCCCCCTTCTCCAATCCCCCGGCTCTCAACACTCTCTGCTACTCTCCCATCCTTTCCAGCAGTATCCTCAGAGGAGCTCTCATCCCTGCTCTCAAGTGCTACTCCGGCCACCTGTGCTTCTGACCCCATTCCCTCTCATCTCATGAAATCTCTCGCTCCATCCCTTCTCCCCTCCTTAACTTCCATCTTCTACCGCTCACTCTCCACTGGTTCCGTCCCCTCTGCCTTCAAACATGCCCATGTCTCTCCCATCCTAAAAAACCCCTCTCTTGACCCCACCTCACCTTCTAGTTATCGCCCCATATGCCTCCTACCATTCCTTTACAAACTCCTTGAACGAGTTGTCTACACGCGCTGCCTAGAATTCCTCAACAACAACACTCTCCTCGACCCCCTCCAGTCTGGCTTCCGTCCCCTACATTCCACGGAAACTGCCCTCTCAAAGGTCACCAGTGACCTCCTGCTTGCAAAATCCAACAGCTCATACTCTATCATAATCCTCCTCGACCTCTCAGCTCCCGTCGACACTGTGGACCACCCCCTTCTCCTCAACACGCTATCTGACCTTGGCTTCACAGACTCCATCCTCTCCTGGTTCTCCTCTTATCTCTCCGGTCGTTCATTCTCAGTATCTTTTGCAGGCTCCTCCTCACCCTCCCATCCCCTTACTGTGGGGGTTCCCCAAGGTTCAGTGCTTGGTCCCCTTCTGTTCTCGATCTACACACACTCCCTTGGTGACCTCATTCGCTCCCACGGCTTCAACTATCATCTCTACGCTGATGACACCCAGATCTACATCTCTGCCCCTGCTCTCTCCCCCTCTCTCCAGGCTCGCATCTCCTCCTGCCTTCAGGACATCTCCATCTGGATGTCTGCCCGCCACCTAAAACTCAACATGTCCAAGACTGAACTCCTTGTCTTCCCTCCCAAACCCTGCCCTCTCCCTGACTTTCCCATCTCTGTTGACGGCACTACCATCCTTCCCATTTCACAAGCCCGCAACCTTGGTGTCATCCTCGACTCCACTCTCTCGTTCACCCCTCACATCCAAGCCGTCACCAAAACGTGCCGGTCTCAGCTCTGCAACATTGCCAAGATCGGCCCTTTCCTCTCCATCCACACCGCTACCCTTCTCGTTCAAGCTCTCATCCTATCCCGTCTGGACTACTGCATCAGCCTTCTCTCTGATCTCCCATCCTCGTGTCTCTCCCCACTTCAATCCATACTTCATGCTGCTGCCCGGATTGCCTTTGTCCACAAACTCTCTGGGCATGTTACTCCCCTCCTCAAAAATCTCCAGTGGCTATCAATAAATCTGCGCATCAGGCAGAAAGTCCTCACCCTGGGCTTCAAGGCTCTCCATCACCTTGCCCCCTCCTACCTCACCTCCCTTCTCTCCTTCTACAGCCCACGCCGCACCCTCCGCTCCTCCACCGCTAATCTCCTCACCGTACCTCGTTCTCGCCTGTCCCGCCATCGACCCCCGGCCCACGTCATGCCCCGGGCCTGGAATGCCTTCCCTCTGCCCATCCGCCAAGCTAGCTCTCTTCCTCCCTTCAAGGCCCTACTGAGAGCTCACCTCCTCCAGGAGTCCTTCCCAGACTGAGCCCCTTCCTTCCTCTCCCCCTCGTCCCCCTCTCCACCCCCATCTTACCTCCTTCCCTTCCCCACAGCACCTGTATATATGTATATATGTTTGTTCATATTTATTACTCTATTTATTTATTTATTTTACTTGTACATATCTATTCTATTGATTTTACTTTGTTAGTATGCTTGGTTTTGTTCTTTGTCTCCCCCTTTTATACTGTGAGCCCACTGTTGGGTAGGGACTATCTCTATATGTTGCCAACTTATACTTCCCAAGCGCTTAGTACAGTGCTCTGCACACAGTAAGCGCTCGATAAATACGATTGATGATGATGATGATGACTCTGGAGTGGATATACGGATAGACAGACATCATCATTCCATGTTCCCAAATCAATAAATCAATTCATGGGATTTTCTGAGTGCTTACTAGGTGTAGCGCCCCGTACTATGCTCTTGGAGGAGTACAACAGATCTGGGAGGCAGGTTCTCTGCCCATAAGGAGCTTAGAGTCTACAGGGGGTCAGCCTATACCATTCTGGGCAAAGACCCCACTCCAATTCATTGACTTTGGCTTCCTTGAAGTATTCCCTGCCTGAGGATGTTCCATGGGCCATAGGAAAAGCGATACTAGTTATGCTCTGTTTTCCTTGGTGTGATGCATTCTATAAGGCACTTGGGAAGTATAAAATACCACGGAGGAGCAGTGTGGCCTAATGGGAAAAGCACGGGCCTAGGAGTCAGAGAACCTGGATTATAATCCCAGCTCTGCTGCTGGTTTGCTCAGAGACCATAGGAATGTCGCTTCACTTCCTCATTTGTAAAATGGGGATCTAAAACCTGTTCAATCTCCGTTTTCAACTGGTAGCCTGATGAGGGTCAGGGACTGAATCTGACCCAATCATCTTGTATCTTCCCCGGGGCTTGAATAATGCTTGACAGATAGTAAGTGCTTAACAAGTACTATAATTATTAAGAAAGTGACACATTCCCTGCTTTTACACTGTAACAGGGAAAGTGAACTGAAGAAAACATTTACAATCAGATAGTCCAAATAAATAATTCAGTGCATGTCTATCTGTGTGTTAGAGCAGAATGGCCTCGTGGGTAGATCCCGGGCCTGGGAGTCAGGAAGTCATGGGTTCTAATCTCAGCTTCACCGTTTGTCAGCTGTGGAACGTTTGGCAAGTTGTTTAACTTCTCTGTACTTTAGACACCTCATCTGTAAAATGGAGATTGTCAGCGAGCCTTATATAGAACAGGGACTGTGCCCAAACCGATTACCTAGTATCTACCCCAACACTTAGAACAGGGCCTGCCACTTAGTAAGCACTTAAATACCACAGTTCTTAATTATTGAATATATTCATAAGTGAAAGAATTGGCTCGATGGATGATAACACTCAAGGGTCTGGCAAATCAACCGGGGAAGGCTAGTGAACGAGGTGAGATTTTAGGAGGGATTTGAATTTGTGAAGCACTCTAGTTAGATATGGGGAGGGAGTAGGGAGTATCTCCCAGCTGAGGGGAACAGCATGGTCTAGTGGAAAGCACACGGCCTGGGAGTTAGAGGCCCTGAATTCTAATCCCAGCTTTGCCACTTGTCTACTGTGTGACCTCGGGCAAGTCACTTCACTTCTCTGTGCCTCAGTTCCCTCATCTGTAAAATGGGAATCAAGGCAGTGAGCCCCGTGTGGGACATGGACTCTGTTCAACCCGATTAGTTTGTATCTTGGGATTCAACCCGAGTAGTTTGTATCTTGGGAATTGTGTGCATAGTTTGTATCTAGAAGAGTAAAATAGAGCTGGTAGACAGGCTCCCTGCCCAGAGGTGGTTTACCTTCTACAGGGAGTCTTCTTTTTTCCTTTTGGGCAAAGATGTAAGTCCATTTCATGGACTTTGGCTCCTTCAAAGTATATCTCTGCCTGGATATGTCCATGGGACAGTGCTTAGTGCAGAGGCTGGCACATAGAAAGGGCTTAACGAATGCTGTAAAATGACAACAACAACATCAACAACCTACTGCGGGACTGCCCCTAGCCATTGGGACTCCTTACCTGTGGGAGCTTATGGAGTCCCAGCAGCCAGGAACCGGTCATGGACACTGCTGATGAAATCCCTCCTATGAGAGCCAGCAGTTTATCCCGCCACTCCGGGTCACAGCTGTAGTTGGAAACTGCCTCATACCTCCCCGAAAGCAGAGTCATGGAGCTCTCGATTGTTACCGTTCTTTGGAAGTGGACGTTGAAGAGGTGGAAGCCCAGAGAAATATTGGGTAACAGGCTGAGGTCCTTGTTGATCTCCTCCACATCAAACACCAGGACCATGAGATGCTGGCAGTGTTTGGTGAAGTATTTGTAACGGGAAGAACAGGAGATGTCACTGAAAGGTCTGGGTGTAGCAGAAAGAGCACGGAAAAAGAGGACCTAGATTCTGATCCTGCCACCACCACTTGCCTGCTGTGTGACCCTGAGTGAGTCACTTGCTTCTGTGGGCCTCAGTTATCTCATGGGTGAAATGGGGATGAAGACAGTGAGCCCTATGTGGGACAGGGACTGTCTCCAACCTGATTAGCTTGTGCTTCTCTCAGTGACCTGGCACCCAGGCAGTGCTTAACAAATGCCACTGGGAAAAAAAAGTGTGTTGAATTGTCATATGGTAGGGGCTCAGGGTCACAGAGGACAGGGGCACAGAGGAGAAAAAAACCAGGCACTAATAATAATGATAATGATAATTATGGTATTTCTTGAGTGCTTGCTAAGCACCAGGCTCTAGGTTGGATACACTATGAGGGAAGTGGGAAGTGAGTCAAACCTTCCCCGAATGTCTGGTAGGGAATACTGCAAGGGGACCACAAACTAATCAGTGTGAGTCAGTCAACCAAACAAAGATTTTGACTGAGCACTTTATGTGTCCCGAGTATTGTACTAAGTGCTTGGGAGACGACAATATACCAGCCCTTATGCAAGAGGCCATGGGTGTAGTCTGGGGCCTGCTTGTTCTCAAAAGTAACCTTGGGAGGAAATGCATTCATGGAAAGCAACAGGAGAAGATCTACAGAATGCAAAACGGCAACGATAACGATAATTAATAATTGTGGTGCTTGTTAAGCGCTTTCTATGTGCCAGGCACTGTACTAAGTGCAGGGATGGGTGCAAGCAAACTGGGTTGGACACAGTCCCTATCCCACATGGGGCTCACAGTCTCAATCCCCATTAGGGAAGCAGCGTGGCTTAGTGGATAGAGCAAGGGCCTGTGACTCAGAAGGTTATGGGTTCTATTCCTGCCTTTGCCACATGTTTGTTGTGTGACCTTGAGCAAGTCACTTAACTTCTCTGTGCCTCAGTTAACTCATCTGTAAAATGGGGATTAAGAGTGTGAGCCCAATGTGTGACAAGGACTGTGTCCACCCTGCTTTAATCGTATCCACCCCAGTGCTTAGAACAGTGCTGGGCACCTAGTAGGCACTTAACAAGTAGCAGCATACCGATTATTATTTACAGATGAAGTAACTGAGGACAGGAGAAGTGAAGTAACTTGCCCAAGGTCACACAACAGACACGTGGTGGAGCCAGGATTAGAACTCATGACCTTCTGACTCCCAGGCCTCTGCGCTATGTACTAGGCCATGCTGCTTCTCTAAAAGAACTGACTCACTGATCAATTAATTAGTGATATTCATGAAGCAGTTACTGTGTGCAGAACACTGTACTAAGCTCTTAGGAGAGTATAATACAACAGAATAGGTAGACACTTCTCCTGCGACAATGAGATTACAGTCTAGAGGAGCAAAAACAGTAAAGAAGGAAACTCATAGTTCTGTAATCTCTTTTTGACTCCAGCAAATTATCTGGACTCTGTGAGTCTTCTAGACTATAAACTCGTTTTGGGCAGAGAATGGATCTCCAGACTCTGTTACATTGTACTACCCCAAGCACTTAGTTCAGTGTTCTGGACAGGGTAATCAATCAATCAATGGTATTTTTGAGCATTTACTGTGTGCAGAGCACTTAGCTATGCATTTAGTCCTAAGTGCTTAAGTGCTACTTCTGTTGTACTCTTCCAAGCATGCTATGCCAAACACTAAGTGCTCAATGAACATCACTGATTGATTTGAGTTTCCTGAAAGGCTACATTCGGGCTCTGCCCCTTTACCTCTGCTTGTAGACGTCAATATCACCCATATCCCAGCACTTGTGCCCGCTGCCCTCCCTTTCTGCCCCATCCGATGGTGCCACCTCCCCCTCCATTCCCGCCAGTCCTACATCCCGGGAAATTCAAATGCTTACTCTATGGGCTCGACAGTGATAGGAGGCTGTTCCATGAAGTTCTCATAGATACCTAAATAACTCAACATCACAACCAGAGAGAAGAACCCTCCAATTACTATATCTCCATCCTGGTAGTAGCCGCTGAAAAAATTTCTCTGACAAGTTCAAGCCCAGGGGAATGCTCCAAGGTTTTTCCCTTGGAAACAAACCTGATTGATCCTGTGACTGCATAAAGAAACAACAAGTATTAGTGGCGAGAGTACAGGCCTGAGAGTCAGAGGTCCTGGGTTCTAATCCCTGCTCCACCACTTGTTTTAAGAGTAACCTGGGCCAATCACTTCACTTCTCTGTGCCTCAGTTACCTCATCTGTCAAATCCATATTAAGAATGTGAGCCCCATGTGGGACATGAACTGTGTCCAACCTGATGAGCTGGGTTCTACCCCAGCGCTTAGTACAGTTCCTGGCATATAGTAAGCCCTTAACAAATACCTTAAAAAAACAACACTGTCAGTGGTTTCTCTTTTGAATATGAAAGCCATGATAGATATACATATACATATATATCAATATCATTAATCTTATATATCACTATGCATATATAACATTCCCCTTCATATAGTGACATATGATAGTGACAGTGATATGTGAATTTTATATATATATATATATTTCCAAATAAGTAGATGGATAGATGGTAGATATAGATAGAAAGATGATAGATATGATAGTGATGCTAAAAAAGCAGAAAGAAAAGAGACCCAATAGCAAAGTACAAAATCTGGCATGAAATCAATTAGATGATATAGACAAACTTGTCAAAAACGGGTTTGAGTAGTCCTAGGCTGGGTAAGCCTCCTTCTCATACCACACAGGACTAGTCTGTCAATCTCTGGGTGTTTACTATGTGTAGAAAAGGGAGTAAAGACTCCTTGTCAGTTCTGAACCAGGAAAGACTCTCCAGTGTCTGTTTCTGGGAGAAAGGTGAGGGAGGTCCGCAGTGTTAATGGCTGTCAGTGGTCAAGGAGGACTAGTATGGGGTGCAGCTTGCTCGATTAAGTGAGGAGAAAGTCACCAATGCCTTTGGAGAGAATGGTTTCTTTCAGCGCAGGGAGAGGGCAGACACCAGATTATGGAGAGTTGAGGAGGGAAACGGAGGAAAGGATGTGTAGGCAGCAAGATTAAATAACTGTTTAGACAGAAATTATAAGAGGGAGATGAGGTGGTTGCTGAAGGATGCAGTGGGATTTAGAGGGGTTTTTTTAGGCGAGGAAAGAAACAGGTGTGTTTGAAAGCATCAAGTACCACTGATTATTTGTGGGTAGGAAATGTGTCTACCACCTCTGTTGTATTGGACTTTCCCAAGTTCTTAGCACAGTGCGATGCTGTTGTCCACCAGCGAACTTGGCATGACTGACTCCATCTTGTGTGTACCAACAGTAACCCTTTGTGCAGACCGAAAGCATTCCAGTGTGTGTAAAGTAACATTAACCAAAGTGGCTCCTCTCTGTGTGGGATGTCCCCATCCTGTGTTGACCATTATCTCCTGATAACATCTTGTAAACAGGGATTTTAACATTAACCAAACCATGACAAACAAACGGTTGTACTTTAACTTAGTATCTAGGAATGCCAAGGCCTCACATGCGGCACTACTCGGGAATCCTTTGCGTAGCTCGGATTTGAAACCAAATAAAAGAGGAAGAAGCGGCTGGGATTGGGGCTGCTTGCCACTCGTACCTCTCTCGGGAGGTGAACGGGCAGGTAATCAACCTTCCTACCTTTCCTGCTCTATCTGAACTCATGTCTCCAAGTCATTTTTCCGATCTGTGTCACCACCTTGGGAACTCGAACCCTGCGGCCGATTTACACCAGTTAAGCTATTTTGCACCCTAGTTTTCGATAACAGATGCACACAATAAACCCTCAGTAAATATCATTGACTGAGTGATGTGTAGAACATGCAGTAGGAGCCTAGGACACTAGGACCTCAGTGGAAGCAGGACTATAAAAAGTCAGACACTTATTCAAACCCAAACCCACAAAGTGTCCTCACGCTGTGTGTCCCTTGGCCAACAAGCCCTTGTTTTCTCTGAGCCATCTTCAGGGTCAGGGACTGAGTGGCCTGGCCTTTTGGAAATCGAATGAGTCTGCGAGACCTCCCTTCTCTCCTTTTAAAGCCCAGCCTGCACCCTCTGCTCCTCTACTGCTAACCTTGTCACTGGGCCTCATTCTTGCCTGTCCTGCTGTAGACCCCTAGCCCACGCCCTACCTCTAGCCTGGAACTACCTCCCTCCTCAAATCCGCCAAACAATCACACTTCAAACCTTCAAAGCCCTACTGAAGGCTTACCTCCTCCAGGAGGCCTTCCCAGATTAAGCCCCCCTTTTCCTCAGCTCACCGCCCCCCCCACCTTGTCCCGAATCATTCATTCATTCATTCATTCATTCAATCATATTTATTGAGCGCTTACTGTGTGCAGAGCACTGTACTAAGCGCTTGAGAAGTACAAGTCTGCAACATATAGAGACGGTCCCTACCCAATAACAGGCTTTCAGTCTAGAAGGGGGAGACAACAAAACAAAACATGTAGACAGGTGTCAAAATCGTCAGAACAAATAGAATTAAAGCTATATGCACATCATTAACAAAATTAATAGAATAGTAAATATGTACAAATAAAGTAAATAGAATAATAAATCTGTACAAATATATATACAAGTGCTGTGGGGAGGGGAAGGAGGAAGGGCGGGGGGAGATGGGGAGGAGGAGAGGAAAAAGGGGGCTCAGTCTGGGAAGGCCTCCTGGAGGAGGTGAGCTCTCAGTAGTGCTTTGAAGGGAGGAAGAGAGCTAGCTTAGTGGATGTATGGAGGGAGGGCATTCCAGGCCAGGGGAAGGACGTGGGCCAGGGGTCGACAGCGGGACAGGCAAGAACGAGGTACCAGTGAGGAAGATAGCAGCAGAGGAGCAGAGGGTGCGTGCTGGGCTGCAAGAGAGAAGGGACGTGAGGTAGGAGGGTGCGACGTGATGGAGAGCCTTGAAGCCTAGAGTGAGGAGTTTTTGCTTGATTCGTAGGTTGACAGGCAGCCACTGGAGATTTTTGAAGAGGGGAGTAACGTGCCCAGAACGTTTCTGCACAAAGATCATCCCGGCAGCAGAGTGAAGTATAGACTGAAGTGGGGAGAGACAGGAGAATGGGAGATTAGAGAGGAGGCTGATGCAGTAATCCAGTCGGGATAGGGTGAGAGATTGAACCAGCAAGGTAGCGGTTTGGATGGAGAGGAAAGGGCATTTCTTGGCGATGTTGTGAAAGTGAGACTCTCCTCAGAAACTCCTCACCCTGGGCTTCAAGGCTCTCCATCACCTTGCCCCCTCCTACCTCACCTCCCTTCTCTCCTTCTACTGCCCAGCCCGTACCCTCTGCTCCTCCGCCACTAATCTCCTCACCGTACCTCGTTCTCACCTGTCGCGCCATCGACCCCCGGCCCACGTCATCTCCCGGGCCTGAAATGCCCTCCCTCTGCCCATCCGCCAAGCTAGCTCTCTTCCTCCCTTCAAGGCCCTGGTGATAGCTCACCTCCTCCAGGAGGCCTTCCCAGACTGAGCCCCTTCCTACCTCTCCCCCTCGTCCCCCTCTCCATCCCCCCATTTTACCTCCTTCCCTTCCCCACAGCACCTGTATATATGTATATGTGGTTGTGCATATTTATTACTCTATTTATTTATTTATTTATTTATTTTACTTGTACATATCTATCTTATTTATTTTATTTTGTTGGTATGTTTGGTTTTGTTCTCTGTCTCCCCCTTTTAGACTGTGAGTCCACTGTTGGGTAGGGACTGTCTCTATGTGTTGCCAATTTGTACTTCCCAAGCGCTTAGTACAGTGCTCTGCACATAGTAAGCGCTCAATAAATACGATTGATGATGATGATGATGATGAGACCGGCAGGTTTGGGTGATGGATTGGATGTGTGGGGTGAACGAGAGAGCAGAGTCGAGGATGACAGCAAGGTTGTGGGCTTGTGAGACAGGAAGGATGGCAGTGTCGACTACAATGATGGGAAAGTCATGGAGAGGGCAGGGTTTGGGAAGAAATATAAGGAATTCAGTCTTGGATATACTGAGTATTAGATGGCGGGCAGACATCCAGATGGAGATGTCCTGAAGGCAGGAGGAGACACGAGCCTGGAGGGAAGGGAGAGAGAGCAGGGGCAGAGATGTAGATTTGGGTGTCATCAGCGTAGAGATGATAGTTGAAGCCGTGGGAGCGAATGCGTTCACCAAGAGAGTGAGTGTAGAGAACAGAAGGGGACCAAGAATTGACCCTTGAGGAACCCGTACAGTAAGGGGATGGGAGGGGGAGGAGGAGCCAGCAAAGGAGACTGAGAATGAACGGCCGGAGAGATAAGAGGAGAACCAGGAGAGGATGGAGTCTGTGAAGCCAAGGTTGGATAGCGCGTTGAGGAGAAGGGGATGGTCCACAGTGTCGAAGGCAGCTGAGAGGTGGAGGAGGACTAGGATAGAGTAGCAGCCTTTGGATTTGGCAAGAAGGAGGTCATTGGTGACCTTTGAGAGGGGAGTTTCGGTGGGGTGCAGGAGATGGAAGCCAGATTGGACAGGGTCAAGGAGAGAGTTGGTGTTGAGGAATTCGAGGCAGCGGGGTAGCCGACTCGTTCTAGGAGTTTGGAAAGGAAGGGTAGGAGGGAGATAGGGTGTTAACTAGAAGGAACTCACTTCCTTTGCTGTACTCCCCCCGACCCCCAGAGTACTTGTGTGTATATGTACAGATCTATAATTCTACTTACTTGTATTTAATGCCTGTTTTACGTGTTCTGATGTGTATGTATCTATCTATATATATGTATAGTTATAATTCTTTTCTAATTCTATTTATTTATATTGATGTTATAGATGCCCGCTTACTTGTTTTGATGTCTGTCTCCCCCCTTCTAGACTATGAGCCCGTTGTGGGCAGGGATTGTCTCCCTTTGTTGCTGAATTGTACTTTTCAAGCGCTTGGTACTGTGCCCTGCCCATGGTAAGCGCTCAATTAATGCTATTGAATGAATGAATGAATGAATGAATGAATGAGACAGAGAACCTAAGAATAATAACTGTGGTATTTGTTAAGCGCTTACTATGTGCCAGGCACTGTACTAAGTCCTGGAGTAGATACAAGATCATCAGGTTGGACACAGTCCCTGTCCCACGTGGGTTTCACAGAATGGAGTACAGGTATCGAATCCCCATTACAGACCTCATGCCTGGAACCTAGAGGGTCATAGGTTCGAATTCTACTCCACCACATTTCTGCTGTGTGATCTTAGGCAAGTCACTTCACTTCTCTGGTCCTCAGTTTCCTCCTCTGTAAAATAGGGATTGAGACTGTGAGCTCCCCAGGGGACAGGCACTGTGTCCAACCCGATTCTCTTATGGCCTCCCTAGTGCTTAGTACAGTGCTTGACAGATACTTAATACACAACAAATACCACAATTATCATTACTATCATCCACTAGGCTACTCCACTTCTTTATTATTCTGATCATTATTATCCTTATTATTATGTTGGTTCAGTACTTACTATGTATCAAGCAATGTTCTAAGAATGGGGTACATACACGTCCACCAGGTCAGACACAGTCTCTGTCCCACATGAGGCTCACATTCTAAGTAGGACGGAGAACAGACTTCACTTTACAGATGACAAAACTGTGGCACCTAGACGTGAAGTGACTTTCCCATGAACATCCAGCAGACAAGTGGTGGATCAGGGATTAGAACCCATTTCCTCTGATTCCCAGGCCTATGCTTTATCCACTAGATCATGTTCCTTCAGCTGCTCCATGATGCTGTTTTTTGCCACTCTGGACTGTATCGATTGTTGGATCGGTAAGTTCCGGTTTCCATTCACTCCAGACCAGGGACCCATGGTCAGACTGCATGGGAAACCCAATGGAAAGGCAGCATTTGGCCTAAAACTTGACAGCTTTATATCACTGCAACAGTGTGACCTACAGCTTATTACCTCACACCTAGATCGTGCTCAATCAATCGATCATATTTAATGAGCACTTACTTTGTGCAGGGCACTGTACTAAGCACTTGGGCTTAGACACAGACACATTCCCTACCTACAACGAGCTTACAATATAGAGGGAGAGACAGACATTAATATAAATTAATGAACTATGAGCATGGACGTACGTGTTGTGGGGCTGGAGTGGGGATGAATAAAGTCAGGAAGTCAGCGAGATAGGGAAGTAGTTTGAATGGAGAAGAAAGGGGAAGGCCTCATGGAGGAGATGTGCCTTCAATAAGGCTTTGAAATGGGAGAGATTCATTGTCTGCCGAATATGCAGAGGGAGGGCATTCCAGGCCAGAGGCAGGCTGACAGGGTGCCGACATAGGTGAGATCGAGGTAGAGTGCGTAGGTTGGCATTAGAGGAGCAGAGTGTGCAGACTGGGTTATAGTAAGAGAGCAGTGAGGCGAGGTGGGAAGGGGCAAGGTGATTGAGTACTTTAAAGCTGGTGGTGATGAGTTTCTGTTGGATGCGGAGATGGGAGATTTTTGAGGATTGGGAATGTGGTCTGAACGTTTTTGTAGCAGCCGAGTGAAGTATGGACTGAAGTGGAGAGAGACAGGAGGCAGGGAGGTCAGCAATGAGTCTGATACCATAATCAAGGAGGGATAGCATAAGGGCTTGGATTAACATGGTAGTAGTTTGAATGGAGAAGAAAGGGCAGATTTTAGCTGTTAACAAGTTTTAACTGACAGGATTTAGTGATAGGCTGAATGTGTGGGTTGAATGAGAGACTGGAAGGTCCCTCTAGACTGTAAGCTCATTGTGGGCAGGGAATGTGTCTGTTATATTGTTGTAGTGTACTCTCCCAAGCACTTAGTACAGTGCTCTGCACACAGTATGTGCTCAGTAAATATAATTGAATGATTGAGAGGAGTCAAGGAAAACACCAACGTTCTGGGTTGGTTAGACAGGAAGGATGGTGGTGCTGTCTCCCATCTAGACTGCAATCTTGTTGTGGGAAGGAGATATGTTTAATAACTCTTTGATAGGATCCTTAATACAATGCTTTGCACCCAGTGAGCACTCAATAAGTACCTTTGATTGAATGACTGATAATGAGGGAAGGCGTTCCAGGCAAGAGGAAGGGCATGAGCAGTGTGGTCGTGTGGATAGAGCATGGGCCTGGGAGTCAGAAGGATCTGTGTTCTAATTCCAGCTCTGCCACTTGTCGAGTGTGTTACCTGGGACTAGTCACTTAACTTTTCTGTGTCTTTGTTCCTTCATCTGCAAAGTGTGGATTTAATTCCTGTACTCCATCCTACTTAGAATATGAGCCCCAAGTCAGACCTGATTCTTTTGTATCTGTCCCAGAGTTAAGTACAGTGCTTGGCACAGAGTAAGCCCTTAACAAATACCTTTTTACCTTAGCATTTTTACCTTGGTTACTGCATCACACTGTTGGTTGACCTCCCTGCCTCCTGTCTCTCCCCACTTCAGTCCACACTGAAGACTGTTTCCCCACTCCTCCAGAACCTTCAGTGGTTGCCCATCCACCACTGCATTAAACGGAAACTCCTCACCATCCACTCCTCACTTTAAAGCACTCAATCACCTTGCCACCTCCTAAATTAACTGACTTCTTTCCTTCTACAACCCAGCCTGCACACCTCACTCCTTTAATGCCAACCTATGCCCTGTACCTCAATTTCATCTATCTCATTGCCAACCTTTCCTCTACATCCTACCTCTGGCCTGGAACTCTTGCCCCCTTCATATCCAACAGACAGTCACTCTCTCCACCTTCAAAGCCTTATTAGAGGCACATCTCCTCCAAGAGGCAGGCTTTCCTAGTCTAAGCCCTCACTTCCTGTTCTCCCTCTCCCTTCTGTGTCACCCTTTACTCCCTTTATTCACCCCCTCCCTCAACCCCATGGCACTTATGTACATATCTGTAATATATTTCTATTAATTTCTGTATCCTCCTCTAAATTGTAATCTTATTGTGGGCAGGGAATGTTTCTGATATATTGTTGTGTTGTCCAATCCCAAGCGTTTATCAAAGTGCTCTGCACCCAGTAAGTGCTCTGGCATGGTGAAGGAGAAGCAGTATGGTGTAGTGGATAGATCACAGGCCTGGGAGTCAGAAGGTAATGGTTTCTAATCCTGACTCTGCCACTTTGCTGTGTGATCTTGGGAAAGTCACTTCACTTCTCTGTTCCTCAGTTATGTCACCTGTAAAATGGGGATCAAAACTGTGAGCCTCTTGTGGGACAGACATTGTGCCCAACCCTATTTCCTTGCATCCACCCCAGTGTTTAGTACAGTGCCATGCACATAGTAAGCACTTAACAAATACCACCATTATTATCATTATGATTGATTGATCTGCCCAAGGCTTATACAGTGCTGCAATCATTGTATGGGGTTCACAAAAGATCACTGTTGATTTCCTTAGTTTATTTTACCTGTTTTAGATGCTTGCCACTAGTATGTCAACTCGAGGTACATTTTTGATATTAGAGTGCTTTTTTATTAATTTTTCCAAAAGCATTAATGATCTTATCTCCTCCTGACGTATCCCTGTGAGGTAGGTCGATACAGAGGGTGTTCTCCCCATTTTACAGGTCAGGAAACTGAGGCCCCAAAAAGCTTTGTGTCTTGTCTGAGGCTACACAGAAGGCCAGTGACAGAGCTGAAATTAAAACCCTTGTCACCTGACACCTGGCCCTAGGCTTTTTGCAATAGCACAGGTCTGCCTTACACAAGGCATTTTAAAAGCATTATATTTCGTAGACTGTTAGTTCATTGTGGGCAGGGAATGTGCCAGTTAGATTGTTGTGTCATACTCTCCCCATTGCTTACTACAGTGCTCTGCACACACTAAGTGCCCAATAAATATAATTGATTGATTGATTGAGTTAGCCCTGTCACTTTCTAACCAATAAATCATCCCTGTGGGCAGGGAATTTGTCTACCAACTCCGTATTGTACTCTCCCAAGTGTTTAGTAGAGTGCTCTGCACACAGTAAGCACTCAACAAATTCCATTTATTGAAAGCTGACTGAAGCATAATAACTGTGGTATTTGTTAATTTCCCCTCTAGACTGTAAGCTCATTATGGGCAGGGAACGTGCCTGCTAATTCTGTTACATTGTACTCTCCCAAGTGCTTAGTGAGGTGCTCTGCACATAGTAAGTGTTAAATAAATATGATTGATTGGTTAAACACTTACTCCATCAAGCCCTGTTCCACGTATTGGGTTAGATACAACGTAATCCAATCAGACATGGTCCCCATCCCACATGGGGCTAAAAATCTAAGCAGGAGGGAGAACGGAGATTGCATCCCCATTTTACAGATGAGGAAACAGAGGTCACTAGGCAACACTGTTCCTCTAATAATAATGATGATGATTGGATAGACTATTTCATTCATTTCCGCCCTTGGGCTGAAACTTCCCAAAGAAGGGAAAAATTCTCCTCCACAACAATGGAGTCCTTTGAGGGATGGGATCTTTTTTCCCTAGAAAAGATCCCAGGAGTTTGGCGACCTGTCAGGGACTGTTGTGCAGCACAAACAGGCTGATGGTTGGGTAACCACTGATCATAAACTGTGAAATGGCCAAAGGAATTTATCATTTCTCAGGGTTATCCCAAGGAAAAGGGAGAGGACAGTCTTCAAAGTAAAAGGCCCAAAGCAACTCATCAGAAGCAGGATGGTCTGGGTGCCTCGGGTTTCCGGGGAGGTCCTGGAGGTCGGGCAGTGGTCTTGGAGATGGCGGACCTGCAGGTCGTGGCAGAGAAGGAGGATGAGAACCATGTAGATGCTGGATGTCATGGAAAGTCACGAGGGCCAGGAACAGGCCCTGGAGCAGAGCCCTGATGGGTGTGTTGACATGAGACATCACACAGTAGTTGTGGAACCTGTCACATTGGGGGATGAAACCATCTTCACAAGGATATTGGCTTCCACCAGCAGGTTAATGAACCAGGTGGAGATTCAGGCCAGAAAGACAGCCTTGGCCATCCGGGCTTTGAACCAGGCCCAGGAGGGGTGTCCGGGGCCAATGGTGATGGCCAGGATCGCCTTCAGGAGGCTGGTGGTGCCCATGGAGGCGCTATGTAGAGTGCGGTACACAAAGGAGAACTGCTTACATTTGACATCAGTCCGGAGCTGCCACAGACTGCAGGCTGACGCCATCACTCTGACCACCCTGGTGAGGAGCGTCATGGTGTGGACCAGGGCCAGGTGGGTGACGATTAGGTCCAGGGACTTGGGCTCGTAGCCCGGGGAGAGCAGGAAAATGTGGACCCGATGAGTCCCACTGCCATCAGGGAAAGGAAGCAGATAGCCTGGATGAGGTCGCTGGAGTCCATTGCATAGGACCCAGGGCAAGGAGTGGCGAGAAGGACAGGACACAGTCTGAGGGGAAATGGAAGCTGAGAGAGAGGGGTGGGGGACTGAGTACTGGTTCCTCTGGTCTTTGAACGTATTGTGCACAGGGAAGGGGTCTACCAACTCTGTTGGATTGGACTCTCCCACACATTTAGTCCAGTGCTCTGCCCACTGTAAGCGCTCAATGAACAACACAGATGATGACTTTTTCTATGGCATTTATTAAGCACTTGCTATATGCCTGTCACTGTACTGAGTGTTTTTTTTATTGAAACGTTAGTGCTTATTGTGTGTCAGACACCGTACAAAATGGTTTTTTTTGTTGAATTTATCAGTGTTTGTTATCTGCCAGGCACTGCCCTAAATTTTTTATGGAATTTGTTCATTCATTCATTCAATTGTATTTATTGAGCACCAACTGTTAGTGCTTACTGTGTGCCAGACACTGTACTGAGGGATTTTTTAATGGAATTTTAGTGCCTTACTATGTGGCAGGCACTATACCAAGTTTTTGTTTTATGGAATTTGCTTGCTATGTGCCAGGCACTGCCTTCGACACTGTGGACCACCCCCTTCTCCTTAACACGCTATCCAACCTTGGCTTCACAGACTCCGTCCTCTCCTGGTTCTACTCATCTCTCTGGCCGTTCATTCTCAGTCTCTTTTGCAGGCTCCTCCTCCCCCTCCCATCCCCTTACTGTAGGGGTTCCTCAAGTTTCAGTTCTTGGTCCCCTTCTATTCTTTATCTAGACTCACACACTTGGTGACCTCATTCACTTCCACGGCTTCAACTACCATCTCTACGCTGATGACACCCAAATCTGAATCTCTGCCCCTGCTCTCTCTCCCTCCCTCCAGGCTTGCATCTCCTCCTGCCTTCAGAACATCTCCATCTGGATGTCTGCCTGCCACCTAAAACTCAACATGTCCAAAACTGAACTCCTTGTCCTCCGTCCCAAACCCTGCCCTCTCCCTAACTTTCCCATCACTGTTGACGGCACTACCATCCTTCCCGTCTCACAAGCCCGCAACCTTGGTGTCATCCTCGGCTCTGCTCTCTCGTTCACCCCTCACATCCAAGTTGTCACCAAAACGTGCCGGTCTCACTTCCATATCATTGCCAAGATCCGCCCTTTCCTCTCCATCCAAACCGCTACCCTGCTCGTTCAAGCTCTCATCCTATCCCGTCTGGATTACTGTATCAGCCTCCTCTCTGATCTCCCATCCTCGTGTCTCTCCCCACTTCAATCCATACTTCACGCTGCTGCCCGGATTGCCTTTGTCCAGAAACGCTCTGGGCATGTTACTCCCCTCGTCAAAAATCTCCAGTGGCTACCAATCAACCTACGCATCAGGCAGAAACTCCTCACCCTCGGCATCAAGGCTCTCCATCACCTCGCCCCCTCCTACCTCACCTCCCTTCTCTCCTTCTACAGCCCAGCCCGCACCCTCCACTCCTCTGCCGCTAATCTCCTCACCGTCCCTCGTTCTCGCCTGTCCCGCGGTCGAACCCCGGCCCACGTAATGCCCCTGGCCTGGAATGCCATCCCTCCGCACATCCACCAAGCTAGCTTTCTTCCTCCCTTCAAGGCCCTACTGAGAGCTCACCTCCTTCAGGAGGCCTTCCCTGACTGAGCCCCCTCCTTCCTCTCCCCCTCCACCCCCTCCCCATCCCCCGTGCCTTACCTCCTTCCCCTCCCCACAGTACCTGTATACATGTATATATGTTTGTACGGATTTATTACTCTATTTATTTTATTTGTACATATTCGTTCTAATTTTTTGTTAATATGTTTTGTTTTGTTCTCTGTCTCCCCCGTCTAGACTGTGAGCCCACTGTTGGGTAGGGACCGTCTCTATATGTTTCCAACTTGTACTTCCCAAGTGCTTAATACAGTGCTCTGAACACAG
Source organism: Tachyglossus aculeatus (assembly GCF_015852505.1). Lineage (NCBI taxonomy): Eukaryota > Metazoa > Chordata > Mammalia > Monotremata > Tachyglossidae > Tachyglossus > Tachyglossus aculeatus. Next base: position 15,999,102 of record NC_052099.1, read on the forward strand.
TAAGCGCTCAGTAAATACAATTGAATTGAATTGGATTGAACTGAATTGAATTAATAAATGCAGGGGTAGATACAATCTATCAGGTTGGACACAGTCCCTGTCCCACATGGGGCTTACAGCATTAATCCCCATTTTACAGATGCAGGAACTGAGGATTGGAGAAAGGAAGTGACTTCTTGTCACCCATCACTCAGGGACGGGTTTGTTTTGGAATCGGCATGGAGAGAGGGAGAGACCCCGGGGACAGAAGGTCTGAGTTTTTTACAAAATTTATTCCACGAGGTGAATTGAATCATTTGATTATTTGGACACGGCAAATTGAACCTCCCATTTGGGAGGTATATGATTATTTGCACACAGTAAGCGCTCAATAAATATGATTTAATGAATGAATTATTTAATGATATTGGAGCTTCCCTATCAGGAGGAATATACTAATGTGTTACTTGCGTGGGACAATACACCCAGATCTCACCTGGGAGGAATTCACTTATGCTTTGTTTGCGCATGGTGAGGCAGCTAGCTCCCACCTGCAAATGCTTCTCACTTTGGATGAATCCATTTATGTGTTACCCACCCGTGACAAAGTGCCCAGCTTCCGTTCATTCATTCGTATTTATTGAGCTCTTACTGTGTTTAGTACACTGTACTGAGCACTTGGCTTCCAGCCCCACGAGCGTTCAGTGGGATACTCACTCACCCACCCCAGGGCTCCTCACTTGGTGCAGGCAGAGCGGACACCCCATGCTCTGGGCAGAGATGACATGCAGCCGACTACTGTGAGTCTCTATCTGCTGCACAGGTCAGAGGCTGCAGGTATTTGTTACCTGTGCTCTTAGGCCACTCCAGCTTCCAGCCTCAATTTACCCAATCTCCGCCCTCCCCACTCCACAATACCTAATTTGATTGTCAGTGAGGCAAGGGACACCTTCTGCATTCTTGGCCTGGGCTGTCAATCTAGCAGTTATAGTTGTAGGGCTGGTATCCCACCTGCACTTCCGAGTTCTGCCTTGCTAGCTCGGGCAGTCACAAAATAGCATTTGACCTTGAGATGGTGGGTACACCGGGTTCACCTTCGGACACTTGTCCAAGGTCACACAGCAGACAAGTGGTGGAGCCGGAATTAGAACTCGGGTCCTTCTGACTCCCAGTTCTGTTATCCCTCCACCAGGTACTGCTGCTTACTAGATGAGGTAACTGAGACACAGTCAAGTGACTTGCCCAAGATCACACAGCAGACACATGGCAGAGGTGCAATTAGAACCCAGGTCCTTCTGCCTCCCAGGCTCGGGCTCTTTCCAGTAGGCAACAATTTCTGATTTTCAGATGTATGATTCTCATAGGTACCAAAGCACAACATCATAGGACTGCCTCCAGCCCCAATCCCAAGCAATCGCTCTCTTCCCACAGGATTCTCTGCAGTAATCTTTCCTACTCCCCTGCTACCTGGCTCATGACCCCACAGCTGCCCGGGTACATTGCAATCAGTCCCAGTAGGAAGGGAATTCTGATCAGGAGCTTGTCTGCCACTACAGCAGCTGTTGACCCGTCCATCTTAGCTATGCCCTTCTCCAGTCCCTGCCCCTGCCCCAGGTGGGAGTTGACTGGGCAGTGTGCTGAGTGGATAGAACCCGGGCCCTGGAGTCAGAGGACCTGGCTTCTAAACCCAGCTCTGCCACTGGTCTGCTATGTGAGCTTGGGTAGGTCACTACATTTCTCTTAACCTCACTTCACCTGCAAAATGGGGATAAAGACTGTGAGCCCCATGAGGGACATGTACTGTGTCCAACCTGATTATCTTGGTGCAGTTCTGTTCATATTGTAAGTGCTCAGTTGATATGGTTGATTAGAGTTTTGCTTGGTAAGTGCAGAAGGGAACGCTAGGGGCCCTGGCTGCTTAGTACAGTGCCTAGCACATAGTAAGCACTTGGTAAATACCATTTATTTAAAAAGTTGGAGTGGGCGCTGGGGTTGGGTTCCTGGAAACACAGTAAATTTCGACTAAAGATGGGACATCAGGACTTCTCTGCTAATCTTGGTCCCTCACAGGTGGGATATGGAGGAAATTCCATTGGGACCAGTAGCCCCGTGGACCACAAAATGAACACAAACGCACACACACACATACACACACAGCTCCTTTTCCTGTGAAACCACAGTACAGTGAAGGGTCAATCGATGATATTGGTTGAGCACTAATTGTGTGTAGAACACTGTACTAAGCAATTAGGATAATTCAGTTCTCTAGTTACATTCCCTGTCTACAAGGTGTTAATATTGTTATTAACATTATTATTATTACTTAAACTGTGAGCTCCATGTGGGACCTGATTAGCTTCTACCTTCCCCAGCACTCAGTACAGTGCTTGACACACAGTAACCAAAATAATGACAATAATAATATTTTAATAATAATAATAATAATAATAATTTTATTATAATTATCATCATTCTCAGGTTGATGCCAGGTCTTTGGTGATGGTAGTCCTCAGGACAGATGGGCACCCTCTAAGTAGTAGAGTGAGAGGCCCCAAACTTTCCAGATCGTCAGGGAGGATGTGAGGGAATCCAAGAGCTGAGGAAATCCTACATGGAGTATTTATTATCTTACATTCCCTTCCTCTGGCTATGCTTTGCTGTCTAATTGAATCTCTTGGCTTTTTAGAGGCCTTCCCCAATTAAACCCTTTTTCCCCAGCTCCCTCTCCCTTCTGCATCCCCTATACACTTGAATCTGTTACCTTTTGGCATTTGGCATTTGCCCCACCCTCAACCCCACAGCACCTTTGTACATATCTTTAAATTATATGTTATAAATGATTTATTTATATTATGTCTGTCTCCAATCTCTGGACTGTAAACCACTGAGGGCAGGGGACATGTCTGCCAACTCTGCTTGATTCTACTCTCCCAAATGCTTAGTACAATGATCTGCACATAGCAAATGCTCAGGAAATCTCATTTGTTGTTTGATTCTGGGCTCTGAGATCATGGCACCTCTTAACTCTCTTTACCTCCATCCTATCTCCATCCATCCTTCCCTGAAAACAAGCTCCCAGAAAGGCAAATCCCATTGTCTTGTCCAGTGGGGTTAATTAGGCTCTGAAAACCCAAGGCCATCCCTAGGGCTACTTCCTTGGAGCCCTGAGATTAAGGTCTCCAGAAACACTCTGTAAGAGATCTGATCCTCAGTCACTAAAATCTTCTCCCTCGAAGAGTTCCAGAAACCAAACGAGCAGGTTCATCTGTAGCCAGGACAAGTAAGCCAGGTCTTGGGAGTGTTTCTATTTTAGCAAGATGATGGAGAAGGCCGGCCTCCATTCCCATTGATTTCCATCCTCACTGCTACGATGGTTTTAAATCAACTATATTTCCCAGGCTTCACGTCCATTATCCCGATAATGCTGATGGGGTCACTGAGGGAACGGGAGAGGAAAGGACCTGTGACTTGAAGAACATAATACCCAGAAATGTAAAAGTGGGTTAGAAATAGATTTGGGTTCAGCAGTGCTACTGGTTTCCTAGAGCTGTAGATGTCAGCATGTCCTGTCAGGTAAGCTTACCACTTCTTGTTTCCTGTTGGGGCTCGATGATGTGCAGACAAATGGGGAACAAAACAAGAAATTTCCCTATCATATGTTCGGTTGTGTGGTGGCCCATAGAGTCTTTCAGATCCAAGGATGAAGGCCTAGGGAGACATGAGATTATACGAAGTGACATCACTGACTCAGAAGATTGCCCTTCCAGCCCAGATTTATGTCTCTGGCTTTTTACTTTTTTTGGCATTTTGTTAATCAATCGATCAGTGGTATTTATTGAGCACCTATTATGTGGAGAGCCTTTTGTTAAGCACTTTCTTTGTGCCAGGCACTGTACTAAGTGCTGGGGTAGATACAAGCTAATAACACTGGATATAGCCCAGGTCCTACATGGGCTCACAGTTTTAACCCACATTGTACAGATGAGGTAACTGAGGCACAAAGAAGTGAAATGACTGGTCCAAGGTCATAGAGCAGACACGTGGTGGAATTGGGATTAGAACCCAGGTCCTCTGAGTTCCAGACCCATGGTCTTTCTACTAAACCACATTGTTTCCATGGGATGTAGCAACTACACACTTTGGGGGACAACAGGAACATGGACCTTCTGGCCTCTACCTTACACTCTAGGATAGTGGAAGAAGCATGGCCTAGTATAAAGTCAGGGCCTGGGAGTCAGAGGACCTGAGTTCTAATCCTGGTCCTTCCAGGTAACTGCTGTGTGACCTTGGACAAGTCATTTAGCTTCCCTATGTCTCAGTTTCCTCATTTGTAAAATGGAGATTCAGTGCCTGCCCATCATCCTTCTCACACTGTGAGCCCATGGGGGACAGGGACTGTGTTTGATCTGATTAACTTGTATCTAAATGCTTGACACATACTAAGCATTTAGCAAACCAAATACCAAACAGAACTCCTTATCTTTCCACCCAAACCCTGTCCTCCCCGAGTTTCCCATCACTGTATATAGCACCACCATCTTTCCTCTCTCACAAGCCCATAACTGTGGTGCTGTCCTCAACTCCTCTCTGTTGTTCTACCCACATAGTCAATCCATCACTAAATCCTGTCGGTCCCAACTTCACAGCACCGCTAACATCCACCCTTTCATCTCCATCCAAACTGCTACCACGTTAAGATAATCACTCATCCTACCCTGCCTGGCTTACTTCAACAGCCTCCTTGCTGACCTCCCAACCTTCTGTCTCTCCCAACTCCAGTTCATGCTTCACTCTTCTGCTCAGATCATTTTTCTACAAAAGCGTTCAGGACATGTCATCCCACTTCTCAAAAAACTCCAGTGGTTATCCATCCACCTCTACATCCAACACAAACTCCTCACTATTGGTTTTAAAGCACTCCACACACTGCCTGCTCCTATCTGACTTCACTACTCTCGTACTACAACCCAGCCCTAATACCAACCTTCTCACTGTGCCTCCCTCTCACCGCAGACCCCTCACCCATGTCCTGCTTCTGGCCTGGAATTCCCTCCCTTCTCAAATCCGACAGAAAATTAACCTTCTCTCTCCTTCAAAGCCTTACTGAAGGCACATCTCCTCCAAGAGGCCTTCCCTGACTAAGCCCCCCTTTCCTCTTCTCTCACTGTCTTCTGTGTCACCTTGACTTGTTCTCTTTTTTCTTCCCCTGTCCCAGCCCCATAGCACTTATATACATATCTTTAATTTATGTAATTTATTTATTTATTTATACTAAGGTCTGTCACCCCCCTTCTAGACTGTAAGCTCGTTGTGGGTAGGGAATGTGTGTTTACTCTTATATTGTACTCTCCCAAACGCTTAGTACAGTGTTCTGTACACAGTAAACTCTCAATATATACGATTGAATGAATCAAATGCATGAATGAATTTTGATTACTATTATGTACTGAGTAATTCTAAAGGGCAGGAGAGAGGTTGCTGCTACTCTTCTTTGGCCAGTCCCCATAGGTCGGGAGACTAGCTATGCTTAAGGGTCTTCAAGGCTGATGTTCTGATTTAGCATTTTTTAAAATGGCATTTACTATCTGAAAAGCACTGTGTATCCTGGGGTAGATACAAGTTAATCCAGGTTGGACATAGTCCCTGTCCCACATAGGGCTCACAGTCTAAGTAGGAAGGACAACAGGCATCGACTCTCCATTTTGCAGGTGAGGGAACTGAGGCACAGAGAAGTTCAATGACTTGTCCAAGGTCACACAATAGGCAAGTGGTGGAGTTGGGATTAGAATCCAGCTTCTCTGGCTCCCAGGACCCATTAGGCTATGCTCCTATCCACACTGAACTAGGTGTTAGCTTAGTTTGTACTACAAATATGGTAAGAAGCAGAGACAATGAAGTTGCTTCACCCTCCTCAGCTGCAAGAGAATAAGAGTGAATAACAAAGATAATAATTGTGATATTGTTGAGCATTTACTATGTTTCAGACACTGTACTGAGCACTGGGTTGGATACAAGCAAATCAGTTTGGACACAGTCTCTGTACCTCGTGGAGCTCAGAGTTGCAAATCACACCTTACAGATAAGGTAACTGAGGCCCAGAGAAGTGAAGTGACTTGCCGAAGGTCACACAGCAGAGAGTGTCAGAGGCAGGATTAGAACATATGACCTTCTGTCTCCCAGGCCCATGCTTTATCCACTGGGACACACAGCTTCACCTGAATGTGCACATGCTGGATCCCTCTGGATGAGTCCAGGGCTGCTGCTCAATACTAATTTCTTACCTTGTTTAGGATCCTAACAGACATGCTCAGAACTCTCTGTTCCAAGGAAGACCCTTTGTACTACAAGACGCTCCATGAGTTTTCTAGGAACTGCGGGAGTTATGAGGATCAGCGTGGCTTAGTGGAAAGAATATAGTCCTGGGGGTCAGTGGGTCTGGGTTCTAATCCCCGTGACCTTGGGCAAGTCGCTTAACTTCTCTGTGTCTCAGTTCTCTCATCTGCAAAAGTGGGGATTCAATGCTTGTTCTTCCTCCTATGTAGTCTGTGAGCCCCATGTGCGACCTGATTATCTTGTTTGGAATCAGCATGGCCAATGGAAAGAGCATGGTCCTGGTAGTCAGGGGATCTAGGTTCTACTCCCAGCTCCACCACTTGTCTGCTGTGTGCCTTTGGGCCAGTCACTTATATTCTCTGTGCCTGTTACCTCACCTGTAAAATAGGGATTAATACCGTGAGCCCCATGTGGGACATACATTGGGTCCAATCTGATTAGCTCGTATCCACCACAGAGAATAGTACAGTGCCTGGAAAATAGAGCGTGCTTAACAAATATTATAAAAATAATCTGATATGATTACCTTGTATCTTCCCCAGAGTTTAAAATAGTGCTTAACAAATTGTAAGTGCTTAACAAATACTGCAAGCATTTATCTCTACTCATCTGACCTATTCTGGGTAGTATGTGAGGTTCCCACTCACATTTGTTTGCTCTTTCATGGCAAAAGTGAGATCATTCTCTACAAAACACACATATGGACTGTAAACTAGTTGTGGGCAGGGAATGCGTTGCTCATCACTGTTATATTGCACTCCCCCAAGCACTTAGTTTAATGCTCTGTGCATAATAATTGCTCAATAACTACCTGAATTAATTAATTAATTGGCATGTTCTCTGTCCATTAAGTCTTATATTCTAATTCACAAGGGCAACATGAACACATTTAGAACTAGTACAGTAAAAATCAACGATTGGATGTACAATCATTTACATCAATGATTGGATGTACCGTATTTATTGAACAGTTACTGTGTGCAGAGCACTGTACTAAGCTCTTGGGAGGGGACAATACAACTGAGTTGGTAGACAAGCTCCCTGCCCAAAAGAAGCTTTCAGTCTAAAAGCAACAGGACAAGAGAGAAGCAGAGTGGTATAGTGCTATAGTGGCCTGGGACTCAGGGGACCTGGGTTTTAATTCTGGCTCCACCATTTGCCTTCTGGGTGACTTCTCTTTGCCTCCATTCCCTCATCTGCAAGACGAGTATTAAACACCTATTCTCCCTCCTACTGAGACTGTGAGCCCTGTGCGGGACCTGATTATCTTGTATCTACCGCAGCACTTAATAAAGTGCATGGCACAAAGAAAGCACTTACAAATACCACAATTATTATTATTATTATTATTATTATTATTATATCAAGTGAAATGTTTTCTAAGGGAATGAACATTTTTCTTATTTTCTTCAGCGTCCAGTAACTCCAGAATTGATATGGAAAAGCATTGCCTTTCCATTTTCATTTTCCAATCTCTTATTCCCCAGGGTACCCACAGAATCACTGGCGAGGGAATGTTCAACATCACCACGGGGACAGAATTCCTCCTGCTGTGGTTCTCGGAGGTCCGGGAGCTGCAGCTAGTCCATGTCGCGCTATTCCTCCTGGTCTGCCTGGCAGCCCTGATGGGAAATACCCTCATAATTTTCACTGCCACTGCCTTCGGCGGGCGTTTCCACACCTCCATGTATTTCGTCCTCAGCAACCTGGCTGTCATCATCCCCTGTCTGCTCTCCGTCACCGTTCCCATGTCCATTGTCAACTCCCTGACCAACAACAGATCCATCTATTTCTTGGGATATGTTTTACAAGTTTTTTTCTTTATATTTTTGGCATCCACTGAAATGATCTTGCTCACTCTGATGCCCCACGACCTCTATGCCACTATCAGCACTACGAGGTCGTCATGACCAGAGGGGCTTGCGGGAAGATTGTAGCCGCCTCCTGTCTCAGTGGTGCCCTCTGCGGCCTCATGCACATGGCTGCCAAGTTCTCCAAGCCCTTCTGTGTATCCAGTGTGATCCACCATTTCTTCTGTGATACTCCCCACCTCCTGGCCCAAGCTGACTCCACTGTGTTCCTTAGAGAAGTCAAAGTCACATCCTTTACTGCAAGCCTCCTTCCTTTTCTTCGTTTCCATCAACATCTCTTAAGTCCATATCTTCTCCGTCGTGCTGAAGATGCCATCGGTGGAGGGTCGGTCCAAAGCCTTCTCCACCTGCCTGCCCCACCTGGTCGTTGTCACTCATTTCCTCTCCATGGGGGCCTTTGCATATCTAAATCCCAAGTCAAATGGTCCTTCAGCGAAGGATCTGTTTCTGTCCATGTTCTATTCCATAGTGCCCCGAGCCACGAACCCCATCATCTACAGCCTCAGGAACAAAGAGCTGAAGGCCAGTCTGGGAAGTATGTTCTGTAAGACAGTGTTCCACTGTTTGCTCTTTCATTAGTCCTTTAGACTGTAGGGGAGGCAGCAGTTTGTGGTGGAGTTGCTCAGCCATGATGAAGAGGGCTAAGCAATCAATCAATGATACCTACTGAGCAATTACTTTACTGAATGCAGAGCACTGTACTAAGCACATGAGAGAGCACAGTACATTAGAGTTGGAAGATACAATCCCTATCCTCAAGGAGTTTGTAATCTAGAGGAATCGTTCAATCAATCAGTGGTATTTCATGAGCATTTATTGTGTGCAGAGCACTTATTAAGCACTTGGGAGAGTACAGCACAATAAAGTTCGTAAACCCAATCCCTGACCTCAGGGACCTTGCAGTCTAGCGGAATCAGTCTATCAATCGATGGTATTCACTGAGCACATACTGTGTGCTTGGGAGAGTACAGTACAGTTCAGTTGGTAGACACCCTACCTGCCCAGAAGGAGCTCACAGCCTAAATGGGAATATAGACATTAAAATAAATTACAGGTAAGGGAAGCAACCCTCTTGAAGGGTCACACTTATAGAGTTTCCAGTACTCTACCAGGCCTACCCATTCCATTCCTAGCTTGGGCAGTGGCTAGTGAGTGGAAGGCAATCTGCTACAATCAAATCTCACCCATGCTGGGCAGCAGCGACATGAGAGAGAGTTGAGGGCCGAGACTCAAATTAGCTTCGTGGAAACAGCCAATACTAAACCACGTCCATATTTTTACAAAGAAAACTCTATAGATACACCACCAGAACAATTGCAGATGGAGAGAGGGGTGTCCTGGGAGAGATGTGTCCATTGCATCGCTATGGGTTGTAAATGACTCGATGGCATAAGACAAGAAAAGGGAAGCAACTTTAGTCAAAGTTGATTAGTCAATCAATCAATGGTTTTTATTGAGTGTTTACTCTATACTGACTGCCTACTCTATGCAGAGCACTGTACTAAGCTCTTGGGACAGTACAATGCACCAGAGTTGGTAGACTCATTGCTGTTATCTGTTTTACTGTGGGGTAAGTTCACCTTTGACTGTTTTCTGGTACAGAGCAGTGATTTAGAGGCAGGAAAGAGGCAAAGTGGGCATTGTAGGAACCTTTCTCTGGGAATATCATGACTCAGGAAGTCAGTTAGTCAGTAGTACTTATTGAGCACTTACTGTGTGCACAGAACTGTACTAAGCTCTTGGGAGAGACATTCATTCATTCAATCGTATTTATTGAGTGCTTACTGTGTGCAGAGCACTGTACTAAGCACTTGGGAAGTACAAGTTGGCAACATAACAATAAACAGTCATACTTCCTGCCCACAACGAGCTTACAGCATGGCATAGTGGATAGAACACAGGCATTGGAGTCAGAAGATTGTGGGTTCTAATCCGGCTCCACCACAAGTCTGTTGTGTGACCTTGGGGAGGTCATGTCACTTCTCTGAGCCTTAGTTTCCTCATCTGTAAAATGGGGATTAAGACTGTGAGCCCCATGTGGGACAGGGACTACGTCCAACCTGATTTGCTTGTATCCACCCCAGTGCTTAGTACAGTGCCTGGGACACAGTAAGTGATTAACAAATACCACAATTATTATTATTGTTATTAGAGGAGGAGACACACAATACAATAAATAAATAAATTGCAGCTATATACATAAGTGCTGTGGGGCTGGGAAGAGGGTGAATAAAGGGAGTAAGTCAAGGTGACAAAGAAGGGAGTGGGAGAAGAGGAAAGGAGGTCTTAGTCAGGGAAGACCTCTTGGAGGAGAGGAAGGCCTCTTGGAGTAGATGTGCCCATGATAATACTTTGAAACAAGGGAGGGTAATTGTCAGATATGAGATGGGCGGGCGTTCCAGGCCAGAGGCAGGACGTGGGCGAGGGGTCAGCTGCGAGATAGACGAGATCGAGGTACAGTGAGAAGGTTAGCACCAGAGGAACATCAGAGGAAGGACCAGTTAGACAGTTTTGAAGGCATAGGCACGTGTAAGATTACATGAAACGTCATCAGTGGTTCATCCAGCCCCGATTATTATCATTACTATTATTATTGTTACTATATTTGTTAAGCACTTACTCTGTGGTCAACACTGTTCTAAGCGCTGTCCCTGTCCCACATGGGGCTCACAGTTTAAGTAGGAGGAGAACAGATATTTACTCTGCATTTTACATTTGAGGAAACTGAGGCAAAGAGAAGTTAAATGACTTGCCCAGGGTCACACAACAAGCCATTGGCAAAGGCAGGAATAGAACCCAAGTCCTCTGACTCCCAAATCCGGTATCTTTCCACTAGGATATGCTGATTCTCAAAACTCTGTTTTTGTCTCTAGTGGGGCAAAAGGATTTTTTGGACCAGTATTATAGCTGCTTTCCTGAACTTCTTTCCAACAGTGAAGTGTGGCTTTCTAATAGCTTCTCTTTCTCCTCTACATCATTAATTTTCTTCATCATCCCTGATTAAGCCCTCATTTCCCCTCCCCACCCTCTCTTCTGCATCGTTCACACACTTCACCTTCACTGAAATTCACCCCACCTTCAATCCCAGAGCATTTATGTACATATTTATACTCCGCAATTTCTCCTGCCTGAAATTTTTCTCTCTCTCCCCCACTAGACTGTGAGCGCCCTGTGGGCAGTGTTTCTGTCTACCAACTCTATTGTATTCTCTCAAGTTCTAAGTACAGTGCTCTGCTCATGGCAAGCGTTCAACAAATACCATAGATTTATTGACTGATTCCCCTAGACTGTAAGCTCCTTGTGGGCAGGGAATTTGTCTACCAACTCCATTGTAGGTTCCCAAGCAATTGGTACAGTTCTCTGTACACAGTAAGTGCTTAATAAACACCACTAATTGATTTATGTAGTGATTCACATTGAGAAGGCTCTCCATGATAACGCCAATATCATTATGATATCATCTACATATCTGTAATTTTATTTATTTACATTGATGTCTGTTCACTTGTACTGATATCTGTCTCCCCCCATCTAGACTGTCTCTCTTAATTACTGTACTTGTACTTTCCCAAGTGCTTAGTACAGTGCTCTGAACATAGTAAGTGCTCAATAAATACAATTGATTGATTTTTTTAATGGCATTTGTTAAGCGCTTACTATGTGCCAAGCACTGTCCTAAGTGCTGGGGGAGGGAGGAGGAATACAATGTTGTCCCTCATGGGGCTCACAGTCTTAATCACCATTTTACAGATGAGGTAACTGAGGCACAGAGAAGCTAAGTGACTTGCCCAAATTCATACAGCTGACAAGTGGCAGAATAGGAATTAGAACCCATGACTCCCAAGCCTGTGCTTTTTCCACTGAGCCATGCTGCTTCTCGTGACTGATTGATTGATGACTATCACGATTATTTGAATGATGGTCGGGAGCCATTCTGAAGGGAGGAATGGATGTTGTCAAGGTCTGGGTAAGTGATGCTCTGGTACAGACAGACATTATCCCGGTTCAACTGTGAGAAGTAGAGTTGCCTAGTGGAAAGAGCATGGGCCTGGGAGTCAGAAGATCTGGGTTCTAATTCCAGCTCTTCCAATTGCTTGCTGTGTGACCTTGGGCAAGTCACTTAACTTCTCTGTGCCTCAGTTTCTTCAACTGTAAAATGGTGTTTAAATGCCTGTTTTTCCTCCTACCTTGACTGTGAGCCCCACACTCACAGATCAGACTTGTTTAATTAGACTCGCTTAATTAATCAGACTTGCTTAATTAGACCAGACTTGTACCTACTCCAGTTATTAGAACAGTGCTTGATCCATAGTAAGCATTTAGCAAATACCCAATAAAAAACTATAGAATACAGGAGGAAGCCAAAATGGAATGCTGTTTCACCCTCTTGAGATTGCCAGGGAAAAGCAGTGTGGCCTAGAGGCTAGAGTTCAAGCCTGGGAGGCAGAGGGACCTGGCTTCTAATCCCGGCTCTGCCACTTGTCTGCTGCATGACCTTGGGCAAGTCTCTTCTCTGTGCCTCAGTTACCCCAACTGAGAAATGGATATTAAGACTGTTGAGCCCCATGAGGGACAGTAACTGTGTCCAACCCAGTTATCTTGTATATTCCCAGCACTTAGTAGAGTGCCTGCCATGTAGTAAGCGCTTAACAAATGACATTGAAAAAAGTGAATGTGCAGTATTTATTTATTTATTTATCGTATTTATTGAGCACTTACTGTGTGCAGAGCACTGTGCTAAGCGCTTGGGAAGTACAAGTCGAAAACATATAGAGACGGTCCCTACCCAACAACAGGCTCACAGGTGGAAAGAACAGGGAGCTGGAGCTGGAGGACATGAAGTCATCATGTTGGAACTGATGGTCATAAATTGTCTTTCCCAGATTTCTTCATCCTGATCAAACTCCGGAGAGTGGTGGGTCCCATAGATAGAAGAGGAAAACACTGTTGATTCTAGCCTGGAAGTTCTAGACTGTAACTTCCCTGTCTAGACTGAAAGTTTGCTGTGGGCAGAGAATGTGTCTACCAACTCAATTACAGTGTATTTTCTCAAGCATTTAGCACAGTGCTCTGCACACAGTAAGTGCTCAATAAATACCACTGATCGATTGGTTAATTGATTGAGAGAAAAGGGAAAAGAGGAGGAGGTGAGGTAACTTGCCCAAGGTCAGACAGGAGATAAATGGTGGAGCAAGTATTAGAACCCAGGACCTCTGACTCCCAGGCCTGGGCTCTTTTCACTAGGCCAAGATGGGACACAATAATAACAGTCCTCGTGCTATGAGATACTTTAATAAAGATTAAACGTTAGTTTAATGTCATTCATTGTTAAGGAATATAGTGCAAAATGGAATGTAAATTTTTTATTCCATAGCTTCTGGAGCAAATTCTAATTTATAACGTGTAATTCTATGGGAAAATCTACTCATTTTGATATTCACCCCAGACCCACACCATTCATGTACATATCCTTATACTCCACTAATTTTTCTGTCTGTAAAATATTTCAATTTCTATCTCCCCCTGCATAACGTAAACTCCCAATGAGCATGTATTGCATCTACTAGTTCTGTTACATAGTACTTTCCCAACCACTTAGTACAGTGATCTGCACATAGTAAGCATTCAATAAATATCATTGAATGATTGTTCTAAGCATTTTATTTTGCACATTTATTGGTGAGATAAGAATGAGAAATGGGAGAAGTGATGTTCACAAGGTGTGGCTAATGGAAGGACAAACGACCTAGCAAAAGAGAGTGGGAGTGGAATTACATAGCTGTAATTTATTTATTTAAATTAATGTCTGTCTCCCCCTCTAGAGTATAAACACGTTGTGAGCAGGGAATGTGTTATACTGTTATTTCATACTCTCCCAAGGGCTTAGTACTGTGCTCTGTACACCATAAGTGCTCAATAAATACTATTGGTTTACTGATTGATTGGATGAGGGAGGTGGGAAGAGGGCAGTGCTGGAAGGGTAAGGATCAGAGGCTCAGAGTGGGGACTGATTCGGAATTGATGTGCCCCGTCCCACTCAATTAGGGCTCTCCCAGATATTCAGGATAGCCATGTTGCGATCTGCCTCTTTCTCTATCTGCCTGTGGGAAGCGCTGCCCTCAGCCTCCTCCTGGGGACAGAGATTGGCCCGCTACTTGACCGAACCTATGTCCTCATGATCAGTCATGGGCGGGAGGCTGGAAGCCAAAGGGAAGGGAGGACCGTGAAGGATTTAGGAGCTGATCAGGGAAATCACCTCAGGAGAAACAGTACTCTCTGTGAGACTCTCATGGCGTCTTGTGTTCATGGGGAGGGGCTAGATTTGAACTCTTGCCTTCAAGTACCCACCTCCGTGAGCCTAGCCCTGGAGGGGGGTCTCGCCTGATTGTACCCCATTTAAGGATTCCCCTGCTGCCCCAGGAGCTGCCTTCTGGTGTTCCTGCCCGGCCTCAGCAGGATCACATAGACCTTGGGCCCAAAGATGCAGCCAAGGAGCCCGGCACAGGAGGCCAGGATGTAGAAGACCTCCAGGGTCACCATGGCCTTGCCCTTGGTGCTCAGGTACGTGGGCAGGAAGGAGACCCAGACGCTGCAAAACACCAGCATGCTGAATGTAATGAACCTGGCCTCGTTGAAGCTCTCTGGCAGCTTCCTGGCCAGGAAGGCCACCGTGAGGTTAACCAGAGCCAGGAGCTCCATGTAGTCCAGGACACAGTAGAAGGTGGTGGCAGAGCCCTCGTTGCACTGCACAACGATGACCTCGGCTTCAGACGCCACATCCACGTCAGGGAAAGGGAGGGGAAGTTCCCCAGCCAGACCGTGCAGATGCTCACTTGGATGAGAGAGCAGATGCAGACGATTGAGGAAGGCACCCTGGGCCCCAGCCACGTCCCCATTCTGCTCCCTGGCCCAGTAGCCTTGAAGACCAGGATCACGGTGACTGTCTTAGCCAACATGGAGGAAATGGCCACTGAGAAGGTGACGTCCAAGGTTATCTGTCGCAGAAGGCAGGTGGCCGGGTCCAGGAGGCCAACAAAGGTCAAGGAGAACAGGAAGAAGAGCAGGAGGGCAGTGAGGAGCGTTTAACGGAGACTGTGATTTTAGCTTTCACTATGGGGATGTCCCAGTGGTGGATAAATAATAATAATAATGAGAAGAAGAAGAAGAAGAAGAAGAAGAAGAAGAAGAAGAAGAAGAAGAAGAAGAAGAAGAAGGAGGAGGAGGAGGAGGAGGAGGAGGAGGAGGAGGAGGAGGAAGACAAGGAGGAGGAGGAGAAGAAGGAGGAGGAGGAGGAGAAGAAGAAGAAGGAGAAGGAGAAGGAGGAGAAGAAGAAAAGAAGAAGAAGAAGAAGAAGAAGAAGAAGAAGAAGAAGAAGAAGAAGAAGAAGAAGAAGAAGAAGAAGAAGAAGAAGAAGGAGAAGGAGAAGGAGAAGGAGAAGGAGAAAGAGAAGGAGAAGGAGGAGAAAGAGAAGGAGGAGAAGGAGAAGGAGAAGAAAGAAGAAGAAGAAGAAGAAGAAGAAGAAGAAGAAGAAGAAGAAGAAGAAGAAGAAGAAGAAGAATGGCATTTGTTAAGCGCTTACTATGTGTGAAGCACTATTCTAAGCGCTGGGGATGGTACAAGGTGATCAGGTTGTACCACGTGGGGCTCACAGTCTTAATCCCCCTTTTACAGATGAGGTAACTGAGGCTCAGATAACTTAAATGACTTGCCCAAGGTCACACAGCAGACATGTTGGGGAGCCAGAATTAGAACCCATCAATCAATCAATCATATTTATTGAGCGTTTACTGTGTGCAGAGCACTGTACTAAGCGCTTGGGAAGTACAAGTTGGCAACATATAGAGATGGTCCCTACCCAATAGTGGGCTCACAGTCTAGAAGGGAGAGACAGAGAACAAAACAAAACATATTAACAAAATAAAATAAATACAATAGATATGTACAAGTAAAATAAATAAATAGAGTAATAAATATGTACAAACATAGGTACTTATATACAGGTGCTGTGGGGAAGGGAAGGAGGTAAGGCAGGGGGGATGGAGAGGGGAAGGAGGGGGAGAGGAAGGAGGAGGCTCAGTCTGGGAAGGCCTCCTGGAGGAGGTGAGCTCTCAGTAGGGCCTAGAAGGGAGGAAGAGAGCTAGCTTGGCGGATGTGCGGAGGGAGGGCATTCCAGGCCAGGGGGATGACGTGGGCCGGGGGTCGACGGCCGGACAGGTGAGAACGAGGCACGGTGAGGAGATTAGCGGCAGAGGAGCGGAGGGTGCGGGCTGGGCTGTAGAAGGAGAGAAGGGAGGTGAGGTAGGAGGGGGCGAGGTGATGGAGAACCTTGAAGCCGAGGGTGAGGAGTTTCTGCCTGATGCGTAGGTTGATTGGTAGCCACTGGAGATGACCTCTAACTCCCAAGCTCATGCGTTTTCAACTGAGCCACGAGACCCCCCAAACCAGAGCGCTGATGAGAAAAAAACAGAGAGTTAAGAACACCATAACCATTTCCAGAGGTTCGTCGTGGGAAAGGAAGATCATCCCTTTCTGGTTACACTGATCTCTTTAGCCATTGATTGACTGGAATGATAAATTTGGTTCAGTCTACCCAGTTACATTTGCACTTGGATTTTTATCATGTATTCACCTCCACCCTGCTCAACCCCATAGTCCACACCCTTTATTTATTTTAATGTCTGTCTCTCCCTCTAACTGTAAACTCCTTGAGGGCAGGGAACGTACCTACCAACTATTATATCGTACTCTCCCAAGCACTCAGTAGAGTGCTCTGCAGACAGCAAGCACTCAGTTAATACGATTGATTGATTGATTGAGGGCCGGGAACATGTCTACCAACTCTGCTATCTTGTACTCCCCACGTGCCTAGAACAGTGCTTCACCCAAAGTAGGTGCTCAGTTAATACCACTGATTGATTGATGACAGAAGAATGAGGGAAGCCTCCCAAATTGCAAAGGCTGTGGACCAGGAACAGGATCCAACCCTGACAAGAAGGACCATGTTTATAATCCCGGCTCTGCCAAATGTCTGCTGCATGACCTTGGGCAAATCTGTTCACTTCTCTTTGCCTCAGTTACCTTATTTGTAAAATGGGGAGGAAGACTATAAGCCCCATTTGGGGCAGCATGGTGTAATGGATAGGGCGCGGGCCTGGGAGTAAGAATGTCATGGGTTCTAATCCCAGCTCTGCCACATGCCTACTGTATGAACTTGGACAAGTCACTTCACTTCTCTGCACCTCAGTTAACTCATCTGTAAAATGGGGATTGAGACTGTAAACCTCATGTGGGACAGGGACTGGGTTCACTCAATTTCCTTCTATTCACCTCAGCACTTAGTACAGTGCTTGGCATATAGTAAGCACTTAACAAATGCTACCATTATCATTACATGGACTGTATCCAACCTGATTAGCTTGTATCTACCCTAGTGCTTAGTGCAATGCCTAGCACATAGTGAGCACTCAACAGAAACCATTAAAAAACCTCTAAGCGTCTTGGTGCCTCTGTCAGAGACTTAGACACAGATAATAATAATTAGGGGTTTTGTTAAATGCTTACTATGTGCCCAGCACTGTACTAAGCACTGGATTAGATACAAGATCATCAGGTCCCAAATGGGGCTTACAGCCTAAGTAGGAGGAAGAACTGGTATTGAATCCCCATTTTGCAGATGAAGGAACTGAGGCATAGAGAAATGAAGTGACATATCCAAGGTTACAACAACAGACAAGTGACAAAGCTGGGATTAGAACCCAGGCCAGTGTTCTATCAACTAGGCCATGTTGCTTCTCTAGACACCTAGGAAATGCTTAACAAACATCACAGTCTTTGTTGCTATTATCGTTATTATTTCTCGCCCTCAGAAAGCTCTCCCGAAATGTCCTGCCTGGCCCACTGCTGTTTGACCAGGAAGCACGATTCTCCACGGACTCCTACCCGTTCGATGACTGATCATTCCCTCGGCACAAGGGCATGCAGTCGCAGCAGCAGGGGGCTTTCCCTTCCCGAGCTGCTTTTTCTGAATCCCGGCCAGCAGCTCTCACTACACACAGAGCAGAGGTTCTTTGTGAGGAGGGGAAGAGAGAAATGGGCAGGACATTGAGCCTTTCCTCCTTGGGACTCAGGGGCATGGGGGAAGACAGGAAAGGATATAGAATTCCCAGGGAAATGTTGTACTCCTTACAAAAGGGTGGGAGACTATGAGTTCAGTCAGAGCTTGGAGCAGTTTTCATCGTCAGTGTGATCTATTGAGCAGTAACTGTGTGCTCAGTGCTGCACTAGGCACTTTAGAGAGTAATCGATCAGACAGTCAAACCATTAATGACATGTATTCAGTACTTAATGTGTGCAGAGCACTATATTAAGTGGTTGGGAGAGTAAAATGCAACAGAGTTGGTGGACACGTTCCCTGCGCACAACAAGCTTACAGTCTAGAGGGGAAGACCGGCATCAATATAAAAAAATCATTTTAATATATAACTCATGGATACGTACTTAAGTGCTGTAAGGACAAATATCAATGCCCAAAAGGCACAGATCCAAGCACATAGATGACACAGAAGGAAGACGATGCTGGGGGAAAATTGGGTTTAATAAGGGAAGGCTTCTTGGAGGAGATGTGGCTTTAATAAGGCTTTAAACGTAGGTAGAGTGGTGGTCTGGCGTTTACGGAAGAGGAGGGAGTACCAGGCCAGAGGGAGGACATGGGGTAGGGATAGGTGGAAAGCTTGAGGAGATTGAGGTACAGTGATTAAGCTGACGCTAGAGGAGCAGAGTGTGGGGGCTGAACTGTAGTAGGAGATCAATGAGATAAGGTAGGAGGGAGTGCTTTAAAGCCAGTGGTAAGGAATCTTCTCATTTTATTTCATCCATTTTCCAGCTCTACCAGCTTCCAGTCGAAGATGACAATCTAGGATCTCATCCAATAACGCCTCTTCAATCAACCGATCAAACAGTGGTATTAAGAGAAGCAGCGTGGCTCAGTGAAAAGAGCACGAGCTTTGGAGTCAGAGGTTATGGGTTCAAATCCAGCCTCTGCCAACTGTCAGCCATGTGACTTTGGGCAAATCACTTAACTTCTCTTTGCCTCAGTTACCTAATCTGTAAAATGGGGATTAAAACTGTGAGCCCCCGTTGGGACAACCTGATCACCTTGTAACCTCCCCAGCGCTTAGAACAGTGCTTTGCACATAGTAAGCGCTTAACAAATGCAATTATTATTATTATTATTATTTAGTGAGCACTTGCTGTGTATAGAGCTCTGTACTAAGCATATGGCAGAGTACAATACAAAAGTTCGAAGACTCGTTCCCTGTACAAAAGAAGCATCCAGGTCAGAGGAAGAGACAGACATTAAAATAAATTATGGATATGGACGTTGTGGGCCCGGAATGTATCTGTCGCATTGTTACACTGCATTCTCCCAAGGGCTCTGTCCACAGTAAGCACTCAATGATTACGATTGACTGACTGACTTACTGATAGAAAGACCGTGGGACTGAGGGTGGAGTGAAACTGTACGGCAGCTTCCTGGCCAGGAAGGCTACCGTGAACCTGACCAGGGCCAGGAGCCCCATGTAGCACAAGACACAGTAGAAAGGGGTGGTGGAGACCTCAGTGCACTGGATGATGATGACCCCGGCCTCGGGTGCCATGTCCACGTTGGGGAACGGAGGTAAGGTCCCCAGCCAGACCATGCAGATGCCCACTTAGACGAGGGAGCAGATGCAGACGATGGAGGACGGTGCCCTGGGCCCCAGCCACGTCCTCATTCGGCTCCCTGGCCCAGTGGCCCTGAAGGTCAGAACCGTGGTGACTGTCTTGGCCAACATAGAGGAAATGACCACGGAGAAGATGGCTCCGAAGGCCATTTGTCACAGCATGCAGGTCATCTCATCCTCCGCCTCCTCCTGCTGCTCCTCCTCCTCCGTTATTACCTGAGAAAATAGCCCATCCCACATTATCCACTCCTCACTAATGATGAAATCTTGGCCAGCTGAGGCCAGGGGGATGAACTCTCCCATTTTGACATAGACTACGGTGCCGTTCTGTAAACTCTGATAGTTCAGGATGTCAAACCTACTGGTCGCCCGACCCGACTTGGTCCATCTCCTGATGTCTCCATGTCTTTCGAAGCCCAGATGTCTTGGTGGAGGGTGTGAGCGATGGCGTATACAGCACTGTACATGCTGTAACTCTGGGGAGACAGGTTCATGTCCCAGAGGTCCAAGGACCTACTCTCTAATGTACCGTTTAAGTCACACAGTCCCAGGGAATCAGGTCTATCCGGATAATCTACAAATGGACAATCAAAGGTCCACCGCCAGAATGATGGAAGAAACATTTCCTGTGGATATTTCTGAGGGTTCAGGGACCATTCGAAATCCCTGAAACCCGGAATCTCTTTCCTATGGGCTGAAAATGACAAGGAGCCTTGGAAAAGGGTGTTATTTCTGATAAGAGGATTGCTTGTCAAATTCCAATCGGATGTGGTGACCCAGACTTTGCTGAAAATAGGGAAGCTATGCACATTAAAAACAAACGACAGTAAAGAGTATGTATCCCCATAGACAGCGAATACATTCGCTGATGATGTCATAATTTGTTTGTAGTGGTAGTCAATCCTATAGGTATATTTGGTAAAATATTCATTGATTCTTTCAACATAAGCAACACAGATGCCATTCTTGGCCATCTCCTCTGTTAGGACTGTAGCGAACGCCTCCCCTTGAATGTCATCAGTGACCAGGAGGTCGATCCAGACCCAGTGGAAATGTTTCATGAGTCGGATCATCCCCGAAAGTAGATCTCGGGAACTCACAGAGTTCTGATAGTGAGAGGGGAACCGGACCTTATCCCTGAGAGTAGGTTCCTCTGGACCGTAGCAGATCTACATGGGACGCAGAGCAGGGGAAGAGGGGACTCCAGAGTGGACATACGGACAGACAGACATCCCCATGTTAGTACAATCACTCATCCTATCCCTCCGGGATTACTATATCAGCCTCCTTGCTGACCTCCCAGCCTCCAGTCTCTCCCCACTCCACTCCATGGTTCACTCAGCTGCACAGATAATTCTTCTACAAAAACATTCAGGAAATGTCACCCGGCTCCTCAAAAAACTCGAGTGGTTGCCCATTCACCTCCACATCAATCAAAAGCGCCTCATCATTGGCTTTAAGGCACTCCGCCACTTGTTGCCTCCAATCTCAGCTTGCTTCTCTCCTTCTACGACCCAGCCCTCATACTTGCTACCTACGCATCAGGCAAAAATTCCTCACCCTCGGCTTCAATACTCTCCATCACCTCGCCCCCTCCTACCTCACCTCCCTTCTCTCCTTCTACAGCCCATCCCGCACCCTCCGCTCCTTTGCCGCTAATCTCTTCACTGTGCCTCGTTCTCGCCTGTCCAGCCGTCGACCCCGGGCCCACGTCATCCCCCTGGCCTGGAATGCCCTCCCTCTGCACATCCGCCAAGCTAGCTCTCTTCCTCCCTTCAAAGCCCTACTGAGAGCTCACCTCCTCCAGGAGGCCTTCCCAGACTGAGCCCCGTCCATCCTTTCCCCGTCCACCCCCTCCCCATCCCCCCCGCGTTACCTCCTACCCTTCCCCACAGCACCTGTATATATGTATATATGTTTGTACGTTTTTATTACTCTATTTATTTTATTTGTACATATTTATTCTATTTATTTTATTTTGTTAATATGTTTTGTTTTGTTGTCTGTCTCCCCCTTCTAGACTGTGAGCCCGATGTTGGGTAGGGACCGTCTCTATATGTTGCCAACTTGTACTTCCCAAGCGCTTAGTACAGTGCGCTGCACACAGTAAGCGCTCAATAAATACGATTGAATGAATGAGTGAATGAATCTTCTCACTGCATTTCTCTCTCACCTAACTCCCCACCAACCCCTAGCCCATGCCCTGCCTCTGGCCTGGAACACCGTCCCTCCTGAAATCCCATAGACAACTACTCTAGACCACTTCAAAATCTTATTGAAGGCACATCTCCAAAACGGTTTCCCAAATTAAGCTTCACTTTTCCTCATCTCCCACTCCTTTCTGTGTTGCCCAAACTAGCTCCTTTTGCTCTTCCCCCTTCCAGCCCCACAGCACTTATGTACATATCTGTAATTTTATTTATTTGTATTAATGTCTGTCTCCCCCCCTCTAAACCGTAAGCTTGTTTGGGCAGGGAATGTATCTGTTTATTGTTGCATTGTCCTCTCCCAAGTGCTTTGTATAGTGCTCTGCACACAGTAACTGCTCAATAAATGCGATTGATTGATTGAATGAATGAATGAATCAATGAATCACTCCATGTTCCCAAATCAATCAATCATTCCTGACCACTTGCTAGGTGTAGAGCCCCATACTACATGCTTGGGAAAATACAACAGAGCTGCCAGACAGGCTCCCTTTGCACGAGGGGCTTACAGTCTCCATCGAGTCAGCATCTTTCATTCCAGGCAAAGACACAAGTCTGTTTCATTGACTTTGGCTCATGTATTCATTTATTCATTCAATCGTAATTATTGAGTGCTTATTGTGTGCAGAGCACTGTACTAAGCGCCTGGACAGTACAATTCGGCAACAGAGACAATCCCTACCAAACAACGGGCTCACATTCTATAAGGGGGAGACTGACAACAAAACAAAACATAACAAGTAGACAGGCATCAATAGCATCACTATAAATGAATAGAATTAAAGATATATACACATCATTAATAAAATGAATAAAAAATAAATATGTACATATATACACAAGTGCTGTGGGGCGGGATGGGGATAGGGCAGAGAGAGGGAGTCGGGGTGATGGGGAGGGGAGGAGGAGCCAGTAGTGGACACTGCCAACGATATCCCTCCTATGACAATCGGCAGTTTGTCCTACCACTCTGGCTTACAGCTGTAGTTGGGGACCGTTGTGTCTCTTCCTGAGAGCAGAGCCATGGAACTCTCAGCCGTGCTCATCTCCAGGAAGTGGACGTTGATGAGGTGGAAGCCCAGGGAAATATTGGGTAACAGGTTGGGGTCCTTGTCGATCTCCTCCATAGCAAAAACCAGGGCCGTGAGATGCTTGTAGTGTTTAGTGAAGTATCTGTAATGGGAAAGATGGGAGATGGCACTGACACATCGGGGCATAGCAAAAAGAACTCAGACCTGGGAGTCAGAAGAACCTGGGTTCTAATCCCACCACCGCCACTTGTCTGCTATGTGACCCTGAATGAGTCACGTCACTTCTCTGTGCCTCAGTTCCCTCATCTGTGAAATGGGGATTAAGACTGTGAGCCCCATCCGGACATGGATTGTGTCCAACCTGATTAGCTTGACTCTACACTAGTGCTTAGTACAGTGCGTGGTACCTGGGAAACACTGAACAAATACCCCAGAACTGTGTGTTGAACTGTCGAGCAGCAGTAGGACAGAGATGGGGAGGAGAAAGCCCCCGGGAGCTACAAGGGTAGTAGGAAGTGAGTCCCAACTTTCCCAAATCTCTGAGAGGGAAAGCCTCAAGGAGACAGCAAACTAATTTAGGTGGGGAGTCAATCAATCAGAGATTTTGATTAAACACTTTCTGTATGTAAAAGCACTATACTAAGTGCTTGGAAGAGGGTGATAAATAACAGTCCTGATGAAAGAGGCGGTGGGTGTGGTCTGGGGTCTGCTTGATGTAAAAAGTGATCTTGGGAGGAAATGCAGTCAGGGAAAGCAACAGGAGAAAGATCTAAAGAACACATAACTTATATTCCCTCCCAAGCTCTGCCCTCTCCCTGACTTTCCCGTCACTGTAGACGACACTACCATCCTTCACACCTCATAAGCTCGCAAACTTGGTGTCATTTTCGACTCTGTTCTCTCATTCACCCCACACATCCAATCCATCACCAACACCTGCCGGTCTCACTACAACATCGCCAAGATCTGCCTTTTCCTCTACATCCAAACCGCTACCTTGCTGGTTCAATCTCTCATCCTATCCCGACTGGATTACTGCATCAGATGACTCTCTGATCTCCCATCCTCCTGTCTCTCCCCACTTCAGTCTATACTTCACTCTCCTGCCCGGATCATCTTTGTGCAGAAACGCTCTGGGCATGTTACTCCCCTTCTCAAAAATCTCCAGTGGCTGCCTGTCAACCAACAAATCAAGTACAAACTCCTCATTCTCGGCTTCAAGGCTCTCCATCACCTCGCCCCCTCCTACTTCACCTCCCTTCTCTCCTTCTGCAGCCCAGCCCGCACCCTCCATTCCTCTGCTGCTATTCTCCTCACTGTACCTCGTTCTCACCTGTCCCACAATCGACCCCCGGCCCATGTCCTTCCCCTGGCTTGCAACGCCATCCCTCCACACATCCGCCAAGCTAGCTCTCTTCCTCCCTTTAAAAACCCAACTGAGAGCTCACCTCCTCCAGGAGGCCTTCCAAGATTGAGCCCCCCTTTTCCTGTCCTCCTTCCCATCCCCACAGTACTAGTATATATATTTGTACAGATTTATTACTCTATTAATTTTACTTGTACATATTTACTATTCCATTCATTTTGTTAATGATGTGCATATAGCTTTAATTCTATTTGTTCTGACAATTTTGACACCGGTCTACACGTTTTGTCTGTTTTCTAGACTGTGAGCCCGTTGTTGGGTAGGGACTTTCTCAATATGTTGCCGACTTGTACTTCCCAAGTGCTTAGTACAGTGCTCTACACACAGTAAGCGTTCAATAAATATGATTGAATCAATTAATTAATTACGGTATTTGTTAAGCTCTTACTATGTGCCAAGCACGGTTCTAAGCACTGCCGTTTATACAAGGTGATCAGGTAATCCCACATGGGGCTCACAGTCTTAATCCCTATTTTACAGATGAGGTAACTGAGGCCCAGAGAAGTTAAGAAGGTTCTCCGTCACCTCGCCCCCTCCTACCTCACCTCCCTTCTCTCCTTCTACACCCCAGCCCGCACCCTCTGCTCCTCTGCCGCTAAACTCCTCACCGTGCCTCGTTCCCTCCTGTCCCGCCGTCGACGCCCGGCCCACGTCATCCTCCTGGCCTGGAATGCCCTCCCTCTGCACATCTGCCAAGATAGCTCTCTTCCTCCCTTCAAGGCCCTACTGAGAGCTCACCTCCTCCAGGAGGCCTTCCCAAACTGAGCCCCCTCTTTCCTCTCCCCCTCGCGCCCCTCCATGCCCCCGTCTTACCTCCTTCCCTTCCCCACAGCACCTGTATATATGTATATATGTTTGTACGGATTTATTACTCTATTTATTTATTTTACTTGTACATATCTATTCTATTTATTTTATTTTGTTAATATGTTTGGTTTTGTTCTCTGTCTCCCCCTTCTAGACTGTGAGCCCACTGTTGGGTAGGGACTGTCTCTATATGTTGCCAACTTGTACTTCCCAAGCGCTTAGTACAGTGCTCTGCACACAGTAAGCGCTCAATAAATATTGATTGATTGATTGATTAAGTGATTAGTACAAAGTCACACAGCTGACAAGAGGTGGAGCCGAGATTAGAACCCACGACCTCTGACTCGCAAGCCCATGCTCTTTCCCATAAGCCACGCTGCTTCTCTACATAACAGCAGTAGATACTGACTCATGGAGCAATCAGCCAGTGCTATTCATTGAACACTCACTGTATACAGAGCAGTCTACTAAATTGCTTCGTTGAATACAATACAACAGAGTCGGTAGAAATGTTCCCTGAACACAACGAGGTTACAGTCTAAAGGAGCAGAGAAAGTAAAAGAGGGAATTTATAGGTTTAAAATCTCCCTCTGACTCCAATAAATTTGTGTCTCCAAACTCTGTAATATTGTACTCTCCCAAACAGTACAAATGGCAATCAACCAATCAGTCGATCAGCGGCGTTTGTTGATGTCATACTGTGTGCAGAGCGCTGAACTAAGTGCTTAGTACTAAGTGCTTATAGGCAGGGAAAGTGTCTACCACTTCGGTTGTATTGTACTCTTCCAAGCACTTAGTACAGTGCTATTCCACACAGTAAGTCCTCAATAAATACCTCTGACTGATTTATTTGAGTTTTCTGAACGGCTACATGTGTGTTCTGGCCCTTGACCCTTCACTGTAGACGTCAATGCCATTGGTGTGCCAACACCCATGCCGACTGTCCTTCCTTTCTCCCCCTCCCATTGATGCCCAATCCCCACCTCCATTCCCACCCATCCTACATCCTGGTAAACACCAACTCTCACACTGTGGATTTTGGATAGAAAAGTGGCTATTCCGTGAAGTTCTGAAGGACACCTAAATGACTCAGAATCATATCTAGAGAGAAGAGTCCTACGATCACCACATCTCCATCCTTATAGTAGCCATTGGAATAATTTTTCTCCAAGGTGCGGGGACGGTTAACCATTCTGCACTGAATACAACGAAGCTGGAAGAATAGGATGGTCCACAGAATTCTAAGCTTCATGGCCACGGCCCTGAAGCACATAGAGAAAACTATTCACTGGAGGGACAGGCTGATCCAGAGGCTGACAGATTGAGATCAGAGAGCTGTTCAGCGTTTCAGGCTCCCCGAGGATTCATTCCACCCACGGATGCAGTGCCTGGATGGAGACGGTCCTTGCTCCTGGACGTTGGAGGAAGCAGACTAAGGGGGATATTTATAGGGATGCTTTTGCCTGATGTAAGAGTTACTGGATCCAACTGATGATCTTGGATTTCGGTGGCATATGTGACCTGAGATTCCTCTTCCTTCCGTCTCTCCTGTCCCCTTCCACACTCCCAGAGAGGGTGCAATCACAGTCACTGAGAAATAGCAACCTTGTTTGCTGCACCTGCGTACTCATGATCACTGGACAAACAAGTGTTGGAAATGTATCTTCCAACTCTGTTTTGTTGTACTTTTCTGAGCACTTAGTACAGTGATCTGCACACAATAAGCGTTCAATAAATACGATTGATTAACCAATTCCTATGGGCTACAAGCACTTTATGGGCAAGGAACGTATCTACCAATTGTGTTGTATTGTTTTCTCCCAGGTGCTTAGTACAGGGCTCTGCATACAGCAAACACTCAATAAATACCATGGATTCATTGTGGACAGAGAACTGGTCAACCAATTTTGTTGTATTTTACTCTCCCCAGTGCTTAATGCAGTGATATGCACACAGTAAGCACTCGGTAAATACCACAGATTGATTGTGTGCAGGGAATGTGGCTACCAGGTCTGTTGTACTGGACTTTATCACATGCTTAATACAGTGCTCTGCACAAAATAAATGCTCAATAAATGTCATTAATTGAATGATGTGTAGAATATCCAGAAGAGGCCAAGGAACCTCAGTGGAAGCAGGTCTCTCAAAGGGGCCAGACACTTCTTCAAACACAGAACCACAAAGTGTCCGCAGGCTGTGTGTCCCATTGCCAACAAGCCCTTGTGCTCTCTGGAGAATCTTCAGTGGCAGACACAGCGAAATGTGGCCAAGTGGAAAGAGCACGAGTCTGGGAGTCAGAAAATTTAATAGTAATAATAAACTTGTAACTACCACAGCATGTAGAACAATGTTCAACACGTAGTAAGCACTTAGCCAATAGCATTTAAAAAGGGGGATGGAAGACTCTGAGCAGATTTGGGGGGGGGCGGGGAATTCTAGACAGCAGAAACAGGAAACAAGAGCTTTGAGTAGGAGGCACTATAAGAAGGTGAGATTGGGAGAAGTGAAGAGTAAGAGCTGGAGACTTTTTTATTTTTAGATTATGTAAACCACCAGTGTACCCAGTGTTAGTAGAGTGACCTGCACAGGATGAATTTAATAAATACTATTCATTCATTCATTCCTTCAACTCAGTTGTATTTATTGAGTACTTACTGTTTGCAGAGCACTGTACTAGGCGCTTGGGAGAGTACAATACAACAATAAACAGACAGATTCCCTGCCCACACCGAGCTTAGACTCTGAGGGAAAGGAATACTACCACTTAT
Source organism: Tachyglossus aculeatus (assembly GCF_015852505.1). NCBI lineage: Eukaryota > Metazoa > Chordata > Mammalia > Monotremata > Tachyglossidae > Tachyglossus > Tachyglossus aculeatus. Next base: position 16,027,247 of record NC_052099.1, read on the forward strand.
TGCCTTATGCTGTCGAGTCGTGTCCAACCCATAGAGACGCCATAGATGCATCTCTTTCAGATCGCCCCACTTCCATCTGCAATCGTTGCGGTAGTATATCCATAGAATTTTCTTGGTAAAAATCCGGAAATGGTTTACCATTTCATGCACAGTGAATGAGTATCTGCCCTCGACTCTCTGCCATGCCACTGCTGACCAACACAGGGAAGTTTTGACTTATAGCAGATTGCCTTCCACTCGCTAAACACTGCCCAAGCTAGGAATAGAATGGGTAGCCCTCTGCTTGACTCTCTGTCCTGTAGTCGTGACTGGTAGAGTACTGGAGACTCTCCAGGTGCGACCCTGAGAGGAGAATACTACTACTAGCATTATTAAAACTACTACTTTTACTACTACTACTATTCCTGTCACCTTTCTTCTTTCTGATTCAGTCATTCAATCTGGGGACTCTCTATTTGCCCTTCATCCTGTTGCTTATTAGGTCTCGAGTAGAATTATTAACTGAGGGACAATTGTTACAGTCTTTACCCCATTAACACATTACAAACTGTAGTGTCCATGGTGCCAGGAAGCCAATCTCGATTGGCTTTGCAATTTTTTGAAAGCTTGGTGGAATACCTCGATATCTTGATCTTTGACTCCTTCAGAAAGGGTCTTGAGTGACCTCATCGTTGCCATCACCACGCTTGACCGGTACCTCCACCCCCCCTACATGTTCTTCTTCCTCAGGTCCAACCTCTACCTCTGCCTCATCTGTGTCACCATCCCTAAATACATCTTCACTGCACTGCCCTGAGCAATCGTTAATCCATCTCTTTCCTGAGATGCATTTCCCAACTGCTTACTGCTTTCCTTCATGATATTTGTTGCTGTGTACCTGGCCATTCTCACAGTGATGTCCTACGACCGCTATGTGGCCATCTTCCACCCTCTGAGCTATGACATCATCATGGACCAAGGGGCCTGTGGGAAGATGGCTGCCACTTCTTGGCTCAGCGGGGGCCTCTACTCTCTGATGCACACGGCCGCCATCTTCTCCACCCACTTCTTCGGTTCTTGTGTCATCCACCAGTTCTTCTGTGATGTCCCCGAGTTGCTCAAACTCGTGTGCCCAGGAGAGGCCCGGGCAGAGTTCTGTGCTCTAGCAGTTAGTGTCACTTTGGTTCTTGGCTGCCTCATGTGCATCCTTGTCTCTTACGTCCACATCTTCTGGGCCACATGGAGAATGAGATCCACTGAGGGCCAGGCCAAAGCCTCCTCCACCTGCCTGCCTCACCTAGCCGTGGTCTCTCTATCTTTTCATGGGTTTGTTTGCCTATCTGAACACGACCTCATCCTCCCCATCAACACTGCACCTGCTGGTATCTGTGTTCTACACAGTGCTACCCCCCACCCTGAACCCCCTCATCTACAGCCTGAGGAACGAGGACATGAAGGCCACCGTTGGGAAGATAGTCACCAGCAACTTCATTTCTGGGATGAAGTTGCCTTCGTTCTTGCTGTGGTAAAAGGAGGATGGAGGGATCCACTTGAGGGAAGCAGCACGGCATGGTGAAGAGCCTGAGCTTGGGAGGCAGAGGACCTGAGTTCTAATTCTGCCTCTGCCACTTGTCACTGGTGTGACCTTGGGCAACTCACTTCACTTCTCTGTGCCTCAGTTCCTTTATCTGCAAAATGGGGATTCAGCACCTATTACCCCTCCTATTTAGATTGTGGGACAGGGACTGTGTCCAGTCTGATGATTTGTATCTACCCCAGTGCTTAATAAAGAACATAGTAAATTCTTAGCAAATATAACCTTCATTATTAAGGGAGGAATCTAGTCTTACTGGTCTAGAGGACAGAGCATTCCTATTGCTCCTTCTCCCTCAGCCCTTTTCCATTCTCCATTCCCTCTCATTTTTTTGTCATGGTATTTGTTAAATGCTTACTATGTGCCATGCACTGTATTAAGTGCTGGGGTTGATACAAGCAAATCAGTTGGAACACAATCCATGGTCCCCATGAGCTCACAGTCATAATCTCCATTTCACAGATGAGGTAACCGAGGCCCCGAGAAGTGATGTGACCTGCCCAGGATCACATAGCAGACAGGTGGTGGACCCAAGATTAGAACCCGGGACCTCTGATTTCCAGGCCAGGGCTCTTTCCACTGGACCATACTGCTTCTAAGCACTTACTATGTTCCAGATGCTGTACTTTGGGCTGGTGTAGATACAGGTTAATCAGACTATGAACCCCTTGAGGTCTAGGGGTCCTTTCTAATTCTCACTGGTTTATTTCTTATGGTATTTGTTAAGTCCTTACTACATACTAGGCTACACACTGAGCACCGGGTATATACAAGTTAACCAGGTGACCCACATGGGGATCACAATCTTAATTCCCATTTCACAGATGAAGTAACTGAAGCACAGAGAAGTGAAGTGACTTGTCCAAAGACACACACCTACCTGACAAGTGGTGGAGCCAGAATTAGAACCCAAATCCAATGACTCTCAGGCCCATGCTCTTCGCACTAGGTAAGACTGCTATTCGTTTCCAACACTTAGCATACTGTTTGGCACGTAGTAAGTGCTTTGAGAAATACTCAGACCACATAGCCATTCGCCACTACTGGTTAGTCTCTGAACCAAACAGACCCCGATTCCTCTGGAATCCAGCTGACCACCAGCTTCCAGGACCCTTGGTATCCTCCTTTTTTTAATGGCATTTGTAAAGTGCTACTATGTGGTAGGCATTGTACTAAGTGGTGAGGTAGATGTAAGTTAAGCAGTTTGAAAACAATCCATGTTCATAATTCACAATCCTGGCTCTTTCCACTAGGCCACGCTGCGTCTCAATAATAGAACTCCTCATGCTATGAGCTACTTTAATAAAGATTAAACAGTAGTTTAAAGTTAATGTTGGAGAACAAAGCACAAAGTGGAATTTCATACTCTTTTTCCATAGGTTCTGGAATAAATCCTAATTTAGAACATGCATTTACATGAGAAAATTAACTCCAAGGTAAATTAGGGTCAATTTGGATACTTTGATGACGATAATGTCATTTGCTAAGTATTTACTATGTTCCCTAAGCATTTATCATATCCCCCTCTAGACTGCGAGCTCGTTGTGGAAAGGGAATTTGTCTGTTTATTGTTTTATTGTACTTTCCCAAGTGCTGGTACAGTGCTCTGCACACAGTAAGCACTCAATAAAAAATGACTGAATTGAATGCCAAGCACTGTTCTAAGTCTGAGGTAGATATAAGTTAAGTTGGACGCAGTCCCCATCCCACATGGGGCTCACAGTCTAAGTAGGAGGAAGAACAGAATTGAAACCCACTTTACAGATAAGGAACCCCATTTTGCAGGTGAGGATTTTTGCTCCTCACTCAGTCCTCCAGATTATTTAAGAAGACTTTAATAGTCTGATTGCCTTTCTCCCCACCTCCCAATCCAACACCACAACTCTCTCCAATGTCAAATCCCTCTTCCTCAGAAATCCTCCCCCGATTAGTTCACAGCACCCCAATCTCTCCAGCCCGTTGCTTAATATAGATGGCGTTCCTAACCTTAGCACCTATGCACTTATGCATGTTTTCATGTTTTATTTAACGATTTATTCAGCTATTTTTCATCCTGATACATTTTTAGTACTACTACTAATAATTGTGTTGTCAGTAACTCAATTAATCAGTGGTATATATTGAGCATCTACTGTGTGCAGCATTTGGGACAGTACAATGTATCAGAGTTGGTAGACAGGGTCCCTGCCCACAGAGAGCTTTGTGTCAAGCTGCTGTGGTAGATATAAGTTCATCAGGATAGACACAGTCCTTGCCCAACTTGGGACTCACAGTTTAGTAGGGGAGTGAACAGGTATTGAATTCTCATTTTACAGATGAGGAAAGTGAGGCTCAGAGACGGTAAGTAATTTGCTCAAGGGCACCCACTGCGGGACTGGCAGAGCTGGGATTGGAACCCAGGCCCTCTGACTCCTAGGCCTGTGCTCTTTCCACTAAGCTATGCCGATTCCCTTTCATTCATTCATTCAATCATTCATTCAATCGTATTCATTGAGTGCTTACTGTGTGCAGAGCACTGTTCTAAGTGCTTGGGAGAATATAATACAACAATAAAAAGACACTTTCCCTGCCCACAACAAGCTTACAATCTAGAAGGGGACACAGACATTAATATGAATAAATAAATTGCAGGGCACTTGGGAGAGTGAACTCAACAGAGTTGGTAGACACATGCCCTCACCCACAGTGAACGCTTTTATGGTATTTGTTAAGTTCTTACTATGTGCCAGGCACTGTTTTAAGCACTGGGGTAGATGTAATGTAATCAGTTTGGGCACAGTCCATATCCTACAGCTGGCTCACAGTCCCAAACCCCATTTTACAGATGAGGTAACTGAGGCACAGAGAAGTTGTGTGACATACCCAAGGTCATACAGTAGACAAATGGTGGAAGCGGGACTAGAACCCAGGTCCTTTTGACTCCCAGACCCGGGCTTTATCCACTAGGCCACGCTGCTTCCCCTGAGCTTAAAGTATAGAGAAGGTAGCTTGCCCCTCCTACCATAGCTGGCTCTGCCAATACCAAGCTACTCACTGCACCTACTCACTGGTGTTGTAGAGGCAGTGCTTGACACATAGTATCCGGTTAACAAATACCATCATTATTAGGTCCCATTGATATCCAAAGGGACTAGAACATAATTCCAATGTTCTTGTTTTATTTTTATGGTAGTTATTAAGCACTTACTATGTGCCAGGCACTTTTCTAAGTTCTGGGCATTGTTCTAAATGCTGGGAACTGTTCCAATTGGTGCCATTAATGCCACAACCAGTGTCAATGCTCTGCCATTAATGAACTGGTACCTAACCCCGTGCTTAGGCCAGGGCGTGACATATATATGTATATATAGTAAGTGCTTAACAACTACCATAAAAATAAAACAAAACCCAAACGATCATTTGGTAACTTCCACGGCTATGGTTTCCCCTGGAATGAGCGATTTTAGATAGTGAGTACCCCCTGGGGAGGGAACTATGTCTAATTCCCATCTGTTTATTCTCTCCCAGTGCTTAGTACAGTGTCCTGAACACAGTAGGTGCTTAAGAAATATTACTACTACTACTATCGTTTTCAGGATTTCTGCTTAGCCTGACCTTCTTGCCAAATGCCCAAGAAGATTCTTTTCTCAGATGATCTCTTTTTTGAATAGGTATTTATTGAATGCTTGCTATGTGGAGAGCACTGTTCTAAGTGCTTGAGAGAGTGCAATACAGTACAAAATTAACAGACTTATCCCCTTCGCATAGCGAGTCTTACTTACTCTACCTTCAGCTCCTTGTGAGCAGGGAATCTCTCTACCAATTCTGCTGCATTGAACTCTCCTAATCAGTAAATTTACTAATCAATCACTAAGTCAATGGCATTTATTGAGCGCTGACTGTCTAAAGGGTTAGGAATGCCAGGGAGAGAGCAGAGAGAAGGGAGGATGGTGAGGCGAGGATTGAAAGAGAAAGCTCCGGACTGAGGACAATTTTGGCCAATCCCTCCCTGAAGGAGAAGTCTCCGTATACATCCATGGCAAAGAGAGAGAATCAGTTCACCCCGGAAATTAAGTGGACAGAAAAGATCTTCCCCAGGGCGGCCTTCATGTCCTTGTTCCTCAGGCTGTAGATGAGGGGGTTTAGGGTAGGGGGCAGCACTGTGTAGAACACGGACACCAGCAGATCCAGCGTCGATGGGGAGGATGAGGGTGACTTCAGATGGGCAAAAGAAGCCGTGAAAAAAAAACAGAGAGACCACGGCGAGGTGAGGCAGGCAGGTGGGGAAGGCTTTGGTCCGGCCCTCGGTAGCCGGCATCATCAGCACTGCCAAGATGATGTGGACATAAGACACGAGGATTGATACCAAGCAGCCCAAACCCAAAATAACACTGAGGACGAGAACACAGACCTCTGCTCGGGCCTCTCCAGGGCACATGAGTTTGAGCAACTGGGGTACATCACAGAAGAACTGGTGGATGATGTGAGGACCGCAAAAGTGGGAGGAAAAGGTGGCGGCCGTGTGCATCAGGGAGTAGAGACCCCCGCTGAGCCAGGAGGCGGCGGCCATCTTCTCACAAACCTCTCGGTCCATGATGATGTCATAGCGCAAGGGACAGCAGATGGCTGCGTAGCGGTCATAGGACATCGCTGTAAGGATGAAAAACTCTGAACAACCAAAAAGAGTCATTAAAACGACCTGTGTAGCACACCCCAGGAACGAGATGGATCTGCTGTTGGTCAAGGAGTTGAGGATGGACTTGGGGACGGTGGTGGTGATGTAGCAGAGATCTAAGAGGGACAGATTCCTGAGGAAAAAGTACATGGGAGTATGGAAGCGCTGGCCAAGGGTGGTTAAGATGATGATGAGGAGATTCCCCGTGAGGGCCACCAGGTAGAGCAGGAGGAACAGCGTGGCATGGACCAGCTCCAGCTTCCGGACCTCTGAGAACTCCAGGAGGAGGAATTCCATCAACATGGAGACATTGGCCATTTTGTACTTGGATTTCCTGGGAACAATTTGATAGGAAATGAGAAAGTGGATGATTGGAATTCATTTAAAATTTCAGCTGGATGACCAATTTGAAAACATACTATTCCTCAACTTCTCATTCATTCATTCACTCTTTCATTAATTCATTCAATCGTATTTACTGAGCGCTTACTATGTGCAGAGTGCTGTACTAAGCTCTTGGAAGTTACAATTTAGCAATAGAGACAGTCGTGCCTACACCGGGCTTTCAGTCTAGAAGGGGGAGAGAGAGATCAAAACAATTAAAAAGGCATCAATATAAATAAATAGAATTATAGCTATGTACATATATGCACAAGTGCTCTGGGGCGGGGAGCGAGGAGTGGAACAAAGAGTACAAGTCGGGACGACGCGGAGGGCAGGAAGAGCTTAGGAAAAGTGGGGCTTAGTCTGGGAAGGCCTCTTGGAGAAGGTGAGCTTTCAGTAGGGCTTTGAAGGGGGGAAGTGTGATTGGCGGATTTGAGGAAGGAGGACGTTCAACATGCTTAAGAAAGGATTTGGGTCAAGAGAAGCAGCGTGGCCTAGTGGAAAGAGCCCAGGCTTGAGGGTCAGAGGACCTGGGTCCTCCCCATGACTTTCCATTAGTCTAGATGGCACCACCATCCTTCCTGTCTCACAAGCCCATAGCCTTGGCATTATCCTTGACTCCTCTTTTTCATTCAGCCCACATATTCAATTCATCACTAAATCCTGTTGGCCCCACCTCCACAACATTACAAAAATCCGCTTTTTCCTCTCCATCCAAACTGCTACCATGTTAGTGCAATCACTCATCCTGCCTGTATTACTCCATCAGCATCCATACGGTCCTCCCACCTCCTGTCTCTTCCCACTCCAGTACTTACTTCACTCTGCTGCCTGGATCATTTTCTCAGGATATGCCACCCCACTCCTCAAGAAACTGCAGTGGTTGCTATTCCGACTCTGCAACAAATAAAAACACCTCACAATTGGCTTTAAATCACTCGATCACCTTGCCCCCTCTAATGTCACCTCACTACTCCCCTACTACAACTCAGCCCGCACACTAAGATCCTCTAGTACTAACCTTATCACTGTGCTTGGGTCTCGCCTGTCTCACCACCGAACACTCGCCCACACCTGCCTCTGGCCTGGAACTCCTCCCACCTCTTCAAATCCGACAATTACTCCCCTCCCCTTAAAAGCCTTATTGAAGGCACATCTCCTGCAAGACCTCTTCCCAGATTAAGCACCCCTATCCCTTTCGCCCACTCTCTTATTTCATCACCCTGACTTGCTCCCTTTGTTATTTCCCACTCCCAGCCCCTCAGCACTTATGTACATATCTATAATTTATTTATTTGTATGTCTGTCTTCCCCACTCTAGACTGTAACCTCATTGTGGGCAGGGAATATATCTGTTTATTGTTGTAGTGTATTTGCCCAAACACTTTGTACAGTGCTCGGCACACAGTAAGCTCTCAGTAAATATGATTGAATGAATGAATGAATGAGTGAATCCTGGCTTCACCACTTTTCTGCTGTCCCTTCAGTTTAGACTGTGAGCTCCATGTGGGACATGTGCTCTCTCCAAGCTGATCATCTTGTATCATCTACCCCAGGATTTAGTATACTTCCTGGAACATAGTGTTTACCAAGTACCATTAATAAGCTTCCTGGTAGTTTTTCCAAAGGGTCTTTGAAGATGGAAGAGCTAAGATCTGGCAGCTTTGAAGTGGGAAGCATTCTGAGGGAAGTGTGTGAATTTGGGGTTAAAAGTAGGAAAGGAGAAACAGGGTGGCCAAGTGGATAGAGTACTGGCCTGGGAGTCAGAAGGACCACTAGTTGTCTTCTATGTGACCTCGAGCATCAACTATCATCTCTACGCTGATGACACCCAGATCTACATCTCTGCCCCTGCTCTCTCCCGCTCTCTCCAGGCTCGCATCTCCTCCTGCCTTCAGGACATTTCCATCTGGATGTCTGCCCGCCACCTAAAACTCAACATGTCCAAGACTGATCTCCTTGTCTTCCCTCCCAAACCCTGCCCTCTCCCTGACTTTCCCATCCCTGTTGACGGCACTACCATCCTTCCCGTCTCACAAGCCTGCAACCTTGGTGTCATCCTCGACTCCGCTCTCTCATTCGCCCCTCACATCCAAGCCGTCACTAAAATCTGCCGGTCTCAGCTCCGCAACATTGCCAAGATCTGCCCTTTTGTCTCCATCCATACCACTACCATGCTCGTTCAAGCTCTCATCCTATCCCGTCTGGACTACTGCATCAGCCTTCTCTCTGATCTCCCATCCTCGTGTCTCTCCCCACTTCAATTCATACTTCATGCTGCTGCTCGGATTGTCTTTGTCCAGAAACGCTCTGCGCATGTTACTCCCCTCCTCCAAAAGTCTCCAGTGGCTACCAGTAGTCGCATCAGGCAGAAACTCCTCACCCTCGGCTTCAAGCCTCTCCATCACCTCGCCCCCTCCTACCTCACCTCCCTTCTCTCTTTCTACAGCCCACCCCGCACCCTCCACTCCTCTGCCGCTAATCTCCTCACCGTACCTCTTTCTCGCCTGTCCCGCCATCGACCCCCGGCCCACGTCATCCCCCGGGCCTGGAATGCCCTCCCTCTGCCCATCCGCCAAGCTAGCTCTCTTCCTCTCTTCAAGGCCCTACTGAGAGCTCACCTCCTCCAGGATGCCTTTCCAGACTGAGCCCCTTCCTTCCTCTCCCCCTCGTCCCCCTCTCCATCCCCCCCATCTTACCTCCTTCCCTTCCTCACAGCACCTGTATATATGTATATATGTTTGTACATATTTATTACTCTATTTATTTATTTTACTTGTTCATATCTTTTCTATTTATTTTATTTTGTTAGTATGTTTGGTTTTGTTCTCTGTCTCCCCCTTTTAGACTGTGAGCCCACTGTTGGGTAGGGACTGTCTCTATATGTTGCCAACTTGTACTTCCCAAGTGCTTAGTACAGTGCTCTGCACACAGTAAGCGCTCAATAAATACGATTGATTGATTGATTGAGCAAGTCACGTCACATCCAACTCTCTCCTGGACCCCCTCCAATCTGGCTTCCATACCCTCCACTCCACCGAAACTGCCCTTTCAGAGGTCACCAATGACCTCCTTCTTGCCAGGTACAATGGCTCCTACTCCATCCTAATCCTCCTCGACCTCTCATCTGCCTTTGACGCTGTCTACCATCCCCTTCTCCTCAACAGATTATCCAAGTTTGGCTTCATGGACTCCATCCTCTCCTGGTTTTCCTTGTATCTGGCCATTCATTCTCACTCTCCTTAGCGGGATCTTCCTCTCCCTACCATCCCCTTATTGTAGGGGTTCCTCGAGGGTCAGTTCTTGGTGCCCTTCTCTTGTCCATCTATACTCATTCCCTTGGTGAACTAATTCGTTCCCATGGCTTCAACTATCATTTATTTGCATATGACACCCAAATCTACATCTCCTCCCCTGTTCTCTCTTCCTCCCTCCAGGCTCACATCTCCTCCCATCTTAAGGACATCTCCACTTGTATGTCCGCCCGTCACCTTAGACTCAACATGTCCAAGACTGAGCTCCTTATGATAATAATAATGGCATTTATTAAGCACTTACTATGTACAAAGCACTGTTCTAAGCGCTGGGGAGGTTACAAGGTGATCAGGTTGTCCCTCGGGGGTCACAATCTTCATCCCCATTTTACAGATGAGGTAACTGAGACACAGAGAAGGGAAGTGACTTGCCCAAAGTCACACAGCTGACAATTGGTGGAGTCGGGATTTGAACCCATGACTCTGACTCCAAAACCCGGGCTCTTTCCACTGAGCCACGCTGCTTCTCCTTATCTTCCCTCCTAAACCCTTTCCTCTCCCTGACCTTCCAGTCACTATGGACGGCACTACCATCCTTCCCATCTCACAAGCCCACAACCTTGCTGTCATCCTTGACTCCGCTCTCTCATTCACCCAAAACATCCAATCCGCCACCAAAACCTGCCGGTCTCATCTTCACAACATCGCCAAGATCCGCCCTTTTCTCTCCATCCAAATTTATCTATCCAGCTCCACCACTTGTCCGCTGTGTGACCTTGGGTGAAGCCACTTAATTTTTCTGTGCCTCAGTGATCTCATCTGTAAAGTGGGGATTAAAACTGTGAGCTCCACGTGGGACAAACCGATTACCTTGTAACTTTCCAAGGGCTTAGAACAGTGTTTGGCACATAGTAAACACTCAAATACCATAATTATTATTAGTATTATTACCAACTCTGTTCTATCATACTCTCCTGCACACTGAGGACTGGTTTCCATGTGTAGTAAGTGCTCAATGAATAACAGTGATATATTTATTGATTTCTACCGTGTAAAGTGAAAGGTAATAATAATAATAATGATGTTGGTATTTTTTAATTGCTTATTATATGCCAAGCACTGTTCTAAGCCCTGGGGCAAATACTGGGTAATCAGGTTGTCCCAGATGGGGTTCACATTCTTAATCCCCATTTTACAAATGGGGTAACTGTGGCACAGAGAAGTTAAGTACCTTGCCCAAAGTCACATAGCTGACAAATGGCAGAGCCGGGAATAGAACCCACGACCTCTGACTCCCAAGCCCATGCTCTTTCCACTAAGCCACTCTGCTTCTCTGAGGGATGAAATAATACTCCTAATCATCGATGTTGATGTCTACTACAGAGTTGGTAGACACACTCCCTGCTTACAAGAAACTTACAGTCCAGAGAGGAATTTTCCAATCTAGAACATCCAGGCTGGAATCAACAGCGCTTTCCTCTCCCATCGATGGTGGCCACCACTCTCTAGACTTTAGCCAGGAGTTAGAGGTCTGGGAAAGATGACTTGTGACAGTTAGTTCCAACATTTTGACTTCATGCCCTCCAACTTCAGCTCCCTATTCTTTCTCCCTGAAAGGGCTGCACATTCTCTTTTTTTAACTTTTTCATTTTAGCATTTTTATCTGTGACCTTTCTGGAATAGTGGACGTCGAGAGCAGGAATAGACCACAATAACTCTCTTGGACCAAGCTCTCGGGCTCCAAACAAGTGACTGTCTAAACGTGTTTGCCCAACCTCAAGGGGCGTAGAGAGGGGAGACAGAATCTCTTCAGATTCAGAGGACCCCGTTTCAAATCTCAGCTCTGCCAGTTTGCTGTGTGAACTTTGGCAAGTTGATTTACTTCTGTGTACCTCAGTTCCCGCATCTACAAAATGGGGATTCAATAACTTTTAATAATTATAAAATAATTATGGCATTGGTTAAGTGCTTACTATGTGCCAAGCATTATTCTAAGAGCTGAGGTCGATGCAGAGTAATCAGGTTGTCCCACGTGGGGCTCACAATTTTAATCCTGACTTTTCAGATGAGGTAACAGAGGCACAGATAATTTAAGTGGCTTGCCCAAGATCACACAGCAAACAGGTGGCAAGCCTGGATTAGAACCCAGAACCTCTGACTCCTAAGCCCGTGCTCGTTCCACTAAGCCATGCTGCTTTCTCCCTCTTACTCAGACTGTGAGCCACATATGGGATGTGATTATTTTGAATCTACCCCAATGCTTGGTACGGTGCTTGGCATAACGTAAGTGCCTAACAAATACCATAATTATTATTTCTACCCTTTCTACTCAGCTAGACTCACTCGCTCCCCTTTCGCTTCGCCGCTCTCGTACCACTAACCCACAGCCCTGGATCACTGCCACTGTCTGCCTCCTTCGCTCTTATGCTCGAGCTGCCGAACGCTGCTGGCGAAAGTCTAAACACCATGCCAACCTCGTTCACTTCAAGTTCATCCTTTCCTGCCTTAACACAGCCCTCTCTTCTGCCAGACAAAACTATTTCTCCTCCTTCATTAACACCCATGCCCATCACCCCCGCCAGCTCTTCCGTACATTCAACTCCCTTCTCAGGCCCCCGGTTCCTCCGCCTCCTCCTTCCCTCACCCCCAACGATCTGGCCTCCTACTTCATTAGCAAAATTAAATCCATCATGTCCGAACTCCCCGAAGTCACTTCCCCCCCTTCTTCAACCCCCCGGATCTCAACACTGTCTGCTACTCTCCCATCCTTCCCAGCAGTATCCTCAGAGGAGCTCTCCTCCCTGCTCTCAAGTGCTACTCCGGCCACCTGTGCTTCTGACCCCATTCCCTCTTATCTCATGAAATCTCTCTCTCCATCCCTTCTCCCCTCCTTAACTTCCATCTTCAACCGCTCACTCTCCACTGGTTCCTTCCCCTCTACCTTGAAACATGCCCATGTCTCTCCCATCCTAAAAAAACCCCTCTCTTGACCCCACCTCACCTTCTAGTTATCGCCCCATATCCCTCCTACCATTCCTGTCCAAACTCCTTGAACGAGTTGTCTACACGTGCTGCCTCGAATTCCTCAACAACAACTCTCTCCTCGACCCCCTCCAGTCTGGCTTCCGTCCCCTACATTCCACGGAAACTGCCCTCTCAAAGGAGGTCACCAATGACCTCCTGTTTGCCAAATCCCACGGCTCATACTCTGTCCTAATCCTCCTCGACCTCTCAGCTGCCTTCGACACTGTGGACCACCCCCTTCTCCTCAACACGCTATCTGACCTTGGCTTCACAGACTCCGTCCTCTCCTGGTTCTCCTCTTACCTCTCCGGTCGTTCATTCTCAGTCTCTTTTGCAGGCTCCTCCTCCCCCTCCCATCCTCTTACCGTGGGGGTTCCCCAAGGTTCAGTGCTTGGTCCCCTTCTGTTCTCAATCTACACGCACTCCCTTGGTGACCTCATTAGCTCCCACGGCTTCAACTATCATCTCTACGCTGATGACACCCAGATCTACATCTCTGCCCCTGCTCTCTCCCCCTCTCTCCAGGCTCGCATCTCCTCCTGCCTTCAGGACATCTCCATCTGGATGTCTGCCTGCCACCTAAAGCTCAACATGTCGAAGACTGAACTCCTTGTCTTCCCTCCCAAACCTTGCCCTCTCCCTGACTTTCCCATCTCTGTTGACGGCACCACCATCCTTCCCGTCTCACAAGCCCGCAACCTTGGTGTCATCCTCGACTCCGCTCTCCCATTCACCCCTCACATCCAAGCCGTCACCAAAACCTGCCGGTCTCAGCTCCGCAACATTGCCAAGATCCGCCCTTTCCTCTCCATCCATACCGCTACCCTGCTCATTCAAGCTCTCATCCTATCCCGTCTGGACTACTGCATCAGCCTTCTCTCTGATCTCCCATCCTCGTGTCTCTCTCCACTTCAATCCATACTTCATGCTGCTGCCCGGATTATCTTTTTCCAGAAACGCTCTGGGCATATTACTCCCCTCCTCAAAATTCTCCAGTGGCTACCAATCAATCTGCGCATCAGGCAGAAACTCCTCACCCTGGGCTTCAAGGCTCTCCATCACCTCGCCCCCTCCTACCTCACCTCCCTTCTTTCCTTCTACAGCCCAGCCCGCACCCTCCGCTCCTCCGCTGCTAATCTCCTCACCGTTCCTTGTTCTCGCCTGTCCCGCCATCGACCCCCGGCCCACGTCATCTCCCGGGCCTGGAATGCCCTCCCTCTGCCCATCCGCCAAGCTAGCTCTCTTCCTCCCTTCAAGGCCCTACTGAGAGCTCACCGCCTCCAGGAAGTCTTCCCAGACTGAGCCCCTTCCTTCCTCTCCCCCTCGTCCCCCTCTCCATCCCCCCATCTTACCTCCTTCCCTTCCCCACAGCACCTGTATATATGTATATATGTTTGTACATATTTATTACTCTATTTATTTATTCATTTATTTTACTTGTACATATCTATTCTATTTATTTCATTTTGTTAGTATGATTGGTTTTGTTCTCTGTCTCCCCCTTATAGACTGTGAGCCCACTGTTGGGTAGGGACTGTCTCTATATGTTGCCAATTTGTACTTCCCAAGCGCTTAATACAGTGCTCTGCACATAGTAAGCGCTCAATAAATGCAATTGATGATGATTATTATTCACCCCACTACCTGGAGTGCTTGGATATATTTAGGGATGGAAAGTCATCATGGCACAGGCTATGTGGGGTTCAGCAGCATGGCTCAATGGAAAGAACCTGGGCTTGAGAGTCAGAGGTCATGGGTTCAAATCCCGGATCTGCCAATAGTCAGCTGTGTGACTTTGGGCAAGTCACTTAACTTCTCTGTGCTCCAGTTACTTCATCTGTAAAATGTGGATGAAGACTGAGAGCCCCACCTGGGGCAATCTGATCACCTTGTATCTTCCCCAGCGCTTAGAATAGTGCTTTGCACGTAGTGTGTGCTTAACAAATGCCATCATCATCATCATCATCATCATTCAAGAAGCAATTAGAGGCAGGTGTAGGGGCACAGGCTCTCTGAAATGCCTGGAGGGGTTCCCAGCACCCCACAGATCATGCAACAGTACCCTGGCACACTGGACATTCGCTTGAATGATGGATACTCAAACCGTCCCCTTGGTTTGACCCAGCACTCTCTGTTCTGAGTTCGAGAGCAGGGCAGAGCAGGGCCTCTGGGTGGACGTGAGGGGCAAGGGGATGGTGACAATGGTTATTTGTTGATTCAGATTCTGCACTCACCAGAAGACATGCCGTGTCGGGGTCGTCTGGGCTGTGCTGATCTGGTTTGGCCTCCTTTCCTCGACAGCTCAAGGATGCTCACAGCGGGGAAGTGTCAGCCTTCACAACGGCCTCAGACCCAGCCTGCCTGGTGCTCAAAAGAATATGAGGGACAAGAAAATGGGGGCTGCCAGTGAAACTGAAAACAGATCCGTTGGACCCTTAGAATGTCTGGCTCCAGGGCAGTGAGGTCAGAGCCCTTGGGAAAGAGACTTTATTGTTCCCTCCCAGCCTAGGGGACAGGGACTTGTGGAAGTCTGGTTAAGAAAGGCAGAGCTGAGGATGCCAGTGAGCATCCTTGGGGAGTCTGGTGATTTTGTCTCCATGGAGATTAAAAAAAATTGGTATTAACTGAGGGCTGTAGTGAGAGACTGAGGGCTGTGGAGAGATAAAGCAGAAACAGGCCTGGGATAAATTTTTGATTATAGGTCCACTGGGGAAGGTACCACCATTTAACAAAGCAGCTTAGAGGCAGGTTGTTCTCTGATATTTTGATCCTAGTCCCTACTGTGCAGGTAAAACACATCTGAGATGTTTGATTGTGAATTTTGCCTGTATGTATGTACAATGACATAAGTGTTGAGACCAAATAGTGGTTGTAATTGCAGCAACAGTAGTAACAGTAGCAGCAGTATTTATTCATTCATTCATTCAATTGTATATATTTATGGCTTACCGTGTGCAAAGCACTGTACTAAGTGCTTACGAGAGCACATTATAACAATAGGCACATTCCCTGTCCGCAGTGAGTAATTGCATTAATTAAGTGCAAACTGGGCACAATATGCTTTACTGAGTGCTTGGGGAAGTACGACAGAATTCACAGACTCGTTCTCTGCCCACAGTGAGCTTACAGTTTAGTAGCAGCAATAGCATTTAATGAATGCCTACTGCCTTCAACACTGGGGTATTTAAATATCGATCAGGCCGGATACAGTACCTGTCCCACATGACACTCACAGTCTGTAGGTAGGAGGGAGAGCAGTTATTGAATCCCGATTTTGCTGTTGAGGAAACGGAAGCCCAAAGAAGTTAAGTCACTCACCCAAGGTCACACAACAGGCAAATGGTGGAGCTGGATTTAGAATTCAGGACCTTTTGACTTTCAGGGCCATGCTGTATTCACTAGGCCACTTTGTTTCTCTGTGGAAGCAGCTTCCCAGTGACAGCAGTTTCAAAAAAAACCCCGTTCAGGCCATGTTTCACCTCCCCTCAAGAATCTCCAAAGGTTGCCCGTCCACATTCGCATCAAGCAGAAACTCCCCACCAGTGGTTTTAAATCACTCAATCACCTTGTCCCTTCCTACCTCACTTCGCTGTTCTCCTACTGCAACCCAGTCCACACACCTCGCTCGTTTAATGCCAACCTTCTCACAGTACCTCAAAGTCATCTATCTCACTGTTGACGTCTTGTCCACGTCCTGCCGCTGGCCTGGAATGCCTTCCCTCCTCATATCAGATTATTATTCTCCCCACTTTCAATACCTTATTGAAGGCACATCTCCTGCATGAAGCCTTCCCTGACTAAGCCTTCTTTTCCTTTTCTTCAACTCCCTTCTGCATCACCCTTACTTGCTCCCTTTATTCACCCCCGATCCCAGCAGCACAGTATTTCTGTACATATCTGTAATTTACTTATTGATATTAATGTTGTTCTCACCCTCTGGACTGTAAGCTGTTTGTGGGCAGAGAATGTGTCTGTTGTAGTGTTATATTGTACTCTCCCAAGTGCTTAGCTCAGTGCTCTACACGTACTAAGTGCTCAATAAATACGATTGACCAAAAATGTCAGTCTGGAATAGGGAAGATTGGTTTCAATTTCGAGAAATATTGATTATTCTAGTATTCTAGATCTTTTTTCCCTCTGTGTCTTAGCGCTTGTGGATATATGTATATTCAAATTTTTCATCCAGTGGCATTTATTGAGCACCTACTGAGTGCCTATTGAGTACTTTGTGCTAAAAGAGTAGCAGAAAAGAAAATATACTGCCCTGTCATCAAGGAGTGTAGAATTTAATGAATCAATCAATTAGATTGATATCATTGATTTGATTAATGAATGTGTAGTCGATTATTTTTTCTGATTCTGCATTCAGTATCTATCTTCTGTTAGCACTTCTTGTAGGCAGACATTCTGTCTCATCCTTCTCTTGTACATATTTACTCTTGTACATATTTACTACTCTATTTATTTTACTCATGATGTGCATATAGCTGTAATTCTATTTATTCTAAGGGTTTTGACACCTGTCCACATAATAGCAATAATGATGGCATTTGTTAAGCGCTTACTATGTACAAAGCGCTGGGGGGATACAAGGTGATAAGGTTGTCCCATGTGGGACTCACAGTCTTAATCCCCATTTTACAGATGAGGTAACTGAGGCTCAGAGAATTTAAGTGACTTGCCCAAGGTCACACAGCAGGCATGTGGTGGAGCCGGCATTAGAACCCATGACCTCCGACTCCCAAGCCCGTACTCTTTCCACTGAGCCATGCTGCTGCTTCTCTACATGTTTTGTTTTGTTGTCTGTCTCGCTTCTAGAGTGTAAGCCCGTTGTTGCGTAGGGATTGTTTCTATATGTTGCCGACTTGTACTTACCAAGCGCTTAGTACAGTGTTGTTGACACAGTAAGCGGTCAATAAATATGATTGAATGAATGAATGTTGTTCTTTCCTGATCACGTGCTTTACACTCAAAGGGAACTCAATAAATACCTTTATTACTACTGTTACTAAACTACTACTGTTTTTGCTACTGCTTTACTAAACTACTCCTACTACAACTATTACTTTACTACTACTACTATTATTGCTACTACTCCTATACTGCTACTACTCTGACTATTACTGGTACTACTACTACTACTATTACTGCTATTACTATGACTACTACTACTACTATCGCTACTACTATTGCTACTGCTACTACTACTACTACTAATACCTAAGAGAAACAGCATGGCCTAGGAGGCAGAAAGAACCTGGGTTCGAATCCTACACAGTAGGCTGCTGTGTGAGCTTGGGAATGGCACTTCACTTCCCTGTATCTCAGTGTCCTTATCTGTAAAAATCACTTCACTTCTCTGTGTCTCAGTTACCTTATCAGTAAAATAGGAATTAAGGCTGAGAGCCTGATGTGGGACCCAGACTGTGTCCGATCTGACTTGTTTGTATTTACCCCAGCATTTAGTACAGTGCCGGGCACATAGTAAATGCTTAAAAAAAGATAATTATTATTATTATTACTAATGCTATTACTATGACTGTTACTATCACTACTGCTACTATTTTCTACTATGAATACTACTGTTACTACTACTACTGCTACTAGTTGAATAGGGCTGGCCTCCATCTGTTCTTTCACTCCTCTAAGATTAATAGGTCTTTGCCAATGCTCCAAAATTGCTCTACTAATGAAATGTCCAACATTCCATCCACTCTTTCTTTCCAATGGTGGTTTTCTCCACCATTAAATGATTCCTGTCCCTGGTTTGAGAGGTTGGACAGTGATTTCCTTGACAGCTGTCCAGTCTTCCTCAATACATTCCAAACCCATTAGTCCATTGCTTCTCAATAGGTGCTCAATAAATACCATTGGTGGACAGATTGATCGACTAGAACATAGTTCTGGTGCTAAGTGGAGTGATTTCCCCTTCAATAGTTGCTCAGTGAATACTACTGATTTGGTTATTCACTGATTGAGAGGTGAAGGGGATTAGCAGTGCCTGGAAAAGTGCTATGCAGTTAGTGTGAAGTGGATGGCTAGGGACAGCTCTCTGTATATTAGAAGTTCATGTCATTCGAATGAACCATTTATGAAACCAGGAACCTCCCCAAGACAGCCTTCATGTCCCAGTTTATCAGGCTGTAGATGAGGGGGTGCAGAGTAGGGGGCACCACCATGTAGAACGCGGACACCAGCAGGTCCAGCATCGACGGGGAGGCCGAGGGGGGTGTTAGGGAGGCAAAGGCTCCTGTAGTGATAAAAAAGAGTGAAAACAACCAGGTGGGGCAGGCAGGCGGAGAAGGCTTTGGACTGCTCACCTGACGACAGCATCCTCAGCACAGCCAAGATGATGGCAAAGTAAGAAATGACTACGAATCCAAAGGAGAAGAAACCGGAGGAGGCCCCCATGGCAATGCTTAATCAATCAATCAATCAATCAATCAATCGTATTTATTAAGCGCTTATTGTGTGCAAAGCACTGTACTAAGCGCTTGGGAAGTACAAGTTGGCAACATATAGAGACGGTCCCTACCCAACTGTGGGCTGACAGTCTAGAAGGGGGAGACAGAGAACAAAACAAAACATATTAACAAAATAAAATAAATAGAATACATATGTACAAGTAAAATAAATAAATAGAGCAATAAATACGTACAAATACATATACATATATACAGGTGCTGTGGGGAAGGGAAGGAGGTAAGGCGGGGAGATGGAGAGGGGAAGAAGGGGGAGAGGAAGGAGGGGGCTCAGTCTGGGAAGGCCTCCTGGAGAAAGTGAGCTCTCAATAGGGCCTTGAAGGGAGGAAGAGAGCTAGCTTGGCGGATGTGGGGAGGGAGGGCTTTCCAGGCCAGGGGGATGACGTGGATCGGGGCTCGACGGCGGGACAGGCGAGAACGAGGTACGGTGAGGAGATTAGAGGCAGAGGAGCGGAGGGTGTGGGCTGGGCTGTAGAAGGAGAGAAAGGAGGTGAGGTAGGAGGGGGCGAGGTGATGGAGAGCCTTGAAGCCGAGGGTGAGGAGTTTTTTCCTGATGCGTAGGTTGATTGGTAGCCACTGGAGATTTTTGAGGAGGGGAGTAACATGCCCAGAGCGTTTCTGAACAACGACAATCCGGGCAGAGGTGTGAAGCATGGATTGAAGTGGGGAGAGACAAGAGGATGGGAAATCGGAGAGGAGGCTGATACAATAGTCCAGACGGGATAGGATGAGAGCTTAAACGAGCAGGGTAGCGATTTGGATGGAGAGGAAAAGGCGGGTCCTGGCAATGTTGTGGAGCTGAGACCGGCAGGTTTTGGTGATGGCTTGGATGTGAGCGGTGAACGAGAGAGCGGAATCGAGGATGACACCAGGGTTGCGGGCTTGTGAGACGGGAAAGATGGTAGTGCCGTCAACAGTGATGGGAAAGTCAGGGAGAG